>NC_067489.1:64854342-65576870 GCF_947179515.1 Apodemus sylvaticus
CCCTCCCCTTAGCTCCCCCTCCTCCTCCTCTCTCCCCTCTAATCACTGGCCTCTCACTGCCTTAATGTGAATGGATAGCAAATATCTTGCAACAGAGGAACATTTCAAGCCATTTTTTTAAGCAATCTTATGATCAGAAATGCAAAAATAGATAAATTAGAAATGTCTAACAAGGAGCTATTGAAGAGAGTATGTAATGTAGAGAGGATGAATGCAATTAAATACTGGTGAAGGATCCACCTAGCAATGGACTCATTTCCAGATATACAAAGAACTCAAATAACCCAACAACAAAAGAAGAACAACTGATTTAATGAAAGGAAATGGTAAAGAGTATGTGCAGAAATTTTATAAGGAAAATATACAATTAGTAAAAGAAAAATTGCTACCATCCCTAGTAATAAAGGGAATGTCAATCAAAAATACAAAGGGGTGTAGCTTCATTCTGGTTGGGTTAGAATGACTAATTAATAAAAGAAAAATCAACAATGCTGACCTGGAGTCAAAGAAGCAACAACTCTTACACAGTGTTAGTGGAAATGTAGACAGCTTTACAGAAAACAGGGTAGAAGCTCCTTTAAATCTAAAATTAGAACTGCCATCAGCTCAGGAACAAAGATCATTTGAGGTCTTTTTTCTTACACGCTTATTGTAATAAAATAGCTTAAGACACAGAATAAGTGAGTTGTCCGTGGATGGATGGATAGTTAAAGAAAATGTAAAATATGTAAACAAAATTAAAATCTTATTAGTGTATATGAACTGGAAGGCATCATAAGAAATGAAGCAAACCAGGAACAGAAAGACATACATGGCACACTCTTGCTTGGTTTTGTTTGTTTTTTATCATGTGTGTTGCATGATTCACCTGCAATAGGGAGCAGGTAGAGGTCAGAGGACAACCTGTGAGAGTTTGTTCCCTCCTTCTCCCATCTGGATTCAGCAAATTCAGTTCAGGTCCTTGGATGTGGCAGCAAGAAACTGTGTACCGACTGAGCCACCTGATAGTCCATCTTGTGCACATATGAAGGATATAACATTATATTTCACAGAAACAGAGGGCAGAATAGTGGCCACTGACAGAAAGAATAGTATTAGAAGTAGAAAAGAGAAAGCAGCAGGCTACAAATGCATGATCATAGGAGAAGGAACACATTCTAATATTCTACAGCATTGGAGAGTGAATGAAAAATTTGCTTCTTATCATGTATTTAATAAAGAAACAGAAGAGTTCAATATTTCACACAATAAAGAAATGATAGATGCTTTATGGGATGGAAATGCTAATTATATTGATTTGAGTCTCGTACACTACATGGATCTATTGAAAGATCACACTGCATCACATAACTACATATAATTATTATACATCAATAAAAGTAAATTTAAAAATAAGTGGAGAGTATCTCTTTACTTTTGAAAGTAAACATTTACAAATAAAAACGTTTCAATAAAATTTTATCTGGATAAAACTTAATTCAAAAAGTAAAGGGATGTCTCAGTGTAATGATACATTTCTAAATTAATGTTTCAAATTTATATATACATTTATCAACAAAATAAAAATGTTCTTAAAAATGAACCTTCATCTTTTGGTCAAAAGATCATTCAAAATTAGACAAACCTTATCTTTACTTTTCTAAGAATTGCTAAATATAATTGCAGAATCTAAATAAAAATATCTCTCTCTCTCTCTCTCTCCTCTCTCTCTCCTCTCTGTCCTGCCATTCTTGCCACACGGCATGTGCACTAAGGTACCCATTCAGTGCAGAAAGTAGCGTCCTTGGTTTCTTTGCAGTTAGAGTAACAGGTATCTGTGAGTCACTGTGTGGGGGTGCTGAGATCTGAATTCCTATAGGAGCAGAAAGTGGTAACACTGAGCCATCTCTTCACTCCTTATTCAAGAAAAGTTAAAAGAAATATCACAATGGTTTTATTTCTGTGTGTGGTGGAATTTAGACTGTTTGGTTAGGATGTCTTTAATAGGTTTTGTTTAATAATCAAAGGAAGACCAATAGTAGGCAAAAAATTCATAAAGCTCTTCATGTGCCAAGTTCTACTCAGATACAGTTTTTCCATTTCATCTATAGATAAAATTTAGGCCTGAATCACTCCCAAGTCAATTCCTTTCACAGAACTTTTTGTAGAGCACTTTTTTTCTAACCAAAATATAGTATACTTCTTTGAAGTAGAAGTTTTCAGTTTCTTTGGAAACTCAGTTATATCATGTGATGATGTTCTGGAAGATGTCTTGTGAGAGGATGTTTGACTGAAACAGGCACTTGAGAGTATTTTTGCTAAAAGAGGCACATAAGAGGTTGTTTTGCAGAAGAATATACTTGAGAAGGTCCATGATTTTTGGAACAAGTACTAGTAGAACCCCACAGACAATGAAAGTACTCTCTTGCTTTGCTACACCTTGAGATGGTTTGCTATTCTTCGCTGATCTTTACTTCACTTCTCATGGTATTCCAGCTGATTCTGGCAACTTCAACTGACTCATGCCAATTCAGTGGAGCCTTGTAGTTTTTACTGGATGAAGCTGCTGCTGCAGTTTCATGTTTGGTGTTTGCTCTTGGACTGGACTGTTGGTATTCTGACAACAAAAAGTGAAATCTCCCCCAAAGAACTACATCTAAACAGTTCCACAACCACCATTTCCTATAAACCTTCTGTTTCTCCTACCTCTGGTGTATGGGCAAGAAAGGACATCGAAGCATTCAAGAACCCTAAATAAAATAGGTATAGAAGAATCTAAGTCTTTGCAGGAACTCAGTAATATATGATGTTCTTTGAATCATCAAAAAATAGTTATGTGTTATACAAACCTGGACACCTCACAGAACATGGGGTAAAACTTGTTAAAAAGTGTGTCAAATAAGCACATGCTGAGATAAGAAGTTTCATACCAGTATTGTTGTTGAAGATGCTGAGGGATGATCTCTTCTTTCTGCAACATATACCTCACTGGCTATACACATGCTTCCGAGTCTCAAGTTCATGGCTGAGTGACAGAGTGTCTGCCATACCTTAGTCTCATTTCTCCTATTGCGCTGTCTTTCCTCTATAGTATTTTCTGGGACCTTTCTCTGCATATGTTGTTTGCCTTTCCAACTTGCAAAAGCACTGGTATATGAGGAACTGCTGTCCTCACTTCTCTCCCCTTATTTCAAATGCTGTCTTTTATTTGCGAGAGCCTCACCTGCAAAGATCCTGCATGGCCTGCTGGCTCATTTCCTGCATTGATTTCTGCCCAGGAGCTTTCATGGAATTGTAATTTTTAATTGGATTTAGAAAGACAAAGAATAATCAAGTTGAAGAAGATGGATTTGATTGCTTCAAAATTCCCCTCCTACATTTAGACTTGTCTTTGTGTGATGAGGCAAGATATGAACAATAGAGGAAGGAACAGTGCAGAAAGAGAAGCATTTTTCAAGTCTACTTTGAATGTAGTACCTTCCCAATCTCCTGGCTATAAGCTACCACTTTGTGATTTCAAGCAAATGCCAAGGAGCTTGTTTCTCTCCAAAATTTTAGCAATATTTGTGTGATGACTACATTTGTTTTGTGTTATGAAATTTATAAGTTATGTTTGGTGTTCCCTAGTATTTTAGCAGGATGGCTAACACATGTTTCAGCTCTTCCCTCTGTTCCATCAAGACATACAAAATTTAACCTTTTGGATATCCACTAAATATGCATATGAAATAACTCATGATTTGTCCAAACTTTGTTTTAATTTATAGAATGAAGACATTGTGTGCGCGCACGCATACACACACACACACACACACACACACACACACACACACACACACACTGCACACCCCAGACCAGGTTTATTGTGACTATTATATTACATAAGATAAATTACATACTTTCCAAATTCTTTGCCATACCATCAATTTACAATTATTTACAAACAAGTTCATACACTTAGAGAAATCATTAAACAATGGTCCAGCAAACCCTGATCAATGTGAAGGCTGTTTAATGGATCCAGACTCGTTAGATTAGCTTTTACCCAACTGTGACAACCAACAATGACTGAGGAACATACTTTGAAAACATTCATTGAAAGATGTGATTATCCTTTAATGCCAACCTCAGAGGGCTTAATAGTATTATGTAGATTCAGGGATTAAGTAGCATGAAGCATATAAAACCTTGATCTACAGAGTAGCCTTGTTAAAATTTTAGTGACTTTGCTGATATTATGATATTATGGCTTAAATCTAATAGACAGTCAAATACAATTAAGGAAAAAATGCCCACTAGAAATATTTAGAGTTAATTAAATTCTGAGTATTTAATGGTACTGAATAAAAAGCATCTATAATTTTCATGAAAGTTATTGTGACAGACTTCACTAATCATCAATAACAGTGATGTTCACTCTCAAGACATTTTCCTTTTTAGAAAGTACAGCTAAGCCCTTTTCGTTTTGGTGTCCTATTGTTCTGACATTTCCATGTCCAAAACACCTACTGTGAAATGCCCTCTAGGACACAGTTAGCTTTGACATATTTTATGAAACACTAACTTATGATCGTAATTGTTTAGCACATTGTGAATAGAGATGTATCCTTTTTCTCAGGCCTTCATGTAGAGAATTAGTATCTCATGTCATTTTTCAATAGTTATGAAAGTATATTGAAGAATATGCTCTGTCCACAAATAAACAGAAAAGTAAGAAGAATCTTCCTATTGTCTTTATGTATCCATTGTGAGTTTTCCATTTAAAATAACTGACTAGAGAAAGGTCAATTTTAATGTGACTACTTTCAACATTCCCTTACAAGTACTAAGGTGCAAGCATGTATTACAAGCATGACAATTTGCCAGAGCTTCTGGTTATACACCATCAAATAAAGGTGCTAAAATAAGCCATGGACACAGCTCTGTTCCAGTAGGTTCATTTGCATCCTGGGCATTCTCTAAGCCAACATCTGTGAATCAAGACCTGTGAAGTGGCTGGCATTTTACTCAACTGTAAAACTAAGTTAGCCAGTGTGGTCTTATAGACATGACTCTTTTTTTAGAGACAAAAGACACTACATTATTCATATCCAAAACAGCAACCAGCATTGACGTCAGCCACCCCAGTGCAATACCCACAGGATAGTAATTAGAAGGACCAGGAGACGCCTACACACCTAGCAGACTGCATTAGATAAAAGGAACACTGTGTATATGGAATCCATATCTTTTATTGTGGCTAAATCTGCCCTCTTGTCTACTGGGAAATTAATGTCTTTGAGAAGACTGGTTCTCAATTTGCAAGATTTGCTGAACTGTGAACCAGGAAGGATCTGCTTTTGAGATATCATTGCCAGCTCTATACCGAGATCTTCTGAAGCTATTTTAGCCACCGCTTAGGTTCATGGGTCCAGTTTGGTATCCAGGAGAATGTCAGCCCTTTACTAACTCTTTGATAGCAACCATGGCTGGGAAATAGAAGACTTGTGTGACTGATGCATTTTTCTGACTAGACAGCTACCCAGGACATTTACTTTGTGACTTCCAAGTATTTTTTATTTCGTTCCCTTTCATAAGAAGTATTCACTCTTGATGTTTCTATTTCCTCTGGTGACTTTCACTGCTTTATTAAAAATAAATAATCTGTGTGTGAGATCTGCCATGGGAACTCTAAAGCCTTCTCATGAAAAATTAAAAATTTCCCAGTCTTGGTCTGGCACAGAGTGTACCTACAATGATGCTAGTAATCTCTTAGACTTGCTTAGTCACCAAGGTTAGCTCTTATTTAGACTTTTAAAGAACTATTCAACAACTGCCTGTCAGCCCTTCCATCAAACATACAGAAATTGGAACAATAGAAAGCAGTATGTTTCATCATTTTTAGCATGGTAAAAACAATGGAAATTTATGACTCACTTGTGCAGAATACAAACACTAACAACATCACACCACAACAGATTGTGGGTCATGAGGCCATGATCATGCAATCTTTGATTTGAGGTAAATGACATGTTTATTCCTAGGTAATGTCTAGCAACCAACCTCCATTCTTCCTAGGCTAGACCACAAAGCTGCCATCATACAAGAGAAAAGGAACAAATCATTTTGGCTTTTTTGTGGCACATGAAGGAGGTGGCCCAAAGAAGCACAGCACATCTGAAGCCTCCTTGAGGTCACAACACAAGCCTGCAAGTTTTGAGCTTCTAGTTTCTGCCAAAACCCTAATTTTATCCTATATATTACACACAAACATATATACACACATACACACATATACACATACATACATATACATACATACATATATGCACACATGTGTATACAATTATGTCAGTTTTCCTCCTTTTAACTTTTAACAGGAATATATAGTCAGTTCTCCAAGTAGGACTCTCCAGACCTCCTACCCCAGTGACTAAACCCAAGCTCTCACACATGGGAAGAACGTACTTTACTAACAGTCTACATATCCAGTCCAACAGAAACCACCTACTTCAGACTTTCTCTCATAATCTTGTCTTTCTTGCCTTATTTCTTACTGCTAAATATGTGTAGGACCCATGCAGACAAATGGGCTTTCTTATTGCCACAGCTCTGTGACCAAATAAGCTTAATCTATCTCTGTGTGTCTCACTCTGTATCTCTTTCTCTGTCTTTCTATCTCTTCCTCCTCTCTTCTTTCCTCCCTCCCTCCCTCTCCCTCTCCTCCTTCCTCTGTCCCTATCCCCGATCATCCCTCTTCCCTCCTTCTCTCTTCTGTATCTTCTTTTGCTACTAATAATCTCCAGCTTATCATTTACTAGATCAATGAACTTGGACAGTTTACTTAACTTTCTGGACTTTCATATCTGTTTAGTGCCTCTGACTATAGTCCCGATAGATGCTAAGATTGAATGCACTAATATTTTTCAACAGCTTAGAAAGAATTGAGAGATGGAATTTTAAGTAACTTTTAACCAAACATCAAATTAGTGTGGTTAGTGTTTATCTCAGTAAAACCAACTTCCTTCATCTGAACAGGCTGGCTCTGTCTCCACACTTTGTTGCATATTAACATGTAGTCACCTATCTTTATACACTGACACTTTGGTATCCTCACTATAATTTTTCTTTTTTGTCAAGTCTGAAATCATTCTTTACTAGAACACAGACAATTCATCCTACTGGATTTTTGGTTCCTCTCAACTCTAACATTCCTCCCTCATCACCTCTATTATCTGCATTAAAATGTGACCATCACATGAGGCAGATTTTGAACTCTGCAAAAACACCAATAAGGATAAGACCTGAGGTAAAATTCACAGTGGCTGAATTAATGAAGAAACCTCTTCTTCCAGCATAGTCCTACCTATGTCCTATCTGCCTGCCCATCACCTATACTACACTAATTTTTTCCGTTATACTCAAACTAAAAGTGTCAGTGGTATCTTTGCGTCCACTTTCAGGGAGAAAGAGAAAGCAGAAAGAATTTTCTGTTTCATAGCTGGATCTATTAGAAAGTTCTCAAATGTCAGCTTCTTTCTCTGTTCTTCTGATACAATAGAGAGATACATTTCTTTCTAGTTGAAACCCATAATCCCCTATCTTATTGCTGCCTGTTCAGCACAGTCTTGCCTTTTGAACACAGAAAATTCAACTATCGATTACCCTTCTGCAACTCCGGTTTCCTTGGCTTTGATCTCTCCCTTCCCCCCTGAAAGTTTATTTTTTCATTAGACCCTCCCTTATTAAACTCATCACTTATACCGCTCTTCATCCAGCAACCTGCCTTGCACAGGTAACCTCTCATGGTTTCCATCTCCTATTGAATACCCACAAATAGCCACTAAATATTTGCTATTGTTAAGGCACTAAAATGGCACTGAAATGACCTCAGAGTAGAAAAGAAATGCCCTCCTGCTATTAGTTTTCCGTTCCCATTCAGGCTTGATCTTTCTGCGGCCTCTGATATCTTCACAGCAGCCACTTGCTTGCTTTCCGCACTAGTCAATGGCCTTATCTTTTTCAGATTTTTTTCCTATAAAAATTATTAAACATTGATGTTTTCAGAACTCTACCCTAACTTAATTTCCCATTCTATCTAGGATGATGACCAACACTTGCTTTGTTAGGCATTAGTATCCACAAATACTAATATTTTATACATTTTATGTAATCAAGCCCTTCTAATATCTCACCAGCATATATCCTCTGTCATCATCTCCACTCTCAAAATGAGGTCACGGAAGCAAGGAATGGTCCAAAAATTCAGAACAATGTAGTGATGAGTGACAAGATCAAGACACGAGTACAATCTGCCTCATGCCAAAATTCACATTCCACATAACAGATTATAATGCTGATGTTCAGGATTAGCACTCATCCAGCCCCAGTTTCTAGTCATATCTAAGTGTTGATGTTTCCTATATTTCAGCCTTTGAAACAGACATTACTGTTCAGCACTCTGGAACATCACGTGACCTCCTCAGTGATGTATATGCTGACTTAGTTCATTGTCTTCATCCACAGCTGCCTGGCATTTATTTATTTATTTATCTATTTATTTATTTATTTAGTCTCTGCTGCTTCAAATAAGTCAACAACATGACATTTTCCTCTACCTAGAAGTTCAAGTTAAAATACTTGAGTTATTTTTGACTTTTTCCTTTACTTTTAGTATCTCACAAATCAGCATGTCCTCTCAATTTTAAGCATTAAAACTCAGTCCACGCAGCTTCATGTCTCAGATGTAATTATATTTTAATTTCAAAAAAATTTAAATGCTAAGATACCCAAGGTCTCATAGTTATTAATTTTATTTTCTTAAGAGAATTTATTTTCAAGAGAGCTAGAATAATATTTTTAATATTCAAATAAAGTCATGGTATTGCTTGTTGAAAAGTAAATCTTGTGCTTACACCAAGTATTGTGGCCTACACATTTAATCCTAGCACTCAGGAGGTAGAGGCAGGTGGATCTTTGAGTATGAAGCAAACAAGATCTCTTTAATGAGTTCTGGATTAGGCAGGGCTACAAAATGAGTCATGCGTTTAAAAAAAAAAAAACAGGACAGCCAGAATTTCTCATCTTTTATTTATTATTTATTTATTTATTCATTCATTCATGTATTCATTTATTTATTTATTTAAAACTTCAGATTTTATTCCTCTCCCGGTCTACACTCTGGCTGGTCCACATCCCATACCTCCTCCTTCCCCTATCCCCTTCGCCCCCTTCCCGTCTTCACGAGTATGTACCCAATCACCACCCCAAACCCCCACCCCACCAGACCTCTAAACTCCCTGAGGCCTCCAGTCTCTTGAGGGTTAGGTACATCTTATCTGGCTGAACCCAGACCCGGCAGTCCTCTGCTGTATATGTGTTGGGAGCCTTATATCAGCTGTTGTATGCTGCCTGTTTGGTGATCCAGTGTCTGAGAGATCTCGGGGATCCAGATTAATTGAGACTGTTGGTCCTTCTATAGGGTTACCCTCCTCTTTAGCTCTGTCCAGTTTTCCCCAATTCAACCATAGGGGACAGCAGCTTCTGTTCATTGATTGGGTGCAAATATCTGCATCTGACTCTTTCATCTGCTTGTTGGGTCTTTCAGAGGACAGTCATGATCAGTTCCTTTTGGTGAGTGCTCCATAGCCTCAGTAGTAGTGTCAGGCCTTGGGACCTCCCCTTGAGCTGGATCCCTTTTTGAGCCTGCTGCTGGACCTTCTTTTCCTCAGGCTCCTTTCCATTTCTATGGAAACAGGAATTGTTTCTTTCAGACAGGAACAATTATGAGTCAAAGTTTTGACTGTGGGATGGCAACCCATCCCTCACTTGATGCCCTGACTTTTAGCTGGAGGTAGACTCTACAAGCTCCCTCTCCCCATTGTAGGTCATCTCATCTAAGGTCCCTCCTTTTGATTCCTAAGAGCCTCTTACCTTCCAGGTCTCTGGTACATTCTGGAGGTACATTCTCAGCTTCCAGGTCTCTGGTACATTCTGGAGGGTCCCCCCAACATCCTACCTCTCAAGGTTACCTGTTTCCATTCTTTCTGCTTTCCCTCTGGACTTCAGTCCTTTTCCCCTGCCCAATACCACATCATATTTCCCTCTATCCTACCCCTGATCCACTTTTCCTCCCTGGTCCCTACCTCTCTCCTACCTTGTGATTGCTTTGTACTCCCACCCAAGTGGGACTAAGGTGTCCTAACTTGGCCCCTTCAGCTTGGTGACCTTTTTGAGTTCTGTGGACTATATCTTGGATATTCTGTAGTTTTGTTTTTTGTTTGTTTGTTTGTTTGTTTGGTTTGGTTTGGTTTGGTTTTGACTACTATCCATTGATTAGTGAGTACATACCATGCATGTCCTTTTGGATCTGAGTTACCTCACTCAGGATTACAGTTTCTAGTTAAGGATTTATTTCTTTAATGTATATGGTTACTTTGACGGCATGCCCATCTGCATGCATACCAGAAAAGGACACTGGATTCTGTTATATTGTGATCTTCCATGTAGATCCTGGGGCTTGAATTTAGGACCCCTCTTAACCCCTGAAGCATTTCTTCAGCCCCTGTGGCAGCTTGCAGAATCTGCAGTAGGTGGGTCCAGCTGGAGGCAGTAGGTTACTTGGAGGTTCTACCTGGTCCCTTTCTCCCTCTCTGCTTCCTCAGGCTCCTCACATCCCCACTGGTATGATAGTCTGCTTTATCATAGGCTCAAATCAAAACAAGCCAGAGCAAATCCGTCCTTCCTCAAGCTGTTCCCATCTGGTAATTTGTCCCAGCAATAGGAGAGAAACTGGTTAAGTACAAAGATTTTATATCCTCCCCAGCTGGAAATGAATACATTCTCATATAATTTTGTTGTCCCTTTTCAGAGCATTTTTTTCTTATTTACTAATCCTTATGTTGATCCCTACTCAGTGTATACATATGTCATATTTACTAATGGCTAACCCAGTTATTTGTCTATTTAAAAGCACTATCAGAGCTTATGATATCCGAACCCATGTGGTTTTTAATTAGTTACCTTTAGTTTTAGTAGCAGAACTGAAGACAAACACAGAGGTTTACCATACAACCCTTGCCCTTGGCCTTTCATAAATGCTGATTTGCATTACCACCATCTTTTGCCAGGGTTGTAATCTGCTGTAACTGCTGACTACACTGTCACATCATTATCTGCAGACTTCACTCTTGATCTTAGCACCATACAGCTGCAGACAGATGTGTAATGGCATTTGATACCATTTCACTTCCAGAAACCTCTGTGGTCCTCCTACTCATTCCCAGGTTGATTTCTATTTTGATATATTTTGTTTGTTAATGACTATGTCTCTTGGGCTTGACAAAGTCTGTGGTGCTTTTTCTACACATACACATACATATACACATATGCATATGCATACACATAAATATATTCTATATCATCTTAAAAGTATGCTGTATATACATACATGGAGACATATATTATGAAACTAC
The DNA here is from genome assembly GCF_947179515.1 of Apodemus sylvaticus. Lineage (NCBI taxonomy): Eukaryota > Metazoa > Chordata > Mammalia > Rodentia > Muridae > Apodemus > Apodemus sylvaticus. The sequence goes on from NC_067489.1 coordinate 64,865,775, forward strand.
ACTCTTCATTCCATTCCCTTATCCTATAGAGATAGCATGGCACATCAAAATGAATGAATGTGCTCTTTCCAATGCCACTTTTCAATTTTCAATTTGATTTTGGGTTAATTCTATTCTTTCTGCTCTCATTTTCTTCCAGACATAAAAACCATACCTGGGCTTTATTATACACCTTGGCTTAATACATTTCCCAGTACATAAAATCTTTTAAAAAGTATGTAAGTAGATAAGAAGTTGCTAACTTCTATCTCAGTGGGATGTATCAATTAATCATAGCTAGCTCAAACTAATATCATCTTATATAATCTAAAATAGTTATGTCAATATGCATTTATTTGAAGTGTTAATAGTTTTTTAAATCAATCTATCATTCAGTGCAGTGAAAATATTGAGTGAAAATTTCTGAGGATTTTTACAAGTGACCAGTTTTACCATTAAGATGTAATCTCATAAATTGCTGTAGTAGAATAATAAGACACAATGTAATGTACATGCTCAACTTACAATACTAACATAAACTTGGAAAGGATGACTGTTTCATATTCATGGGTTTAACTCAGGATGACACTCAGATCTGTACAATAACTGGAATAGTTGCACTAGAGATGTCATGATGTATGAGAAAACTGGACATTATAGGCCTGTGACAGCTGTCCTCAATAAGACTTTGTTTTTAAGGTGGTCTCCTCTACTGTGACCAGTAATTAGGGTTTATGGATATCCTCATGATTCCCAGGTCTCCTGAGGGTGTCCAATAGTGCTTTCTACTCTGTGACTGTGGTGTGCGTTGTGTTGAACATTTACTTTCCTTGATAATTGAACTCCTAGGAGAAGCTCTAAGAGCTGAGTCTCTAATAAACTCCCCTAATGGACACTGGCCATCACTCTCGCTCCTGGCTGCTGGAGGACTTACATGGATCCTCTGTGGTTCTTTTGCCAAAGTCCTTTTGGATGCTGCAGCCTCATCTTTTCTCCACACCCATTGAGCTATGTCCTTTTCTAATTTTGCTTCTGATCCATTTATTGTAGTAATGTCATACTGAATCATGAGTTGGGAGTCCTCTTAATAAATCATCCAAATGGAGAGACTTTAAGTTCTCAGGGGTATGTAGTTAATAATAAAGCTTGTTTTAACTGTGAAAACACTGGAGTAGTTCTTAACCCTCAAAAATACACTCTCACTCTCTCTCTCTCTTTCTCTCTCTCTCTCTCTCTCTCTCACACACACACACATACACACACACACACACACACACACACATATTTGAAGACAAAATAAACAGCATATATGGAGAACTGTTCTCCATAGCAAATTTTAAATCTCCTATATGTTATGTTATTATCACATGGTAGATAAAGCTTGGATTCAAGCTTAGACTTATGAAGACATCAAATAGAACAAATTATACTCTGTCTTAACAGGATTCTTACCCTGATGGAGAATGAGTGGACCCAAGATTACTAGATAAGAAGATGTGGACAGGATTTAGACTGAGGAACTTGGATGTCTGAATTATTGTTAATTGTTTGCATTACAGTTGGCTGGCTTTCTCCATCCCTGGGAATCTCTAGTGTGCCTCTGCATGAACCCTCTCCTGGGTCAGGTGGTCGCTTTCTAATCTGATGTCAGTTTTTGTGGAATTACCCTTCAATTCATCTCTTTACTTTTAGGATTTTACTTAAATTTGATCCTGCTTTGGTCTACTGCAATTGAAAGGTTTCAAACTGTAACAAAACAAGACAAGCTGCATGCACTCTAAGGCAATGGCAGTTCTATTCATGGCACAAGCTAGATAATGAAAATGTGTAAACCAAAATGATGTTGGTTCTTCCCAGAAAGAGTAGAAGTGCCAAAGGAGAAGTCTGAATTCTCTTGATGTCTCTTCCACCAAATGAAACCCCTTTCTAAACTCACCCACCCATTGTCTGTTCAAATGGAAATTTCTAGTTTCTTTGTCAACTCAGTTGTGTGATTTGATGTTTATCTGGAAGCTGTCTTATGTTGTGCTGAAGCAAATATGTGAGAGGAAGACACTTGAGAGAATGGGTGGTACTTGGAAAGAGTATAAGTATAACCCAACAGACAGCATTAGTTAGCATTGCTTGTCTTTGCTGATCTTCATTTGTTATGACTTCATAGAAATAAAAGAGTCAAAGAACTTCTCATGGTATTCCAACTGCTTTTTTGCTGCTTCTGTGGACTTGTGCCAATTCAGCAAACCATTGCAGTTTCTTCTGGATCAAGCCACTACTACTGATTAGTATTTGGTGTTTGCTGATGGACTGGATTGCTGTTACTGATTCATATTTGAAATTGCACCAAAGAACTACTTTTAAACAGGTCAACATCCTCCTTCCTTTTGACCATCTTTTCCCCCTACCTTTGGGTTGGGTTAGAAGGGAGGTTGAAGCATTTAGAAACCCTTATTAAAATAGGTTTTGAAAAACATAAGCCTACAGTGTGTGGTCCCTGAATCAGTGGGAGTTTTATGTGACTGTGAGTATCAAGAAGTACCCCAACTCTTGAATTAAGGCACACCTGAGGCCCAACAGTGTCATCTGCTGTTCAGAATTCCCTTTCTCTATAATTTCCACTCTGTGGATTCTGACATGACAGGAAGTGGCAAGCTGCCCTATAGTTTCATAAGAAATATGCCATTTGACATATTTTTCAATCCTTTTATTGGGCAACCTCTAAGTGTACAATTATATGTGGATCTCTAGGCAAGAAAGGACCCTGTAACAGGTCCAGGCTGTAACACAAGTCTACTTCTATTTATGACTTATGACCCAGGAGGACAAGAGATGAGAATGGATACCAGGTACGGAGACAGGGACGGCACTTGGTGCTTATACTGTGCACTCAGACTGTATTCTTTCTTCTCTATCTGCTCTGCCCTCCAGAATTCCACACAGATTACAACCTTCAGTCTTGTTTCCCTTTGGGAAGAAATAGTGAGGAACACCAGCAAGACTAAGAAGAAAAGGTATGTGCATTATTCAGATCCGTTCCTTTTCATTTTACCTTGGCCTAGTGGTACCTCTCAATGGAAGGTCTCTGTTCTCTGTGGTGCCACCTGCCTCTCTACCTCTCCTCTGACTCAGTGCTTAGCAGTGGTGACAGTTCTCCCACTGTCAGCCTCTGTTTCCTTCTTTACCTATGTGCTTCCTTGTCCTTGCTTATTTTATGGTGAGTCTTTGCAAATATACACACAATTCAAATCATTTTGATCTTAGTGTGCCATTTGGTTCCTGTTATAACAGACTGAAGGGAAATGAAACAAAATAGGTAGCTCCCACTCATCAGAAAGCAAGGAAAAAGTATGGCAGAAGATCTACTGGGGGATAGAAGCAAAAGACACAAGACACAGACTCATGAATAGTAAACAATGACAAAAAATGACTTCCATGTATTGATGTTAAAGAATGAAAAGCACTATAGATAGTGAGCAGGCTTTGACCTTAATAAAGGTACAGAGAACCATCTATCAAAGTAGTGACGGGTGTGTGATGGATCAGACTAAGGAATATGTGATACTGCTAATATTGTCATCATCATCGTCATCATCATCGTCATCATCATCCCTCACCATCATCATCACCATCACTACTGTATTAGAAATTATATCATTATTATAAAATATTGTCACCAAAAGCAGTTTGGAGAGATCTGAGTTTGCTTGCCTTAAACTTCCAGATCACAGGCTATCACCTCAGGAAGTCAGAGCAAGAACTCAAGCAAGGAACCTGAAAGCAAAGCTGAAACAGAAACTGTAGAGGAATGCTGGCTTCCCCATCATGAATCATTCACACTACTTTCTCTTTTTTTGTTTTTTTTTTTCATTTTTATTTTTATTTATTTATATTTTTTACACTACTTTCTTGTACAACCCAGGACCACCTGCTCAGCGTTAGCACCACTCCAAGTAGATGAGGCTCTTCCACATTCGTCTCAAGAAAATGGTTCTCAATCTTCTGTACAGACTGCTCTTATGATGATGTTTTTCTCAGTTGAGGTTCCTTTCTCTTAGTCTAGCCATATCAATTTGACCAAAGGAATGTAGCCAGTACAATGACCATTAATCTTCAGTATTATCAAATTCTAGCACCACCAATCACTACCATCATCTTCATCACCATCATCAATTATCATCAAATCACTAACAGCAGCAGCAAGTGCCTTCAGTAACGCAGAAATGACAAAAATGGTACTATTATTAAAAATGTTGTAAGAGGCAGGAGTATTTTTGTGCTATACTTGCAGATGGGAGCCTAGCACAATCATTATCAGAGAGGCTTCATCCAGCAACTGATGGAAACAGATGCAGAGACTCACAGCCAGACATTAGGAAGAGCTTGGAAACTCCTGTGGAAAAAGGGGGAGGAAGGGTGTAGGAGCCACAGGGGTCAATGCCACCACATGAAAACCTACAGAATTAACTAACCTGGCCTCACAGGGGCTCAAACAGACTGAATTGCAAACCAGGGAGCACACATGGACCTGATATAGGCCCTCTGCACATATATAAATGTCCCTTCCCCCCACAGCATTTAGCTGTGACCTTCCTGGCTGGCAACCCCCACCCTTCCTCAGGCCTTATCTCCGGCCTATTCAAGCTACAGGCATTCCTGGCCTACAGCCTCCACCCTTCCCCTGGCGTTATCTCCAGCCTATTCAAGATAACAATACAGCCGATTTCACCTCAGCGCAGCTCCACCCAGAGACCAACAGAAAACTGTGTGACTAAGCAGACAACCCGCTGAGAAGAAGATCTATGAACTCTCGGCCATTTGGGGGGCAGGGTGGTTTTTCCTAAGATTATAAATATTGGCTTAATGATAGTAAAGTGGGTCTCGATGGGCAACTGTCCTCTTGACTCATTTCTCTTTTGCCCCCTTCCCGTTAACCTCAGAATTCTCTTCCAGGTAACTCGGTTCATATGCGGCTGCTGGCGGTCTACATATAAACAGTTTTATAGTGGGGTCTTCATGTGGAACTCTTAACAGTAGCAGCAGGGGCTTTCTCTGACTCTGTTGCCTGCCTCTCGGACTTTTTCCACTTACTAGGCTTCGTTGTGTAGCCTCAGTAGTAGAAGATGTGGCTAGTCTTACTGGAACTTGATATTCCAAGGCCGCTTGAGACCCTCCCCTTTCCTGAGAAGAAAGGGAGGAAGAGTGGATGCGGAGATAAGCGAGGGAAAAGACTGGGAGGAGAGGAAGGAGGGAAAACTGCTGTTGAGGTGTAAGGTAAATTAGCTAGCTGGTTAATTAATTAACTACAAAAAGAAAATAATCCTCCATTTTAGACAAAGCCAAAATTGCAAGATTAGCTTGGGAAAAAACAGTAAAGAAAACTCGACAGAAAATGGAGATAATATAATACAGAATCCTCAGATGACAGCAGAGGTTTTGAGAACTAGAAAAACATGTCCTCACTCAACCACAAATATTTATTTACTTTCCTTTGTATGTCAGGCACTCAGATAAATACAGAAGCTGTGCCAGTGAGCCAAACAAACAAAGTCTCATTTTTTAAACTACCTTATTTATGGCTGTATGAACAGCTTGTGAATAGGATTATTGTTCTTAGAATTTTATCTCTTCTTGGCTGTTCAGCAAATTCAACTAACCCATTGCTTTAAAATGTCAGTATTCTCAGATACATCATACCACTTTTCAATCTGTATTTAATCATCAAAGAAGTATGTTTCATTAATATGAGCACATTAACTAAAAAACAGAACCCAAAAAAGGAAAAATATTGCTACTTATCAAGAGGACAGATGATATTGAGATTGAAATGATTAAAGCTGACAGCAATAAGGCATTAGACTTTTAGCTTGCCAAAGCTCATATTTCCCCACAGGCTTGGTCTTACTGGGCAAGTAGAAATCAAGATTATAATGGTTTAAATTAAAGGGCATGCTTCTTTTTAATGATCAGTCCATGTGTGATGTCTTACTTCTCCAAAACTCCAGTCCCTTGTTCCCTTAAATGTTAACCCACTTTATATATGAATCTCAGAGATAAACAATAATGGGTTTTTAAAAAATATTTATTTAAAAATAAAAACCCATTTTTTATATATCTGATGTTTTTAACTCATGAACAAAGACAGGTATCCTTTACTAATTATTATAAGTTACTCTAAGTTACTATACTAACTGTAGTACCCTACACTACTCTTACTATACAAAGTATAACACATTAAGTTACAGTATATTAAGGTACCTTATCTTTATTTTTATTTTTATATATAGTTCTTAAAAACACATTAATATCAGTTAGAAGAGGTAAACAAGACCTGATCAAGTGTCCATTTATATCCATTTACTAACAAACCAGACGAATAAAATAATAGACCAATCAAAATGTTGTATACTAAAAATGTAAGGGCAGACACATTGATGGGATGTCAGGTGGTAGGCAACATAGATGAAGGGCATTCCCTATGTACTTGTAGATATGGGTTAAGTCCTGCATATTAGCAGAGGCAGATTATGACACTTCTCTGTTATAACATTTCCCTCTCCCAAAGAGGTGAATCAACTTGTATTTTTTCATCACCCTTAGAAATTGTGAATATTTAATTTGAGTATAATTTTTCTTTCATTTTGCTTTAACAAACTGGATGGCAAATCTCTTTGAAATGTTAAGGTTTATTTAAATGCATGAAATTTTACATCCATATTTATGGAAATTATAAAATCTGTGTCCCTACAGAAGATAGAAATATAAGCTGACTTAAATTATATTTCATTTTGATGGTTGTTTGGGGCTAAGATGGTAGGTCTACATTTTGGTATGCTAATTTAAATTTTACTCTAGTAGTATGAATTAAAAATTCTGGATAATAAATCCCTTTGGTCTTGGAGTTTTCCCCCCAGCCAAAAGCATACAAATATTAGCCCTGCTTTTATAACCAGTGTAAAAACTGTTAAATCTTTTTTATCCATTCTCTTAGCTTCTGCCCAGAATTATCTGAGGGCATCCAAATTAAGGGATTGCCAGGATCGGACTAGCCTGTGGTCCTGATTATAGGGAATTACATTAGTTGTTGGTTGAAATTTGAAGGTGCAGCCCACCGTGGATGGTGGCAGTAGTCCTGGGTTGTCTGAGCAGGCTAGCTGAGCAGGGACCAGAGAGCAAGCAGTGGCCAGCTTTCCTCTGGGGCTCTTCTTTCTGCTCTTGCTTGAGTTCTGGCCCTGACTTCTGTCAAGACAGACTATAACTTGGAAGTATAAACCAAATGAACAGAGAAACAGAGAGCAAACTAGATGCCCCTCCATTGTCTGAGTTAAAATAAAGTTGAAGGAAATGGCATAGAATTAATTACTTTGTACACAAAGCATTATTGGTGGCTTTTCTTCACAAGTATTAAATAAATGTTAGCATGTCTCTATCTCACGGTGAGAATTCTACTCTAATCACACTTTCCAAAAGGCTGTTTTACCCTAATGTAGAAGTGTGCAAGGCTCTTTTGAAATACAAATGCCTAATTATCTATAAGAATTATTTAATGCAAAGAGTTTTAAATAATTGTTGGCTTTTAAATTCATATCTAAGTGATATTAAAATATTATATATTTTCTTGTAAAATCATCAGAATTAACATAGAGTACCCAGCATACTTTCAATGTGAGCCTTGTCAGCTCTTTGATTAATTTTGAAGACAAATGCAGACTTTTAAAAAACATTTATAATATTTATTTTATATAATATTTATAATTTACAATATTTATTAAGAAATAGTTATTTTATGTTTTAATTTTATGAAAGCAACATTTGCAAGAACAGGCCATGCTAATTTACATGTATCTTACTGCACTTAATATCACTGATAATTATGTTTTGTATTAATCTGTCTTTCCTTGAAACTTCAGAGTTCCATTGTTCTTTTCTGAAGGCTGATATTTTCTATTCTTCCTTATCCTCCTCTTCTCCTCTGTCCCTACAACCCTTCCTCCAGCCACCCTTCACATCCCCCTTCCCTTTTCCTCCTCCAGCTGCTGCTCTGATGTGGAGGGGACCAATCCAGGAGCTTGCCTATGCTAAACAAGTGCTCTGTCTCCTAGCTGTATCCCACACTGCTAGAATCCTAAAGAGCTCCCTAAGGATACTGTGCTTACAACAGAAAAAGAAATACATGCAATTCTAAGATACCACAACTAGCTTTCAATGATACATGCATATGTATTATACATACATATGACCTAATAACTGTAAAAATATGTCATTATCCAAAATATTGATTTATTAATTATTTTTAAAAAATAGACTCTTAGATATTCTGATGAAATTTGCTGAAAACATTTTAGAAGAATTTCAACCAGCACAGCCAGTTTCAGTTCCAGCTCTTTCTGCAACCATGACAGACATGCTGGGTGACCACTCTGCTTAGAAAAGTCTGTAAGCAGAAGATTACTGCCTTGTGGATTTAGATGAATGGGGGAATAAAGTAAACTCACTTAGATAGCAAAGCTGCACTTCACGGAGTGATGAAAAGCTAAATAATATCCTTTCATTTCTAAGAAAGATTTTGTTAGATGTTGGCCAGAAAGCCATTAAACAACAGAATGTAAAATCAGAACACAAAGGTCAGCATGTACCTCAGGATAAAGTGACATGGATACGTAGCAATGACATAGTTGCCATCAGTAGGACCAACTGATGGAAGACATGCTCAATTAGGTGCATACCTAATACATTTAGATTTGCTTTTAACGTTGTATTCAATTTCAGGGTACTTGCACCATTTTATTACCAATAGACCCCATTCACAGCATCAGGCTGGCTGTTTTCTAGCTATGAAGTCTTGGGAAACAATTATGCTTGTATTTGAGATATGATGAAAGCAACAGCAGAAAAATATTCTGCACAAAACTTTGTGAACAAGCAGTCAGGAGGCAGCCTTTAGAGCTTTCAGAGTGGATACTTAAGCCAGAAATCACAGCACACATACACACAGATGCATACCTGCATGTCACCTATACATTCATGTCTCTGAATATATACACAAATGGAGAAATGCTATATTGAGAGAGCAAGAGAGCATGCAGCTATATGAAAAAGGATGAACTTTATTTTTTTCCTAAGTTAAACTTTGGAAATTGTATCCTAAAAAATTGTACTTTCTAAAATGGAATGGATTTATGCTAACAGTTAACTTACTTCCTGCAACTTTCCATTCCATAAATAATGTCAGTGGTTGAAGCATTTAGCTAGCAAAAAAAAAATGAGATGAAAGATTTTGACAGGAAATATTATATGACTCATTGGACAGTCAGAGAAAATTAGTAAGACACTAGTTCATCATGATGCCATTTCAGATAATGCAGAGAACAGTACATTTTTAACCACTGATGACAATGCTGGCAGAGTCTAAATTAAAAGTCTGAAGACATAATAAATATGACAGATGATAGTTATACAATATATACACACATATATTAAAGTAATTTTAGAGTTTTAGAGAATGGCTACCTAGCTACAGTACAAACACATAAAAAAGTTTTAGTATCATAATTTGCTTATTAATGGCATACAAGGGCATCCAAACAATTGATAGCCACTGTGTCAAATTGTATTAGCTAATTTGTTGTATAAACGAGTATTTATTGATTACCTAGGTGATCTCTGGCTTATGCTACCTACACACCAGAGTTAAAACAAGGAACAAGAAAGACACTGTTCCTGTCCTCAAGTTCTTTATGTTAGAGTTGATACTAATGGAGTTGAGTAAATAGTCAACCCTAAAGAAGTGAACTGGACACAGCTCTCACTGGTGTGCTTCTCTGTTGGAGAACAATGGAATCTTCACACACGGTCATGAAGAACTGCCATTCATGAGAAATCTAGATGAGAAGGTACAGTGAGACAAACAAAGAAGTGCATAACATCCACATGTACGCTGTCCTGAGCATTAGGAATGATCCAGGGATCCATAGGAGGTTTCCACTAAACCAATAGGACGCTGGTGATTATGACACATTTACAATGGTGTTGGGAAATGTAGGATGGGGTGTGGACACTGTTATAAAGAAGAGAACAGTGAGTAGTGGAGCTGCAAGTATTGAGTCCTACAGACAGCTTAAGTATTGTTTCTTATTCATGCTGTTTGCCAGTTTGTTATAAAACCATGCTTCCAGCTTTCATGATAAAATACTCCATGAAAAAACTAACAGAATAGCCTAACTCCTGGACAAATAAAAATGTCTTAACCAACCACCAGTTATGAGGTCAGTCATGGGACTTTAGGCAATCTCAAACAGGCTATGGATGTGAGATGACCCAGGGGCTGCAACTGTCTCTCCTGAGGATCAGAATGTCCTTTGCGGTTATTCTTGGGGTGCAATTATGTTAATCTTGACATATCAAAAGAGAGGCACAGGGCATTGCCCACACTTGCACACTACCCAAGGGTCTGTGTCACTTTACTTCTGAGCTTTTCTAAAGGGTATGGAACAAAATACCCCAAATGGAGATCCAGTCAATTATAATTGCGAGGCTTAAAGGATCACCTTACTTCATGAATATTGCTTCATAAATATTCATAAAATGACTTTGAAATCCACAATATAAAAGCCACTCTGCTGATGCCTCTCACTTGGGCATAACACTCCAGTCTCCTTTAGGAATGCCTTATTTGCTGTGCTGAATAAACTTCTTTTTCAACTATCTCCCTCTTGATTGAACCCTTTTCTGTCAGAAAGCAAGAACTAGGGGATGCTTACAGAATTTTACCTATAAAGACAATGGGTTGTGTGGTTCTTATTCTGCTTAATGGATATTCTAACAAAAATATAATTCGAGAGTTTGATCATGATGTCTATTCTTGAGTGTCAGATTGATTAGACTGAGAAGGACTAATATTCCTGGGAAGGGTATTTTCTAGAAGGATCAACTGAAGTAGGTAGTGCATTCTACAAGCACTCAGATATGCAGAGATCTGGGCAAATCTATGTCTGCCTGCCAACTTTGGCTTCTGGTCACTTAACACTTACTTCTACACTGTTGTTGGAATTGGCACCAGAACCTAGTTTCTTTGTTTTTCTATCATGGACAGAGGAATAAAATCTCTAGCAGTGTTCCAGGCCATCTTTAGTCTTATATTGGTTCTGCTGAGACATTCAGATTATGGATAGAGCAGCTACAGTTTCTTAGCCTTTCCATCATGCAGATAACATATTGGATTTCCCAAAGAGTATACTGTAAGCCAATATAATAAATCTTGTTTGTAATATATACCCATTCTGCTGGCTCTGTTCTACTATAGAACCCTACCCAACTAATATACTGACACAAAAGTGAATTATAACAGGAAAAAAACCTTCTTCAGAGCATTCAATAAAAGTTTTATGTGCTACAACAGAAGAATAGAGAAAAGTCCAACAAAGATTTAGCCCTCAACCAAATTAGATTTCCTATATAGAGGTCAAGACCCTGCTTGTGGAAAAAATAGAAGAATAGCTTCTGTTTTGATTAACTAAAATTCATGAATCTATAATTGTACACAAATTGGGTTTACACAAGCTAAAAACAGAATATTGCTACAAAAGCATGCTTTCTAAATACATCAATTAATGCCATAAGAAAGACCCATTAAAAACACTGAACCTAGACTCATAGTAAAGTTACAGCTTATACTAGATAAAATAAAAATGTGGGATCTCAAGTGAAAAATTATAGAAGCTAAAGACCTAAAGATGAATGTAGGTAGGTAGGTAGGTAGGTAGGTAGATAGGTAGGAGTAGAATATATACGTGTGTGTGTGTGTGTGTGTGTGTGTGTGTGTGTGTAAAATGTGAAATTGAATGAATCCCTAAGCCCTGTTTCATTTTGTACACTTTTAATAGCACATAGTTTACAAGCAATGTGATGTTAATTCTAAAAGGAAGCTACACTACATTCAGTGGTGGCTTTGCAGTTTGAGACAGGCTGACAAAAGATGTTTTTGAAATCCTGGGTTTGAACATGGTAATGGGGTCAATAGAATGCCCTCTCTCCAGTAGAGGCCAGACTGCAATATTTAACTCTGTAAGCAATTATTGTATTAAGTGGTAGGTCAGTGTGCCATCAAGTGCATTTGACCTTCAGAGAATTATGGAGCTAGAGCAGTTGGCTAATATTTTATAGTGTCTCTTCAGCCACAAACAAGGACAATGTTCAATCTGCACATTCAAAATTAAGGAAAGAAGATCATTACTTGTTAAGAAAAGTCACATTTATAATTAAAAGCAGTGGCAAATGAGAGAGGAGGAGAGAGGAAAAGGGGGAAAAAAGGAGAAGATAAATTTATGAACTCCTGTGCTGTCTCTGAACTTCCATAGTGATATTGACTTTCTGTTTTAGAGCAAACCATACAGGAGCTAACTGATTGGTTCTCCTGAGTGATTGTCAACTAAAAGGCTTGAATTAGGGATGCAAAGACAGATATATTTCTTTTTCAAGTGGGACATAGAAACACATGTTCCTGGAGCTGGAGAAATGTCTTAGTGGGAAGAGCACTGACTACAATTCCAGAGGACCTGTGTTCAATTCCCAGAACCCACATTGCAGCTCATACCTGTCTGTAAGTCCAAGACGTGACACCCTCACAGAGATATAATACAAGCAGATAAAATACCAATTTGCATAAAATAAAAATAAATAATTAAAAAAAGACACATATTCCTGTGAGGCAGGACTCAGAGCTGGAATCAACCAACAGGTGTCTAGCTAGTACAAGTTTTAGAGATGTAAGAAAAGCTTTTTTTCTTCTACTTTAAACTCCTCTTTCTGAAACTTGTTGGAAGATGCTTTTATGTCTCATAGCTCTTCTAATCTAGGCAGAAGGCATTCAGAGCTTTGTTCATGTTGTACAATTTTTGTCATGGGTGATTGTCAGAGTGAAGAGCTAGCCTGCTCAGACATCCAATTTGTTTCTTGATCGAAATAATAAAAAGGATATCTTCAGTATTGTCCAGATTGCTTTGATTTGCTTGCAGTTTCTCATTAATTTAAGTTTTTTTTTTTTTCAGCTGGATGCAACCCAGTGGGCATGAAACCTAATTGATGAGAGCTTCAATGCTCAGTAGTAAACATGGATATATCTCTCTATGCATTTATGTTAGTGAACTCTACATCTTGGTGACAAAATATCTGAAACAACTTAAAGGAAGAAAGATAAATTTTTGCTCAGGATTTAGGAGGTTTTAGTCCATGGGTATGGAAAATCTTGGAGGAAAGTAGTGGCAATGGACCACTTCCTGCTGTCAGAAAGCATATTAAAATGAGCAAGATATTTGAAAAGATGAGTCCTCAAAGACACATCTCTGTTTACCTGCTTGCTCAATTTAGGCCTTAACTCAATAGTCAAACCTGCTATGAATTCAGGAATGGCTCGATCCTCTAAGGACATTAGTACCTCAATGCCCCACCTTCAAACATTGTTACTTTGAAGACTAAGCCATCAACACCTGAGTCCTTGGGGTATTCCATGTATAAACCTCAATACCTCTTGACCTTGAAATTCTCTGACAGCCCTTCCAAGAAGTCTCTAGGACTGAGTATATTCCATTACCCAGCTGTCTACTCTACAATGACGCTTGTAATGAAGCAGCAGCTGGTGCTCGAAGACCTCATTCGTTGAATTTAAATTGTCAATTACAACTCTTTTCACTCACCTCCAAACTCTCTATTTATGATTCCCAAACAAAACATCATTGACACTTAATTCATTCTTAGGCACTTTTCTAGAGAGCTCCAAGGCATTTTATAGGTTATATGCTCCAAGAAAGTGAGAATCAAAAATATAATAACTAAACAGGAAAAAATGCAGAGCTAAAATTGATTCTTACCACCTAAATTCTGATTCCATATCTAAGGATCTCTGGCTTATTGATTCAACTGAAAATAACTGCTCCCTTTAGATGGAGGTGAAAGTCAACATTCTCCCAGCAATGGGAAAGTAAAAAGTTCTTTAGAGATCATAATATGGTACTGATATGGTATAGATATGAAGTAGCCATCTCAAGGCATTAATGTGTTTCTACCTTATTGATAGAATCAAGGCATAATGATAATGAGGGAGGTTACATATTCAATGTACTAATCCAATAATGAGTTTTTACTGAAGGAAACATGGTGTGGTTGTAGCAAGAAAGTCATGGAAATATAACCATGAAGGGCCAGTGACCTGATTCCTTCCGCTACCTCCTTCTCTCTCTTCCTCTCCCTCTCCCCCCTCTCTGTCTCTCTGTCTCTCTGTCTCCGTCTCCGTCTCCCCCTCCCTCTCCCCCTCTCTCTTCCTCTCCCCCTCTCCCCTCTCTGTCTCTCTGTCTCTCTGTCTCTGTCTCCCTCTCCCTCTCTCTTTCTCCCTCTCCTTCTCTCTCTCTCCCTCTCTTGCCCCCTCTCTCTCATGCGCGTCTCTCTCTCTCTCTCTCTCTCTCTCTCTCTCTCTCTCTCTCTCTCTCTCTCTCTCTCTCTCATATTCTCTTTATTTACATTTAAAATGTTATCCCTTTTTCAAGTATTCCTCCCTCCTGGAAAGCCTTTATCTCATCCCCCTCCCCTTGCTTCTATGAGGGTGTTCCTCCACTCACCCCATTCCCACTTCCCCATCCTCAATTCCCCTACACTAGGGCATCTATCAAGCCTTCATAGGACCAAGGACCTCTCCTCCCATTGATGACTGACAAGGCAATCCTCTGCTACACATGCAGCTGGAACCATGTGTGTTCCTTGGCTTAGTCCCTGAGAGCTCTGGGGAGTCTGGTTGGTTGATATTATTGTTCTTCCTATGAGGTTGCAAATCCCTTCAGCTCCTTCAGTCCTTTCTTTAATTTCTCCATTAGGGACCCTGAGCTCAGTCCAAAGGTTGGCTGAGAGCATCCGCCTCTGTATTTGTAAGGCTCTGGCAGGACCTCTCAAGAAACAGCTACATCAGGCCCCTTTCAACAAGTATTTCTTGGCATCAACCACTGTGTCAGGGTTTGGTGACTATATCAGATGAATTGTGGTACCACAGTTTCTGTATCCATTCCTCTGTTGAAGGATATCTGGGTTCTTTCCAGCTAATGGCTATTATAAATAAGACTGCTATGAACATAGTGGAGCATGTGTCCTTGTTATTTGTTGGGGAATCTTCTGGGTATATGCCCAGGAGTGGTATAGCTGGGTCCTCAGGTACTACTATGTCCAATTTTCTGAGGAACCACCAAACTGATTTCCAGAGTGGTTGTGCCAGCTCGTAATCCCACCAGCAATGGAAGAGTGTTTCTCTTTCTCCACATCCTCATCAGCATCTGTTGTCACCTGAGTTTTTAATTTTCGCCATTCTGACTGGTGTGAGGTGGAATCTCAGGGCTGTTTTGATTTGCATTTCCCTGGTAACTAAGGATGTTGAACATTTCTTTGGGTGCTTCTCAGCCATTCAATATTCCTCAGTTGAAAATTCTTTGTTTAGCTCTGTACCCCATTTTTAATAGGGTTATTTGGTTCTCTGGATTCTAACTTCTTGAGTTCTTTGTATATATTGGATATTAGCCCTCTATGGAATGTAAGACTAGTAAAAATCTCTTCCCAATCTGTTGCTTGCCATTTTGTTTATATACTGGATTATGTTGATGGATTTCCGTATATTGAATCATTCCTGCATCCCTGGGATGAAGCCTACTTGGAATGAAGCCTACTTGATCATGGTGAATGATTGTTTTGATGTGTTCTTGGATTGGGTTGGCAAGAATTTATTGAGTATTTTTGCCTCAATGTTCATAAGGGAAATAGGTCTGAAATTCTCTTTCTTTGCTTGGTCTTTGTGTGGTTTAGGTATAAGTGTAATTGTGGATTCGTAGAACGAATTGGGTAGTGTTCCTTCTGTTTCTATTTTGTGGAATAGTTTGAAGAGTATTGGTATTAGGTCTTTGTTGAAGGTCTGATAGAATTCAGATAAACCCATCTGGTTCTGGGTTTTTTTTTTTTTTCATTGGGAAACTATTAATGACTGCTTCTATTTCTTTAGGGGTTATGGGACTGTTTAGATGGTTTATCTTATTCTGTTTTAACTTTGGCCCCTGGTATGTGTCTAGAAAATGTGCATTTCATCCACATTTTCCAATTTTGTTGAGTATAACCTTTGTAGTAGGATCTGAGGATTTTTTGAGTGTCCACAGTTTCCACTGTAATGTCTCCCTTTTCATTTCTGATTTTGTTAATTTGGATATTGCCTCTGTGCCCTCTAGTTAGTCTGGCTAAGGATTTATCTGTCTTGTTGATTTTCTCAAAGAATCAGTTCCTGGTTTTGTTGATTCCTTGTATAATTCTTTTTGTTTCTACTTTGTTGATTTCAGCCTAAAGTTTGCTTATTTCCTGCTGTCTACTACTCTGCTTCTTTTTATTCTAGAGCTTTCAGGTATACTGTCAAGCTGTTGGTGTAAGCTCCTCCAATTTCTTTTTGAAGGCACTTAGCGCTGCTTTCATTATGTCCCATAAGTTTTGGTATGATGTGTCTTCATTTTCATTAAATATTAAAAGGCTTTAATTTCTTTCTTTATTTCTTCCTTGACCAAGTTATCATTGAATAGAGCATTGTTCAGCTTCCATGTGTATGTGTTTTCCATTGTTTTTGTTAGAATTGAAGACCAGCCTTAGTCAGTGGTGATCTGACAGGATGCATGGGACTATATCAATCTACTTGTATCTGTTGAGGCCTGATTTAGCCTCAATTATATGGTCATTGTTGGAAAAGGTACCATGAAGAACTGAGAAGAAGGTATATTCTTTTGCTTTATTATGAAATTTTCTATATAGTTCATAACTTCTGTTAGTTTCAATGTGTCTCTGTTTAATTTCTGTTTCCATGATCTGCCCATTGCTGAGCGTGGGGTGTTGAAGTCTCCCACTATTATTGTGTGAGGTGCAATGTATGCTTTGAGCTGTAGTAAAGTTTCTTTTATGAATGTGGATGCCCTCACATTTGGAGCATAGATGTTCAGAATTGAGAGTTCATCTTGGTATTTTTTTTTATTTGTTTTTTTACATTTTTTTGTTCGATATATTTTTTATTTACATTTCAAATGATTTCCCCTTTTCTAGTCCCCCACTCCCCGAAAGTCCCGCAAGCCCCCTCCTCTCCCCATGTCCTCCCACCCACCCCTTCCCACTTCCCCGTTCTGGTTTTGCCGAATACTGCTTCACTGAATCTTTCCAGAACAGGGGGCCACTCTTCCTTTCTTCTTGTACCTCATTTGATGTGTGGATTATGTTTTGGGTATTCCAGTTTTCTAGGTTAATATCCACTTATTAGTGAGTGCATACCATGATTCACCTTTTGAGTCAGGGTTACCTCAGTATGATGTTCTCTAGCTCCATCCATTTGCCTAAGAATTTCATGAATTCATTGTTTCTAATGTCTGAATAGTACTCCATTGTGTAGATATACCACATTTTTTGCATCCACTCTTCTGTTGAGGGATACCTGGGTTCTTTCCAGCATCTGGCAATTATAAATAGGGCTGCTATGAACATAGTAGAGCATGTATCCTTATTACATGGTGGGGAATCCTCTGGGTATATGCCCAGGAGTGGTATAGTAGGATCTTCTGGAAGTGAGGTGCCCAGTTTTCGGAGGAACTGCCAGACTGATTTCCAGAGACCAATATGAAGTGTCCTTCCTTATCTTGTTTGATATCTTTGGATGAAAGTCAATTTTATTTGATTTTAGAATGGCTACTCCAGCTTGTTTGTAGGGGCCATTTGCTTGGAAAATTGTTTTTCATCCTTTGACTCTGACGTACTGTCTGTTTTTTGTCACTGTGGTACAGTTCCTATATGCAGCAAAATGCTGGGTCCTGTTTATGTATCTAGTCTGTTAGTCTGTGTCTTTTTATTGGTGAATTGAGTACATTGATGTTAAGAAATATTAAGGAAAAGTAATTGCTACTTCCTGTTATTTTTGTTCTTAAAAATGAATTTATGTCTGTGTGGCTATCTTCTTTTGGCTTTGTTAAACGATTAATTTCTTGCTTTATCTAGGGTCTAATTTCCCTCCTTGTGTTGGCATTTTCCATCTAATATCCTTTGTAGAGCTAGATTTGTGGAAAGATATTGTGTAAATTTGCTTTGTCATGCAATATCTTGTTTTCTCATCTATGGTAATTAAGAATTTTGCTGGGTCGTGGAGTGGGGGGCTACAAAAGGGGAAATCATTTGAAATGTAAATAAAAAATATATCGAATAAAAAAATAAAAAAAATAAGAATTTTGCTGGGTACAGTAGCCGGGGCTGACATTTATGTTCTCTTAGGGTTTGTATGGCATCTGCCCAGGATCTTCTAGCTTTCAGTTTCTGGTGGGAAGTGTCATGTAATTCTGATAGGTCTGCCTTCATATGTTACTTGACCTTTGTCCCTTACTGTTTTTAATATTCTTTCTTTGTTTAGTGCATTTGGTGTTTTTACCGGTATGTGATGGGAGGAATTTCTGTTCTGTTTCAATCTATTTGTAGTTCTATAGGTTTCTTGTATGTTTGTGGGCATCTCTTTTGGTTAGGGAAGTTTTCTTCTGTAATTTTGTTGAAGATATTTACTGGCCCTTTAAGTTGGGAATCTTCACTCTCTTATCTATTTATTATCCTAGGGTTTGGTGTTCTCATTGTGTCCTGGATTTCCTGGATGTTTTTGGTTAGGAGCTTTTTGCCTGTTCCATTTTCTTTGACTGTTATGTCAATGCATTCTATGGTATCTTCTGCCCCTGAGATTTGCTCTTCTATCTCTTGTATTCTGTTGGTGATGCTTGCATCTATGGATCCTTATCTCTTTCCTAGGTTTTCTCACTCCAGAGTTCTCTCCCTTTATGATTGCTTTATTGTTTCTATTTACATTTTTAGATCCTGGATATTTTTCTTCATTTTCTTTGCCTGTTTGATATGGAATTTTTATAATTCTTTAAGGGATTGTTGTGTTTCCTATTTAAGGACTTCTAACTGTTTACCTATGTTCTCTTGTCTTTCTTCTTTTTTTTTTTTTTTTAGTTTTTTTTAATTCAATATATTTTCTATTTACATTTCAAGTGAATTCCCCTTTTCTGTCCCCCCTCCCCAAAAGTTCCATAAGCCACCTTCCATCCCCCTGTTCTCCCACCCACCCCTTCCAACTTCCCTTTTCTGGTTTTGCCCTAAACTGATACACTGAGACTTTTGAGAACAAGAGGCCACTCCTCTGTTCTTCTTGTACCTCATTTGATGTGTGGATTATGTTTTGGGTATTCCAGGTTTCTAGGTTAATATCCACTTATTAGTGAGTGCATACCATGATTGATCTTTTGAGACTGGGTTACCTCACTTAGTATGATGTTCTCTACCTCCATCCATTTGCCTAAGAATTTCATGAACTCATTGTTTCTAATGGCTGAATAGTACTCCATTGTGTAGATATACCACATTTTTTGCATCCATTCTTCTGTTGAGGAATACCTGGGTTCTTTCTAGCTCCTGGCTATTATAATTAGTGGTGCTATGAACATAGTGGAGCATGTATCCTTATTACATGCTGGGGAATCTTTCGGGTATATGCCCAGGAGTGGTATAGCAGGATCTTTCAGAAGTGACGTGCCCAGTTTTCTGAGGAACAGCCAGACTGATTTCCAGAGTGGTTGTACCAATTTGCAACCCCACCAGCAGTGGAGGAGTGTTCCTCTTTCTCCACATTCCTGCCAACACCTGCTGTCTCCTGAATTTTTAATCTTAGACATTCTGATTGGTGTAAGGTAAAATCTCAGGGTTGTTTTGATTTGCATTTCCCTAGTGACTAATGAAGTTGAGCATTTTTTAAGATGTTTCTCCGCCATGTGAAGTTCTTCAGGAGAAAATTCTTTTCTTAATTCTGTACCCCATTTTTTAATAGGGTTATTTGGTTTTCTGGAGTCTAACTTCTTGAGTTCTTTGTATATATTGGATATTAGCCCTCTATCTGATGTAGGGTTGGTGAAGATCTTTTCCCAATTTGTTGGTGGCCGATTTGTCCTTTTGATGGTGTCCTTTGCCTTATAGAAACTTTGTAATTTTATGAGGTCCCTTTTGTCAATTCTTGACTTTAGAGCGTAAGCTATTGGTGGTCTGTTCAGAAACTTATGCCCTGTACCGATGTCCTCAAGGGTCTTCCCCAGCTTCTTTTCTATTAGATTCAGAGTGTCTGGCTTTATGTGGAGGCCCTTGATCCATTTGGAGTTGAGCTTAGTACAAGGAGACAAGGATGGATCAATTCGCATTGCTGCATGCTGACCTCAACAAATGAACCAGCACCATTTGTTGAAAAGGCTATTTCTTCCCCATTGGATGTTTTCAGCCCCTTTGTTGAGGATCAAGTGGCCATAGGTGTGTGGGTTCATTTCTGGATCTTCAATCCTGTTCCATTGATCTGCCTGCCTGTCACTGTACCAATACCATGCAGTTTTAAACACTATTGCTCTGTAGTATTGCTTGAGGTCAGGGATACTGATTCCCCCAGAATTTCTTTTGTTGCTGAGAATAGTTTTAGCTATCCTGGGTTTTTTGCTATTCCAGATGAATTTGATAATTGCTCTTTCTAACTCTGTGAAGAATTGAGTTGGGATTTTGATGGGTATTGCATTGAATCTGTATATTGCTTTTGGAAAAATGGCCATTTTAACTATATTGATCCTGCTGATCCATGAGCATGGGAGGTTTTACCATTTTTTGAGGTCTTCTTCCATTTCCTTCTTCAGAGTTTTGAAGTTCTTGTCATACAGATCTTTCACATGTTTGGTAAGAGTCACCCCAAGGTACTTTATACTGGTTGTGGCTATTGTGAAGGGGGTCATTTCCCTAATTTCTTTCTCAGCCTGCTTATCCTTTGAGTATAGGAAGGCCACTGATTTGCTTGAGTTGATTTTATAACCTGACATTTGCTGAAGTTGTTTATCAGCTGTAGGAGTTCTCTAGTGGAGTTTTTGGGTCACTTAGTTAGACTATCATGTCATCTGCAAATAATGATAGTTTGACTTCTTCCTTTCCTATTTGTATCCCTTTGACCTCCTTATGTTGTCGAATTGCCCGAACTAGTACCTCAAGTACAAGATTGAAAAGATAAGGAGAAAGGGGGCAGCCCTGTCTAGTCCCTGATTTTAGTGAGATTGCTTCAAGTTTCTCTCCATCTAGTTTGATGCTGGCTACCGGTTTGCTGTATATTGCTTTCACTGTTTAGGTATGGGCCTTGAGTTCCTGTTCTTTCCAAGACTTTAAGCATGAAAGGATGCTGAATTTTGTCAAATGCTTTTTCAGCATCCAATGAAATGACCCTGTGGTTTTTTTCTTTGAGTTTGTTTATGTAGTGGATTGCATTGATGGATTTCCATATATTGAACCAACCCTGCATCCCTGGGATAAAGCCTACTTGATCATAGTGGATGAGTGTTTTTATGTGTTCTTGGGTTCGGTTGGCAAGAATTTTATTTAGTATTTTTGCATTGATATTCATAAGGGAAATTGGTCTGAAGTTCTCTTTCTTTGTTGGATCTTTGTGTGGTTTTGGTATCAGCGTAATTGTGACTTCATAGAAGGAATTGGGTAGTGTTCCTTCTGTTTCTATTTTGTGGAATAGTTTGAAGAGTATTGGTGTTAGGTCTTCTTTGAAGTTCTGATAGAATTCTGCACTGAAGCCATCTGGTCCTGTGCTTTTTTTGGTTGTAAGACTTTCAATGACTCCTTCTATTTCTTTAGGGGTTATGGGACTGTTTAGATGATCTGTTTGGTCCTGATTTAATATTGGTATTTTGTATCTGTCAAGTAAATTATCCATTTCCTCCAGATTCTCCAGTTGTTTTTAGTATAGGCTCTTGTAGTAGGATCTGATGATTTTTTGGATTTCCTCAGTTTCTGTTGTTATATCCCCCTTTTCATTTCTAAGTTTGTTAATTTTGATACTTTCTCTATGCCTTTTGGTCAGTCTGGCTAAGGGTTTATTTATCTTGTTGATTTTCTCAAAGAACCAGCTCCTGGATTCGTTCTTTGTATGGTTCTCTTTGTTTCCAATTGATTGATTTCAGCCCTGAGTTTGATGATTTCCTGTCTTCTTCTCCTCC
Organism: Apodemus sylvaticus; assembly: GCF_947179515.1. Classification (NCBI taxonomy): domain Eukaryota; kingdom Metazoa; phylum Chordata; class Mammalia; order Rodentia; family Muridae; genus Apodemus; species Apodemus sylvaticus. The sequence continues at coordinate 64,887,851 of NC_067489.1, forward strand.
TGGGTGAATTGGCTTGTTTTTGTTCCAGGACTTTCAGGTGTGTCGTTAAGCTGCTAGTGTATGCTCTCTCCATTTTCTTTTTGGAGGCACTCAGGGCTATGAGTTTTCCTCTTAGCACTGCTTTCATTGTGTCTCAAAGATTTGGGTATGTTGTGCCTTCATTTTCATTAAATTCTAAAAAGGGCACCCAAGAGACTAAATTCTAAAAAGGGCACCCAGAGACTAAAAAGTCTCTGATTTCTTTATTTCTTCCTTGGCCAAGGTGTCATTGAGGACAGTATTGTTCAGCCTCCGTGTGTATACGGGCTTTCTGTTGTTTTACTGCTATTGAAAACCACTCTTACTCCATAGTGATCTGATCGGAGGCATGGGATTAGTTCGACCTTCTTATATTTGTTGAGGTCTGTCTTGTGACCAGTTATATGGTCGATTTTGGAGAAGGAACCATGAGGTGCTGAGAAAAAGGTATATTCTTTTGCTTTAGGGTGAAATGTTCTATAAATATCAGTCAAATCCAATTGGTCCAAAGCTTTAATTAGTTTCATTGTGTCCCTGTTTAGTTTCTGTTTTCCTGATCTGTCCATTGAGGAGAGTGTTGAAGTCACCCACAATTATTGTTTTAGGTGCAATGTGTGCTTTGAACTTTAGTAAAGTTTCTTTTACAAATGAGGATGCCCTTGCATTTGGCGCATAGATGTTTAGAATTGAAAGTTCTCCTTGGTGGATTTTTCCTTTGACCAGCAAGAAGTGTCCTTCTGTGTCTCTTTTGATGACTTTAGGTTGAAATTCAATTTTATCTGATATTAGAATGGCTTGTAAAATTGTATTCCAGCCTTTTATTCTAAGTTAGTTTTTGTCTTTGGCACTGAGGCATGTCTCCTGTATGCAGCAAATGTAGGGTCCTGTTTCCTTATCCAGTCTGTTAGTCTTTTTATTGGGGAATTGAGTCCATTGATGTTAACAGATATTAAGGAATAGTGATTATTACTTCCTGTCATATTTGATGTTATTTTTATATTTGAGAGGTTATCTTCTTTTGGGTTTGATGAACAAAGGTTACTATCTTGCTTTTTCCAGGGTGTAGTTTCCCTTTTTGTATTAAAGTTTTCCTTCTATTATTCTTTGTAGAGTTGGGTTTGTGGAAAGATATTGTGTAAATTTGGTTTTGTCATGGAATATCTTTGTTTCTCCATCTATGGTGATGAAGAGTTTTGCTGGGTATAGTAGTCTTGGCTGACATTTGTTTTCTCTTAGAGTCTGCATAAGATCTGCCCAGGATCTTCTAGCTTTCATGGTCTGTGGTGAGAAATCTGGTGTGATTCTGATAGGTCTTCCTTTATATGTTACTTGGCCTTTTTCTCTTACTGCCTTTAATATTCTTTCTTTGTTTAGTGCATTTGGGGTTTTGATTATTATGTGTCGGAAGGTATTTCTTCTTAGGTTCAGTCTGTTTGGAGTTCTGTATGCTTCTTGTATATCCATGGGCATCTCTCTCTTTAAGTTGGGAAAGATTTCTTCCATAATTTTGTTGAAGATATTTGCTGGCCCTTTCAGTTGTAAATCTTCACTCTCATCTATACATATAATCCTTAGGTATGGTCTTCTCATTGTGTCCAGGATTTCCTGGATGTTCTGGGATACAAGCTTTTTGCATTTTGCATTTTCTTTGACTGTTAAGTCAATGGTTTCTATGGTATCTTCGGCATCTGAGATTCTTTCTTCCCTCTCTTGTATTCTGTTGTTGATATTTGCATCTATGGCCCATGAATTCTTCTCAAGGTTTTCTATCTCCAAAGTTGTCTCCCTTTGTGATTTCTTAGTTGTTTCTACTTCTGTTTTTAGATCCAGGATAGTTTTGCTCAGTTCCTCCATTTGTTTGTTTGGGTTTTCCTTTAATTCTTTAAGAGATTTTTGTTTCCTCTTTCATGACTTCTGCCTGTTGACCCAAGTTCTCCTGCATTTCTTTAAATTTGTGTGTGTGTATGTGTGTGTGTTTCTTCTTTATTGGCTTCTATCTCTTAAGCCTCATTCTCCTGAATTTCTTTAAGTGATTTTTGTGTTTCCATTATATGGGTTTCTTATTCATGTTCCCCTGTATTTCTTTAAGAGATTCCTTTATTTTGTGTGTGTGTGTGTGTGTGTGTGTGTGTTCTTCTAGCAGCATCATGACCAGTGATTTTAAATCCAAATCTTGTTTTTCTGGTGTGTTGGCATAGCCAGACTTGCTGATGTTGGAGAGTTTGGTTCAGACACTGCCATGTTGCCTAGATTTCTGTTAGTAGCAGTCCTGCGTTTGCCCTTTGCCATCTTGTTTTCTGGCGTTAGTTGGTCTTGTCTCTGGCTGGTGTTAGAGCCTCCTGTGAAGCTTTAGGGTTATTTCCGCAACACTGGATGGCTGGGTTTCCCCTGTCACAGATTGCTGATGTGCTGTCCTCCTCTTGGGTGTCCTTGGAGCCCCAGTGTGCCTTGCCCCAGATTTTCTCTGTGAACTAGGTGGTGCCTGTTTGCTCCTTCAGGGAGTGCTGATGGTATATGCTGCGGGACCTTTTCCAAGTGATGATTACTTTGCTGGGCAGCTGATCTCCCAACTGGATTGGTGCACACAAGGCTAGCCTAGCTGCTCAGGCCCCGAGTCTAGGCAAAAGTCTGGCAGGCCAAGGCCAGAGCAAAGTTCCCCTCTGGCTATAAATGTTAACAGGTTCTGTCAGGTGGCCAGGATGGCAGCATGCGCGCTCCCTGAAAGTTCTGGGAGAGTCTGCTGGGCTAATAACCTCCTGGCCAGGTTGGCACACAGATGACCGACAGAGCAGCCCAGGTCCTGGGTGCAGTCCAGGGTCTGTCAGGCCTAGACCCCCGCTATGTTAGCCTTGGGTTATGACTGTTAGCCATATTTGCCTGCTAGAACTCTCTGGCATCCTGTAGCCAAAATGGCGGCGGTAGTGGGCACAGGGCCTGCCTGGACCCTGTCACCTTGGTTCCACTGCTGATGGCCCTTCCTCTGGACCAGCCGCTGCTGCTGTTGCCACTGCCACCTGCCGACTCTTGAGTTTCCTGTCTTTCTTTAAGGGAGTTATTTATGCCCTTCTTAAAGTCCTCTATCATCATCATGAGAAAAGATTTTAGATCTGAATCATGCTGTTCAGCTGTGATCCAGGACTTGCTATGGTGAGAGAATTGGGTTCTGATGATACCAAGTTACCTTGGTTTCTGTTGCTTCTGTTTTGTGCTTTCCTCCTGCCATCTGATTATCTTTAGTGATACCTACCCTCATTATCTGACTTGAGCCTGTCCTTCCTATGATCCGGTTGTGTCAGAACTCCTCAGAGTCCAGCTCTCTCTGTGGTCCTCTGATTCAGGAATCCTGTGATCCTGAGATCCTGGGTGTCTCAGAGCTCCTGGGAGTCAAGCTGCCTCTGAGACCCTGATATCCTGGAGTGACCAAGCTTCTGGGATTCTGGGATCCTGGACTTGTTAGAGTGGCTAGGAGTGGAGCTTCCTCAGAGTGTTTTGGGACTGGCTTTGGAGTTCATGCCCAAGGTAAACCAGTCCAGACCAGAAGGTACTGGTACCACTGGTTGTGTCCCTGGATCCAGCTGGTCTCAGTTATGCCCAGTGTTGTTAGGACAGATGTTATGTCCTCCTCACCTCTGATCCTATGATCCTGAGCATGTTTGAGCACCAGGAAGTGGATCCTCCTCTGGGTGTTATGGGACTGGCTGCAGAGTTTATGCTCAAGGTAAACTGGCCCAGACCGGAAGGTCACACTTTTCTCTCTTATTCATTATTACCATTATGTGAGCATCTTTCTTCTTCTATGGTGTTCTTCTCTAATATATTTTCTCTTCCTATAACATAGTTTCTCACCACTAGACCAAAATCCATGATCTAAGTGACCATGGAAACTTCTGAAGTTATGATCTCAAATCAACCTTTCCTCCTATGAAGTTGATTTTTTTCTCAAATATTTTGTCACAGAGATGATGTTCCCTAACATAGGTGCATCATTTAAAATATTATGCATACTATATCTAATACAGTATATACATGTATACATGAATGTATATATGTACATGAATATATGTGAATATATTAATGTATATGTTGTATTATATATGCATTGTAATTATACATATATACACATATACATACAAATATAAATACATACATATACATATGTGCTATGGATAAACATATAATATTTCTTGAGATGGTATATATTCTATATACTTATATATTAAACACCTGATTTTTTTTTTTACAAAGAATCCATAAATACATGCTTGAAGAAAGACAGCATTTTCAATAAATGGTGCAAGTCAAATTTCATGGTTTCAAGTAAAAGAATCCAAGTAGTTTCATATTAATTATGCCAGACAAAACTTGACTCCAAATAGATCATCACACCAGATACAACAAAACTAATAAAAGAGAAAGTAGAGAATTGCCTCGAACACATTGCCACAGATGACTACCTGAACACAACACTGAAAACATAGGCAATAAGATCAACAACTGATAAATGAAAACTACAAATCTTCTGTAAGACAAAGGACACTGTCCATTGAGCAAAGTTGGCAATATACTGAATGGGAAAAGATTTTTTTTTGTCCACTACACATCCATATTATACATAAATTTTAACTGATATCTCACATATATAAAGAACTAAATAGAATGAATATCAAAGAAACAACTAAAAATCTAAAATGTGGTACAGACTGAAACAGAATTCTCAAAAGAGAAAAATCAAATGGCCAAGAAGCACTTAAAAATGTTCAACATCCTTATAATTATAAGGAAAATTGCAATTAAATCTACTCTGAAATTTCATCTAACACTAATCAGAGTGGTCAAAATCAATAAAACAAACAACAGTTCATGCTGGCAAAGATGTGGAGTAAGGGCAACCCTCATTCATTGCTGATGGGAGTGCAAATTTGTACAGCCACTAAACACATCAGTGTGGCGGTAGCTCAGGAAAATGGAAATACATATACCTCAAGCTCTGGCTATACCACTTTTAGACATATACCCAAAGAATACTTTATCCTACCACAGAGACTCTTGTTTAACCATTGTTATTGCTTTAATCATAAAATCCAGAAACTGGAAACAGCTTAGATGTCTATCAGGGAATGAAGAAATTAATTTTTTAGATTTACATAACGGAATATTATATTGTAACCTTTAAAAAGTGAAATTATGAAACTTGCAGGCAAATGAATAATCCTGAAGAAAATCAACTTAAATGAGGTAACTAAGAACCAGAAAGACAATCATAGTATGTATTTGCTTATATGTAGATATTAGGTATTAAGTCTTTGAGGCTACAATCCATATATCCACAGAAGTTATAGAGTAAAGGACTGGGGAAGGATGGTATCACTCTAAGGAAGGAATAAAATAGATAGTTATGGATGGATATGAGAAAGGGGACTGGAATGGAAGATTTAAGTGGGGGTGGTGAGGGAACACAGGGAGAAGGGTTGTATGGAAATGTAATACTGTAGCAGCTTCCTAAAATGTGTATATATATATATATATATATATATATATATATATATATGAAGATTATCTAAGTGAAATTGCTAATAAAAGAGGAGATGGAGTGCCATATGACCATCTCTTGCCACCAAATGAAATTTCCAGTGCTAGGAATGGGTTATATATAATTAATTAAGTTATTGGCCAAAAGGGCTCCACAGAAACCACCCAAATAATCCAGGCTATTGCCAAGGCTATTGGTTACTCTCCACAAACTAATGGTAAAGCCTCATTACTAAGGACAATACCTATACAACTCATTGAACACAGAGAAGTATTGCTGATAGCTACCTAGAGTCTTGACCCCATGGATGATGTTCATGGCACTAGATGATTCTCTGGATGCTCCCAGTGGAAAACAAATAAAGTCCAACCCATTTGCAATGGTGCCTTGCTTACAATATGCACTAGTACAATAGTCACAAAAAGCTTCTGAGAGTAACCAACAACTATGCAATTGGATTTAAGTCCCACTTCATGAGAAAGGACCAGTATCTAACACTGCTTGGATAGCCAAGATCCTAAGACTAGATAAGCCAGGGACCTATGATAAAACTAAATTCTGCTGTTCTGCTAAAGGAATATATCAATAAAGTACTCTTAATGACTTTCTGTGATAATTACAGACCAACACCTTGCTCAGCCATCATCAAACATGCTTTCTCCTACAACATATGGGAACAAATACAGAGACTACAACCAGGCATTCTGTACAGAGAGAGAGAGAGAGAGAGAGAGAGAGATTGGAACACTCAATCCTAAATAGGATGTCTCCATCAAATCCTTCCCTTTATAGCTCAATGAACCCTATGGGAGAGGAGGTAAAAAAAAAAAAAAAACTATAAGAGCCAGAGGGAATGATGGATACCAAGGAAACAAAACATTCCAACCCCAGCAGGATTGCCATACATCTGAACTCATGATGACTGTAGCAGCATGCCACAAGATTTCACAGCTCTGTGATCAATGGTGTTGCAAACCCCAGTCCCTAACCCAGAATGTGTCAGTGTGCTGTGTTAGGTGGGATGACAGAAGAGAGACACTCAGGGATGAAATAAGGCTTTGCCTTAATAACATGTGTGATATTAAGCCAAAGGGCCTCTATTATTTTTGTCAAGGGACTTTTTAAGCTTCTCTCCTTTACTGGAACAGGTAAAGGCACTTCAATCAGAGTGCAACATAAATAAATAAATAAATAAATAAATAAATAAATAAATAAATAAAGCAACAAAAAAAGGAAGAAAGAAGGCTTTGGAGTATGGAGGAACACCCTCTGTGGACTGAACCTGGAAGAACCTTGCAAAAGTGGTTTTTATTGATTGTTACACAAAAAGTATCATTAGCAAATCCATTTCCACATACCAGAAGCTTTTATCTGACCAAGGAATTTTCTGAAGGAACCTAAGTAATCTTCAGCCTTTACATGACTTCCTGGTTTGTCAAGTGTCTTAGTTAGGGTTTTGCTGCTGTGAACAGATACCATGACCAAGGCAACGCCTATAAAGGACAACATTTAATTGGGGCTGGCTTACAGGTTCAGAGGTTTAGTCCATAATCAACAAGAGAGGAAGCATGGCAGGATGGGATGCAGGCATGGGGTGCAGGAGGAACTAAGAGTTCTACATCTTCATCAGAGGCTGCTAACAGAATACTGACTTCCAGGCAACTAGAATGAGGGTCTTATAGCCCATACCCACAGTGACTCACCTACTCCAACAGAGCCACACCTTCTAATAGTGCCACTCCCTGGACCAAGCTTATGCATACCATCAAACTAGGAGTACCTTAGGATTGAAGTCATGCAAAGGCTCAGAAGTTCCCATAGGAGGAACAATCCCATGAATCTCAGATAAGAATCACTGATATTTCCAAAAGATTACTTCAAAACCTAGGTGTGCCATTACATCTGGCATTACACATTGAGTCCATATACAACAGATGCTCTACTAAATTTCCCAATATAAGAAGCTATCTTCAATTAATTATAATTGACAGTTGATGGGCTCCAGTTTGTCCTATTGACTGTGTCTTTTGCCTTACAAAAGATTTCCAGTTTCATGAGGTCCCATTTATCAATTGTTGGTCTTAGAACTTGAACTATCAGTGTTCTCTTTAGGAAATTTCTCCCTGTGCAAATGAGTTCAAGGCTCATTCCTGTGTTCTTTTCTGTTTGATTCAGTGTATCTGGTTTAATGTGGAGGTCCTTGGTCCACATGGACTTGTGCTTTGTACAACTTGATAAAAATGGATCTATTTTCATTTTTCTACATACCTCCTTCCAGTTATACCAGCAGTGTTTATTGAATATGCTTTCTTTTTTTCCATTGTATATTTTGGCTACTTTGTTAAAGATCAAATGTCCATAAGTGTGCAGACTTTCTGGGTCTTCAATGCTATTCCACTGGTTGACATGTCTGTCTGTGTACCAATACCATGCAGTTTTTATGACTATTGCTCTATAGTATAGCTTGAGGTCAGGGATGGTGATCCCCCCAGGAGTTCTTTTATTGTTAAGAATTGGTTTTACTATCCTAGACACTTTTTTTCCATATGAAATTGAGAATTGCTATTTCTATGTTTGTGAAGAACTGTGTTGGAATCTTGATGGGGACTACATCGAATCTGTAGATTTATTATTTTTTAGGATGGCCATTTTTACTATGTTAATCCTCCCAATCCATGAGCATGGGAGATATCTTCACCAATCCCACATTCAATAGAGGGTTAACATCCAAAATATACATAAAGAACTCAAGAAGCTAACCTCCAAAAAACTAAATAACCAACTTAAAAATGGGGTATAAAGCTAAACAGAGAATTCTCAACAGAGGAATCTCAAATGTCTGAGAAGCAACTAAGAAAATGTTCAAGACCCTTAATCATTGAGGAAATACAGATCAAAACAACTCTGAGATTCTATCTTACACCAATCAGAATGGCTAAGATCAAAAACTCAGGAGACAACAGATGCTGGTAAGGATTTAGAGAAAAAAGAACACTCCTCCATTGCTGGTGGGATTGCAAGCTAGTACAGCTACTTTGAGAATCAGTCTAGAGGTTCCTCAAAAAATTGGAAATAGGTCTACCTGAAGACCCAGCTATACTGTGCATATATCCAAAAGATTCTCCAATATATAACAAGGACACGTACTCAACAATGTTCATAGCAGCTTTATTTATAATAGCCAGAAGCAGGAAACAACTCTGAGGTGGTATACTTACACAATGGAATACTACTCAGCTACTAAAAACAACTTCATGAATTTAGCAGGCAAATGGATGGAATTAGAAAATATCATCCTGGGTGAGGTAACTAAGACCTAAAAGAATATACATCACATGCACTCACTGATAAGTAAATATTAGCCCCAAAGATCAGGATATCCAAGACACAACTCATAGATCATATGAAGCTTAACAAGAAGGAAGGTCAAGGTGTGGATGCTTCAATTCCACTTATAAGTGAGAACAAAGTAATCATGGAAGGTAGAGGGAGGGAGGAACCTGTGTGGAAGAGGTGAGGAGGACAGATAAGGAGGGACCAGGTTCATGTATGAGAAGAAATAGGAAAGAAGTTCAGAGGGCCAGAAGAATAAATAGAAATAAGTAGCAGTGGGGGAATAGGAAATGGGGATGGGGGGCCACTAGAAAGTCCCAGACACCAGGGATGTGAGAAGCTCTCAGGACCCAATGGGGATGACATTAGCTATAATACCCAACAGAGTGAAGATAGAACCTGAAGGAACCTCCTTTAATAGATAGGCATGGTTCCCAGTTGTGGGAAGGGACCACTCTCCCATCTCAAAATTTTTAACCCAGAATTGTTCCTCTCTAAAGGAAACACAGGGACAAAAAATATGGAGCAAAGAATGAAGGAAAGGCCATCCAGAGACTACCCTACCTTGGGATCCATCCCATCTGCAGACACCAAGCCTGACTCTATTGCAGATGCCAAGAAGTACTTGCAGACAAAATCCTGGTATGGCTGTTCTCTGAGAGGTTCTGCAAGCACCTGATTAAGACAGATGCAGATATTCACAGCCAACCATTGGACTGAGTTTGGGGACACCAATGGAAGATTTAAGAAGGACTGAATGACCTGAAGGGGACTGCAACCTCATAGGAAGAACAACAATACCAACTAACCAGCCCCTCAGAGATTCCATGGACTAGACCAGCAACCAGAGTATAAATAGGTAGGTCCATGGCTTTTGTTACATATGTAGCAAAGGATTGCCTTGTCTGGTATCAGTGGGAGGGGAGGCACATGGACCTGTGGAGGCTTGTTTCCCCCAGGAAACAGGGATGCTAGAGGGGGTGAGACAGGAGTGGGTGGGTAGGTGGGGGAGGACCCTCTTAGATACAAAGGGGAAGGGGGTTGCATGTGGGGGGATGGATGGGAGACTGGGAAGGGGGACAATATTTGACATGTAAATAAATAAAATAATTAATTAAAAATTAAATAAAAACCATTCACAAATGAAAACATAGTTCCTCCAATGGAGTCTCACTAGGTATATCAACCACTCTTAAGGGAAGCCCCCATGCCAAGCATTAGATGGTCAACACAAAACAAACTAAATAGCATCTTTAGAGGTTCCTTGTTTCATAACATTTTGTCAGTCCTTTGTGCATATTTATGGCTTCTAGTTTTGTGTTTTTATGGGATTCCTGTGTGTTGAAATGTGTGTCTGTGCACATATATGTGTTTCTCATATTTTTTTTTTTGGATTTTTTCCAGCTCATTTGTTTCTTCCTATTCTAATTTGTTATTTTATTATTTTTAGGTGTTTGTTTGATTTCTAAAGAAAGAAGAAAATCTGTAGATACATATAGGAATTTGTAGAAGGGAACCCATAATCAGAATATTTTATATGAAAAAAATCTTCTTTCAATAAGAGAAAATAAAATTTAAAATGCATTTTTAATGCATTCAAAAAGTTTACAAATGAGGGTAGGCTTATTTGGAGAAGTTTTCTGGAAAACAACAGTAAATTTAGCTTCTCAGAGAATTTCATCATTTCAGGAACAATGTCAGCACGAATCTAGTAAAGTATATTACAAGCAAACATTAATTGACATGCTTTGGGAAAACTGGCATGATAGGGGAAGATTTTTCTGAAAGCAGTATCAATCTGAGCAGCTGTGCTTTATCATCTGCAATGGATACAACCAAAAATAAATACTTGCTGCACTAGACTATCAGCCTGGGTGATTTTAGTCAAAGCACTGTGGAAGTTGGTCTTTTCTATCCTTCCTTAGCATTGACATAAATATATTCAGTGGAGGCAGTTGCTAAGGTTAGAAATTTACTTAGTTAATTTTGTGACAAAACACCATGATCAAGGCAAGTTATAAAATAAAGCATTTAATTTGGGACTCAGGTCAGCTGGGCTCAACTACCTGAGGGCCATTCTCATTCAAACTATCACAGCAATCAAGCCACACTATTCATTCATGTCACCAAGTAATAGAAATGAATTTTCCTGTGGCATCAGAATAGGCATGAAAATCCTGAACTTAGCATAGATACATCTCCAAGGCATGAAGGGTGCCCATATCCTGAGCTGGTTCTCATATTCAAGGCAAGATTCCTAGTGTTTTCTGATTTAGTAACTAGAATGGAGTTTCTTGTCTTTAATGTGATCTACCTCCCAAATACCTTTAAAGTTTTAGCTTAGTGAGAATTTCATACAGAGGGAAAACAAGAACAACAATGCCGACTTCTCTGCCTTCCTTTCATAGCCCCCACATTTTTAGATTTATCTCTGCTAAAGAGTATATATAACACTTATTCTAGGCAGCATAATTAGACAAGTGAAGGGGTTGGATGCTGACTATTTCTCTGACAGAAAATGTGAGGTCAGTTACTAAGAAATAGCCTGTGAAAAACAGAGGCTGTTCTCAGTGGTGGCTTGAGGATAGCCTGGGAAGTTTTCCTGGCTGTTTTTTGTCAACATAACATCCAACTAGACATATTAGGAAAGAGGGGTTCTTAATTGAGAAAAAAGTCTCCAGTAGCATAGCCTATAAGCAAGTCTGTGAGGCATTTTCTTGAATAATGATTGATGTGGCCTTACAGCTGACTAGGGTAGCACCACCTCTGGACAGGTGGATTTAAGGTATACAAGAAGCAAACTAAGAAAGCCACGATGAGCAAGCCAGTAAGCAGCATTCCTCCATAGTTTCTGCTATAGTTCCTTCTTCCAGCTCATGCCCTCACTTCCTCAGATGATTGACTGTGAAGTGAACATGTAAGCCAAATAAACATTTCCTCCCCAGGTTGCTTTTGGTCATGTTCTGTATCACAGTAATAGGCACTCTGTCTAAGGTAGGAGTAATGTCAGATAGGTTCTCATTACTGCCCATCATCACGGTCCCCTCACCGAATATCAAGCTCATCTTTTTGTTTAGTTTTTTAAATAGAAGCTCTAGATTGAACACTGTGTAGAGAAGAGTATACCATCTTGAAAAGAAAAGGAACTGTTTAATACATTTGGCAATGAGAACATTTTATTAGTAGAAAAAGAAAGTAGTCAATTATAGAAAATGTTTTAGACATTAGGTGTCAGGAAAATTTTGTGTTCAGGCTCCGATGGGAAAACGTTCTCAGGAAGGATAGAATTTTAAAGAGTTAGAGTGAAGAATTTACAAGGACTGTTGCCATTGGTTACAAATTATAATCCCTTTTATATCTTTCAGAAATCTCTAGCAAAGAAAAAAATCCTATTAAGATTTCTCATTTTTTTTCAATCTTATATTTTAAAAATGTGTAGAAAACTATACCGAAGAGAAGTAATCCCCTAATTATTCTCAAAAATTTTAAGTTAGACTAGATTAATTCAGTTGTTTTGAAAATTATTTTCCCTAGGCTGTCTAAATAATCATCTTTTCTTCATTAAATGGAAGACCCTATTAATGATATGACAAATCATAAATTATCTTTTGTGTGCATTTTGCGTTTTGTGTGCATAAGAAGGTATGGAAAAGGAATGACATTATTCACTTTCCTGTTTCAAACTTTTTTGGATGGATTCGTCTCCCTTTCCTACCTACCATCTTTTCTCCTTGAGTGGAAAAGGAAGAATCTAAGATGCACTTTTGTCACCTAATTGTCAATTGAAAGTTACATTTATGATGACCTATTAAGTAAAGCTTAATTTAATATTAAATCATAGGTTGGTTAACTTTCAGATGTTAAATGTAAAATTTTTATGACAATCAAATATGTTAGGGGAACAATTATGAACTAATGGAAAAGCAATCAGCAATCTTTACTGTGTCCTATGGTTTAAAAAAAAATGAAACTACAAGGAATATGGATGAAACAATTAGTGAAGTTTTAAAACCAGTTTTGTTTTTTAATAATAAACATTACATTAGTGTTTAAACCCACTAAAAGGGTATATGTTGTCTTGTTATATAAAAGAACTCTCTGGTAAAGTGTCATCAAGGATTCTAAGTATATTACACATGGCATAATACAGGGTTTATTTTCTAGCTCAGAAGTAAATGAGAACCTTCATGTTTGGAGGGAAAATGTCACTAACAGTAGCAGTTGCCCAGATGCCCACCCACAGCTAACATTTTGTGCACCCAAAGAAGAAGTTGTATTGTGACAAACATACTGACTACCTCTTCAGTTATGAAACAGGGAACTGTACATGGAATTGCTTTGTAAAGGGGAAATTACACAGTGGTGGAGATGTGGCTCAGCTCTCAAAAAGGACCTGAGTTCAGTTCCCAGCAGCCTTGTTGAGTAGTTCACAACTAATTGTAATTCCAGCTCCAAGGGATCTGGATACTTCTGCCTTCCATGGGCACCTGCACTCACAAACAGATACTCACATGAGGATGGACACACACACACACACACACATACACACACCAATAAAAATAATGTCTAAATAAAGGAAATGGAATAATGCTAATTCTTTACCTCCTTTTTCTTCTTTTGTTTCTTACATAGTCTTTATTTGGAATTTGTTCTGATTGAGCATTTTTGAGACCAAATCAGTCAGGAAAGTGTCATGGAGGAAATGGTTTGAATAAATATGGAAGTGCCTGTGGATGCTTCTCACTGTGTTTAACACAGCAGTAATATTCATTAGTCAAAACACTATGTGACATGAAGCCTACTTGTCAAATTTAATTTTATTGCCTAATAGTTTATAATTCTATGTGTTTGGTTAATAATGATTACGCTTATCAAAGTACCACAGTGGTGGTCCTGAAATCTGGTGTGAGTAAGAAACACTGGCTGTTGTATCCAAGTATGAGATGAGACTGTCTTGATAATAAATGAAACTTGCTACACTTAGAGGATAAAAGCAAAAGAATTGAATAAATATCATTTTGAAGACCACTTGAGAAGCTCTTTTCTAAATTTGTAAAAGGTCGACATAGTCATTAGCTACACAACCCACAGTTCAGTCTGATAAGAAGACATGACGTTTTCTTCAGTTAGAGGACACTGGTATGTTCAGTATAGACTGGCTACAGACTCAAGATGACATTTAAAAGCAAACTAGGGGATGAAGTTTGTTACTGGCTGAGGTGGTAGCCGGGCTGTAGACAAATCAACATGTAAATGTGCTTTGTGGTGCTGACTGCAAGGCAAGCGTGGCCCTACAACATCATTCCAACATGAGCCATTTGTGTAGCTTTTATAACTGATCTGATTAATAAAGTAGAAAATACTTAGATAAGGACTTCTGCTTTCTTTCTGGCCTCCCAATCTCCCCCTAAAGCCTGGGATAAGAGAGGAGCATGGGATATCCAGACAAAGACATACCTCACAGACTGCAGAGAGCATTAAACAGCTCTTAACATGATAAGGTAATCTATCCACATTTAGAGAACTAAATTATTTCCTAACTTTATTTAAGTTCAGAAACAATTATTCTAGGAAATGAAGAGACAGAAAAGATGCAAGTTCGATGGAACATTGTTATAAGTGTGAGTCATATACAATCTACTGTTCAATGGTACATATCATAGTGGCTCTATAAAATGCTACTAGAGGGAATGTTCTCATTTCTTGGTGAGATCGTGGCCATTGCAATGTCACACAGCACAGTGCTTTGCTCTCATACAAGTAGAGGAGTGTATTAATGTAGTTATGTACAATACATAACACTCAATAATGAAATAAATGATGACATTACTAAACTGTGTATTTTATTGTACTATATTTCTATTGTTATATTAGATAATATTTCTAATTTAAAAGGAAAATTTCACTGTCTTTACCATATGCCAATTATGGGTTTCTAAACATAAGCAATTCTGGAGGTGTGTGTGTGTGTGTGGTGTGTAAGAGAGATGCAGATCAGTACAACCTGAACCAACTCATTAATAAGGAAATTTATCTGAAACTCCTTAATTATGTTAAAGTAAAAAAAAGTAGGGACTATGTTGTCTAAAGATTCCCTGAAAGCAATAGGTAAAATATGTACTGTTTAAAATACAACTAAGCTTTTTTATATTTGAGAAACAAATAAAAATGTAGTGTCAAAACATAATACATGGTTTGATCATTAATCAGCTTGTTGTCAATAGTGTGGTGCTTGCAGAGAACTAAGCAAAAATAAAAAGAGTAAGTAAGTAAAGCAGAATATTATGCAGGACATAAACCAGAAAGTGAATTCCAGCCCTCTAGCAGCTGATCAATATTAAGGAGGCCACGAGCTGAATAACTATGCTGTTCCTCCAGTAGCCACAAAATGAGGCCATAAAAAGAAAACATTAAAACAGATCTGTCTCAGTTCAGGTTATGAGGTGATTCTGGAATTTAATGCAACTTCTATCTTATTCATGGTCATAAACTAGAAGATCTTAAAGTACATCTTATCTTGAGGGGAGGGAAAATCTATACTAAAATTAAAGCTTAATGCCCAAGATTTGGTAGAAATCACAAATGGTTTGTGGCACATATGTAGAATTCAGAGAGAATGAAATTAGGTCACCAGGACTCTCTTATGAACCATAAAGTGTGTTAATCTGTGGCTTCATAATAATATAGCTATGTATTACATGTTGTATTGCATATATTATTATATTTTTGTAGCTATGTTCTGTTGTCAAATGTGGTATAAAGTAGAATGTAGAAATTTATGTTTTGGCAATATAGTGGAAATCAATAACCAAATTGATAGTTTCATACTCATGTTATAAAAGAAAACTGTATTAGTTTATTTTCTCATTGCTATGATAAAATATCTGATAAATGTAACAAAGGATTAATAACCTAGTTTGGCTTAAGGGGAGCAGTCTGTAACAGCAGGGAAGGGATGAGTGTGTAATCTTGAGAGAGCTGATCTCAGCAGGAGACAGTCACGAATGCTCATGAGCCCCTACTGCTTCCATATATCCTCCCTGAGGAACTTCCTGTTGAATACACAGACCCAGAACATTCCAGGTCATTCAAACACATCTCAGACCAGATTATTCAACACTGATGATTAAATTCAGTCGGTATGTATTTCGGTTTGGTGTTCTGGTCTCCAGTTTTATATGTTTAACCCAGTAGTGCCTCAAGTGTTTATGGGAACATACAGTTTTGCAAATGTAAGCACATTTTCACAGCTCCTTTTTACATCAAACATTAAATATCAGGCATTTAAAAATTAACAGAGTGGGGAAGGAAGGACTGTAGGTGAAAGAATGGTCAAGGACACCACAAGAACATGGCTCACAAAAATCAACTAACCAGGGCTCATGGGGGCTCAGAGAGACTGGACTGACAATCAAGGACAGTATATAGGTATAACCTAGGTCCTCTCCATCTAGGTTGTGGTTGGGTAGACTTGTGTTCTTGTGGAACTCTTAAGAGTGGGAGATGGGCATTGTCTCTGGCTCTTTTGCCTGCTTTTGGGATCCCTTTCCTCCTAATAGAGCATCCTATCCAGTGTTGATCTGAGGATATATGTCTAGTTGCATTGTGGCTTTTTATTCCATGTTTGGTTGATAACCCTGAGAGACCTGCTCTTTTCTAACGGGAGACAGAGAAGGAGTGGATCTTGGGAAGTGAGAAGGTAAAGAAAGACTGAGAAGAGAGGAGGGAAAAAAACTGCAGTAGGAATTTAATACATGAGAGAAGAATAAATAAAAATTAAATAAAATAAAAATAAAATTCCAAAAAGAAAAAAAACAGCTAGGAGAACTCACAAACTAAAATATAAACATTAATTACAAATAAAGTTTTATAGAGCTTAAGCTATAAAATATATTGTTTAACTACTGGTTATGAGAATAATATTTTAATTTAAAGCTGTAATAATGCTTCTTTATTTTTAATTAATATTTTTTACATTTTTGAAAATAAAATATAATTGTATCATTTTCCTTCCCCCCCTCTAACCTCTTCTATGAACCCCCAATTGTATGAAACTTCATCCATAAATGTTTAAAAGATGAAAACATGTAACTAAAGAGCATTGGAATAATGGAAGAATTGAAAACACACATCAGGAAACTTGACATTTTAGATCTGAAACATGACCCAAGTGTGGTGCCACATCCCTCTAATCCGAAATAGGAGGGTGAGGAATTCAAGGACAAACAATTGACAAGTGGGTCCTCATAAAAGTAATAATACTTGTCTTAGAGTTTTATGACTGTGAACAGACACTATGACCAAGGAAGTCTTATACAGCATTTAATTGGGGCTGGCTTACAGGCTCAGAAGATGAGTCCATTATCTTCAGGCATGGCAGCGTCCAGGCACATCTGGGGCTGCAGGAGCTGAGAGATCCACTTTATTATTATTATTGTTTTTTATTCAATATATTTTTATTTACATTTCAAATGATTTCCCCTTTTCTGGCCCCCCACTCCCCGAAAGTCACATAAGCCCCCTTCCCTCCCCCTGTTCTCCCACCCACCCCTTCCCACTTCCCTGTTCTGGTTTTGCCTTATACTGCTACACTGAGTCTTTCCAGAACCAGGGGACACTCCTCCGTTCTTCTTGTACCTCATTTGATGTGTGGATTATGTTTTGGGTATTCCAGTTTTCCAGGCTAATGTCCACTTATTAGTGAGTGCATACCGTGATTGATCTTTTGAGACTGGGTTACCTCACTTAGTATGATATTCTCCAGCTCCATCCATTTGCCTAAGAATTTCATGAATTCATTGTTTCTAATGACTGAATAGTACTCCATTGTGTAGATATACCACATTTTTTGGCATCCACTCTTCTGTTGAGGGATACCTGGGTTCTTTCCAGCATCTGGCAATTATAAATAGGGCTGCTATGAACATAGTAGAGCATGTATCCTTATTACATGCTGGGGAATCCTCTGGGTATATGCCCAGGAGTGGTATAGCAGGATCTTCTGGAAGTGAGGTGCCCAGTTTTCTGAGGAACCGCCAGACTGATTTCCAGAGTGGTTGTACCAATTTGCAACCCCTCCAGCAGTGGAGGAGTGTTCCTCTTTCTCCACATCCTGGCCAACACCTGCTATCTCCTGAGGTTTTAATCTTAGCCATCCACTTCTTGTTCCAAAGGGAGCCAGGAGAAGACTTGCCTCCAGGCAACTAGGAACAGGGTCTTAAAGCGATTGCCCACAGTGACATACCTACTCTAAAAGGTCACACCTCCTAATAGTGCCACTCCCTGGGCCAAGCATATACAAACCATCACAACACTTCTGCTAAAAAACAATCAGTAAGGAGGAATTCCTCCTCCACAGAAGAGGGAGTCAGAATGGGAGAGAACCCTTGCCAGCTATACATCCTAAATAGAGTTAATATACAGAATAAATAAAGAACCCTCCAAAAAATGCCACCAAGAACAAAGTAAAAGATTCTTCAAAAAAAAAAAAAGGCTACACATGAAAACAGAGTTATCAAAAGACAGATAAAAGTGACTAAGAAATTTCTCAAAAAATGTTAATAGTTTCATTCCTCTTTGCACTTAGGAAAATGCAATCCAAAATAACTTTTAAATTTCAGTGCACCTAGGTCATAGTAGTCAACCACAGAACAAAAGGACAACAAATGCTGAGAAAGAGAAGCCTTTCTCACTGTTGGTGGGATTGCAAATAAGAGCAACTACTTTATTAAACAAGCATAATTCCTAATTCCATTGCAATTATCTATCCTTATACTCAAAGATAATTGTAACTCTCACTCATTAAACAAACTTCTCTTTGCAATAGATGGAAACCATAAACTATATATATATATATATATATATATATATATATATATATATATATATATATATATAACCCTAATCCTAACCGTAACCCCTAATCCTAACCCTAGCCCTAACCCTAACCTAATTACATATACATATATTAAATGGATCACCATGAACAAAGGCTAGTCTTCAATAACAACAAAAACAAAAACAAAAAAGAAAATAGAAAACTCACATGCATGTAGAAGTTGAACAAGTCTCTACTCAATGATAACTTGGTCAGGGAAGAAATAAAGAAAGAAATTAAAGATTTTTTTTCCAATTTAATGAAAAAGAAGGCACAGCATACTTAAACTTATGGGACACAATAAAAGCAGCACTAAGAGAAAAATTCATAGCTCTGAGTACCTCCACAAAGAAGCTGGAGAGAGCATACAGGAGCAGCTTAACAGCACACCTGAAAGCTCTAGAACAGAAAGAAGCAAATACAGCCAAGAGGAGTAAATAATCAAACTCAGGGCTGAAATCAATCAAGTAGAAAATAAAAGAGAACTATACAAAGAATCGACAAAACTAGGATCTGGTTCTTTGAGAAAATCAAACCCTTAGCCAAATTAGAGGGCACAGAAACTACTGTGCCCAAATTAACAAAATCAGAAATAAAAAGGGAGACATAACAACAGAAACTGAGGACATTCAAAAAAATCATCAGATCCTACCACAGAAATCTATATTCAACAAAACTGGGAAATCTGGATGAAATGGATAATTTTCTAGACAGACACCAGGTACCAAAGTTAAATCTGAATCAGATAAACCATCTAAACAGTCCCATAACCCCTAAGGAAGTAGAAGCAGTCATTAGAAGTCTCAGGGTCTGATGTTTTAGTGCAGAATTCTATGAGATCTTCAAAGAAGACCTAATACCAATGTTCTTCAAACTATTCCACAAAATAGAAACAGAAGGACCACTACCCAATTCTTTCTGCAAAGCTACAGTTAAACTGATACCTAAACCACACAAAGACCCAACAAAGAAAGAAAACATCAGGCCTATTTCCCTTATGAATATCAATGAAAAATACTCAATAAAATTCTGGGAAACTGAATCAGAGAACACATCAAAGCAATCATTCACTGTGCTCAAGTAGGCTTCATCCAAGGAATGCAGGGATGGTTTACTATGTGGAAATCCATCAATGTAATTCACTATATAAGCAAACCCACAAAGGAAAAAATCACATGGTCATCTCATTAGATGCTGAAATAATGTAATTTTAAAAAAATAAAATTAAAAAATTCACAAATATTAATTTAAAGAAGATAAAGAATTTAAGGCCACCCTGGGCTATGTAGTAAACAGTCTTCAAAGAGAATCTCAGATCTAATAAATTGAAGAACACTAATAAAATATATCTTGATATCTTTATTTGATAGACAGATGACAGACATAGATAGATTAATAGATGACAGATATAGATGATAGATACATACATAAATACATAGATAGATTATACATAGATAGATAGATAGATAGATAGACAGACAGACATGCACTTCTTTTTTTCTGGTACAAAATCTTTTTTCCCTTTTTCTCTTTTTTCTTTTATTAGATATTATCTTTCTTTCCATTTCAAATGTTATCCCCTTTCCTTGTTTCCCCTCCAAAAATCCCTTATCCCATCCCCTCTCCCCCTGTTCACCAACCCTCCCACTCCCACTTCCCTGCCCTGACATTCCCCTACACTGGGGCATTGAGCCTTCACAGGACCAAGGGCCTCTCCTCTCATTAATAGGATATGTGTTCCTAATCATGTTTTAAAGTTAATAGTGATTTCTAAAAATGCACATATATATAAATATATATATATATATAAATTTGCATATATATCACAGCAATAAAATATACTAAAAAGCAAGGGAAATCAAGTATTTGAAAATATGGAGAAAAACTATTTTAAAAGAAATAGAGTGAAGAAACAAGGACACTGCAGTGGAATGAACTGGATGTGATAGAGGTAAGTTTCTGAGAGGAACAAAAGACCAAAAGAAAGGATAAGACTAGAAGTTAGCTTGTAGAATTGACTCCAAATTCTATTAAAACAAATTAGCTATAGTTACATGTTCTAGCCTGATCAGAATAGTAAGTTCTGGGCAAGAACTGGAATCCTCATCCTGTTGCACCAGCAGAGTCTAGACCACAGACAGGAGGAATACCATGGTTGTGACTCTAAGCTCCAGTCTACAGGTAATGATGCATGGCACCTGAGATGGTATGAAAGGGAGAAACCAATGGTGTTCTTCTCCATAGAAAGTCTTTGTATATCTACCCAATGTTACCGGTGGAAGAGGTATAGTTTCTTTACTTGTGTGCTTTAGAAGTCCAAAAGTGAAGAGTCAAGATTATATTCTAGTTTGATGCACTTCATGGCTTGACACATCTTTGCACTGGTGCAGATTGTACCTTGTGTATCATTATTTCTCCTATTCTTCTCTAATAATGCTGTGCCCAAAAGAATTTTATATTAATAATTAGGAAAAATTGAGAAGCAGTCCACCAAATTATAGAGAAAGAACTAAGGGATAGGATACTTGTCTAGCAAGCATGAAACCCTGAGTATGATCCCTAGCACAGGTAAGATGGGAAGATGAGTAATGGCACCACCAGACCACAGGAGACCTTGGTGCTTTTGATGAATCTCTACTGTCAACTTCCTCTCCACAGGTGTTCATTCATTGCCTTCAGTGGTTTCCCAATTTATCTTACATCCTTCCCTTTGCTTCTGTGTGTTTTTCATTCCCTTCTTCTTTAAAGTTTTTCTATTTCCTTCAAATGAGCACAAATCACATTTGACACACACAAATATTTTGTGTTAAATTTATTTATTCCTTTTACAACCCAATATTAGTTCTTTCTCTCCTCCCAGTACCAGTGGAAAGAGATGCAGAGATCCACACCCAAACATTAGATGAAGTTCGAGGAATCTTATTGAAGAGTTGGGGAAAGGACTGAGAGACCTGAAGATAGGGACACCACAGGAATACTAACAGAGTCAACTATCCTGTACCCTTAGAAGCTTTGAGAGACTGAATCACTAACCAAAGAGTGAGCACGGGCTGGACGTTTGCATATATGTAGCAGGTAAGCAGCTTGGTCTTCGTATGGTACACTCACAAGTTATAAATTGTTCAGTGGTAAATTCATTCTGTAGAATAGCTTAGCTATTTGTATTCCTCAATTTTTTAATTTCAAATTTCTAGTAAAAAAAACATAAGTTGAACGTTATGTTCTTCTTAAGAGGACTATAAATGTGGAAAATATTAGACCATAATATTACAACTTAAAATCAGATATAACCAGTCATCTAGAAATTTGTTTTTATCTACTCTTGCTCCTCAAATCAATTTGAAATGTTTTATTTCAGATGTTTTCAAAATCAGTTAACTGTGAGACCATGTAAAATCTCAAGCCCTATTTGGGGACCGTTTTGGGACCCTTTTTCTAGGCAATAAAGAGAGAGATAAGAAGAAGGGATGATGAAGTGAGAATGAGAGTAAGGTGTGCAGAATTAAGCTGATATCAAATAGATTCAGGATCAGGATTATAGAGCTCGCTGAAGACTAGGAGAGACACAGTTGAGAAAATATGTGGGCTTATGCAGAGAGCAGATAAGAATAATCGCTAAATGACAAAATTTAACCTCATATCAAGAAGGAATTTACTACCCAAGAAAGACTGTAGATATCTCAGAGAAAAGATAACAAATTTAATAAGACTGTTTTCTCCATGTGGAACTTGTAGGAATTTACAAAGATGTGTGTGTGTGTGTGTGTGTGTGTGTGTGTGTGTGTGTGTGTGTGTGTGTATGTGTGTGAAGTATGGAGAAGTCTGTTCTCTCCTTCTACCATGTGAGTCCCAGAGATCAAACTCAGGTGCCTTTATCTGCTGATCCATTTGGCTAGCCTGAAAATTTACAAACTGATTTCAATAGATGACAAAATGACCATGAACTGGTGAAAATGTATTTGTGGAGGTCTTAGGGAAGGTAGTAGAGCTGGAAGGAACATTACCACATATATAACCATGAGTACATATATTTAATTAGACTGTCTTCCTCCACAGCTCAGCATTAATTTTCTTCTCAGTGCTCAATGTATTGCTGTTATCCTTTGGAGACAACCAATAATCAGTCTACATAGTATGTTGTATGAACCAACTGAAAATTATTTTAAAAAAAAACATAGATGAGGAGGTCACTTGGGGAAAGATAGGCAATTGTTTTTCCAGAAACTTAATTAAACAATAGCTTAAATACATTTTAGAACATAATTCTTGTTGTTAAAAGTCAGCTTATGCTTCCAGTTTCTGTCTCCAGCTTAGAACCATCCTCTGCCACAGTGCACCATATTCAAGTGGCACAGGGTGGTAGCTAACCACCCAGTAGTGCAGAGAGGACAGTCAGCACAGGTAGTTCCTCCCATGCTGCTCAGAGGATCATGCCCTGAACCCTCTAGCAGAAGTGCTCCAATTTCTGTTTCCAGCTTGGGACCATCCTCTGCCATGGTGTGCCATACCCAGGTGGTACAGGGAGGAAGCTTAACCACAGAGGAGTGTGGAGAGGCCTGACTACACAGATAGAACCATCTCTGCCCCTCCACTCAGAGGATCATGTCCAGAACCCTCTGATAGAAGCCTTCCAGTTTCTGTCACTGGCTTGGAACCATCCTTTGCCACAGCCTGCCATATCTAAGTGCTGCAGGGTGGTAGCTAACCCCCCAGGAGTGCAGAGAGGCCAGACAGCACAGGTAGGACCACTCCTGCTGCTCAGAAAATAAACGCCAAAAAAACCCTGAGGACACAAGAGCCTAGAAGCAGCTTGGGACAGGAGTCTTCCAGTTTCCATCTGCAACCAGAGCTGATCAGGGCCACAGAGCTACAATACAACCCAAATACAACCACAAGAGAACCGGTTTCACAAGAGTAACTACATACCTGTGTACACAGAGAGAATAGGTCTCCCAGGAGCACAGACACACAGGCTTGCATGACAGACAAGCCACAGTCAGAGACAGCAACACCAGCTAACATCAGACATAACCAGATGACAAAAGGAAAATGCAAGAACATTACCAACAGAAACCAAAGCAACATGGCAACCATCTGAATCAAATTCTTCCACAACAGCAAGTCCTGGATACCCCAACACTCCAGAAAAGCAAGATCTGGATTTAAAATCACATCTCATGATGCGGATAAAGGATTTTAAGGACATAAATAACTCCCCTAAAGAATTACAGGAAAACATGAGTCAATAGGTAGAAGCCCTTAAAAACGAAACACAAAAATCTGTTAAAGAAATATAGGAGAACATGGGTCAACAGGTAAACGCCCATAAAGACAAACCACAAAAATCACTTAAAGAAATACAGGAGAATGTAGGTCGGCAGGTAGAAGCCCTTGAAGAGGAAACACAAAAATCCCTTAAGAATTACAGGAAAATACAAACAATCAAGTGAAGGAACTGAACAAAACCATCCAGGATCTAAAAATGGAAATAGAAACAAAGAGATCACAAAGTGAGACATCTCTGGAGATAGAAAACCTCGGAAAGAACTCAGGACTCAGAGATGCAAACAGAATACAAGAAATAAAAGAAAGAATCTCAGGTGCTGAAGATACCATAGAAAGCATTGACTTGGCAGTCAAAGAAAATGCACAATGCAAAAACCTTGTAACCCAAAACATCTGGGAAATCCAGGACATAAAGAGAAGACTAAACCTAAGTATTGTAGGTATAGAAGAGAATGAAGACTTACAGCATAAAGGGCCAGTAAATATCTTCAGCAAAATCATACAAGAAAGTGTCCCTAACCTAAAGAAAGAGATGCCCATGAACATACAAGAAGCCTACAGAACTCCAAACAGACTGGACCAGAGCAGAAATTCCTCCTGTCAATAATAATCAAAACACCAAATGCACTAAACAAAGAAAGAATATTAAATGCAGTAAGAAAGAAAGGCTAAGTAACTTATAAAGGCAGACCTTTTAGGATTACACCAGACTGCTCACCAGAGACCATGAAAGCAAGAAGATTCTGGTCAAATCTCATATAGATCCTAAGAGAAAAAAATGTCAGCCCAGACTACTATACCCAACTCTCAATCAATATGGATGGAGATTAAAAAAAATATTCTATGATAAAACCAAATTTTCACAATATCTTTCCACAAATCCAGCCCTACACAGGATAATAGACGGAAAATGTCATTATAAGGAGGGCAACTACACCCTAAAAAAAACAAGATAGTAATCTTCTTTCAACAAACCCCAAAGAAGATAACCACACAAAAATAAAAATAACATCAAAAATAACAGGAAGCAACAATCACTTCTCCTTAATATTTCTTAACATCAATAGACTCAATTCCCCAATAAAAAGACATAGACTAACAGACTGAATACATAAACTGGACCCAGCATTTTGCTGCATACAGGAAACTCATCCCAGTGTCAAAGACAAACATTGCCTCAGAGTAAAAAGCTGGAAAATAATTTTTCCAAGCAAATGGTTCCAGGAAACAAGCTGGAGTAGCCATTCTAATATTGAATAACATTGACTTTCAACTAAAAGTCATCAAAAAAGACCCAGAAGGACACTTAACACTCATCAAAGGAAAAAAAATCTACCAAAAGAACTCTCAATTCTGAACATCTATGCTCCAAATGCAAGGGTGCCCACATAAAAGAAACTTTTCTAAAGCTTAAAGCACACAGTACACTTCACACAATAATTGTGGGTTACTCCAACACCCGACTCTCCTCAATGGACAGATCAGGGAAACACAAACTAAAAAGAAACACAGTGAAACTAACAGACGTTTCAGAACAAATGGATTTAACAGATATCTAGAGAATATTTCATCATAAATCAAAAGAATATACCTTCTTCTCAGAACCTGATGATACCTTCTCCAAAATGGATCATATATTTGGTCACAAAACAGACCTCAAGGGATATAAGAAAATTGAACTAATCCCATGCCTCCTATCAGATCACTATTGAGTAAGGCTGATCTTTAATAGCAACAAAAACAACAGAAAGCCCACATACACATGGAATCTGAACAATGCTCTACTCAATGATACCTTGGTTAAAGAAGAAATAAAGAAAGAAATCAGACTTTTTAAATTTAATGAAAATGAAGGCAAAACATACCCAAATTTTGGGAACACAATGAAAGCAGTACTAAGAGGAAAACTCATGGCTCTGAGTGGCTCCAAAAAGAAGCTGGAGAGAGCATACACTAGCAGCTTAATTGCACACCTATAGCTCTAGAACAGAAAGAAGCAAATACAGCCAAGAGGAGTAGATGGTAGAAAACCATCAAACTCAGGGTTGAAATCAACCAAGTAGAAACAAAAAGAACTATACAAAAAAAATCAACAAAACAGGAGTTAGTTCTTCAGAAAATCAACAAGATAGATAAAACCTTAGCCAGACTAACCAGAGGGCACAGAGACATTATCCAAATTAACAATATAAACAAAAAGGAAGTTATAACAACAGAAACTAAGGAAATTCAAAAATATCATCAGATCCTACTACAAAAGCCTATACTCAAGACAAATGGAAATTTGGATGAAATGGACAATTTCCTAGACAGATATCATATACCAAGGTTAAATCAGGATCAGATAGACTATCTAAAGAGTCCCATAACCTATAAAGAAATAGAAGCAGTCACTGAAATGCTCCCAACCAAAAAGAGCACAAGACCAGATGGTTTTAGTGCAGAATTCTATCAGACCTTCAAAGAAGACCTAACACCAATACTCTTCAAACTATTCCATAAAATAGAAAAGAAATTGGGGAAGACCCTTGAGGACATCGGTACAGGGAGAAAGTTTCTGAACAGAACACCAATAGCATATGCTCTAAGAGCAAGAATTGACAAATGGGACCTCATAAAATTACAAAGTTTCTGTAAGGCAAAGGACACCATCAAGAGGACAAATCGGCAACCAACAAATTGGGAAAGGATCTTCACCAATCCTACATCAGATAGAGGGCTAATATCCAATATATATAAAGAACTCAAGAAGTTAGACTCCAGAAAACCAAACAACCCTATTAAAAAATGGGGTACAGAGGTAAACAAAGAATTCTCACCTGAAGAACTTCGGATGGCGGAGAAACATCTTAAAAAATGCTCAACTTCATTAGTCATTAGGGAAATGCAAATCAAAACAACCCTAAGATTTCATCTTACACCAGTCAGAATGGCTAAGATTAAAAATTCAGGAGACAGCAGGTGTTGGAGAGGGTGTGGAGAAAGAGGAACACTCCTCCACTGCTGGTGGGGTTGCAAATTGGTACAACCACTCTGGAAATCAGTCTGGCGGTTCCTCCGAAAACTGGGTACCTTACTTCCAGAAGATCCTGCTATACCACTCCTGGGCATATACCCAGAAGACTCCCCACCATGTAATAAGGATACATGTTCTACTATGTTCATAGCAGCCCTATTTGTAATTGCCAGATGCTGGAAAGAACCCAGGTATCCCTCAACAGAAGAGTGGATGCAAAAAATGTGGTATATCTACACAATGGAGTACTATTCAGCCATTAGAAACAATGAATTTATGAAATTCTTAGGCAAATGGATGGAGCTAGAGAATATCATACTAAGTGAGATAACCCAGACTCAAAAGGTGACTCATGGTATGCACTCACTAATAAGTGGATATTAACCTAGAAAACTGGAATACCCAAAACATAATCCACACATCAAATGAGGTACAAGAAGAAAGGAGGAGTGGCCCCTGGTTCTGGAAAGACTCAGTGAAACAGTATTCAGCAAAACCAGAACGGGGAAGTGGGAAGGGGTGGGTGGGAGGACAGGGGAAGAGAAGGGGGTTTGCGGGACTTTCGGGGAGTGGGGGTGCTAGAAAAGGGGAAATCATTTGAAATGTAAATAAATTATATCGAATAAAAAAAAAAAAAAGAAAAGAAACTGGGGAAGAGCCATGAGCACATGGACACTAAGGAAAATTTCCTGAACAGAACACCAATAACTTAATGCTCTAGGATCAAGAATTGACAAATGGGACCTCATAAAATTACAAAGTTTCTGTAAGGCAAAAGACACCTTCAATAGGACAAAAGGGCAACCAACAAACTGGGAAAAGATCTTTACCAACCCTACATCTGATAGAGGGCTAATATCCAAGATATACAAAGAACTCATGAAGTTAGGCTCCAAGAGAACCAAATAACCCTATTAAACAAATTGGATACAGAGCTAAACAAAGAATTTTCACCTGTTGAATATCGAATGACTGAGAAGCACCTAAAGAAATGTTCAACATCCTTAGTCATCAGGGAAATGCAAATCAAAACAACCCTGAGATTTTGCCTCACACCAGTCAAAATGGCTAAGATCAAAACTTCAGGAGAAAGCAGGTGCTGGCAAGGATGTGGAGAAAGAGGAACACTCCTCCACTGCTGGTGGGATTGCAAGTGGTACAACCACTCTGGAAATCAGTCTGTCAGTTCATCAGAAAACTGGGCATAATACTACCAGAGGACCCTGCTATACCACTCCTGGGCGTATACCCAGAGGATTCCCCAGCATGTAATAAGGATACATGCTCCACTATGTTCATAGCAGCCTTATTTATAATAGCCAGAAGCTGGAAAGAACCCAGATGTCCCTCAACGGAGGAATGGATACAGAAAATGTGGTATATTTATACAATGGAATACTAACTACTCAGCTATTAAAAACAATAAATTCATGTAATTCTTAGGCAAATGGGTGGAACTGGAAAATATCACCCTGAATGACATAACTCAATCACAAAAGAACACACATGGTATGCATTCACTGATAAGTGGATATTAGTCCAGAACCTTGGAATGCCCAAGACACAATTCCCATATTAAATGATGCCCAAGAAGAAGGAAGAACAAAGTATGGATACTCTGGTCTTTTTTATAAGGGGGAACAAAATACCCACAGAAGGAGATACAGAGAGAAAGTGTGGTTCAGAGTCTGAGTCAAAGACCATCCAGAGACTACCCCACCTAGGGATCCATCCCATATATAGTTCCAAAACCCAGACACTATTACCAATGCCCACAAGTGCTTGCGAACTGGAACTGGATAAGTCTGTCACCTGGGAGGCTCTGCTAGTACATGAGAAATGTAGAGGGGGACACTCTGAGCCAGCCATTGAACTGAGCACAGGGTCCCCAATGGAGAAACTAGAGAAAGGACCCAAGGACTTGAAGGGGTTTGCAGCACCACAGGAGAAATAACAGCAGTACTCCCAGAACTTCCAGGGACAAAACCATCAACTAAGGAGTACGCATGGAGTTACCCATGTCCCTAGACACATAGGAAGCAGAGGATGGCCTTGTTGAACATCAAAGGGAGGAGAGGCCCTTTGTCCTGGAAAGGCTAGATGTGGTAGTGTAGGGGAATACCAGGACAGGGAATAGGGAGAGGGTTGATTGGGGAACAGGGGAAAGGCAGATAGGTTATGTGAATTTTGCAGACAGGGGGTAGGGCCAAGAAAGGGAACAACCTTTCAAATGTAAATAAAAAATATATCTAATAAAAATATTTAAAAAAGGAAAAAAGTCAGGTTTCCATGAGAATATAAATGCATAATTATTCCAACATTGAATATACATTGCTTGTGTTCAAATTCTTGTCATTCCATTAATGAGTTCAATGACCTTTAGGAGGATGACAAAATGTCTTTGTGTCCACTAATTCTAGATGAATAATGCTTGAATTAGAGCTCATCTTGAGATTAAAAAAAGCTGAGTATCTACAAAAATAAATTACAGTTTATCAGAACATTCTCTAGTTACTACTGCTTATAATAATATTATTATGTTATTCATAAATACTATATAGAATTTTTATAATATACATATTAGTTATGAGATAGACTTTGCCCCTCTTTGTCTTTGCACTGTTATCATTTATTGAGGGTTGAAAGGTTTCTCAGCAAGAAAACTTTCTTGAGCTTCCTTGGAAATTTGAGCACAATGACCAAAATAATTTTATTGGGACAAATCTTACAAAATGTCAGGCAGATCTAGAATAAGATATTCCTTTGTATAACAACCCAGGTTTGTATTCAAGATATAGTTCAGAGGTACAGTGCTTTCCTTAAATTGAAGAGCTCAGTTCAAAGCCCAACACTATAAACAAACAATAAACAACAATAAAAAATCTTCTAAAGCAATATATGTTATAGCTATAATTCCAAGCAATTATATGCTATAGCTATAATTCAAATCCACCTATGTGGATTATATATCATCAGTCTATTTCAACTTTGTATTTCAACAAACTAGTGTTCAAAAAATGTTAATACCCATTTACTTCACATTTAGTAAGACTCTGATATTCAGTTTTCTGTTGCCATACAGTATTTCTTCAGTATGACTTAAAACAGGCTTGAATGGCATGCTGGTCATTTTGAACTGTCACTTGACACAAACTAGAATCACTTGAGAGTGAAAAGTTGTTTGATCCCTGGAACCCACATGGTTGGAGGAGAAATCAGACTCTGTCTCAGACTTGTCTGTGGGGGGTTATCTTGATTGTTAATTGGGTCAGCCACTGTAGATAGCACCATCCCCTGGATATGGGTCAAAGCTTGAGGACAAACAAACAAACAAGAATCCATGAATTTATTCTCTGTTTCCTCTCGACTGAGGCTATGATGCATCAAGTTTGTGCCTTGACTTTACACAATAATGGCCTGTAACCTAGATCTGCAAGTGGAGTAAATCCATTCTCCTCTAACTTGATTTTGTTCAGAATTTTTTAAAAAAAATCATTAGAACAGAGTTTATAAATCAGGACATGCAATGTGAATAAAATTTTGAATAACATTTTAGATAAAATACAAGTCTCTATTTCTGTCTTTCAAGAGAAGTTCAAGAAACAATAAGAATTACTGTGACTGTTTGGTAGGATATTAAGATTACAAGATCTTTCCTCCAATTGAATTATCCTTTCCTTTTATGTTGTTTTTGTCCTCAACATGAACTCAAAAGTCATTGTGCAAACTATCATCATAATATCCAAGCACAGATTATAAAACAGAAACTCAAAGAAATACATTCATTCACCTCCCCAGAATAGCTTTCTGCAATACCACTACCTTATTCCTATTTATATCGAACAAGTTTTCTCTTTGCCAAGTAAGCTAGGAAACAGTTTTCCTGAGACCATTTGTGATCCAAACGTGGAAATTGTTATATAAGAGAAATGGCAATAAATGTCTGTTTCCCATGCAACTAAATACCATCCAAAAATGTTTGTTCCTGGGAGTGGCATCTGTTACATAAGAAGTTAAAAGATAAACTAAATCTACTGATTAGTACTTAGATTTTTAACAATGGAAACAAGAGTTGTTGAATTACATAAATCTAGACATTTTACATGTAAACCATCCAGTATGGTGCATTAATTTTCACAGTTGACAATAAGTCAATTTAAAAATAATCAAAACTAAAGTCAAGATAACAATTGAAGCAAGTTACTACTGATACAAAAAGACTCAAAGGAAGAATTTAAAGTAGTTAAGCTAGGGAAGCATAGTTTCCCTGGAAGAAGTCTCTGTTCTGGGAAATGTGAGGTAGGGAATTATGTTTCTATAAATCCTACCTTTTAGGTACTAATTTTTGCCACTTTTATACTATACTCTCTTCATGCCTTGCTTCAGTTGCTACTATTTTGTCGGTTCTTTGTTTTAAAATAGGTTTAGTGATTACATTCTTAACTTAATATTAAAATCTGCATAATTTGTCAAGACTGTTAACTCAAATCCCATGAATTCTTCAACTTAGAGATTCAGTGAAGATACTCACTGTGGGAGATGGCTGATATGTAAAGGCACTTGGTGTGTGAGCATGAGGACTTGAGTTCAGATCCACATGGGTAGTGTAAAAACCAGGCAGGTCACACATACTTGTAACACCATCATTTGTGGGAAGCAGTCGGGAAGATCCCTGGGGCTTGTTGGCCATCCAACCTACTTCAAAACAAAACACCCAAGCTCAAGTGTGAGACCCTGTCACAAAGAAGGACTCCCAAACCTCATGAGTACATATACCTGCATACACATGCACACACCATACATTCATGCACAGAAAAACAAAAGACTATTAAAATTAATAAGGTGTTATATTACATCAAATTATTAAATATCCATTCCTGTCCTTAGGGAGAATAGGTTTAATGAAGAAGAGAATGCCTTTCTCCTCCATCTCTTCTACTTCCTTTTCCACTTCCTCTCTCCCTTTCCTTCTTTCATTCCTTCCTTTCCTTTCTTTTGTCCTGTGGTGTAGGGTGGTGTAAACTTTCCTAATGAACACATTACTGTTTCCTCTTTAACGGGAGCAGAAGATGTAGTTTTTAGGAAAGTTGACAGACACAGCACTACTGCTTTCATTAAGTTTGTAATGATTCACTGAATAATCAAGATGCCCGGAAAAGAAACAGGCCAGGAAGTAGGCGTTAACTGTGCAAAGATTTGAGGGTACTCTTTAAGGGAATTACTGAATAGTATATTCTGTAAAGCAGTATGTGTTCTCTGTGAAGCAGAATGTAGAACTAGAGCCGCTTTATTGTGACTCCTCTGCCAGGATTCTATTTTGACAGCCTTGACTAATATTCTTCATAATTTCCTGTATATACTGAGCACTAAAGGATGACTCCAGTATAAAATGAAAAGCATTCTTTTTATGGCAATGTTCATACCACTACCCCAAATATTCCTTGTGTATATCACAGAAAGCAACAACTATATGAAAAACAGAGTGCAAGAAACAGAAAAGTCTATCTTTGCTTAGACTTTCCCCCAGTCAGGAATCATCCTTTATCCTTGATAGAGAAAGGGGAATGTCACCTCTCCCAAACAGTCATTCAGAGAAAATTCTCTCTGGCAGGCCTTAGAGGGCACTAGGAATAAAGCTATCCATTTTTAAATGTATTTCTTAATATGAATTTCTCTGAAATTGGGGGTAAGTCTGACCTCTGTTAGTATGTCTAAATATTTATTTTATGAATTCCAACTGGTTGGTCCCTCACAGGAGAGGAATTTACCATAATTTTCATTACTTCTAGCTGTCTCTTGGCCTTTACCAAGACAAGTCAATTTCTACTTAACATCATGAGCGCTAATCCCATAAAAAAGATCTGTGCTAAACTGTTCCTCAGCATCACCTTAAGCAGACGGAAGAGTCTCCTGTTGTCTTTTTATACAGATAAGGAGAACAGAATGGGCCACATGAGGATGCAAGACAGAGGAGGGCTTTGGGATCTCCTAAACATCATCTATTTACACTGGTGTATTTTCAGGGAATTATCCTACTCACCTACTATCCCATTCCTTGAATCAGTTTTATGAGTCTTCACATGATATTTTTTTAAAGATACCAGTCATTTGGTTGTAAAACTAATTGAGTACTGCTTTATTTTATATAATGATAGATGCAATTATCAATTATCTCCATGTCTTAGGGTTTCTATTGCTACAATGATGAAACACCATGACCACAAAACAAGTTGTGAAGGAAAGGGTCTATTTACCTTACACTGTTCATCCTGCTTATATATATATATATATATATATATATATATATATATATATATATATATATATATATATATACAAATATACAGTCTTAAATTTTAAGCAATACTAATACTAACCAAGTTTATAAATACCAGATAATAAGTGTATGCAATACGTCACATTATAATATTTACTTTAATACTTTAATAACATGCCATATAATATATGTAGATATATATTACTACATTCTGCTTCACAGAGAACACACACACACACATATATATAAATATATATGTGTGTGTGTGTGTGTGTGTGTGAGTGTGTGTGTGTGTGTGTGTGTGTATGTATGTATATATATAAACCCAGGACCACCAGTGCAGGGATAGCACCACCCACAATGTACAGGGTCCTCCCATATCAGTCAGTAATTAGGAACATGCCCATATCCTGCTTTTTTTGTTATTCCAGATGAATTTGAGAATTGCTCTTTCAAACTCTGTGAAGAATTGAGTTGGGATTTTGATGGGTATTACATTGAATCTGTATATTGCTTTTGGCAAAATGGCCATTTTAACTGTATTGATCCTGCCAATCCAGGAGCATGGGAAGTTTTCCCATTTTTTGAGGTCTTCTTCCATTTCCTTCTTCAGAGTCTTGAAGTTCTTGTCATACAGATCTTTCACATGTTTGGTAAGAGTCATCCCAAGGTACTTTATACTGTTTGTGGCTATTGTGAAGGGGGTCATTTCCCTAATTTCTTTCTCAGCCTGTTTATCCTTTGAGTATAGGAAGGCCACTAATTTGCTTGAGTTGATTTTATAACCTGCCACTTTGCTGAAGTTGTTTTTCAGCTGTAGGAGTTCTCTAGTGGAGTTTTTTGGGTCGCTTAGGTAGACTATTATGTCATCTGAAAATAATGATAGTTTGACTTCTTCCTTTCCAATTTGTATCCCTTTGACCTCCTTATGTTGTCGAATTGCCCGAGCTACTACCTCAATTACAATATTGAAAAGATAAGGAGAAAACCCAGGATAGCTAAAACTATTCTCAGCAACAAAAGAAATTCTGGGGGAATCAGTATCCCTGACCTCAAGCAATACTACAGAGCAATAGTGTTAAAAACTGCATGGTATTGGTACAGTGACAGGCGGGCAGATCAATGGAACAGGATTGAAGATCCAGAAATGAACCCACACACCTATGGCCACTTGATCCTCGACAAAGGGACTGCAAACATCCAATGGAAAAAAGATAGCCTTTTCAACAAATGGTGCTGGTTCAACTGGAGGTCAGCATGCAGAAGAATGCGAATTGATCCATCCTGGTCTCCTTGCACTAAGCTCAAATCCAAATGGATCAAGGACCTCCACATAAAGCCAGACACTCTGAAGCTAATAGAAAAGAAACTGGGGAAGACCCTTGAGGACATCGGTACAGGGAGAAAGTTTCTGAACAGAACACCAATAGCGTATGCTCTAAGATCAAGAATTGACAAATGGGACTTCATAAAATTACAAAGTTTCTGTAAGGCAAAGGACACCATCAAGAGGACAAATCGACAACCAACAAATTGGGAAAAGATCTTCACCAATCCTACATCAGATAGAGGGCTAATATCCAATATATATAAAGAACTCAAGAAATTAGACTCCAGAATTCATGAAATTCTTAGGCAAATGGATGGAGCTAGAGAACATCATGGTATGCACTCACTAATAAGTGGTTATTAACCTAGAAAACTGGAATACCCAAAACATAATCCACACATCAAATGAGACACAAGAAGAAAGGAGGAGTGGCCCCTGGTTCTGGAAAGACTCAGTGAAACAGTATTCGGCAAAACCAGAACGGGGAAGTGGGAAGGGGTGGGAGGGAGGACAGGGGAAGAGAAGGGGGCTTACGGGACTATCGGGGAGTGGGGGGGCTAGAAAAGGGGAAATCATTTGAAATGTAAATAAATTATATCGAATAAAAAAAATAAGAAAACTGAAAAAAAAAAAAAGAAATTAGACTCCAGAAAACCAAACAACCCTATTGAAAAATGGGGTACAGAGTTAAACAAAGAATTTTCACCTGAAGAACTTCGAATGGCGGAGAAGCATCTTAAAAAATGCTCAACTTCATTAGTCATTAGGGAAATGCAAATCAAAACAACCCTGAGATTTCACCTTACACCAGTCAGAATGGCTAAGATTAAAAACTCAGGATACAGCAGGTATTGGCTAGGATGTGGAGAAAGAGGAACACTCCTCCACTGCTGGTGGGGCTGCAAATTGGTACAACCACTCTGGAAATCAGTCTGGTGGTTCCTCCGTAAACTGGGCACCTCACTTCCAGAAGATCCAGCTATACCACTCCTGGGCATATACCCAGAAGATTCCCCAGCATGCAATAAGGATACATGCTCCACTATGTTCATAGTAGCCCTATTTATAATTGCCAGAAGCTGGAAAGAACCAAGGTATCCCTCAACAGAAGAGTGGATGCAAAAAATGTGGTATATATACACAATGGAGTACTATTCAGCCATTAGAAACAATGAATTCATGAAATTCTTAGGCAAATGGATGGAGCTGGAGAACATCATACTAAGTGAGGTAACCCAGACTCAAAAGATGAATCATGGTATGCATTCACTAATAAGTGGATACTAACCTAGAAAACTGGAATATCCAAAACATAATCCACACATCAAATGAGGTACAAGAAGAACTGAGGAGTGGCCCCTTGTTCTGGAAAGACTCACTGAAGCAGTATAGGGCAAAACCAGAACAGGGAAGTGGGAAGGGGTGGGTGGGAGGACAAGGGGAGAGAAGGGGGCTTATGGGACTTTCGGGGAGTGGGGAGCTAGAAAAGGGGAAATCATTTGAAATGTAAATAAAAAAATATATCGAATAAAAAAAAAAAAGAAAATGCCCTTCCGCTAGATCTCATGGAGGAATGTTCTTTTTTTTATTTTTTTATTGATATATTTTTTATTTACATTTCAAATGATTTCCCCTTTTCTGGGTCCCCACTCCCCAAAAGTCCCATAAGCCCTCTTCCCTCCCCCTGTTCATCCATCTACCACTTCCTGCTTCCCTGTTTTGGAATTCCCCTATACTTTTGCACTGAGTCTTTCCAGAACCAGGGGCCACTCCTCCATTCTTTTTGGACATCATTTAATATGTGGATTATGTCTTGGGTATTCAAAGTTTCTAGGCTAATATCCACTTATCAGTGAGTGCATACAATGACTGATCTTTTGAGACTGGGTTACCTCACTTAGTATGATGTTCTCCAGCTCCATCCATTTGTCTAAGAATTCCATGAATTCATTGTTTCTAATGGCTGAATAGTACTCCATTGTGTAAATATACCACATTTTTTTTATCCATTCCTCTGTTGAAGGACACCTGGGTTCTTTCTAGCTTCTGGTTACTACAAATAGGGCTGCTATGAACATAGTGGAGCATGTGTCCTTATTGTATGCTGAAGAATCCTCTGGGTATATGCCTGGGAGTGGTATAACAGGGTCCTCAGAAAGTGTCATGCCCAGTTTTCAGAGGAACCACCAGACTGATTTCCAAAGTGGTTGCATCATCTTGCAACCCCACCAGCAGTGGAGGAGTGTTCCTCTTTCTCCACATCCTAGCCAACACCTGATGTCTCCTGAGTTTTTGAACTTAGCCATTCTGATTGGTGTGAGGTGAAATCTCAGGGTTGTTTTGATTTGCATTTCCCTAATGATTAATGATGTTGAACATTTCTTAAGGTGTTTCTCAGCCCTCAGAAGTTCTTCATGTGAAAATTCTTTGTTTAGCTTTTTAATGGGTTATATGGTTATCTGGGTTCTACCTTCTTGAGTTCTTTGGATATATTAGATATTAGCCCTCTGTTGGATTTAGGGTTGGTCAAGATCCTTTCCCAATCTGTTGGTTGATGTTTTGTCCTTTTGACAGTGTCCTTTGCCTTACAGAAACTTTGTAGTTTTATGAGGTCCCATTTGTCAATTCTTGATCTTAGAGCATAAGCTATTGGTGTTCTATTCAGGAACTTTTTTCCTGTGCCCATGTCCTCAAGGGTTTTCCCCAGCTTCTTTTCTATTAGTTTTAGTGTCAGGTTTTATGTGGAGGTCCTTGATCCATTTGGAGTTGAGCTTAGTACAAGGAGATAAGAATGGATCGATTCGCATTCTTTTGTATGCTGACCTCCAATTGAACCAGCACCATTTCTTGAAAAGACTATCTTTTTTCCACTGGATGCTTTCAGCTCCTTTGTTGAAGATCAAGTGACCATAGGTGTGTCTGGGTCTTCAATCCTATTCCATTTATCTGCTTGCCTGACATTGTACCAATACCATGAAGTTTTTATCCCTATTTCTCTGTAGTAAAGTTTAAAGTCTAGGATACTGAATCCCCCTGAAGTTCTTTTACTGTTGAGAAAAGTTTTAGCTATCCTGGGTTTTTTGTTATTCCAGATGAATTTGAGAATTGCTCTTTCTAGCTCCATGAAGAACTGGGTTGGGATTTTTATGGGGATAGCATTGAATCTGTAGATTGCCTTTGGCAAGATGGCCATTTTAACTATATTAATCCTGCCAATCCATGAGCATGGAAGATTTTTCCATTTTCTGAGATCTTCGATTTCCTTCTTCAGAGATCTGAAGTTCTTGTCATATAGGTCTTTCACTTGTTTGGTTAGATTCACCCCAAGATACTTTATGCTGTTTGTGGCTATTGTGAAGGGAGTCATTTCCCTAATTTCTTTCTCAGTCAGCTTATCCTTTGAATATATAAAGGCTACTGATTTGCTTGCATTGATTTTGTAGCCAGCCACTTTGCTGAAGTTGTTTATCAGCTGTAGGAGTTCTCTAGTAGAGTTTTTAGGGTCACTGAAGTATACTATCATATCATCTGCAAATAGTGATAGTTTGACTTCTTCCTTTCCAATTTGTATCCCTTTGACATCCTTATGTTGTCTAATTTCTCTAGCTAGGACTTCAAGAACTATATTAAAAAGATATGGAGAGAGGGGGCAGCCTTGTCTAGTCCATGATTTTAGTGGGATTGCTTCAAGTTTCTCTCCATTTAGTTTGATGTTGGCTACCGGTTTGCTGTATATTGCTTTTACTATATTTAGATATGGGACTTGAATTCCTGGCCTTTCTAAGACTTTTAGCATGAAAGGATGCTGAATTTTGTCAAATGCTTTTTCTGCATCTAATGAGATGATCATGTGGTTTTTTTCTTTGAGTTTGTTTATGTAGTGGATAGCATTTATGGATTTCCTTATATTGAAGCATCCCTGCATCCCTGGGATTAAGCCTACTTGATCATGGTGGATGATCGTTTTGATGTGTTCTTGGATTCAGTGGGCAAGAATTTTATTTAGTATTTTTGCATCGATATTCATAAGGGAAATTGGCCTGAAAATTATCACTGAATAGAATATTGTTCAGCTTCCATGTGTATGTGGGCTTTGTGTTATTTTTGTTGCTATTGAAGACCACTCTTACTCCATAGTGATCTGATAGGAGGCCTGGGATTAGTTCGATCTTCTTATATATGTTGAGGTCTGTCTTGTGACCAATTACATGGTCAATTTTGGAGAAGGTGCTGAGAAAATGGTATACTCTTTTGCTTTAGGATGAAATGTTTTATATATATATAATATATAAATATATATATTATATATATATAAATATAATAATATATATATTAAATCCAATTGGTCCAAAGCTTAAATTAGTTTCACTATGTCCCTGTTCAGTTTCTGTTTTCCTGATTGGCCCATTGAGGAGAGTGGAGTGTTGAAGTCTTCCACAATTATTGTGTTAGGTTCAATGTGTGCTTTGAGCTTTAGTAAAGTTTCTTTTATGAATGAGGGTGCCTTTGCATTTGGAGCATAGATGTTCAGAATTGAGAGTTCTTCTTGGTGGGTTTTTCCTTTGACCAGTAAGAAGTATCCTTCCATATCTCTTTTGATGACTTAGGTTGAAAGTCAATTTTATCTGATATTAGAATGGCAACTCTGGCTTGTTTTCCTGGGACCATAACATCTAAGGTAGTTTTTGTCTTTGACACTGAGGTGTGTTTCCTATATGCAGCAAAATGTAGGGTCCTGTTTATGTAACCAGTCTGTTAGTCTATGTCTTTTTATTGGAGAATTGAGTCCATTGATGTTAAGAGATATTAAGGAGTAGTGGTTATTGCTTCCTATCATTTTTTATTTTAATTTTATACGTGTGTGGTTATCTTCTTTGGGTTTGATGAAAGAAGCTTAATATCCTACCTTTTCCAGGGTATAGTTTCCCTTGTTGTAATGGTATTTTTCCCCTGTTATCCTTTGTAGGGCTGGGTTTGTAGAAAGATTTTGTGTAAATTTGGTTTTGTCATGGAATATCTTGGTTTCTCCATCTATAGTAATTGAGAGTTTCGCTGGGTATAGTAGTCTCAGCTGGCATTTGTGTTCTCTTAGAGTCTGCATGAGCTCCGCCCAGGATCTTCTAGCTTTCATAGTCTCTGGTGAGAAATCTGGTGTAATTCTGATAGGTCTTCCTTTATATGTCACTTGCCCTTTTTCTCTTACTGCCCTAAGTATTCTTTCTTTGTTCAGTACATTTGGGGTTTTGATTATTATGTGACGGGAAGTATTTCTGTTCTGGTCCAGTCTGTTTGGAGTTCTGTAGGCTTCTTGTATATTCATAGGCATTTCTCTCTTTAGGTTAGGGAAGTTTTCTTCCATAATTTTGTTGAAGATATTTGCTGGCCCTTTAAGTTGTAAATCTTCACTCTCATCAATGCCTATAATCCTTAGATTTGGCTTTCTCATTGTGTCCTGGATTTCCTGGATATTTTGGGTTACAAGCTTTTTGCCTTTTGCATTTTCTTTAACTGTTGAATCCATGGTTTCTATGGTATCTTCGGCATCTGAGATTCTTTCTTCTATCTCTTGTATTCTCTTGTTGATATTTGCGTCTATGGTCCCTGATTTCTTCCCAAGGTTTTCTATCTCCAAAGTTGTCTCCCTTTGTGCTTTCTTAGTTGTTTCTACTTCTGTTTTTAGATCCTGGAAATTTTTGCTCAGTTCTGTCATTTGCTTGTTTGTGCTTTCCTCTAATTCTTTAAGAGACTTTTGTGTTTCCTCTTTCATGACTTCTGCCTGTTGATCAAACTTCTCCTGTATTTTTTTAAGTGATTTTTGCATTTCCTTCTTATTGGCTACTAACTTCTGACCCATATTCTCCTGAATTTCTTTAAATGATTTTTGTGTTTCCCTTGTAAAGGCTTCTAGCTTTTGATCATTTTTCTCCTCAATTTCTTTAAGAGATTTATTTATGTCCTTCATGTGTTCCTCTAACAGCATCCTTACCAGTGCTTTTACATCCAACTCTTGTTTTTCTGGTGTGTTGGGGTATCCAGCACTTGCTATTGTTGGAGAATTGGGTTCAGATGCTGCCATATGCCTTGGTTTCTGGCCTTTAGCCATCTAGTTCTCCCTGATGTTAGATGGTCTTATTGTCACTGGCTGGTGCTTCAACCTACTGTGGATCTTTAAGGTTATTTCTGCAACACTGGATGACTGTGTTTCCTCTGGCACAGATTACTGATATGCTGTCTTCCTCTTTTGGGCCTTTGGAGCCCTGCTCAGTCTTGCCTCAAGCAATGTTACACTTAGGGTGTCAAGGTGAACCAGGTGTTCTCTGACTGCTCTGTTATCGAACGAAGATGGTGTGGTGGGGGTCACTCCCTCTGTTGATTCTCACATAGGACACAGGTCCCGTGACCCACCAGCTTGCAGATGACCTGCCTATGTGCTCAGTTCCTGAGTGCAGGCAGACCCCTGGAGATTTGCACCCCAAGAGATCTAAAGCTCAGGGTGATCCAGTACCTAGTGATGGTTTTCTGTCCCGGTAGGGAGCGAATATGACCACAGGGAATCTCTTCCTCTGCTGCTCTCTGGGCAGGACACAGACCCCACTCCCAGAGGGCTGGCAGACAAACTGCCTATGTGCTCAGTTTCTTGGCGCAGGCAGACCCCTGGCGGTTTGCACCACCAGAGATCTAAAGCTCAGGGTGATACAGTACCTCGTGACCCTTTTCTGTCCCGGCAGGCAGCGAATATGGCCGTGGGGCTTCTCTCCTTCTGCAGCTCTCTGGGCAGGACACAGGCCCCACTCGGAGGAATGTTCTTTTTTTTTTTTTTTATTCGATATATTTTTTATTTACATTTCAAATGATTTCCCCACTCCCAAAGAGTCCCGTAAGCCCCCTTCTCTCCCTCTGTCCTCCCACCCACCCCTTCCCACTTCCCCGTTCTGGATTTGCTGAATACTGCTTCATTGAGTCTTTCCAGAACAAGGGGCCACTCTTCCTTTCTTCTTGTACCTCATTTGATGTGTGGATTATGTTTTGGGTAATCTAGGTTTCTAGGTTAATATCCACTTATTAGTGAGTGCATACCATGATTCACCTTTTGAGTCTGGGTTACCTCACTCAGTATGATGTTCTCTAGCTCCATCCATTTACCTAAGAATTTCATGAATTCGTTGTTTCTAATGGCTGAATAGTACTCCATTGTGTAGATATACCACATTTTTTGCATCCACTCTTCTGTTGAGGGATACCTGGGTTCTTTCCAACACCTGGCAATTATAAATAGGGCTGCTATGAACATAGTAGAGCATGTATCCTTATTACATGGTGGGGAATCCTCTGGGTATATGCCCAGGAGTGGTATAGCAGGATCTTCTGGAAGTGAAGTGCCCAGTTTTCGGAGGAACCGCCAGACTGATTTCCAGAGTGGTTGTACCAATTTGCAACCCCACCAGCAGTGGAGGAGTGTTCCTCTTTCTCCACACCCTCTCCAACACCTGCTATCTCCTGAATTTTTAATCTTAGCCATTCTGACTGGTGTAAGGTGAAATCTCAGGGTTGTTTTGATTTGCATTTCCTTAATGACTAATGCTGTTGAGCATTTTTTAAGATGCTTCTCCGCCATCCGAAGTTCTTCAGGTGAGAATTCTTTGTTTAACTCTGTACCCCATTTTTTAATAGGGTTGTTTGGTTTTCTGGAATCTAACTTCTTGAGTTCTTTATATATATTGGATATTAGCCCTCTATCTGATGTAGAATTGGTGAAGATCTTTTCCCAATTTGTTGGTTGCCGATTTGTCCTCTTGATGGTGTCCTTTGCCTTACAGAAACTTTGTAATTTTATGAGGTCCCATTTGTCAATTCTTGCTCTTAGAGCATACGCTATTGGTGTTCTGTTCAGAAACTTTCTCCCTGTACCGATGTCCTCAAGGGTCTTCCCCAGTTTCTTTTCTATTAGCTTCAGAGTGTCTGGCTTTATGTGGAGGTCCTTGATCCATTTGGATTTGAGCTTAGTACAAGGAGACAAGGATGGATCAATTCACATTTTTCTGCATGCTGACCTCCAGTTGAACCAGCACCATTTGTTGAAAAGGCTATCTTTTTTCCATTGGATGTTTTCAGCCTCTTTGTCGAGGATCAAGTGGCCATAGATGTGTGGGTTCATTTCTGGATCTTCAATCCTGTTCCATTGATCCTCCTGCCTGTCACTGTACCAATACCATGCAGTTTTTAACACTATTGCTCTGTAGTATTGCTTGAGGTCAGGGATACTGATTCCCCCCTAATTTCTTTTGTTGCTGAGAATAGTTTTAGCTATCCTGGGTTTTTTGTTATTCCAGATGAATTTGATAATTGCTCTTTCTAACTCTGTGAAGAATTGAGTTGGGATTTTGATGGGTATTGCATTGAATCTGTAGATTACTTTTGGCAAAATGGCCATTTTAACTATATTGATTCTGCCGATCCATGAGCATGGGAGGTTTTCCCATTTTTTGAGGTCCTCTTCCATTTCCTTCTTCAGAGTCTTGAAGTTCTTGTCATACAGA
Organism: Apodemus sylvaticus; assembly: GCF_947179515.1. Lineage (NCBI taxonomy): Eukaryota > Metazoa > Chordata > Mammalia > Rodentia > Muridae > Apodemus > Apodemus sylvaticus. The sequence continues at coordinate 64,931,055 of NC_067489.1, forward strand.
TCTTTCACATGTTTGGTAAGAGTCACCCCAAGATACTTTATACTATTTGTGGCTATTGTGAAAGGGGTCATTTCCCTAATTTCTTTCTCAGCCTGCTTATCCTTTGAGTATAGGAAGGCCACTGATTTGCTTGAGTTGATTTTATAACCTGCCACTTTGCTGAAGTTGTTTATCAGCTGTAGGAGCTCTCTAGTGGAGTTTTTTTGGGTCACTTAGGTAGACTATCATGTCGTCTGCAAATAATGATAGTTTGACTTCTTCCTTTCCAATTTGTATCCCTTTGACCTCCTTATGTTGTCGAATTGCCCGAGCTAGTACCTCAAGTACAATATTGAAAAGATAAGGAGAAAGGGGGCAGCCCTGTCTAGTCCCTGATTTTAGTGGGATTGCTTCAAGTTTCTCTCCATTTACTTTGATGCTGGCTACCGGTTTGCTGTATATTGCTTTTACTATGTTTAGGTATGGGCCTTGAATTCCTGTTCTCTCTAAGACTTTAAGCATGAAAGGATGCTGAATTTTGTCAAATGCTTTTTCAGCATCCAATGAAATGACCATGTGGTTTTGTTATTTGAGTTTGTTTATGTAGTGGATTGCATTGATGGATTTCCGTATATTGAACCAACCCTGCATTCCCGGGATAAAGCCTACTTGATCATGGTGGATGATCGTTTTAATGTGTTCTTGGATTCGGTTGGCAAGAATTTTATTGAGTATTTTTGCATCGATGTTCATAAGGGAAATTGGTCTGAAGTTCTCTTTCTTTGTTGGATCTTTGTGTGGTTTTGGTATCAGAGTAATTGTGGCTTCGTAGAAGGAATTGGGTAGTGTTCCTTCTGTTTCTATTTTGTGGAATAATTTGAAGAGTATTGGTGTTAACTCTTCTTTGAAGGTCTGATAGAATTCTGCAGTGAAACCATCTGGTCCTGTGCTTTTTTTGGCTGGAAGGCTTTCTATGACTCCTTCAATTTCTTTAGGCATTATGGGACTGTTTAGATGATCTATTTGGTCCTGATTTAATTTTGGTATTTGGTATCTGTCAAGGAAATTGTCCATTTCCTCCAGATTCTCCAGTTGTGTTGAGTACAGGCTCTTGTAGTAGGATCTGATGATTTTTTGGATTTCCTCAGTTTCTGTTGTTATATCTCCCTTTTCATTTCTAAGTTTGTTAATTTGGATACTTTCTCTGTGCCCTTTGGTCAGTCTGGCTAAGGGTTTATCTATCTTGTTGATTTTCTCAAAGAACCAGCTCCTGGTTTTGTTGATTCTTTGTATGGTTCTCTTTGTTTCTACTTGATTGATTTCAGCCCTGAGTTTGATGATTTCCTGCCTTCTACTCCTCCTGGGTGAAATAGCTTCTTTTTGTTCCAGGGCTTTCAGGTGTGTCATTAAGCTGGTAATGTAAGCTCTCTCCATTTTCTTTTTGGAGGCACTCAGGGCTATGAGTTTTCCTCTTAGCACTGCTTTCATTGTGTCCCATAGATTTGGGTATGTTGTGTTTTCATTTTCATTGTGTTCTAAAAAGTCTTTAATTTCTTTCTTTATTTCTTCCTTGACCAATGTATCATTGAGTAGAATATTATTCAGTTTCCACGTATATGTGGGTTTTCTGTTGTTTTTGTTGCTATTGAAGACCACTTTTACTCCATAGTGATCTGATAGGAGACATGGGATTAGTTCGATCTTCTTATATTTGTTGAGGTCTGTCTTGTGACCAATTATATGGTCGATTTTGGAGAAGGTACCATGAGGTGCTGAGAAAAAGGTATATTCTTTTGCTTTAGGATAGAATGTTCTATATATATCTGTTAAATCTAATTGGTCCAAAGCTTCAATTAATTTCATTATGTCCCTGTTTAGTTTCTGTTTTCCTGATCGGTCCATTAAGGAAAGTGCAGTGTTGAAGTCACCCACAATTATTGTGTTAGGTGCAATGTGTGCTTTGAGCTTTAATAAAGTTTCTTTTACGAATGAGGGTGCCCTTGCATTTGGAGCATAGATGTTCAGGATTGAGAGTTCTTCTTGTTGTATTTTTCCTTTGACCAGCAAGAAGTGTCCCTCTGGATCTCTTTTGATGACTTTGGGTTGAAAGTCAATTTTATCTGATATTAAAATGGCTACTCCAGCTTGTTTCCTGAGACCATTTGCTTGTAAAATTGTCTTCCAGCCTTTTACTCTAAGGTAGTGTTTGTCTTTGACCCTGAGGTGTGTTTCCTGTAAGCAGCAAAATGTAGGGTCCTGTTTACGTATCCAGTCAGTTAGTCTATGTCTTTTTATTGGGGCATTGAGTCCATTGATGTTAAGAGATATTAAGGAATAGTGATTGTTACTTCCTGTCATTTTTGACGTTATTTTTTAAATTTGATTGCTTAACTTCTTTTGGGTTTGATGAAAGGTTACTTTCTTGCTTTTTCCAGGGTGAAGTTTCCCTCCTTGTATTGGTGTTTTCCTCCTATTATCCTTTGTAGGGCTGGGTTTGTGGATAGATATTGGGTAAACTTGGTTTTGTCATGAAATATCTTAGTTTCTACATCTATGGTGATTGAGAGTTTTGCTGGATATAGTAGTTTTGGTTGGCATTTGTGTTCTCTTAGAGTCTGCATGAGATCTGCCCAGGACCTTCTAGCCTTCATAGTCTCAGGTGAAAAGTCTGCTGTGATTCTGATAGGTCTTCCTTTATATGTTACTTGGCCTTTTTCTCTTACTGCCTTTAATATTCTTTCTTTGTTTAGTACATTTGGTGTTTTGATTATTATGTGACGGGAAGTATTTCTGTTCTGGTCCAGTCTGTTTGGAGTTCTGTAGGCTTCTTGTATATTCATCGGCATCTCTCTCTTTAGGTTAGGGAAGTTTTCTTCCATAATTTTATTGAAGATATTTGCTGGCCCTTTAAGCTGTAAACCTTCACTCTCATCTATGCCTATAATCCTTAGGTTTGGTCTTCTCATTGTGTCCTGGATTTCCTGGATATTTTGGGTTACAAGCTTTTTGCTTTTTGCATTTTCTTTAACTGTTGAGTCCATGGTTTCTATGGTATCTTCAGCGTCTGAGATTCTTTCTTCTATCTCTTGTATTCTGTTGTTGATATTTGCATCTATGTCCACTGATTTCTTCCCAAGGCTTTCTATCTCCAAAGTTGTCTCCCTTTGAGTTTTCTTAGTTGTTTCTACTTCTGATTTTAGATCCTGGATTGTTTTGCTTAGCTCCTTCACTTGCTTGTTTGTGCTTTCCTGTAATTCTTTAAGAGATTTTTGTGTTTCCTCTTTCATGACCACAGCCTGTTGACCAAAGTTCTCCTGTATTTCTTTAAGTGTTTTTTGTGTTTCCTCCTTATTGGCTTTTGTATTCTCCTGGATTTCTTTCAATGATTTTTGTGTTTCCCTTGCAAGGGCTTCTAACTTTTGATCCATTTTCTCCTGAAATTCTTTAAGTATGTCCTTCATGTGTTCCTGTACCAGCATCATGACCAGTGATTTTAAATCCAAATCTTGTTTTACTGGTGTGATGGGGTATCCAGGACATGCTGGTAAAGGAGAATTGGGTTCAGATGTTGCCATATTGCCTTGATTTCTGTTAGTGAAGTTCCTGCGTCTGCCGTTTGCCATCTAGTTCTCACTGGTGTTAGTTGGTGTTGTCAATGCTGGACTCACCAGTGCAAGCTGCCCCTTCCCAGGTGGCCTCTGGTGCACAGCTTACCTCCTGCACTGCCTGGAGACAGGGTGTTGTTGTCCAGGCTGTTTAGACCCCGAAGCAGACACCTGAAGGCTCCTGCTGGGGCCCGCTGGATTCACTGGAGCACACCAGCTTCTCCCTGCTGGCCGCCTGGAAGCCCCACCTGCCTCTTTCAGGACTTAGGAGATGTGGTGTTGCCGCTCAGGCTGATCTGGATCCGGAAGCGAAGAGGCTACTGCCAGAGGCCTCAGGACCGAAATCTAGGCTCTCTCCCGCTGGCCGCCCGGAAGCACCACCTGCCTCCTTCAGGACCTGGAGATGTGGCACTGCTGCTCAGGCCGATCTGGATCCGGAAGAGGAGAAGTCGGAGGGCTACCACCAGAGGCCTCAGGACAGAAGCCCAAGCTGGAACGAGCTGTGCTGTGAGCTCCCAGACTGCCTCTGTGCGCACACCGGGACCCCCGCACCTCCTGGAGACTGAGCGCTGCGGCCCAGGCTGTTCAGATCACAAAGCAGGTGCCTGAAGGCTCCCGCTGGGGCCTGCTGGATTCACCGGAGCACACTGACCTCTCCCGCTGGCCGCCCGGAAGCACCACCTGCCTCCTTCAGGACCTGGAGATGTGGCACTGCTCCTCAGGCCGATCTGGATCCGGAAGTGGAGTGGTCGGAGGGCTACCACCAGAGGCCTCAGGACCGAAGCCCAAGCTGGAATGAGCTGTGCTGTGAGCTCCCATACTGCCTCCGGGCGCACACCAGGTCCCCCGCACCTCCTGGAGACCGAGCGCTGCCCGGAGGAATGTTCTTAATTGTTCCCTCCTCTCTGATACCTGTAGCTAGAGTTAATTTAATACAAAACTAAGAAATACACTGTGATTTCTGAGCTTCCAGTATACTTTGGAGGATGTGACTAAACCCACTACAAAGTCTTGGTATGTTCTTGATTGTTCTGTTCAGCCTGAAATCTGGTCATAACTCCAATTGACATTCAACTGTTTTCCTCACAGAAGCAACCATTCTGCTAAGTGTTTCAGATTAGTTTGGCTGATCCTTGCATTTCTCTCTATTGGATTATTCATCTACTTTGTATTCTTATTAGCTACAGATTAGAAATTCCCCAAGCACGGAGAACATGGCCTGACAGCTAGCATTCTCTGTTCACTAAGGGCAGTATCATCTGAGGTGTTGGTGTCAGGATTTGGTGATGTAGACAGACATCTAGGTACATTTCATACAGGAAAAAAAGCTATTGAACAGAAGACTCTCCATATTTCTACTTTTCTACACAAGATACCATGCTTGGCAGAACAGTCTTATACTTAACAGTCCTTAGAAAAAGAGATAACTTGAGTAAATTAGGAAAGAAATTCTGGAATGGTAATTGCTGTCACTTTAAAGTGGAATATAAAGAAATTTACAGATGTGCTTCTTTCTAAAGTTATCTTGGCACTTGCTTTCCAGTTATTTTAGCAAACTGAGTTTGTTTGCCAGGTTACAACCCTGAAATAAGTGGATACCAAGGCTAGCTAGCCCATGCACATGTAATGCAAAGGTTAAATATGTTGATGAATATCATATGTGTAATAAATATCCAGTCTTAAATTTTAAGCAATACTAACCAAGTGTATAAATGCCAGACAATAAGTGTATGCAATATGACACATTATAATATTCATTTTAATAATTCATAATATATCAAATAACCGGTACAAATTACTTTCAGTACTTTCTGGCTGTCACAAAATTTTCTCACATTTTTCTAATTTGCAATACATAATTTGAAGAATCAAAGACCTTAGCTTTAGTTGTAAGTACTGTGCTTAGGCAGGGGAAAGGTCATGCAACTATTACAAGAAAAAAAATCATGAAAATCTCTGATTTGGAAACCAACTTAATTATTTTTACAGATATCTATAGTGAAAGAAAATATAATTCTGCCTTTAAAGAAAGTCTTATCTTAGACATTTCATAGAATTGAAGCCTTGGTTTTGTCATGGGTATCTTAAGCAAAAACTAGAGTTTGTGAGTTGACTTTTGTGCTGTATGAAGTTGTTTAAAAGTTACTTTTGTTAAAAGGTTTTGTGAAAATTACACTGAGATATAATCACAGTTTTCTGTTTACAAGAGTCTGACATTTTGTGCTTTTCTTCAGAGTGATGAATGACACGGTAACATTCATTTCATTCTTTATTAATACAATCTTCCCTTACTGGAGCTGTTTATAGAAAATAATATATTTCTCAGACTATGTGTAGCTGGAGGTAACCAGTCAGCTAACATCTGACCAGTGAGATATGTGGGAAGTTATGTAGGTGATTCTGGAAACATCTCTTAAGGGACTGCTAGTGCTCATCAGTCCCACCCACTCCCATGCCTCCCTGTTTTGGCTTCTGGTGATGAAGCAGTAAAGAGCTGCAGCAGGCATACAGCACCCGTGGATGACCTTGAAATGGAAAGCATACATTTTGCTGTTGGGGACAACATACATTTTGTTGCTCAGGACTCTGGCTTGTGCTATATAATGCCTCTCTGAGCTGATTGGATCCAGGGTTGTTTTACAACAGACAACCTCTTAAACAACAGTAATTTTGAAATATATCAGTATAGGCTTGTGGCTGAACATAGAGCTAATTATTCAACATTATCTCTAACATTATAATAGCTATTACTAAGACAAAATTTTTGTTTTATTTCATTAAGCCTTCTTCAGAATGTTCTGTGAGAAATACGTAGAAAATGCTTTACTCCTCTACAAATATAAAGTTCAATATGAATTACTTATTTCTAATCTGTTACTTCAATTCTCAGGTCACTTGGTATATATATTTGTGTCCATACTATATGTATTTTAATGAAAGAATCTGAAATAAAGAAAATATTAAAAATCTCTCTACTTGGGATGTTAGTAACAAAAAGAACAATTTCCATCTTTAGCTTTAACTTCTTTCTTTGGAACAAAGTTTCATTTTGTAGGCCTGACTGGCCTGAAATTTTTCACATACACCAGCCTATCCTCAAACTTGCAATTATCCACCTACCTCTGCCTTGCAAGTACTGGGATTATAGGCATGTTGCACCAGGCTGGGAAGTTCTGTGATAGCAACAGTACATACCAGAGCAACCCACAAATAAAATGCATGCCTTATGTCTCTCAGTGTATGTTGTTCTGTCTGAATGCAATGATGCTATAACCAATCATTTCCTTTTACCTACATTTTAGAAGGCAGTCTGTAGTTTGGCTTTATGTTGCTTGTATTATGTTAGTTAGGGTCCCCAAAATTGCGTGCATTAGATCACATCCACACTTAAGGTACTGAAGGACCATACCTCCAGTTGGTTCTGATGGGTAAACAATGCTGCCAGCAGTCTATAGTAGGGCAGGGCAGACAGAGCCAGGATATTTAGGACTCCCAGGCGGGGCAAGAAAGAGAATCACCATGAGGGGAGAGGTCAGAGAGAGGAGACTATGTCTACCAATGTGCGAGACAGAGAGCATAGCTGCCATATAGGAGCCAGGGTAGAGCAGCCCCAAGATGGCTGCCTGAATAGGTCCAGGGCAGCAAAGATGGAGTATAGGTTTTAGTAAGTAATAACTCAGAAAAATCGGAGAAAGGTGGATTAGCCGTGTGGAGGTTAGGAAGTGGCTTAGCCGTTGAGCTGCTTAAGGCATATTAAAATATAAAGTGTGTGTGTGTGTGTGTGTGTGTGTGTGTGTGTGTGTGTGTGTGTGTCTTTGTGTCTTTTACTCAGGAACCTGGAACTTTGGGTTGGGCAGTAAGGAACACTGCCACAGCTGGAATCAATTTGAGTATTTAATTAGGTTGTACTACAGCAGTCAAGCTTAAAGGCTAAAGAGTTAATGTGCATTGGGCTAAAATGATGAAAGCAAAGGAGAATATTTAACCTTTATAAGCAACAAATTGCTGAACTTCAAGACAAATATCAACTTATACATCTGTAATTAGATGTGATAGCCAAGTCTTACATCTTTATCAAAAATAAGGTTTTAAATGACAATCTTTTAGAATTTCTATAGAAATGAAAAGAAGTTGTTGCATGTAACTATAGGAAATGAGGAGATTAGGAAATGATGATTAGAAGAGTCAGTCTTTAGTGAGGTTGAGCTATGACTTCTTTCTCATGGTTCCTGGAACATGCATGCTCATTGGAACATATTTTCTCATCAGGGTATTTTGATATCACGAAAATATAAGGGAAACATTATAGATAATTCAACTTTTAAAAGTAGTTTGTGGATGGTTAGCCTTGTTATTTTGACAAGATTTAGAATGACCTAAAGGATTCCTCTGGGCATTTCTTTGAGGGTATTTTCATTAACTGAGGGTGAGGACTTTAAAGGAAGAGGCTCCGTCCAACAGGCAGCCTGCATATGAAGAGGTCTGAAGGGCTTAGGGTGATAGTTCACCAGGTATGTGTGCTTATGATGCAACAATGAGGACCACAGTTCAGATTCCAGAATCCATGTACTAAGCCAGGCTTCACACATGTGCCTGCAGCCCAGCTCTGAGCCACGTGAACATATCCTTACTGGAGCTTGCTGTCTTTCAGTGTAGCTGAGAAAATTTGAGTGTTCAAGGAGTGACTCTGTCTCAAGAAAAACGTGGAAAGAGATAAAGGAAGAAACCCAGTGTTCTTTTCCAATCTCTGTGTACATTCATAGGTGCATGTACTCACACAGTGCACACACACAGAGAAGTACAAACAAATGATAAATAAAATCAATTTAGAATATAAGAGGTCTGTCATTGAGATGCCATCTCTCTTTCTGAACAAGTGTGTCTACTACTCCTGCTGACAAGCTGGCATCTTCTGTAGACATCACACTTAAGATTCTTTGTGCTTACAATGTGTGGTCATACGACTGACTCTCCAGATAGTAGCGAGGCAGGCAATATTGAGGCCCATAGCTCTCTGGATGGAGCATCTACATGTTTCTCAACCTCCTGAAAATATAGACAGCCATTATTATGAAAGCCAAGTTAATAAAGCCCCCCCCCCCTCTCTCTCTCTCTCTCTCTCTCTCTCTCTCTCTCTCTCCTCTCTCTCCCTCCCTGTACCTATACCTCTATTTATATTTCTATCTGTTTCTATTGATAATCTCTAACTAATACAAGACTAAAGTAAAATTTGAACATGAAATCCATTTACCTTAGGAGCATATTGAGAGCTGAATGGTAAGTTGGCCTTCAAAATAAGAGCTTCTAAAAAGAGAATAAATGACTACATCTATAGTAACTGACTCCCCATAAGAAACAAAGAGAAACACTATCTAGCTAAGAATATTCATAACTTGCACATTCAGGATTCCCACATATTATGTTCAACCAAACATCAGCTCTTAATAAATATAATGAATAATATTTTTATTCATATTAATATTGAGAAATATTAATAAAGTTATGGATAACATGAAACAGTTTAAACAAAACAGGTAATGACATTTGGAGACAAAAAGCAAAACCAATGCAGCAAATGCTTATAACATAAATTTAGAACATCAAGGCAGCTTTATTCTACTGTGGTTTCCAATGTGAAGTATCACCCAAGCACTTACAGATGATATTTCACCACTACTTGGTCACAGGCTAGTGGTACTGTTTGAGAAGGTTATGGAACCTTTAGGAGGTAGAACCTTAATGGAGGAAGTGAGTCACTGGGGTAGATCTTGATGGGGGAAGGGGGACATATTAGATGATGTCCAGGAAATTGGGAGGGGAGGAGTTGGGGGTGGATAGGACTAAAATACATTGGATATATGTATAAAATGATCAAAGATTAAAAAAAAACAGTTTTGGGAAAGCAAATGGGAAAGGAGGCAGTTTAGATGCCATGTTATGATGGGCACATTTGGGCATCCTCTAAGTTCGTATACCACACTCCCAAGCCTCCTAGTGATGATATTAGAATAGGTTGCCTTGGAGGGTTATCAAGCTATGAGTCTTGAATAGGACTAGTGGCTTTATCCAAAGTGCTACAGAAGTTTGTTCACTCACATATTCTGTGAGTTACACTTTGAGGGGTCTTCAGCAGAACTTAAGCCTGTTTGCTCCTTGACTATGGACCTAGCAGCCACTCTAGGGAACCAGCCTACTTCTTGTCATATGGCACCTGTTGTGAGATTTTATAACAGCATCCCAGATGGAAAGAGACTGCCTTTCTCTGCCCTACCATTTCTTTCTGCTTTAGTGATCTTGTGTTAGTTTTTATCTGCATGCCATTCTCAAAGGATTGCATCCTCAGTTTACCTGTTAACTAAAACTTAAGTTCAGTTTTCCGCATAGTTTAATCAAAGCACCAAAGTAAATTTGTTACTTTGAGAAGGATTTCTGTAATATGCCTTATAAATAGGACAACCTGTAGTTACTTAACACGTTTGCTGAAGGTTGAGTGGCTTTCCAAGCTGAAAGGTTAACAAAAGCTCCATCTTATGGCTATAATTAGATAAATGTGGCATCTAGTCTATTTAAAATCTATCTCGTATTTCACCCTTTACATATCTATCTTTATGGTAATACAAAGACTTTCTTTTCAATGAGCCAGAAATATATTTCTGTTTAATTCATGGTCTCTGTAAGGACAATGTGGATCTCCATAGCCACGTGGCCTTCAAAGAGAAGATGGTCTTGAACTCTTCATAAATTCTTTCACCCTGTTGAGAAAAGGCATGGCACTATCACTGGGACCTTGGGAGAGTAATAGCTCTGAATGTTGAATTTCATAAAAATATATGACCAAGAAAAATGCTCAGGAAAGAGTTGCAAGAAGAGGGATGGTTAGGATGGGTAAATCCCTGTCCCCTTTTAGAGGTCACCTGATCTGCATTTAGGGATTTGAGGGTGTGCATCTCTTGATAACTTCAAAGCTGACAGAATAGTGAACAGAGGAGCACTCTTTTTAAGTTTTTAAAATTTACCACTTTATATGCCATTCCACTCACAACGAAATTCTCCCCATGCCCTCTCCTCTTCTCCTCTGAGAGGGTGGAGACTCCCCCGGGTATTTCCCCCATCCCAATACATCAAATCTCTGCAAGACTAGATGTATCCTCTCCCACTGAGACTAGACAAAGCAGCCCAATTGGGGAAATGTATTCTCCAGAAAGGTAACACCTTTAGGAATAGCCCTGCTCAAACTGATAAGTGACCACATAAAATCAAGTTGTACATCTGTTCATAGCTATACAGCAAGGGTAGGGGATATTGGTTCAACCCCTGAATGATCTTTGGTTTTGTCTTTGAGCTCCCCCAAGGGTCCTGGTTCCTGTAGAGTTCATCTCCCCTTAGGTGCCCTCAATTCTTCCTCCAGTTCTTCCATAAGAGTCCCCAGAGCTCCATTCAATGTTTGGCTGTGGGTCTCTACATCTGTTTCAGTCAGCTGCTTGGTAGAGCCTCTCAGTGGACAGTTAAGCTAGGCTCCTGCCTGTAAGTGTAAGAGTATTATTAATAGTGTCAGGGATTGGTTCTTGGTCGTGGGGTAGCTCTCAAGCTGGGCTAATTATTGGTTGGCCATTCCCTCAGTCTCTTTTCCATTCTCCCATCTCTGCATTTCTTATAAACACAATAAATTTTGGGTTTAAAATTTGGGGAGTGGGTTGCTGTTACTATTGCTACAATAGGATTCTTGCTTGGCTGAAGGAAGTGGCTTCTTCAGGTCCCATAGCTCCACTGCTGTGAGTCTCAGCTAAGGTCAGCCCCATTGATTCCTGGGAGCCTCCCCTATTCCTGGATGGGCTCCTCTAGATGCCTCCCCCCTCCCTCCCTCCCATTCCACCAAGTGTGGATTTCCATTCATTCCTTGTGAGGCAGTGAACCTTTCCAGGAAACTTGGTAAGGTTGAGTGAGTTCAGAGACCCCAGCATCCAGGCACACCTCTGAGGATGGTAGGCATCTCTCTGCTCCCTACTAAGATTCCTGGCCCAGAATATATGACCACACTGGAGACAAGTGGATATAACCAATGGTCACATAGCCCAGAACAGAATTTCCATGCTAATAGGGTATCCAAATACCCTAAGGATTTAGCCAGTTAGCTTCCCTTCCTGAGCATATGCTGCAAACTGTATTTAATCTCTGGTTCACCCTCAAGATGTGGTATGCACCCATTTTCCATGAAGAACAATCAATAAACAGTTTAGAAACAAAGACTGTCTCTTTCATCAAGAACCACTATGGGGATCATGGAGAAAACGTCCACCTACAGAGCTGTGCTGCCTAAGTTTCCCACAGAAGGCCCCCCTGTGCTCCCAGACAATCACCCACTAAGCTAAGGACAATCACTGACAGCTAAATTGGGGTTCCTCATATTCTCTGGCCCTGGGCTCATCCTCAGCCCATGGGCCTCCTCCATTCCCAAAACTTACAACTCTCAGTGGCATCTGGATGTCCAGGAGTTTGGGAACCCCTGGCCTCGGGCTGCTCCTAGAAGGCCCATGGGTCCCCTCTCTTCCTGCCTCTACATGCTTTCCAGTGGTGACTGGAAACCTAGAAGTCAGGGAACTCCAGCTTTAGCCTCAACCTATGTCATTTCTCAGTCAGGCTGAGGCCTCCAGCCCAGGCTGCATTCTTCTACCCCCTAAGCAGAGGAGTGGTACTTTCCATAAGCCCAGCACCTGATGGCGATGTAGGCTAAAATGTAGTCTAGCTTCTAGGATTCCATGTTTCTTCTGCCCAGCAGAGTTCCCACACCTCAGCAAGACTAAACACAGGACTACAATTCCCATGGCCCTCTGCCTCACTTTCCCATCTCTCCTCACACCTTATCCTAAAAAACTCACATTCCCTTCCCATTCCCCTTCTTAATCAGTTCCCTCCCTCCATCCCTACTACTACTCTCCATTCCAAATTAGATTCAAGCATCCTCACTTGTGCCTTCCTTCTTGTTTAGCTTCTTTTGGTCTGTGGAGTGGGTATTCTATATTTTATGGTGAATATACACTTACAGATAAGTTCCTTTTGAGTCTGGGTTACGTCACCCAGAATGATATTCTTAAGGTCCATCCATTAACCTGCAAAGTGATGTCTTTGTCTTTAATTGTAGATGCAACGTATTCATTCTTCAGGACATCTGTTTTTTTTTTTTTTCTAGTTTCTGGCTATTACTGAGGGACCCTAAAGGCTTTTCTAGTCCCATACTCTCCCTACAGCTTCCCCCTCCTGCCTGGGGTCAAGGCTAGGCCAAGTTCCATTCTCCATCTACAGGAACATTCTTAAGTAAAACAATCTCACAAAAACTGCAGAATGTACTGACTGATAGTCACCTGACCTTCTGGAAAATCCCAGGTAGAGTTCAAATGCATGTCATGTTTGCCTATGTTTTCTAGCTAATAGATTTTTTTTTATTTATTCGATATAATTTATTTACATTTCAAATGATTTCCCCTTTTCTAGCCCCCCCACTCCCTGAAAGTCTGGTAAACCCCCTTCTCTTCCCCTGTCCTGCCACCCAGCCCTTCCCACTTCCTCGTTCTGGTTTTGCCGAATACTGTTTCACTGAGTCTTTCCAGAACCAGGGGCCACTCCTCCTTTCTTCTTGTACCTCATTTGATGTGTGGATTATGTTTTGGGTATTCCAGTTTTGTAGGTTAATAACCACTTATTAGTGAGTGCATACCATGATTCACCTTTTGAGTCTGGGTTACCTCACTTAGTATGATGTTCTCTAGTTCCATCCATTTGCCTAAGAATTTCATGAATTCATTGTTTCTAATGGCTGAATAGTACTCCATTGTGTAGATATACCACATTTTTTGCATCCACTCTTCTGTTGAGGGATACCTGGGTTCTTTCCAGCATCTGGCAATTATAAATAGGGCTGCTATGAACATAGTAGAGCATGTATCCTTATTACATGGTGGGGAATCCTCTGGGTATATGCCCAGGAGTGGTATAGCAGGATCTTCTGGAAGTGAGGTGCCCAGTTTTCGGAGGAACCGCCAGACTGATTTCCAGAGTGGTTGTACCAATTTGCAACCCCACCAGCAGTGGAGGAGTGTTCCTCTTTCTCCACACCCTCTCCAACACTTGCTGTCTCCTGAATTTTTAATCTTAGCCATTCTGACTGGTGTAAGATGAAATCTTAGGGTTGTTTTGATTTGCATTTCCCTAATGACTAATGAAGTTGAGCATTTTTTAAGATGCTTCTCCGCCATTCGAAGTTCTTCAGGTGAGAATTCTTTGTTTAACTCTGTACCCCATTTTTTAATAGGGTTGTTTGGTTTTCTGGAGTCTGACTTCTTGAGTTCTTTATATATATTGGATATTAGCCCTCTATCTGATGTAGGATTGGTGAAGATCTTTTCCCAATTTGTTGATTGCCGATTTGTCCTCTTGATGGTGTCCTTTGCCTTACAGAAACTTTGTAATTTTATGAGGTCCCATTTGTCAATTCTTGCTCTTAGAGCATACGCTATTAGTGTTCTGTTCAGAAACTTTCTCCCTGTACCGATGTCCTCAAGGGTCTTCGCCAGTTTCTTTTCTATTAGCTTCAGAGTGTCTGGCTTTATGTGGAGGTCCTTGATCCATTTGGATTTGAGCTTAGTACAAGGAGACAAGAATGGATCAATTCGCATTCTTCTGCATGCTGACCTCCAGTTGAACCAGCACCATTTGTTGAAAAGGCTATCTTTTTTCCATTGGATGTTTTCAGCCTCTTTGTCGAGGATCAAGTGGCCATAGGTGTGTGGGTTCATTTCTGGATCTTCAATCCTGTTCCATTGATCTGCCTGCCTGTCACTGTACCAATACCATGCAGTTTTTAACACTATTGCTCTGTAGTATTGCTTGAGGTCAGGGATACTGATTCCCCCAGATTTTCTTTTGTTGCTGAGAATAGTTTTAGCTATCCTGGGTTTTTTGTTGTTCTACATGAATTTGATAATTGCTCTTTCTAACTCTGTGAAGAATTGAGTTGGGATTTTGATGGGTATTGCATTGAATCTGTATATTGCTTTTGGCAAAATGGCCATTTTAACTATATTGATTCTACCGATCCATGAGTATGGGAGGTTTTCCCATTTTTTGAGGTCTTCTTCCATTTCCTTCTTCAGAGTCTTGAAGTTAACACCAATACTCTTCAAACTATTCCACAAAATAGAAACAGAAGGAACACTACCCAATTCCTTCTACGAAGCCACAATTACGCTGATACCAAAGCCACACAAAGATCCAACAAAGAAAGAGAACTTCAGACCAATTTCCCTTATGAACATCGATGCAAAACTACTCAATAAAATTCTTGCCAACCGAATCCAAGAACACATCAAAACGATCATCTACCATGATCAAGTAGGCTTTATCCCGGGAATGCAGGGTTGGTTCAATATACGGAAATCCATCAATACAATCCACTACATAAACAAACTCAAAGAACAAAACCACATGGTCATTTCATTGGATGCTGAAAAAGCATTTGACAAAATTCAGCATCCTTTCATGCTTAAAGTCTTGGAGAGAACAGGAATTCAAGGCCCATACCTAAACATAGTAAAATCAATATACAGCAAACCGGTAGCCAGCATCAAACTAAATGGAGAGAAACTTGAAGCAATCCCACTGAAATCAGGGACCAGACAAGGCTGCCCCCTTTCTCCTTATCTTTTCAATATTGTACTTGAGGTACTAGCTCAGGCAATTCGATAACATAAGGAGGTCAAAGGGATACAAATTGGAAAGGAAGAAGTCAAACTATCATTATTTGCAGACGACATGATCGTCTACCTAAGTGACCCAAAGAACTCCACTAGAGAGCTCCTACAGCTGAAAAACAACTTCAGCAAAGTGGCAGGTTATAAAATCAACTCAAGCAAATCAGTGGCCTTCCTATACTCAAAGGATAAGCAGGCTGAGAAAGAAATTAGGGAAATGACCCCCTTCACAATAGCCACAAACAGTATAAAGTATCTTGGGGTGACTCTTACCAAACATGTGAAAGATCTGTAGCTAATAGATTTATAGGTCAATATGCTTAGCCAATAAGTTTGAACTGCAACCTTGCTGATGTAACCTGTACCCCTAAAAAGTATGAAACCTGCTTGTAATAGCCATTTGGGGGTCACCTTCTAGTCCCTTGCCTTGAGAGACTAATTGAAGGTGGACCCCTGTGTGCCAGAAACCTCTTGTTTTTGCATTGATCTTCATCTCGCTGTCTCACTCAGGGGCATCTCGAAGTAAGTACCGATAATCGAGGGTTGGGGGTCTTACATTTGGGAGCTTGTCCCGGGATTCAAGGAGACGACCCCTAGCAACCACTGACTAGACAGACTGAAGTGAAAAAGACTGAGTTCAGAAACAGCAGCAGCAACAGCAATAGGCACCTACTCCTAAGTGTTTCTGTGTCTTTTGCTTTCACTTTTGGCTTACAAGCATTGTGTTGGCTGCAATGACTCTGGTCTAGTGCTGTCAATTGTGGCGGGCCGACCATGCCTTGATACCGTGACTGTGGGGAGTATGGAAGACACTTCAGGCCCCCTGGAGGGTGTCGGGATGACTCTACTCCTTTTGGAAATAGAAAGACACAGTATCGGCAGGAGCTGACTGAGTCTTGCTATAACTTGGTTTCTGTGCCTATGGCAGGAGTGAACTGTCTGTGTGTTGATTGTCTTTCTCTGTGTTCTTGGACTTGGACTGACATTATTTGGGGGTATGGGACAGACAGAATCTACCCCGTTAAATACCCTAGGTTACCTGGTTTGTAGACAGGAACGGTTTTCTCCATGAACGTCAGAAACAAGCTGGTGTTCCCATGGTAGATGACACAAATGTCCTCTGGACTGAACCTCTACTTCCCCACCCCACCCCCACGTGTCGGTGCAGAAATTGGAGCTAAATGCCCTCATCAGAGCCTTGGAACTTGGCGGCGGGGGGGGGGGGGGACCAGCAAGAAAATTAAAATCTACACAGATAGCAGGTATGCCTTTGCCATAGGCCAGGACCACGGGGCTATATACCAAGAGAAAGTGACTCCTATGGCTGCTCACATCAGAAGGAAAAGAAATAAAAAGTAAGCAGGATATATTGGATCTCTTAGATGCCCTGATGAAGAAGGCAACTGAGAGTAGTATTCATTGCCCAGGATATCAGAAGGGAAGACATTTAGTGGTCCAAGGCAATAACCACACAGATCAAGTGGCTCAAAAAGTGGCTATGCAGGAGCCTATCCCGGTTATGGGCCTGCAAAAAACACCCATGGACAAAGGGACTGAACTAAGGGATGGCCTTGCTTAAAATACAGAAGAAAGGACTCAAATTGCTAACCACACTACCAACTTTTACCTTCTCTAAGGAAGGGCAATGGTACACACAAAAAAGAAAATCTTTACTTCCCGGAAAGCAAGCAAAAGACTTACTAGACCAAATGCACAGATGGACTCATTTAGAAGATAAAAAGCTTGTCCAAGCAGATAAGGAATCTAAAGTATATATAACGGACATCAGGTTTTGGTCCAGAGAGATAGCAGATCAGTGTAAAGTATGCCAGCAAGTCAATGCTTATGCGGCCAAGAGTAAACAGGGCAAAAGACCTTGGGGAGAATGGTCTGGAGTATATTGGGAGATTGATTTTACAAAAGTTAAGCCAGGAAAATATTGTTACAAACACTTTCTAGTGTTTGTGGATACTTTCTCTGGATGGGTTGAAGGTTTCCCTACCAAGCAGGAAACAGCTAGTGTGGTAGCCAAGACAATATTAGAAGAAATTTTCCCGAGGTTCATAGTACCCAAGGTAATTGGATCGGACAATGGTCCTGCTTTTGTCTAAGGTAAGTCAGGGATTGGCAGAGGTATTGAGGACTAATTGGATGCTCCATTATGCATATTGTCCTCAGAGCTCAGGGCAGGTAGAGAGAATGAACAGAACCCTAAAAGAGACCTTAACTAAATTGTCCTTGGTCTTTGATCTCTGTAAGTTAGCTGAGGGCTGTGACCTTAGAGACACAGTGGGAAGGACTACCTGAATATGGGAGAAGAGGGACTTTTGAATCTAAAGTTTGTCCCAGAAGGGTCATTGAAGAGTGGGGCTTAGTAGGGTGTGGACACCCGAAGCTGAGGAGTGTGGTAGAAATGGTAATTTCAGGATATGTCCCACCCAGCTAGTTTATAACCAGTGCTTAACAGAGGCAGGCAGATCTCTAAATTCTTTTGCTGTCACCTAAGAACCAAGGAGCTAGGGTCTTGGGATGCTGGTTCCTAAGATAATCAAAACAGAACCTGGAGTAAACAACTGGATTGATGTGTAAAATATAAATCTGGTCTTTTGGTCTGCCTGAGATGAGCTAGCAGAGAAAAATTGCAGTTCCCTTTTTGAAGTTTTTTGAAGCAAGAGATCTCTTGAGATCTAACACAGTTCTTTAAGATTTTTTTTTAAACAGGATTTATGATTTTAGTCAGAAAATCCACAGACGGTGAACTCTTTTAGAATTTTTCATAGCTCTTTTAGAATTTTTTCTAACAGGATTTCTGACCAAGGTTTGAAATCCCAAGAACTACTCAGATAGCTGACACAGCTCTTTTAGAATGTTTTCAAGCAGCTGTCCAGAGAAGGCTGTCTAAAGAGTGAACACAGCTCTTTTAGACTTTTTTTTCTGGCTTTCTTGTTTTGAACTGAAAACCAATAATTACTTTTAGAATTTTTCTAGCAAGATTTTTGACTTGGTCTGAAGATCCAAGAATTATTTTAATAGCAGTTTTTCTGACTTTGGTCAGAAAACTCAAGAGCTATTCAGAGAGCTTTTTGAATTTTTACTAGCATAGAGAGTTGTTGAAGGGGGTCTATTCATTCCATATTTGTCTCCACACAGAAACTAGACTATAGGTCATCCTTGCTGGGAGCAGACTATGAAACTAGGATATAGGTCATATGCTCTAGGAACAGAGTGTGAAATTAGGCCATAAGCTATCTGTTCAGGAGAAGACCCCAAAGTTCAGGAACGAGACAGTAAAATCAACATCCCGAGGAACAACCTGAAGCAACCCACATAAATGGGAGATATTTTATCTCAGGATAGGCCATCTCTGCTGAGCCGTCCATCTGGTAGTTAATCATTCATGATACAGGGATGCCATCCACCTGGAGCATCCAACTGCATCATCCTGGCACCCACCAATGAGGTTTTAGATTGCCTAACCCTAACATAGCAGCCAATCAAAATTGTATTAATGTCAGCACTTTGGCCCCTACCAATCACATTAGACATTATCGAATCCTTCTACAGAATTCCCCCAGTTCCCTATAAGAAGGCCTGTCTGAGGTCATCACCATTTTGATGCAGTGGTGATCTCAGCAGGTTGGCTGTTTCTGCAAAATAAACACTCTCTTTTCTTGCATACTATTTGAGTCTGGGGTCTTCCTTCAGCAATTCCCCAATCCTAGCATTATCTTGAGTAGAAAGTTGGTTGTCTCAATGAGAGAATATTTAGACTAGCAAGAAAAAGCTGTCTAGGGCAGAAAAGAGAGGGCAGCCTGGAAAACCATCGCAGAAGAACATAGGCTGCGAGCTTAGATCCATTATTTTACTTGGAGTCATTTGACTCGCCATTCTCAAATATCCCTTCCTCACAACACCTCTCCAACCCCAGGCTGGTCATTGGCATGCTATCATTTGAGTGTGATTTCATTCTGTAAGATGGAATCTCAGGGTTGCTTTGATTTGAATTTCCCTGATAAGTAAAGATTTTGAACATAAGTGCTTCTCGGGCATTTGAGATTCCTCTCCTGGGAATTCACTGTTTAGGTCTATACTCCATTTTTTCATCAAGGTATTTGGGTTGTTGGTGTCTAACATTTTGAGTTATATATATATATATGATTCCTCTGTTAAATGTAGGAATGGTAAATATCCTTTTCTAGTCTGTAGGCTGTCATTTTGTCCTATTGACAGCATTTTTTTTTTGCCTTACAGAAACTTTTCAGTTTCCTTTGTAAGACCCAAAGAGCCTTGCTCGAGAAGACCCCCTCTCAAGGAGACACTAAGGCAGCAATCAATACAAAAGGCAAGAAATTTAATGAACCAACTAGTCAGAGTAGTCCCACCCACAAAGGAGAGGGAACCCTGAAGGGATATTACAGGCAGTTTTTATAGTTTTTAGAGGCACAGGTTATATCAGTCAAGGTGCAGTTTAAACCCACTAGCTAACATCTATTGACTATTGATCTTTAGATCTGCCTGGGATTTTCCAGAGGTTAGGTGGTTATCAGTTAACATGTTCTGTGAGAATTCTTTCTCAAGAATGTCCCATGGATGGAGAACATAATTCAGTCTACCTTTGACTCCAGGCAGGAGTGGGAGGCTGTAAAGAGGGTGTGGGGCTAAAAAGGCCCTTAGGGTATCTTAAGTAAGGGAATTATGAAGATTCTGAATTCTTTCCCAAGTTGGTCTGATAATTCTCATCACAAAGAAGGGGAGAGATCGATGGGGCCACAGCTATTACTTCTCACATTCAGACACACTTATCAACTGAGCCATTGGCATTCCCTTATAGAAGTTGTCTCTACCAAATAGTCCTGTACCTACTTGACACTTTCTGTTCTATTTGATCTGGTATATCGGGCTTTACATTGGGATCTTTGATCCACTTGGACTTGAGTTTTGTGCAGTGTGACAGACACGGACCTATTTGCGTTCTTCTACGTGTAGACCTCCAGTTAAGCTAGCACCATTTGTTGAAGATGCTTTCTCTTTTCCACTTTATGATTTTGCCTTCTTTGTAAACCATCAAGTGTCCACAGGTGTGTGGGTTTATTTCAGGGTCTTACATTCTATTCCATTAATCAATTTGTCTGTTCCTATACCAATACCAGGAACTTTTTATTACTATTGCTCTGTAGTTTGTGGTCAGAGATGGTGATTCCTCCAGAAATTCTGTTTATTGTTTAGGATTGTTTTAGATATCCTAGGTAGGTTTTTTTTTTTCCATTGAAGCTGACAATTACTCTTTCAAGGTCTGTAAAGAATTGTGTTGGAATTTTGATTGGAATTGCATCGAACCTGTAGATTGCTTTTGGTAAATTGGGCATTTTCACTATTTAAATACTACCAATCCATGAGCATGGGAAATCTATCCATCTTTTGATATCATCCTCAATTACTTTCTTCAGTGATTTGAAGTTCTTATTATACATATCTTTCACTTGCTTGGTTAGAGTTACACCATGATATTTTATATGATTCATGGTGATTGTAAATGTTGTTTCCCTAATTTCTCTCTCAGCTGGATTATCAATTGTATAAAAGAGGGCTACTGATTTATTTCAGTTAATTTTGTATCCAGCCATGTTATTGGAAGTATGTATCAGTTGTAGGAGTTCTCTGGTAAAATTTTTGTGGTCACTCATGTATAGTATCATATCATACAAGAATAACAATATTTTGACTTCTTTTTCAGTTTGTATCCTCTTGATCTCCTTTGCTTGTTTAACTCCTCTAGCTAGAACTTTAAGAAATATATTGAATAGATAGGGAGAAGATCAATGACAGCTTTGTCTTTTCCCAGATTTCAGTGGAATTGCTGTTTCTCTCCATTTAATTTGATGTTGGTCATTGACTTGCTACACGTTGCTTTTATTATGGTTAGGTTTGTACCTTGTATCCTTGATCTCTTCAAGGCTTTTAACATCAAGAGGTGTTGATTTTTGTCAGAGGCTTTTACAGCATCGAATGAGATGATCATGTGATTTTTTTCCTTTCAGTTTGTTTATACAGAGGGTTATATTGATAGATGTTCATATATTGGACTATCCCTGACTCCCTGAGATAAAGACTACTTGATCATGGTGGATGATGTTTTTGATAGGTTCCTCAATTTGGTTTTCAAGTCATTTATTGAGTATTTTTGGATCAATGTTCATAAGAGAAAACTGAATTGAAATTCCATTTCTATGTTCAGTCTTTGTGGCTTAGGTTTTAGGGTGACTACAACTTCACAGAACGAGTTTGGCAGTGTTTCACTGTTTTTACTTTGTGGAATAGTTTGAGTACTATTGGTTTTATTCTCTTTTTTGAAAGTCTGGTAGAATTCTGTGCTAAAACCATCCGGCCTTGGGCTTTTATTGCTTAAAGGAATTTTTTTTTAGTTTTAATTTTTTAAATTCATTTACATTTCAAGTGTTATCCCCTTACCCAGTTTTGCTCCCTCTCCTAGAAACCCCCTATCCCATCCTCCCTCTCCCTGCTTCTATGAGGATGTTCCTCTACCTACCCACTCACTCTTGCCTCCCTGCCTTGATTCCCCTACACTGTGGCATCTATCGAACCTACATAGTACTAAGGACCTCTCCTCCCATTGATGCCTGACATGACTGTCCTCTGCTACATATGCAGTTGGAGCCATTTGTACTCCTAGGTTGGTGACTTAGTCCTTGGGAGTCCCTTAGCTGGGGGAGGGAGTCTGTTTGGCTGATATTGTTGTTCTTCCTATAGGGTTAAAAATTCCTTGGGAGGATTTTTAATGATTACTTCTATTTACTTAGGGATTATAGGGCTGTTTAAACAGTTAACTTGATCTTGACTTAACTTTGGTAAGCAGGCTGCCTTGAAAGGCATCCACTTTGTTAACATTTTCCAGTTTAGAGAGGAGTACTGGGTTTTGAGTAAGATCTAATGATTCTTTGAAATTCCTCATTGTCTGTTGTTATACTTCCCTTTTCATTTCTGATTTTGTTTATTTGGATACTGTCTGTCTTTTAGTTAGTTTGGCTAAGGGTTTGTCTATCTTGTTGATTTTCTCAAAGAAATCTTCTTGGGTCTTTGTATTTTGTTGTTGTTGTTGTTGTTGTTTCTAATTGATTGATTTCAGACCTGATTTTGAGTATTTCCTGCCTTCTACATCTCTTTGGTGTATTTGCTTCCTTTTTTCTTCTAGAACTTTCAAATTTACTTTACAGTTCCTGGTATGAGATGAGAACTTTCTAATTTCTTTATTGGGCCACTTAGTGCTATGAACTTTTAGCATTCTTGTCATTGT
This sequence comes from Apodemus sylvaticus, assembly GCF_947179515.1. Classification (NCBI taxonomy): domain Eukaryota; kingdom Metazoa; phylum Chordata; class Mammalia; order Rodentia; family Muridae; genus Apodemus; species Apodemus sylvaticus. Next base: position 64,953,695 of record NC_067489.1, read on the forward strand.
ATCCCATAAATTTGGGTATGCTGTGCCTTCATTTTCATTGAATTCTAGAAAGTCTTTAATTTCTTCCATGATTTATTCCCTGATCCAGAGATCACTGAGTAGAGAATTGTTCAGTTTCCATGAGGGGTCCCTTTGTTTGGGACATAGATGTTCAGAATTGAGATATCATCTTAGTAGCTTTTTTTCTTTTGATAAGGATGAAGTGTCCTTCCCTGTCTCTTCTGATTAATTTTGGTTAAAAGTTTATTTTTTTCGATAATAGAATTGCTACTCCAACTTGCCTCTTGGGTCCATTTGTTTAGAATTTTTTTTCTAGCCCTTTACTCTGAGATGCATTTCTTGTATGCAGCACAATGATGGGCTCTGTTTTCAGATCCATTCTGTTAACCTATGTCTTTTTATTGGGGAATTGAGCCCATTGATGTTGAGAGATATTTATGACCAGTAATTGTTAATTCCTGTTGTTTTGTTGATAGTGGTAGTGGTGGTGGTGTGCGTGTGTACATGCACATGCATGCAGCCCAGGCACATACATGTGCTTTCCTTGTTTTTTCTGTTATGGAATTACTTGTTTTCTGTGTTTTTCTTGGATGTAGTTATTCTCCGTGAATTGGACTTTCATTTTGTTGTTTTCAGTAGAGCTGGATTTGTGGGTAGATATTGTTTCTATTTGGTTATCTCTTGAAATACCTTGTTTTCTCCATCTATGCTGATTAAGTGCTTGTCTAGGTTGGCACCTGTAGGGTTTTTTTGTTTTTGTTTTTGTTTTTTATATTCGATATATTTTTTATTTACATTTCAAATGATTTCCCCTTTCCTAGCCCCCCCCCACTCCCCGAAAGTCCCGTAAGCCCCCTTCTCCCCCCCCTGTCCTCCCACCCACCCCTTCCCACTTCCCCATTCTGGTTTTGCTGAATACTGCTTCACTGAGTCTTTCCAGAACAAGGGGCCACTCTTCCATTCTTCTTGTACCTCATTTGATGCGTGGATTATGTTTTGGGTATTCCAGGTTTCTAGGTTAATATGCACTTATTAGTGAGTGCATACCATAATTCACCTTTTGAGTCTGGGTTACCTCACTTAGTATGATGTTCTCTAGCTCCATCCATTTGCCTAAGAATTTCATAAATTCATTGTTTCTAATGGCTGAATAGTACTCCATTGTGTAGATATACCACATTTTTTGCATCCACTCTTCTGTTGAGGGATACCTGGGTTCTTTCCAGCATCTGGCAATTATAAATAGGGCTGCTATGAACATAGTAGAGCATGTATCCTTATTACATGGTGGGGAATCCTCTGGGTATATACCCAGGAGTGGTATAGCAGGATCTTCTGGAAGTGAAGTGCCCAGTTTTCGGAGGAACCGCCAGACTGATTTCCAGAGTGGTTGTACCAATTTGCAACCCCACCAGCAGTGGAGGAGTGTTCCTCTTTCTCCACACCCTCTCCAACACCTGCTGTCTCCTGAATTTTTAATCTTAGCCATTCTGACTGGTGTAAGGTGAAATCTCAGGGTTGCTTTGATTTGCATTTCCCTAATGACTAATGAAGTTGAGCATTTTTTAAGATGCTTCTCCGCCATCCGAAGTTCTTCAGGTGAGAATTCTTTGTTTAACTCTGTACCCCATTTTTTAATAGGGTTGTTTGCTTTTCTGGAGTCTAACTTCTTGAGTTCTTTATATATATTGGATATTAGCCCTCTATGTGATGTAGGATTGGTGAAGATCTTTTCCCAATTTGTTGGCTGCCGATTTGTCCTTTTGGTGTCCTTTGCCTTACAGAAACTCTGTAATTTTATGAGGTCCCATTTGTCAATTCTTGCTCTTATAGCATACGCTATTAGTGTTCTGTTCAGAAACTTTCTCCCTGTACCGATGTCCTCAAGGGTCTTCCCCAGTTTCTTTTCTATTAGCTTGAGAGTGTCTGGCTTTATGCGGAGGTCCTTGATCCATTTGGATTTGAGCTTAGTACAAGGAGACAAGAATGGATCAATTCGCATTCTTCTGCATGCTGACCTCCAGTTGAATCAGCACCATTTGTTGAAAAGGCTATCTTTTTTCCATTGGATGTTTTCAGCCTCTTTGTCGAGGATCAAGTGGCCATAGGTGTGTGGGTTCATTTCTGGATCTTCAATCCTGTTCCATTGATCCTCCTGCCTGTCACTGTACCAATACCATGCAGTTTTTAACACTATTGCTCTGTAGTATTGCTTGAGGTCAGGGATACTGATTCCCCCAGAATTTCTTTTGTTGCTGAGAATAGTTTTAGCTATCCTGGGTTTTTTGTTATTCCAGATGAATTTGATAATTGCTCTTTCTAACTCTGTGAAGAATTGAGTTGGGATTTTGATGGGTATTGCATTGAATCTGTATATTACTTTTGGCAAAATGGCCATTTTAACTATATTAATTCTACCGATCCATGAGCATGGGAGGTTTTCCCATTTTTTGAGGTCTTCTTCCATTTCCTTCTTCAGAGGCCCAGGTGTATCTTTGAAGAGTCCCTGTTGAGATGTTGGGTGTAATTCTGATAAGTCTGCCTTTTTATATTACCTGGCTATTTTCCCTTGTACTCCATCCTAGAACACTGCTTGGGCTTGAGTTTTCCTGTCATGTAAATGTATTTTGAATTTATTGCATTTTATTCAAGCATTCAATATTTTCAATTAATTTTTTATATACCTGCTTTTCAATATTACTTTGCATCAAACAGACTTTAAGTTTACTTTAAGCTTGTTTTACCTTATTTGAATTCAGTTTAATTTTTACAACACATTCAGGATACTATATGATGGAAGATAACAGAAGACTATGTCATGAGAAATAAAAGCTGGTCTCTCTCTGCAAGCTTATTGCTATGTATAAATTATATGTGTACTTAACATGACTGACCATTGACTTGTATATATAATCTTTAACAGCTTACAACAAATTGCTACCTTTTATATTTTACAGTTAATCCTTCTCTGTTGAAAAGTTGGATATAATTCTGATAAGTCTTCCTTTTTATATTACATGACTATTTTCCCTTGCCACCTTTAATATTCTTTGTTCTGTAGATTTTGTGTCCTGCTTATGATGTCTCAGTAGGATTTTCTTTTCTTGTCCAGTTTAATTGATGTTCTATAAGCTTCTTGTATGTTTATATAATCTCTTTCTTTAGGTTGGGAAAGGTTTCTTCTGTAATTTTGTTGAATATATTTTTGGTCCTTGAAGTTGCCACTCTTCTAATTATTCTTATTATTCTTGGGTTAGATCTTTTTGTTTTTTATGAATTTCCTACATTTTCATGTCAGGAATTTTCTAGATTTAATATTTTCTTTGTATCGTTTTATTCTATTGTACCTTCTATGCCTAAGATTCTTTCTTCCATCTCTTGTATTCTGTGGATGATGTTTGTGTCTGTAATTCCTGTTCTCTTCCTTCCGTTTTTCATCTCCAAAATTTCCTTTATCGGATTTTTTCTATTTCTTCTATATCCATTTTCAGGTCTTAAACAGTTTTATTTAGTTCCTTCACCTGTTTAATTGACTTTTCTTGTATTTCTATAAGGGATTTATTCATTTCCTCTTTAAAGGTCTTTATAAGATTGGACTTACAGTCATTTTCTTGTGCCTCAGTTCTGTTAGGATATCTAGGACTTGCTGTAGTAGGATAGCTGTGTTCTGATGGTGTCATATTGCCCCAGCTTTTGTTGTTTGTGTTCTTCCTTGGGCCTTTAGCCATCTAGAAGGCCTTTAGGCCCTGGATATTTCTCTTCTAAGTAGATAATTGGAGGGGCCCTAACCTTATATTAATAAGTAGAAGAATAACACATAGTCATCTTCTCTAAGATGGATCACAGAGCATGCTTTCATTCTGATGAGGTCATCAGCCAAGGTGCCAGGAGCCACATGGTTGAAATTTACTCCAAGGTGAGCTTTGCTCATCAGTAAAGAAGGTAGTATGTCACATTCACATGGCAGTTCAAGGCAGGCCTATCAGGCACACACCCTTTCCCTAAACAAGTTTAATCCAACTAACATACATGATATGTTATAGAAATTAAGATTATATGTACATTCTTGTTAAATCACACTCAATGGACTTACAGATCTTAAAATTCAGAAGATTAAAGTTTCAATGTAAGCTCTAAACTTAGTAAACAAAACTAAAGAAAAGCAGAAGAATTCGGAGTTAAGCACGTTGTTCTTATACCTCAATGGGGTTACAAGATGTCTACTTGTTAGTCGTCCTCAAGAACTAGGTGTCTTTTCCTGGGCTTTTCTGTTTTCTTCTCCTTATCTCTGTCACAGATTCAGGTGGCTAGCTGGACCCAAGGCAGATACTTTAGAAGATACTTTTCAGTCATCATGCTTGACTCTGGAGCAGACAGGCCAAATTCTAATTCTAGTGCCAGGCATCTCAGTAGAGTAGAAAGGCATAAAAAATATTTCTTTTTTAAAATTTTCTATATTCTTTGTTTACCTCGCAAATGATTTGCCCTTTCCTGGTTCTCCCCTCCCCATAAGTTCCATAAACCTTTGTCCCTCTTCCCATTCTCCAATCAAGCCCCTCCTTCTTCTCTGTTCTGGTACTCCCCTACAATGCTGGATCAAGCCTTTCCAGGACCAGGGACCTCTTCTTCCTTCTTCTTGGGAATCATTTTATATATGAATTGTGTCTTGGGTATTCAGGGCTTCTGGGCTAATATCCACTTATCAGTGACTGCATTCCATGTGTGTTCTTTTGTGATTGGTTTACCTCACTTAGGTTGATATTTTACAGTTTCAACCATTTGCCTTCATAAATTCAAGAAATTTATGAAATTCAAGAACTTCATAAATTCATTGCTTTTAATTGCTGAGTAGTATTCCATTGTGTAAATATACCACATTTTCTGTATCTATTCCTCCACTGAGGGACATCTGGGTACTCTCCAGCTTCTAGATATTACAAATAAGGCTGCTATGAACATAGTGGAGCATATCTCCTTATTGCATGCCAGGGAATCCTCTGAGTATATGCCTAGGAGTGGTAATAGCAGGGTCCTCCAGAAATGTCATGCCTAGTTTTCTGAGGAACAGCCAGACTGATTTCCAGAGTGGTTGTACCATCTTACATTCCCAACAGCAGTGAGAAAGATGAAAGTGAACTGTGAGTTTTATGAGGTATAGGGGTCTCATACCTCAGTACCATTCTGTCTTATGGAATTACCTAAATCAGTTATAAGTATTAGTACTAGCTGGTTGTGTGTCAACTTGGCACAAGCTAGAGTCATCAAAGAGGAAGGACCTTCAAATTGAAGAAACACCTCCGTGAGATCCAGCTGTAAAGTGTTCTCTCAATTAGTGATCAGTGCGGGATGGTCCAGCCCACTGCAGGTAGTGCCACCCCTGGACTGGGGGTCCTAGATTCTTTAAGAAAGCAGGCTAAGCAATGGAGGGAAAGCGAGCCAATAAGCAGCATACTTCTATGGCCTCTGTATCCTTCCTGCCATTAGGTTCCTGCCTTGTTTGAGTTCCTGTCCCAGTTTCTTTCAATGATGAACAGTGATGTAAAAGTGTAAAGCAAATAGGCCCTCTTCCCCCCAACTTGCTTTTTGGTAGGATGTTTTGTTGCAGCAATATAAACTCTGAGGTATACAGTATTCAAAATTCAATAGTTCTCAATTTATTTCAGACCTGGCCATTTGTGAAAGTACATTGTGGCCAGATTTGGATCAAGGGCTGAGCAAGTGAACTCAGTATGCTGTTACCAAAATGAAAAATTTTAGATAGACTTTAACCAAGATGAGCATATGTACTTTGGAATGATGAACTTGGAACCCATGACAGAGTCTAGGATTTTAGTTTAAAAAACAAACAAACAGCAACAACAAAAAAACAGGGATCAAAATCTAGTAACATAGAGCATCTGCTGTGTCTTCAAATGTACCTGGAAAGTTAAGGGGAATCTCCAACATTACAGTTCAAGGAAATAGTGTCAGTGGAGATTCTCAGAGCTCTTGACTGCATCTTGCAGCCAACAGAAAGGCATGGGTGCCTTCCACTGGGAAGGTCTTACTAAATAAAGTTCTAGTGAGCTACAAAACAAAACTAGGACAACTCTAACTTGATCCATTGGATCACCTTGTCCTGTTCTGCTATGTTACATTCATGTTCTGGTAAAATGCAGGGTAGCCTCCCACCTAGGTTCAACTTTATCATGTGAGACAATAAGTTGAGAGAGAGGTAGAGATAGATAGATAGATAGATAGATAGATAGATAGATAGATAGATAGACAGACAGATAGATAGATAGATAGATAGATAGATAGATAGATAGATAGATAGAACAATGAAAAGATAAAGGCTGTCTGAAGGAAGTTGGTGGCTCTGCAGGCCCTCGGGTCCTAGAATTGCTGCTAGGGGTAGGGACACAGGTACTTTCCTGGATTTTCTGTCCCCATATATTAAATTATTTAAAAAGCTTCCTTAGAGAGATGGAAGGTGGAAATATACGCTTGATAAAACCATAACAGAACCATGCGTATTCATTGCAACAGGCATCTTTGTCCAAATGTTTTATTTTAAGAGAGCTTAGAATTTTCTGGTTGAGCAACAAAAGACAGGAAAATTGCCTGTTCCCATTTAATCAAGTGTCCATTTGAATTCTTGTATCCTGGACTTCAGTAACATTGAACTGAGCAATCTTTACAATTAGAACAATGTACTGAAATTCAGTAACATGCAGGTGTGCGTGCATGTGCTTGCCAAACTTCAGATATGAGAATAGAAGGGGAAATATCTCTAAGACTATTTCAGTTAACACATAAATCTATTGTGTAGAAAGACCTGCCTAACAACAATATTCATAGCATCTGCTCCACCTGAACTAAGCAGTGTCCCCTCAACTGTAATTACAAAAGAATAGATACACAAAAGAATAATTACAAAAGAATAGATACAAAAGAATAGATACATATTACAAATTTTAAACAATGTAATATCTTTGTGTTCTTTGTAATAGTTTATAGATCATAAAAATGATTTGAAAAGTGTAAAAATATTATCCAATATTTTGCATGCAATGATGCAAAATCGTTAAAATATTTAAAATTTGCATTGCTTCACTCTGTTCCTCATTTTTAGTAGGGTTATTTGATTGTCTGGAATCTAGCTTCTTGAGGTCTTTGTATATATTGTGTATTAACCCTCTATAGGATGTAGAATTGGTAAAGATCTTTTCCCAATCTGTTGGTTGCCATTTGTCCTATTGACAGTATCCTTTGCCTTACAGGAGCTTCACAATTTTATGAAGTCCCATTGGTTGATTCTTGACATGGGCACAAGGAAAAATTTCCCTTGTGTCCATGTGTTCAAGCCTCTTCCCCACTTTCTCCTCTATTAGTTTCAAGCTGGAACACGGTTTCTCCTTTGACTAGTTTTGTCAGTAATAAAAAAACCCCAACACATTCAGTAAAGTAGAAAAAACTCATAGCAGAAAGAAATCATATATGAACTGCTCCTTTTCAAATAACATTTGAAAATAACACTTCATCAAACAGTCACCACAAGTATTCCCCAACCACAATCATCTACCTCTGGTGACTTCAGGATCATCTCTAGAACAGCTGTTTACTTCAGAAAGATCATAAGATGCAATGCTATGAAAACAAAGAGGTGCAAAAATAGAGCAGAAAAGAGGACCCTAGAACAGAACTACAAGGAAGACCTTGGGAAATGATAAAGCTTGAGTCTGAAGAGAGACAGATGAAGTGCACACAGAGGAAAGAACTCAAACCAAATCCCATCTAGGAATGATCCATGGACACCAGCACCACACAACATCTGGCTGAGACTCCTGTCTATTTGTGGCACAGTTTGAGAAAGAGCTGATATAAGACTTAGGAACACAGATTCATGAAGGGAGAATTCCTTTGATGAACAATGTAAAGCTGTCAGAGATCTTTAAAATACAAAATAAGACAAAGCAAATAACCAAAATTTAAAAGAACATACCTTGGGCATACCAAAATATTATTAAATGTTCATGTATAATAAAAATAAAAAATTCTAAACTCAAAACATATTTACATTGCTATCTCAGAGCTTAACATCTCTGAATTAACAAAAAAGCATCTAGTCCAATGAATGAGTATAGGATAGAGCACAGAATAATTCTTTGATTCCTGATACTTTCAATGTCTTTTGTAAGATTTGGTTGGACATGTTGATGCCACTTGCAATGCCATAAATCTAGAAGTTATGAGAAGTGAGTTAAAGGCTGGCCTGAACTACATAGTAAGACCTTGCCTCAATAATACCAGAGTGAGAAACGGAAGGTGAAAGAATGAAAATAATTAAATGCATTGGGGAGGAGAGAAATCTGGCTTTTTTTAAAAAAATAATCTAAGTAAAATACATTGTGAAGAACCAGGGAATGTTTGCTTAGTTACTGACATACCTCATTTAAAAATGCCTATAACTTAGAGATGGCAAGCAGACACTTGCCAAGTTTTAAAAGGTGTTTCTCATGTTGAAAAGACATTGTCATGTGAAAGTAGATAAGATCCAGAGATGCTGAGAGACTTCCTTGCTTTAGTCCTGACAGAGAACTATCCCATTTTGTTATTAGTCTTAGATAACAATGGTTTTAAGTTTAGAAAAGGCAGTTATTTATATAACTCTTATAATTTTAATTTCTAAGTATAACCAACCTTAGCAAATTTTCAAATAAAAACAAGACACCAATAATTTCAATGATAAATATGTAAACATAACTGCAAGATTGAGACTGCAGTTAAAATACACATAAAATATATAAATATATAATATAAAATTCAAGATCAAGAAAATTTCAATGCCTGCATTCATTCCTATCATTATCTCTAGCTCCTGATTAAAATAAAAACATGCATTAATTTGTCTGAGAGCATCATATCAATGGTGCTTTTAGGGAAAAATTCATGAACATGCTTATAAAAATCATAGAACATTTGAAAAGCTCTTTTCCTAACAAGAGGCATTGATAAATTGAGTGCCTTACTTTTATAATAAGAGGTAATAATTTGTTTTGATAGAGGGGTGAATGATGCTCTATTAGCTGAGAGTCCACTTCATTTCTCATTCTACAGTTCTGAACATATAAGAGACAATTTAATTTCTTAAATAAAGTAGTTGAAAAGGCATGCTTACAAGTTATTCAGTTTCATGTAATAACAATTGATTGTTATAAAACTAAAATGAAAATGTTAGCCAAATACAAAAGGTATGATCAAATAGAGGTTGTGTTGGTGTGATATATGATCAGTTATGATCTAAATGCATTTCATTCCCATGTGAAATTACCAAATAAGTCATGTCTTTAAAAAGAAAGTGAGTAATAGCTAAAGGTAGCTAGAATCAAAAAAATGTTCTGTATAGATCCATTTAATTTGTATTCTCAAAAGAACAGAGCACTTGAGTTACTTAAAAGATCAGTAGCTGCTGGGGATTGGAGGGAAAATTGACTATTACAAAAGGGCAAAAGAAAAACATTAGGAAAATGTGTGAGGAAGTGGAACCATGCAACCAGACAGAATAACTGGTAAGGTCGAACTAGATTCATAAACCCTGGTAAATTTCATCATTTAGAATGGTAATTAAAATCAGCTCCCAGCCAGACTACCTGTCATGGAACAGGTGACCACTTCACCACACTAAGAAAACCATGACAACTGGTCATTTAGCATAAAAACCTTAGAGTTCTCCATGCTAATGAGATATCTAGGTAGACCCCACATGTTTAGCCAATGAGCTTCCCTTTCTGGGCATCCTTTCTTGCAAAAGATATTTAATCTCTGTTTCACCTTGAGTAAGACATATGCATCCTCATTCTCAATGAATAAAACAGTTTAAACAAGCAAGGACCAGTTCCTCTATCAAGGATCAGTAGCAGCATGGGTGAGAGGGGGGAAGGAGGCAGTGCTTTGTCTTAAAGAACAGCACCTAGATCTCCTGTTGAAGATCTCTTCCAGCTCCTCCATACTTTTGGCACTCATTCAGATGGAAGTCAGGCTCTGCCCTGTTACAGTCTCATCATAGACCTGTGGTCCTTCATTCTCAACTCCTTGTGGTTCCCAGAGGAGTCTGGATACACTGGAGTTTGAGAACCACAAAATCCATCCCAAATCTCACTGTTTCTTTTCCAGAAGATCATGGACTGGGACCCCCATATTAGACTGCATTCTGCATTCCCTGAACAACATTCAAACAGCGCATTGGTTCCCAGTGGCAAGGGCAACATAGAGCCTGTCACCATTGTGTATTGCCTCCCCTGAACAAATTATCAGTGAGGCAGAAACACAGACTGACATCTGGTACCCAGCATGGTGCTCAAACCCCTGACCTTTAGATTAAGAAATGGAACCATGCAACCAGACAGAATAACTGGTAAGGTCGAACCAGATTCATAAACCCTGGTAAATCTCATCATTTAGAATGGTAAGATTTAAAACACCAATGGCTTATGCTCTAAGAACAAGAATCAAAAAATGGGATCTCATAAAACTGCAAAGCTTCTGTAAGGCAAAGGACATAGTCAGTAGGACAAAACAGCAACCAACAAATTGGGAAAAGATCTTTATTAACCCTACATCTGATAGAGGGCTAATATCCAACGTATACAAAGAACTCAAGAAGTTAGTCTCCAGAGAATCAAATAGCCCTATTAAAAATGGGGTACAGAACTAAACAGGGAATTCTCAACTGAGGAAACTCAAATGGTTCTAAAGCACCTAAAGAAATGTTCAGCACCCTTAGTTAGCAGGGAAATGCAAATCAAAACAACACTGAGATTCCACCTTACACCCGTCAGAATGGCTAACATGAAAAACTCAGGGGACAGCAGATGATGTAGAGGATGTGGAGAAAGAAGAAAACTTCTCCATTGTTGGTGGGATTGCAAGCTGGTAAAACCACTCTGGAATTTAGTTTGGCAATTCCTCAGAAAATTAGACATAGTACTACCTGTGGACCCAGCTTCTGGGTATATACCCAGAAGGTGCTCCTACATGTAATAAGGATACAGGCTCCACTATGTTCATAGCTGGCTTATTTATAATAGCTAGAAGCTGAAAAGATCCCAGCTGTCCTTCAACAGAGGAATGGATACAGAAACTGTGGTATATATACACAATGGAGTACTCTTCAGCTATTAAAAACAATGAGTTCATGAAATTCTTAGGCAAATGGATGGAACTAGAAAGTGTCATCCAGAGCAAGGTAACCAAGTCACAAAAGAATGCACATGGTATGCACTCACTAATAAACAGATGATAGTCCAAAAGCTCAAAATAAACAATTTACAATTCACCCAGCACAGGAAGCTCAAGAAAAAGGAGGACTTAAGTGAGGGTGCTGTGGTTCCTCTGAGAAAGGGAACATAACACTCACAGGAGCAATAAGGGAGGCAATGTGTGGAGCAGAGTCTGAAGTAAAGGTCACCCAGTGACTGACCTACCTGGGGATTCATCCTATAATAAGTCACCAAACCCTGACACTACGACAAGAAGCATGTACCAAAAGGAGCATGCCATGGCTGTCTCCAGAGGGACCCTGCCAGAGCCTTACAAATACAGAGGCAGAAGCTAGCAACCAACTATTAGACTGGGCTTGGGGTCCCCAGTGGAGGATCTGGAGGGTGGTCCGGAGGAGCTGAAGGGGTTTATAACCACATGGGAAGAACAATGACTTCAGACACCCAGACACCCCAAGACTCCCAGTGAGTGAACCATCAACCAAGGGGTACACATGATTCCAGCCAAAAATGTGGCAGAGGAATGCCTTGTTGGGAATCAGTGGGAGGAGTGGTCTTTGGTCAGGTAAAAGCTCAATAGGGCCCCAACAAAGGGAAACAGATGGGGGGGGAGGGGAGGGCTGGGAGGGAGATGCGAATGTGTCAGGTTGAGGGGCATATACTTGGAGGCAGGGAGTGGGAGGAGGGGTAGGGAATCTTTGGGGATAGGGGCTTTTGGGAGGGAGGAAATTGGGAAAGGTTTTACCACTGGCAATATAAATGAAGAAGATACTCAGAAATAAATAAATAAATAAATAAATAAATAAATAAATAAATAAATAAATAAATAAATAAAATAAACCCAGGAATAAGGAAAAGAAAAAGAATCACAGGATTTAGGTAACTTTTAGGTTCAAATACATATTATTCACACTAGGAATCTTGTCAACCTATGTAGCTTCATTCTTTTAGTGCTAAAAGAAAATGCTAAAATATCCTATAGGCCATGTCATAGGCTTGATCCACAGCCTGTAGGTTTTCTGAAAGGTCGTTGAAGCTTTTAGTCTTGGAGTAAGAGAACTAGTTGGGAGAGGGGATGGAGATGGGGGCAGGAAGTGAGGAATCATGTGTAGGCCGAGTGGAGGAGACAGAATGGAAATAGGCAATGGGGGGATTCTTTATGATAGCCAGAGACCTGGGACAGGGGGTGGGTAGAAGGCCCAGAAGCTTATCTGGAATTCCAATATGGATTTTGAAATGGTTACTTCCTGTAGCCATGCAGAACTCCCAGTGGAGAGAGAAGGACAATAACCCACCCATAAACCCTTTGACCTAAATTGTGGCCTGCCTACAAGATATTCAGAGACATAGGTTGAGGAAACTAGGGAAACAGCCAACCAATGACTGGTCAAAATTGAGACCCATCCCATGCACAAGAACCAATCCCTGAGACTATTAATGATACTCTGTTGTGATTGCAGATAGGAGCCTAGCATATATGTCCTCTGAGAGACTCCACCCAACAGCTGATGGAAACAGATGCAGAGACCCACAGCCAAACATTAGATGGAGTTTGAGGAGTCTTGTGGAAAAGTCAGGGGAAGAACTGAGAGACATGAAGAGAATAGGAACTCCATAGGAAGATAGAGTCAACTAACCTGGACCCTTGGGGGGCTCCCTGAAACTGAACCACCAACCAAAGAACAAGCATGGGCTAGACTTAGTTGTCCCAAACACACACACACACACACACAAACACACACACACACACACACACACACACGTAGCAGATGTACACTTAAATCATCATGCACATCCCCGAACACCTGGAGTAGGAGTGGTCCCTAAATCTGTTGCCTGCCTGGCTTTGTCCCCCTAACTGGACTGCCCTGTCTGGCCTCAGGGAGAGAGAGAGAGAGAGGATGTGCCTAGGCCTGCACAGACTTGATGTGCCAAGGGTGGAGGGTGAAAGCCAGGGGTGTCCCCCCTTACTCTGAGGAGAAGGGGAGGTGGAAATGTGGGGAAGATCTGTGAGAAGGGAGGACTGGAAGAGAGGGGTCGCTCATGTTGGGCTGTAAAATAAGTAAATATTAAAAAAATAATACATGGAGCATACTTCAAAATAATAAGGACTATATATAACAAATCTATAGCCAATGTTATTTTAAGTGGAAACAAACTGGGAGCATTTTCTCTAAACTCAGTGATGAGAGAAAGATGTCCACTCCATGCTTTCTTATTTGATGCAGTATTTGAAGACTTAGCTTGCTGCTTTTAAACCTAACCTCAATCATTCGATTTTACCAATAGACTCAGGAGCCAGATGCTGAGGAGAAAACCTGCTAGCTCAGAGATGCAGAGAGAGCACCCAGCTGACCTTTATCCTCAGCCAGCTTTTCAGAAAGAAAAAGAAGCTCTCTTTCTCCCTCAAAAGTCCCTCGAGCTGAATGTCCCTCGATTCTACTTCTTGTGCATCTCTCTATCTATCCTTCTGACTTCCTCATACCCTTGGTTTTTTCTTATGTTCACTCCCTATCAACTGGTTGCTTGCTCCTCCTCTTGACGTATGGTTGATGTCTTAGTTAAGGTTTTACTGCTGTGAACAAAAACCATGACCAAGACAACTCTTATAAGGAAAACATTTAATTGGGGCTGGCTTTCAGATTCAGAGGTTCAGTCTATTATCATGAAGGTGGGAACATGGCAGCATCCAGATACCCATAATGTAGGAGTTGTTGAGAGTTCTACATCTTCATCTGGAGCCTGTTAGCAGAATACTGACTTCCAGGCAGATAGGATGAGGGTATTGAAGCCCACAACCACAGTGGCACTCCTGCTCCAACAAGGCCACACCTCCTAATAGTGCCACTCCCTGGCCCAAGTATATACAAATCATCATAGTTGACTTTAACATTATTTACTCCTGTTTACAATAAACAGAAAGCTTTTTGATTAAAATTGTGTGCTAGGGCTGAGACATACCTCAACTAGAAACAGGTTTATCCATTAAATCATATAATCTCAGGGTTTGCAGTGAGGCCAAATATCCTGCAACATTTATCCTTTATTGTCTAAATAGAGATTTTTAAATAGTAAAACTATTTACAATAATGATGCTCCTTCTGCCAAGCTTTGGCAGTCTTAGAATTAACTATTTTACAGTTCGAAATTCCATAAAATGTTCATGTCAGTCTCATACGAACTTAGCAATTTGAATGCCTTGGGCAGTTGTAGTATGAAGCTGATCTTTGGGTGGTGTTTGTCATCTTAATGGCAATCCTGGTGAGGTAGAACACAGCAGTCAATCCAAAATGTCCACTATTTGCACAGAACCTGGCAGCACAAGGGGCATGGGGCAGTTTGTTCCAGTATTTAGCATTACCCCAATCCATGTGCAGTCCTTGCAAGGCCCCATCATCTTCTTGGAGACCTCAAAGGTTAGTATCAAAAAGAGTAGAAATCTTAAGCATTTTAAGTGCCATATTCACCAGGTCTCAGAATCTGGTTGGGGAATCATGATCTATTAAGTACATCTGAAATACACAAACTATGTTCCTAGTTACCTGCTTCAGACTCAAACCTGAAAACACATACAGAAAGGCAGATGAAGATTATTTCTAGAACTAGTTAGTATTCTGTATGACTACTAGTGTCACAATGGAAGTTTGTATATAACTAATGATCTTATAGATTTTGAGATAATATTTGTATCTTAAAAATGTTTTAGTAAGTCAAATGAAAACCAAAAGATTATGAGATTAGTGGCAAGAGAATAGTCCCTTATTTTGTTTTTCTCTGTGCCATACCAGCTGGCTCTTCTGATATAATACAGGGATTTAGGATTTTCCTTAACAAGCATGCATGAGTTTAATGAAGGAGAAAGCCACGCTCCAACTCCAAAGCAAGCTTTAATTTTTAATTGAATTAGCATCATAAAAAGACCATTTGCTATTTATATCTGACGTGGGCAATGAAGACAAGTTGGAAGTGGGAAATACCACTTGGCCAATTTACTCTTTCTCTTGGGATATTTTGTCTTAATGATCTGTGTTCTTTCGTCATATGTTGACTTGTCTACTGGTCTCTGGTTTCCTTAGTTGGATGCTCTTACTGTCTTGGAAAGAGAAAAGCAAAATTGCCCCAACCTTTGTAGTGATGTGTATAATAAAGTCGTTGTGTGGTAGTGTAAGTGAACTATTTCAGCAAAGCCTTTGCTGTGTATAGGTCAACCAGTAGAGGCTGAGAAATTGTTTTGACACTTTTTGAATCTTGAAGAAATATTAGCTCTCTAGAGAATCTGTACTTGGGGCTGCTTGAGAACTTCAGCTGCAACAACCTTGGAACTCCAGGCAAAGATGGAGTTATTAGTTTTGTTTTTTGTTTAGTTTTGTTGTTTTGGTTATTTATTTATTTATTTCCACTACGTTTTTAATTAGATAGTTTCTTTATTTGCATTTCAAATGTTATCCCCATTCCTGGTTTCCCCTCCAAAAACCCTCTATCCCCTCCTCCTGCCCCCTGCTCACCAACACACCCACTCCTGTTTCCCTGCCCTAGCATTCCCCTACACTGGGGCATCAAGCCTTCACAGGACCAAGGACTTCACCTTCCATTGATGTCCAAGAGGGACATCCTCTTCTACATATGTGACTGGAGCCATGGGTCCCTCCATGTGTACTGTTTGGTTGGTGGTTTAGTCTCTGGGATCTCTGGAGGTACCAGTTGATTCATATTGTTTTTCCTCCTATGGGGTTTTAAACCGCTTCAGCTCCTTGGGTCCTTTTCTAGCTCCTCCACTAGGGACCCTCTGCTTAGTCCATTGGCTGGCTGTGAGCATCCACCTCTATATTTGTCAGGCACTGGCAGAGCCTCTCAGGAGACAGCTATATCAGGCTCCTGTCAGCAAACACTTGTTGACATCCACAACAATATCTGGGTTTGGTAACTGTATATGGGGTAGATTCCCAGGTGGGGCAGTCTCTGGATGGCCTTTCCTTCAGTCTCTGTTCCACATTTTGTCTCTTTAATTTCTCTTATGGGTATTTTGTTCCCCCTTCTAAGAAGGACAGAAGTATCCACACTTCAGTCCTCCTGAACTTCATGTGGTCCGTGAGTTATATCTTGACTATTCAGAGCTTCTGGGCTAATAGCCACTTATCACTGAGTGCATACCATGTGTGTTCTTGTGACCTTATTCAGGATATCTTCCAGTCCCGTTCATTTGCCTAAGAATTTCATGAATAAGTTTATTTTAATAGCTGAGAAGTACTATATTGTGTAAATGTACCACATTTTCTGTATCCATTCTTCTATTGAGAGATACCTGGATTCTTTCCAGTTTCTGGCCATTATAAATAAGGCTGCTACAAGCATAGTGGACCATATGTCCTTATTACATGTTGGAGCATCTTCTGGATATATGCCCAGGAGTGGAATAGCTGGGTCCTCAGATACAACTATGTCCAATTTTCTGAGCAACCACCAAACTGATTTCCAAAGTGCTTGTACCAGCTTGCAATCCCACCAATGGAGGAGTGTTCATCTTTCTCCACAGCCTTGCCAGCACCTGCTGTCACTAGAGTTTTTGATCTTCGCCACTCTGACTAGTGTGAGGTGTAATCTCAGGGTTGTTTTCATTTGCATTTCGCTGATGACAAATGATGCTGAACATTTCTTTAGGTGCTTCTCAGCTCTTCCAGTTTCCTCAGTGTAGAATACTTTGTTTAGCTCTGAATCCCATTTTTTAATAGGGTTATTTATTCTCTGGGGTCTGTCTTCTTGAGTTCCTTCTGTATATTGGATATTAGTCCTCTATCGGATGTAGGATTGGTAAAGATCTTTTCCCAATTTATTGATTGTTGTCTTGTCCTATTGACAGTGTCCTTTGCTAACTAAAACTTTGCGATTTAATGAGGTCCCATTTGTCAAATCTTTTTTTTTTTTTTTTTTTTTTTTTTTTTGGTTTTTTGAGACAGGGTTTCTCTGTATAGCCCTGGCTGTCCTGGAACTCACTCTATAGACCAGGCTGGCCTTGAACTCAGAAATCTGCCTGCCTCTACCTCCCAAGTGCTGGGATTAAAAGCATGTGCCACCACTTCCCAGCTCCATTTGTCAATTCTTGATCTTAGAGCGTAAGCTATTGGTGTACTGTTCAGGAAATTTTCCCTTGTGTCCATGTGCTCAAGGCTTTTCCCCAATTTCTTTTCCATTATTTTCAGTATATATGTTATTTGGTGGAGGTCCTTGAGCCACTTGGAGTTGAACTTTGTACAGGGAGATAAGAATGGATCAATTTGCACTCTTCTACACACTGACAGTTGAACCAGCACAATTTGTTAAAAACACTGCCTTTTTTTCCACTGGATGATTTTAGCTCCTTTGTCAAAGATCAAGTGACCTTCGGTGTTTGGGTTCATTTATGGCTCTTCAATTCTATTCCGTTGGTCAACCTTCCTGTCACTTTAGTTTTTATGCAGTTTTTATCATAATTGCTCTGTAGTAGAGCTTAAGGACAGGGATGGTAATTCTGCCAGAAGTTCCTTTGTTCTTCAGAACAGTTTTTGCTATTTATCTGGGGTTTTTATTATTCCAGATGAGTTTGCAAATGGCTTTCTAATTCTATGAAGAATTGATTTGAAGTTTTGATAGGGATTGCTTTGAATCTGTAGATTGCTTTTGGCAAGATGACCATTTTTACTATATTCATCCTTCCAATCCATGAGCATGGGAGATCTTTCCATCTTCTGAGATCTTCAATTTTCTTCAGAGACTTAAAATTCTTGTCCTACAGATTTTTCACTTGCATATTTAAAGTCACACCAAGGTATTTAATATTACTTGTGGCTATTGTGAAGGGAGTTATTTCCCTAATTTCTTTCTCAGTCTGTTTATCCTATCAGTAGAGAAACACCACTGATTTGCTTGAGTTAATTTTATATCCAGACAATCTGCTGATGTTGTTTATCATAATTAGGAGTTTTCTGGTGGAATTTTTGGGGTCACTTAAGTATACGATCATATCATCTGCAAATAATGATATTTTGATTTCTTCCTTCCCAATTTTATCCCTTTGAACTCCTTTTGTTGCCTAATTTCTTTGGCTAGGACTTAGAGGAGTATATTGAATAGATAAGGAGAGAATGGGTAGACTTGTCAAATCCCTGGATTTTAGTGGGTTTCTTCAAGTTTCTCTCCATTTAGTTTGATGTTGGCTACTGGTTTGCTGTATATTGCTTTACTATGTTTAGGTATAGGCCTTGAGTTGCTGATAAAACTTTCCAAGACTTTTATCATGAAGGGGTGCTGAATTTTATCAAATGCTTTCTTAGCATCTAATGAAATGATCATGTAGTTTTTTCTTTGAGTTTGTTTATGTAGTGAATTATGTTGATGGATTTCCATATATGAACCATCTCTGGAGCCTTGGGATGAAGTCTACTATATTATAACGGATGATCATTTGATGAGTTCTTGGATTTGGTTTGTGAGAATTTTATCGAGTATTTTTGCATCAATATTCATAAGGGAACTTGGTCTGAAGTTTTCTTTCTTTGTTGGGTCTTTGTGCAGTTTTGGCATCAGCATAACTGTGGCTTCATAGAACAAATGGGTAGTGATCCTTCTGTTTCTAATTTGTGGAATGGCTTGAAGAGTATTGGTATTAGGTCTTCTTTAAAAGTCTGATAGAACTCTGCACTAAACCCATCTGATCCAGGGATTTTTTTGGTTGGGAGACTATTAATGACTGTTCCTACTTCTTTAGGGGTTATGGAACTGTATAGATTGTTTATCGGATCCTGATTGATATTTGGCACCTGGTATCTGTCTAGAAAATTGTCCATTTCATCCAGATTTTCCAGTTTTGATGCATATAAGCTTTTGTAGTAAGATCTGATTTTAATTTCCTTGGTTCATAACTTCCATTGGTTTCACTGTGTTTCTGTTTAGCTTGTGTTTCCATGATCTGTCCATTGATGAGAGTGATGTGTTGAAGTCCCCCACTATTATTGTGTTAGTTTCAATGTGTGCTTTGAGCTTTAGGAGCTTCAGGAGACTAGGCCTGAGTTTCCTTTTCCTAGAACTGAAGAAGTCCAAAACAAGTCAATTCCAGAAAAAAAAAAAATCCACCCCAGGCAGCCAATCAAGAGCTGCCAGAAGCTGTACCACCGCCTAGCCTGCCAAGTATAGTTGGCAACAGTGCTGCAAAGTCCCCTAAATTCCCTAGAACCTTAAACAATCATAACGACACCCATACCCCTGGAGATAGACCCAACTAATCAAGGGAAAGAAAGGTTAACCTCATTGGCTCCTACATTAACAGGCTTTAAATTGAACCTACAATGCTCATACCTCTGTCTTCCATCTAGTGAATGGTAGACCCCTGCATGTTGGATTTCTATAGAATAAATGTTCTTTGCTGTTGTGTATTATTTGAATCTGTGGTATCATTCTTCAACAAATCATGTCCCTTTACAATGGTCAAAATGGACTAAGATTTATATGGGTTTTCTTCTCTCATGGGCAGCAGGGATAAGATAAATTTGGTACCTGCAACTTTTCCCATTCCCAATAAACCTTGAATAACTTTTGAATAAAGTAACTGGAGGGTGCTAGCTAGGTGCCAATCTTTTCCAAGGACGCTAAACCCCTCTTCTACTTTGAAAAATGAAGGCTTAGTGAGCTTCTCTAGTGCAGTATGTATAGTCATACATCAATAATGTCAATCACTAAACTCTAACTCTGGTAGGGAGATGTTCCCTTTATGGTAGATTATATTTTTCCTAGGGCAAATGTTTATTTGGCAACATTAAAGTATTATCTTTCAATTGGAATTTTAAAAATATGCCTATATTCCCTTTTCTCTTTATATATAAATTCAAAGTTCACATGTATTTATTTTTAGATCACATTCACTTTGAATTTCAGCCTAAATTTTGCAGCTTTTAAATTTAAATCACTGTAATTCCTATGTGCCAGCCTCTGCCTCTCAAGTGTTGGGATTGAAGACATTTGCCTCCTAAGTGCTAGGATTAAGTGTGTGAACCACTTCCTAGCTATGGATTCCTTATAATGATTATTTTCATAGGGTTGTCCTGGTTTAATTTGGTTCTCCATTTCCCCTTATTTTTTAGTGTTAGGGGTAAACTTTCAAGTTTTTTGAATAGGTACTGTATCATTCTTACTGATTTACTCTTAATTTGTCCCCTGGAAAAATTTAATATTCTAATCTTAATGAAACTTGATGTCACACTGTGTACTCTTTCCATATTTTCAGACAATTCATCCATCTTGCCTGTATGAGCAACATAAAATGTTATGACTTTGTAAATTTTGCTAGGTTTTGGCATTTCCATTCATACCTCCCATGACCAGATATCTTTTCCATTTATCTGCCAGATAGTGGTTTTCCATTTTGATGACCACACAGCTATACCATGAATTAGTGAAGATAGAGGTTTTCCTTTTGCTTTCCTAATTGTTTATCTTGTAGCCAACACTGCTGTGTTGATTTTGTGGTTCTTTCCTCAGTATTGGCAGTTCTATTTCCCTGGTCTATAGACTGTCCTTTTCCTTTAGATTTGGTTCTATCCATGGTTGGTTCATAAGCCAGCCATTAGCCAAATGTTGTAGCCATTCAGTTTGTCCCCACAGTTCAATAACTGCTTCTTTCAGTAATGAGCAGTTTGGAGATGGAGAATATAGGTAACTGAGATTTTTCTTCAGTGCAGGAAGGTACAGACTCCTTTACTACAACTTCTTACCTGAATTCAAAGGAATTCAGATAGGTAGTGTTTCTACCTATGTTCTTTCCATGGCTAAGCCTGAAAAGCACTCTGCCTTCAAATGGATTTACTCCATCATTGTAAAGGACACCCTTATGACCATAGTGTGGCTCTTAATGACTGAGTAGAAGGTTCTCCATGCCTTGTAAAATGTTCAGATTTGTTTCTCAAAAAGAAAATACTTATTCTATGTATCTGGAAAATGTTTGCAATAAAAGCCAACAGGTAAATGATAGTAGATTCATTTTTACTTTATGATGAGTCCCCAGTTGCCAATTCACTAAAAATATGGTATCTAAAATTAGGGTATCATCTAGTTTAATATTAGTCAGGGTTGCATGCGTGGAGTTAAGCTTACTGGCAGTTGCAAAAGCTGCTCTTTGTTCCTGTCTCTATTGGAAATTAGTTGCCTTTCTAATAACCAAGTAGAGGATTTTCATAATAATGTGTAAATACGGTTGTTATGGTTTGGTGTGTTGCTTTGTATTGTAATGTGAAATTCTGTACCTGAAGCTCCAGGACTATAAGTGAATTCTCATGTTTACAAGCTTTTGTTGTGAAAACTTTGTTCGTTGATTTAAATCTATTGGATAAATAAAATTGGCTACAGCCAATTACTGGAGGGATTAGAGGTTAGGTGGGTTTTGAGTTACTTGGTTGGAAGTGAAGAAGAGAAAGAGAGGAGAGATCGGGAGAAGATGGAAAAAGAACAGGACATGAGGAAGCTGCCATGAGAGTAGAAGGACCATGAGCACATAGTCAGGAGGAACAGTAAGTATTTGTGGTACACCACTGGGGAAGTAGCCCAGACAGTATTTAGTTTATCCAGTTACTACACAAGACTACCAGGAGACAATAGGCACTCCCAAGGTTATAAAAAATTTAAATGGAATCCTATAGACATATTAGTTTTGAAGAGATTTAAAGAAGCAATCATTTCATATGGTATACATTCACCCTATGTGAAGCAGATATTAAATTCACGGGCACCTTAGAACAGAATTATCTCCAAAGACCAGAAAGAGTTAGCATCAGGAATATTGGAAGCTGGTCCTCAGTTACAGTGGTGAACATGGTGGAAAAATGATGCTAGGGCCATAGAATAACAACATAAAGCCAGAAGGATTGATATTTCCCAGGATAAGTTGCTACGTGTGAGGGACCCTAAGAGGTTTTCCAGTTCCACAACCTCCTTACAGCTTCCCCCTCCCACCTGGGGTTAAGGCTAGACCAAGTTCCATTCTCCACCCACAGGAATACTCAGTGAAAAATTATCAGAATATACTGACTGTAGTTACCTGACCCTCTAGAAAGTCCTAGGTAGAGTTCAACTGTATGCCATGCTTGCTAGCCAATAGACGTAAAGGTCAATATGCTTAGCCAATAAGTTCGAACTGTAACCTTGATGATGTAACCTGTGTCTCTAAAAAGTATAAAAACTGCTTGTGCCATTGGGGGTCACCTTCTTAGTAACTTACATTGAAGAGCTACTTGAAGGTCAGTCCTGATGCAATCTTGCTTTTGCATCGATCTGCACCTTGGTGTCTCACTTGGAGGTATCTCAAAGTAAGTACACATGACTGAGGGTCAGAATCTGACAGGTGAAGGTCAATATTCTCAGTTATAAAGATAGCTTGAATTTAATGATCACATGTCAGCCCTATGTTGTTTAGCAGTTTGGGACTGCTAATGTTTATTTGTCCCAATGTTTGGGACAAATGTTGAAGAATCAAGAAAGAGATTTTTTACTTAAAAAAATTCACTAAAATTATATGAGGCCCAAAAGAAGCCTTCACTGATCTTTTCTTTTCTTTTCTTTCCTTTCCTTTTTTCTTTTCCTTTCTTTTCTTTTCTTCTCTCTTCTCTCTTTTCTCTTCTTTCCTTTCCTTTTCTTTTCTTCTCTTTTCTCTTTCCTTTTCTTCCTTTCTTTTTCCCCTTATTTTTCAAAGATTGATTTCAAACATAAATAGAAATAGTATCAGATTCAGAAGTCAGGCAAATATTAATCAAATCTTTGGCTTTTGAAAATGCTAATTCAGAATATAAAAGGGTGTAAAAGGAAGGTTCAGTACCAGTAGATAAATGGATTATAAATACAACTAACATTGAATCTTATGTTTATGATGTTATTCTGATAGGAAAAGTAATTTCTAAAAATCAAAATGCCATATATAGGCAAGGAATTCCTAGAAAGAATGATTTTCTAACAATAATCCAAAAAGAAGGCCCAGGCCTTCAGGGGTATGCAAAATACAGCCTTCAACAGTATGACAAAAGCTAGAATTGGACTGATGAATGCAGATCAACAAGGAGGAGGCAAGGTAACCCTTTACCATTGGGAAACATATGAGACAATATCCTGCAGGCTACAATATTGAATTTGATTCTCAATCATTCCCAATTTTGGAGAAACTCATCCACAGAGCAATTAAAAGATTTAATGCCTGTTGTTAAAAACCAAACTGTTCTGGATGAATCTAGGACAGAACAGCTTTAGCATATAAAACAAAATTTAGTCTCCCTTCCTTCTACTTCCTGTCTGTCTTTCCTGTGATGTTTTCCTATGTTCACTCCCTGTCAACTGATTTCTTGTTCCACCTCTTAACTAATGACTGACTTTATTTAATCCTGTTTATAATAAACAGAAAGCTCTTGGATTAAATCTGTGTGCTACAGCTGAGCCATACCACAACTAGAAACAACACAATCTCAGGGTTCACAGTGTGATCAAATATCCTGCAACATTATATAGAGTTAAACATATATGAATATATCAGCTGTAAACAAAAGAACAAAACAAAAGCAAAAAACAAAAATAAAGTTTAAAATTTTCAGAGAAATGAATGAAAATAGAATGTATACGATTAAGATCACACAGTCTCAGAAAGAAAAGCCTGCAAGTTCTCTCTAATATGAAAAATATAGCCAATAATAGGTAAATAAATGCATTTGTGCTTGCATGTATAACAGAGAAAATAAGAAAGGCTAAATATAAGGGGATGAGGAGGAACTGAAGGCAGGTAATAGATACAACTTATGAAAGGAACCAATGCTAATTGTTTATCTAATTCTAATTCTGTCATGGAAATTTTTTTTGGTGGTACATGAGTGCATAAAATATATTTGATAATGAGTGTGGAAATTTTAATGTGCTTCTCCATAGGTTCCATATAGAGGTTCATTGACTTATATGGATTTGAGATCTGATTAATTTTGGTGTTTGATTTTTGTTTTAGTTGTAAAGTTTTTTTTTAATAACAAAGCTTATAAAATTAAAAAGAAAGTCAGGTATGGTTATTTGAATAGGTATGACCCCCATAGACTCCTGTGTTTGAATGCTTGGCCTATAAAGATTGGCACTATTAGGCTGTATGGCCTTTTTGGAGGAGGTATTGCCTTGTTGGAAGAACTGTCACACTGGGAATGAATGTTGATGTCTCCTACTGTTCAAGCTCTGCCCAGTATAAAATTTCAAACCCTTCTTCTAGCTGCCCACTGAAGATAGTCTCCTCCGGGTTACCTTCAGATCAAGAACTGTGAGAACCCCGTCAGAAACAGCAGGCCAGCTCCCCATGACCAAGAACAGGGGCTCACAGGAGAACTGAAACTTTCCATTCTGCCCAGGACTGCCTGGGGCAGGATAGATAAGGAAAAGGCTTAAATAGAACCACCCTGCCTAGGGTGAGGCCAGAGAGGGAGGTGACTGGACAAAAAAGACAAAGCCAGGAAATACCACAAATACCTCAAGGTGGGCAGGACAGAGCCAAATGGCAGAGACAACCCATTTGAGTTGACCAATAATTTTAAATGTTGCTCAGGGTAACCAATCACAGTCGTTCAACTCAAGTGACCACTCAACTCCCTGCCAAAATGTTCATAAAAACTGTGTGCTTTGTGAGTTCAGGTTCTTCTTTTGCCTGCATGCTGGGGGACCCCAACGTACATTGGAACAAAACTCTTGCAGATTGCAGGGATTCCAGTCTCTGTGGCCTTATTAAGTGGGGGTCTACCAATGGACTCTTACAGAAGTAGAACTCTTGGCTCTTCCAGTACCATCTGTGAGTGGACACTGACATGTTTCCCACTGTGATGATAATAGACTGAACCTCTGCCCCTGTAAGCTAGCTCCAATTAAATATTTTCGTTTATAAGAGTTCCCTTAGTCATGGCATCTCCTTATACAATGAAACCCTAACTAAGGCAGAAGTTGGTACTAAGAGTGGGGTATAGATATAATAGATCTGGCAATGTTTTTTGGTTTTGGTTTTGTTTTTGTTTTTGTAGGAATATATTTCTTGGGACATCAGATTTGGGAAGGAGTGGAATCTTTTAAGTAGTCCATCCTAGTAGGAATATGGAAGACATTGCTGCTGAGGGTGATTTGAACTTTGGGGGCCTGGCTCAAGAGGTTTCAGAGGAGAAAAATTTGAGTATGTTGCCTACAGATCATTCTTGTGATATTTTGATGAAGAATGGGGCTGCTTCTTGACCTTTTCTGAAGAGATTTAGGGATAAAGTGAAGAGATTCTGATTAATTACATTGACAAAGGAAGTCTCAAAAAGGAAACATAGACTCTGTCCTATGGTTCACTCTTATGAAGAGTGTTTTTGATCAAGCATAGCAAACTGAGAAAGGAAAAATATAAAATATATGGTTCAAAGATTAAAGGGGTGCCAGGAAATGGAGTGGAGCTAAATTCTGTGTTCAGAAATATTAAATGGAATTAAGGGAGTGGTGACTTCAAGGCAAGGTCATTTTATTGTTCAGTTTATTGTTTATGCATTTGCAGCTCACCAAGAGATAGTTTGCTGAGGGTTAGGTTTAGGTCTCTGTGATGGTTTGCATATGTTCAACCCAGGAAGTGGGACTATTTGAAGGTATGACCCTGTTGGAGTAGGTGTGGCCTTGTTGGGGTAGGTATGTCACCGCAGATGTGGACTTTAAGACCCTCATCCTAGCCTCATGGAAGTCGGTTTCTGCTAGCAGCCTTCAGACAAAGATGTAGAATTCCTACTTCCTCCTGTACCATGCTTTCCTAGATGCTGCCTTGAACCCACCTTGATGATTATGGACTGAAGCCTGAACCTGCAAGCCAACTCCAACTAAATGTCCATATAAGTGTTGCCTTGGTCATGGTATTTGTTCAGAGCAGTAAAACCTTAACTAAGACAGTCACTGATACTAATGCCCTGGGGCTTATACAGTTGCACTCCCTCTTTCTGTCTTTCTTTTTTCCCCCTTGTTTCCAAGACATGAAATAAACATTCTTTATCCTCAGATGCTACTACCAGACTGCATTTAAAAAGTAATTGGGAGCTAATTGTTAAGTTTCAAATCCTAGACAAAAGGCTGCAGTGTCTAACATATCAAAGAGGACCTGGTCTTCTAGTACCCTCAGTTTCTACTTGTTATGAGGTATGGTTGGTATATCCTGCCTTCTACCAGCCCAGGGGCTTAAATGGACTACCTTTCCCTGAGAGGTTCTTCCTTATATAATCTAGACATTTTGGTTACTTGCCCTCTTTGGCTTCCTTATTTCTATGCTTGGCTTCCTCTTCTCTGTTACATTCTCCCTCTTCCTCAGGTCATGATCACTCTGGGCTCTCTCAGGTGTCTCTTAACTCTGGCTATGCACTTCCACATATATATTATAAACTTTCTGCTCCACCATACCTTTGAGCAATCATGTCCTTTCTTCCTTTTCATTGTAATGAACATTTTTCCTCTTTTTTATTTTTATTTATTTATTTATTTTTATTCGATATATTTTTTATTTACATTTCAAATGATTTCCCTGTTTCTAGACCCCCACTCCCCGAAATTCCCATCAGCCCCCATACTTCCCCCTGTTTTCCCACCCAACCATTCCCACTTCCCTGTTCTGGTTTTGCCCTATACTGCTTCACTGAGTCTTTCTAGAACAAGGGGCCACTCCTCCATTCTTCTTGTTCCTCATTTGATGTGTGGATTATGTTTTGGGTATTCCAGTTTTCTAAGTTAATATCCACTTATTAGTGAGTGCATACCATGATTCATCTTTTGAGTCTCGGTTACCTCACTTAGTATGATGTTCTCCAGCTCCATCCATTTGCCTAAGAATTTCATGAATTCATTGTTTCTAATGGCTGAATAGTACTCCATTGTGTATATATACCACATTTTTTGCATCTACTCTTCTGTTGAGGGATACCTGGGTTCTTTCCAGCTTCTGGCAATTATAAATAGGGCTGCTATGAACAGTGGAACATGTATCCTTATTACATGCTGGGGAATCTTCTGGGTATATGCCCAGGAGTGGTATAGCAGGATCTTCTGGAAGTGAGGTGCCCAGTTTTCTGAGGAACTGCCAGACTGATTTCCAGAGTGGTTGTACCAATTTGCGTAATGAACATTTTAAATGTTCATTTAACAAATGAACAAAGAAGTGTGAATAAATGTTCACTTGCAATGACTTACTGGTCTGGTACGAGGCCTCTGCCTTCTGCTGTTCTATCTAGACTGGAACCTCACTTGGACTCCTGTCAGATATCCTGTTGTTGCCCTGTTTCATGGAGGTTGTGTAGTTTTGGATCTGTAGGATCAGCTGCTTTATGCACTCCAGCAGTTGTTGGAGGTTCTTGTGATTGGCCAGTACAAAGCCCTGGATCTGGGCCTGAGAGTTATCTGAGCTGGTCAGACCTCCTCATGGCTTTCATCCTCTCAGGAATAGTTCACCAGCAATGCCCAGAAACCATGGCCAGCTCTACCTTGTTGTCCATGTGAGGCGCAGTCCCTGCCTCCCCAAGTGCTGCAGATGGTGAGAGGCATGGTCAGTTCTCTGACTGTCATGACCCTGAGGCCAGTTCTACCTGCCAAAGTGTCAAGGAATGAAGGAGGGGAGGGGCCATATCTCCCTTGCCCATGCTGCCACACAGCAGACAAGTTGTTGGGCCAGGTCTCGAATGCTCACACCTTTGGGGCTATCTCACCTGCAGCCCCCATATCCAGAGCTAGGTCTACTGCATAGCCCAGCAAGGCACAGGCCCTTCTCTCCCAAGTGTTACAGCAGGGGAGTCAGCTCCAGATCCCCTGCCTTCATGATCCCAGGGCTAGCTCTCCTAACTTCTGTAGGTGATAAGGAACAAAGGTGGGGAAGAGTATCTCTCATTCCCACTGCCACGCAGCAGACAAGATGATGCAGGTCCATCCTCTACAATACTCAGACCCTCATGACGTGTACCCCCACCATCAAGGTCAGTTCTACTGTGTTGCCCTGGTGAGGTACAGGGCCTGCTCTACTTAGTGATTGAGCAGGTAAGCAGCAGGGACAGTGTCTTAGTCAGAGTTTCTATTCCTGCACAAACATCATGACCAAAAAGCAAGTTGGGGACGAAAGGGTTTATTCAGCTTACATTTGCACCCAGCTGTTCATCTCCAAAGGAAGTCAGGAATAGAACTCAAGCAGGTCAGGAAGCAGGAGCTGATGCTGCGGCCATGGGGGAATGTTATTTACTGGTCAGAACACTAAGTGTATATATACCTTTTCTCCTCTCTGCTACCTACTGAAGCACATGTGACACAGCAGCCATGCCTGCAATGCTTATAGCAGCAGTCACATCATTCTTTTAAGAAGAAAACTATGGGGCATCCTGCTCTCCCTGGCTCTTCTAATCCAGTAAGATACTCAGAGTGCAGCAGCCATGATTTGAACAAACCTAGGAACAACCCACAGGCCTGAGAAGCCCTGGTAACATCTCTGTGGTACTGATTTTGTAGCCATGCAGTATATAAGCATTATAATGTTTAGAGAGTCACCTGTGAATGCCTGGGAGGTCAGGAGTGTGTGTGTGCGCGCGCACGCGCGCACGCGTATGCGTGCACATGCGCGTGCATGTGCGTGTGTGTATGTGTGTGCGTGTGCGTGTGTGTGTGTGTGTGTGTGTGTGTGTGTGTGTGCGTGTGTGTGTGCGTGTGTTGGAGATCAGAGTAGCAAGCAGCCCCTGAAAGGGTGATGAGTGGAATTGTAAATGAGAAGTCGAAGTTATGATGGAGATTTCAAGAAGACAACAATGTGGACCAACTACAAGGAAGGAAGAAACTAGCCTGAGACATAGTTTTGAGGGATGCAGCCAGAGAGTCATAGAACAGAACTTACCAAGCCCATAGAAATCCTTTTGTTGTGTGGTATGTCCCAGATGCTGAGCATAGAATTCAGAGTTTGTCTATCTGGGTTTAAGCCTTTCCTTAGTCCAATCTCTATCCTGTCTCTCCCTTTTGTAACTTGTGTCATCATCATGTTTGGTCAGTATGGTAACTGTTTTTACAGGAATTCTGACCAGAGTTTCATCATGTCAGAGGAGACTTCAGACCTGACTTAAGAACAGAGCTGAAGCAGCTGAAGCTTTAGTGATGAACTGGATACACTTTGTAATGGAAATTGGTATGAGGCAGAACACCATACTTTGAATGTGTCCTTCAAAGGCCTATATGTTAAGGATTTGGCTTCCAGTCTTTGCTTATGTTAGAAGATCCTGGATCCTGAAAGAGGTGTGGCCTGGGAGAAGGAAGTTACACAGATTGTGCTTTCGAAAGGAATTTGGGTCTATCTGTCTGTCTGTCTCCCTTCCTCCCTTATTTCCTTTCTTTACATGAGTTGACCAGGTTCTCTGGGTATATGCTTTCACCATTATGTTTTATTATCACATGCCCACAAATTATAGAACTATCACTGACGAGAATCACTAAAACTTGGAGATAAAATTAATCTTTCCTCTTTATAAGTTTGTTATCATGAGTATTTTACTATAGTCATGAAAAGCCAACTGACCCAGAAATTCATATAGTTTTTTGATATCTTAGCATTAGCTTTTTACCAACAAAAAACAGAAGAGCTAAACCACTGGGAAAGACAGCATGGAATAAGGAATTACATTGTCTTAGAGAACTGAATTCTGTGTCATGGTAAACCTTTGGGATCTGGTTTCCAAAAGAGGGGGAAAATATGAGGGAGAAAGCACAGGAAAATAAGATGTAATGATAGAGTACTCAACATGATAATAGATGCCAAGTACAGAGCAGTTAAGACAAAATGTACTCATTTGTTTTAAAGGAAGATAAAGCACAATCAGCAATTTATTCAGTTTTTTTTTTCAAGGAATTGGATACTTATTCTAATTTCAAAGGACACATTCAGAATATAAGCTCCCTGGACCTATAATTTAAAGCAGCTTTCATGAGACCGATACAAATTACAAAGGCAATTTTGAAATCATAGGATGATTGCATTGATTGAATGACATATTGCATTTGAGAGTAATACCCTCTGTTTATTAGTGTACTAAATTAGAAGGTGGCAAATTGTGATTATGATTAGTCATTAAAATTTTTTAAAAGGACAGCAAAACATGAAACATGCAATGTTTAGATGTTCTAGTGTATTAATTAAGCATGGATTTTTATCATCATAAAACAATTTTCTATCTTCATGTTTGGAACAGGATTTAGTGTAGAAATTGAGTGAAGGGTTTCCATGGACATCTAGTAGAGGGATTTCCATGAGCATCATAAGTTTATTTATTGGATCTTTTATCAATTCAAAGTCTTCTGCTTTTAATCACCAATCTCTATTGCCTTTGTGACCAACAGAGACTCCACCTTGCAACAAATACATTCATTGCTGCCCTTTTATTAATTCTTTATTTCCAATTTTCAAAATCATTTTACTATCTCCTATTCACTGTGATTAAAATTCTGATTTCTATCATTACTTCAAATGAGAATTTCAATGTGATATTTAACACATTACATTCAGATGATGAAAAACTTGTAAAAACTACAAAGGATAGAATAATACAAACCTAACATGTGTTTTACAAGGAAACACTTAAACAAGAAAAGGAAAAATGAACCATAGTTCCAGAGAAAACCTTTCTTTAACGATATGAATCTTTAATGTTAAATTTAAAGCAAAAATAACAAAAAGGCAAAACAAACAAACAGCAACAATAACAACAAAGAACAGTAAACCCAGTGAGTCAAATTAAAGTTGTTCTGTTGTTGTTATAGCTGTTAGAAATGTCAAATCTTGCTATAGCTTTTAAACTCCAGAAAATTTGTCCTTGAATTTAAATATGCAATGCAAAGAACTCTAAGAACTGCCCTTTATAATGAGATGAATAAGTAGTGGTGGCCACAGGTGTTTTAAAAATTAATCCACCTAGATTTTTCAATCCATCTTATATGATGCTGGAATAATTTACAAATGCTCATCAGTGTTTGACATGGTTGAGAAATTATGAAAAGGAAATTAGTTGTAAACTTCCACTCTCTATGTTCTTAAATACCTGTATGCATTAGAAACATCCTTGACCCCAAACTATATCACAGAACAATAGTACTAAAATGTACATAGTATTGGTACACAGAGAGACACATTGATCAATAGAATCAAATCAAAGACCCCAAAAGAAACCCTATGAATACCTATAGACAAATGTTTTTTAAAAGGAACCCAAAAACCCAGAATGCAAAAATTAAAACCATCATCAACAAATAGTTCTGGACTAACAGGATGTCTAAATGTAGAAAACAAAAATAAATCCATACTTATCACTCTGCACAAAACCCAAGTCTAAGTGGATCAAGGACCTCAACATAAAATGGGATATACTAAATCTCATACAAGAGAAGTGGGAAATACCCTAGAACACATTGGTCGAGAAGAAAATTTCCTGAACAGAACACCAATGGCTCAGGCTCTAAGATCAACAATTGATAAATGGGACCTCATGAAAGTGCAAAGCTTCTGTAAGGCAATGGATAATGTCCATAGGACAAATTGCTCACAGATTTGGAAAGGGCTGTAACTAACCCTACACCTGACAAAGGGCTCATATCCAAAATTTATAAAGAACTCAAGAAGTTAAGACACCACCAAACCAAATAACCCCATTAAAAATGAGGTACAGAACTAAACAACAAATTCTCAACTGAGGATTTGGCTGAGAAGCACCTAACATCTTTACTCAACAGGGAAATGCAACTAAAAAAACCCGAGATTTCACCTTATACACATCATAATGGCTAAGATAAGAAGGAAAAAAAACTCAAGAGATAGCATTGCTAGAGGAATGCAAACTTGTATAACCATTTTGGAAATCAATTTGGTATTTTTCTTAAAAAACTGAGAATAGTTCTACCTCAAGATCAAGCTATACCACTGCTGGGCATATGCCCCAAAGATGCTCCAATATCTCACAAAGGCTTGCTCACCTATGTTCATAGCAGCTTTATTTGGAATAGACAGAAACTAGATATAACCTAGATATCCATCAACTGAAGAATGGATAGAGAAAATGTGGTATATCTACGCAATGGAATACTATTCAGCTTTTAAAAAATAAGACCTCATGAATTTTTTAGGCAAATGAATGGAACTTGAGAATATCATCCTGAGTGAGGCAACACAGTCCCAAAAGGGCAAGCATAGTATGTACTCACTCGTAAGTGGATATTAGCCATAAAATACTGGATACCTTTACTCTCCATAGACCCAAAGAAACTAAACAAGAAGAAAGGCCTAAGTGAAGAAGCTTGATCTCACTTAGAAGGGGAATAGTCATAAGTGACAGTTGGAAGGAGGGATCTGGGAAGGAGAGGGAATGGAGAACGGAATGAAGTGTTCAGGATCAGATGTGGGGAAGGACAGGGGACATGGCTAGATGGCTATGAAAATGAATGAAAATCTGCAACTGATGGGGGTGAGGAAGTGGGGGGGGGGGGCATTTACAGGACTAGATGGAGACCTGGAATAAGAGAGGTACCCAGAGAGGATGACTTGAGCTGTGACTCACTGCACTGGGGATACAGAACCTAAAAAGACCACCTCATAAAGCTAGGAAGGAACTGCAGTGGAGCTATAGAGCCACCAACCTATCCACAAAACTATCAACCCCAAATTTATCCTGTCTACAATAATATAAGCATAGGAGAGGGAGCAGAGACTGAAGGAAAGGCCAAGCAAAAACTGGCCCAGCTTAAGACCCATCCCTTGGGCTAGCTCCAATCCCTAACACTATTAATTTTACTCTGTTGTGCTTGCAGACAGGAGCATGTTGTCCTTTGAGAGACTCCACCCAGCAGCTGACTTAGACATATACAGACACCCACAGCCAAACAGTGGATGGAGCTTGGGGACTCTCATGGAAGAGTAGGAGGAAGGATTGTGGTCCCTAAAGGGGATAGGAACTCCTCAATAACACCAACAGAGTCAACTAATCTGGACCCTTGGAGGGTCTGAGCCACCAAACAAGAAATATATACAGGATGGAGCAAGGCTTCCCAACTCATATGTAGCAGATGTCCAGCTTGGCCTTCATGTGGGTCCTGAACAACTTGAATGTTGGCTATCATGGAAGCTGTTACCTAGAGTGGGATATTTCCTACTAGCTGGGCTGTCTTGTCTGGCCTCAGCATGAGCAGAAGCACCTAGCCTCACAGAGACTTGAAGTGCCAGGGTTGAGGGGATACCCGGGGACCCACCACCAGCTCAGAGGTAAAGGGGAGAGGGAATGGGGTAAGGCTCGTGGGAGTGGGTGACTGGGAATGGGACAGCGAGTGGGATGTAAAGTGAATAAGTAAAAAAAAAATTAAGTTTAAAAATATCTAAATAAAATGATTTCTACATTTATAAAAAAGTAATTTGAAAATACAGATAAGAGATAAATTCAAATTTTGGTGGGTCTGCTTGACATTCTCTTTGCTGTTAATGTCAGATTCTTCGAGTTTATATGATCGAAGTGTTCTGTTTATTTATGCTATTCATAAGATTTTTCTGTATTCTTAAAAATCAAATATATATACAATGTTCTGATTGTAGCCACTTAGAAATCAATGTGGAGGTTCCTCTAAAAGGTAGAAATATAACTACTGTATAACCCAGCTTAGCACAGGGATAGCTGCTCATCCATGTTCATTGCTGTTCTAGTCACAACAACTAGGCAATGGAAACATACATTGCTTGATAAATAGATAATGAAAATATAGTATATTTCCATAATAGATTTTTATTCAGCTGTAACAAAAATGAAATTATAAAATCTGCAGATAAGTCGATGAAACAAGAAGTAATCATACTAAGTAGAGTAAGTATACCCAGAAAGACAAATGTTAAACATTTTCTCTTATATATAGATTGTCACAGGGAAGTGGCCCCTAGTAAGCCACCCATGTTCTAGTGGCTGGTCCTATACTTCATGCACACATCTGCAATACTAATTAAGCTCGGCAGACTAAGTAACAGGTTATAAAGATTGGTTTGCATCCTGTTTCATCTCTGTTGATATGATAAAATTCCCTTACCAAAAAAAAAAAAAAACAAAAACAAAAACAAAAAAGCTTGGAGATCCAGTTCACAGTCCACCATCATACATGAGCTTGAGGCAGAAATCACAAACGAACCATGCCACACAAGAACTTATTGTTTGAGGTTTTTTTTTAATTTTTTTTATTCGATATAATTTATTTACATTTCAAATGATTTCCCCTTTTCTAGCCCCCCCACTCCCCGATAGCCCCATCCATTTGCCTAAGAATTTCATGAATTCATTGTTTCTAATGGCTGAATAGTACTCCATTGTGTAGATATACCACATTTTTTGCATCCACTCTTCTGTTGAGGGATACCTGGGTTCTTTCCAGCATCTGGCAATTATAAATAGGGCTGCTATGAACATAGTAGAGCATGTATCTTTATTACATGGTGGGGAATTCTCTGGGTATATGCCCAGGAGTGGTATAGCAGGATCTTTGGAAGTGAGGTGCCCAGTTTTGAGAGGAACCCCCGGACTGATTTCCAGAGTGGTTGTACCAATTTGCAACCCCACCAGCAGTGGAGGAGTGTTCTTCTTTCTCCACACCCTCTCCAACACCTGCTGTCTCCTGAATTTTTAATCTTAGCCATTCTGACTGGTGTAAGATGAAATCTCAGGGTTGTTTTGATTTGCATTTCCCTAATGACTAATGAAGTTGAGCATTTTTTAAGATGATTCTCCGCCATCCGAAGTTCTTCAGGTGAGAATTCTTTGTTTAGCACTGTACCCCATTTTTTAATAGGGTTGTTCGGTTTTCTGGAGTCTAACTTCTTGAGTTCTTTATATATATTGGATAATAGCCCTCTATCTGATGTAGGATTGGTGAAGATCTTTTCCCAATTTGTTGGTTGCCGATTTGTCCTCTTGATGGTGTCCTTTGCCTTACAGAAACTTTGTAATTTTATGAGCTCCCATTTGTCAATTCTTGATCTTAGAGCATACGCTATTGGTGTTCTGTTCAGAAACTTTCTCCCTGTACCGATGTCCTCAAGGGTCTTCCCCAGTTTCTTTTCTATTAGCTTCAGAGTGTCTGGCTTTATGTGGAGGTCCTTGATCCATTTGGATTTGAGCTTAGTACAAGGAGACAAGGATGGATCAATTCACATTCTTCTGCATGCTGACCTCCAGTTGAACCAGCACCATTTGTTGAAAAGGCTATCTTTTTTCCATTGGATGTTTTCAGCCTCTTTGTCGAAGATCAAGTGGCCATAGGTGTGTGGGTTCATTTCTGGATCTTCAATCCTGTTCCATTGATCCTCCTGTCTGTCACTGTACCAATACCATGCAGTTTTTAACACTATTGCTCTGTAGTATTGCTTGAGGTCAGGGATACTGATTCCCCCAGATTTTCTTTTGTTGCTGAGAATAGTTTTAGCTATCCTGGGTTTTTTGTTGTTCCAGATAAATTTGATAATTGTCTTTCTAACTCTGTGAAGAATTGAGTTGGTATTTTGATGGGTATTGCATTGAATCTGTATATTGCTTTTGGCAAAATGGCCATTTTAACTATATTGATTCTACCGATCCATGAGCATGGAAGGTTTTCCCATTTTTTGAGGTCTTCTTCCATTTCCTTCTTCAGAGTCTTGAAGTTCTTGTCATACAGATCTTTCACATGTTTGGTAAGAGTCACCCCAAGATACTTTATACTGTTTGTGGCTATTGTGAAGGGGGTCATTTCCCTAATTTCTTTCTCAGCCTGCTTATCCTTTCAGTATAGGAAGGCCACTGATTTGCTTGAGTTGATTTTATATCCTGCCACTTTGCTGAAGTTGTTTATCAGCTGTAGGAGCTCTCTAGTGGAGTTTTTTGGGTCACTTAGGTAGACTATCATGTCGTCTGCAAATAATGATAGTTTGATTCTTCCTTTCCTATTTGTATCGCTTTGACCTCCTTATGTTGTCGAATTGCCCGAGCTAGTACCTCAAGTACAATATTGAAAAGATAAGGAGAAATGGGGCAGCCTTGTCTGGTCCCTGATTTCAGTGGGATTGCTTCAAGTTTCTCTCCATTTAGTTTGATGCTGGCTACCGGTTTGCTGTATATTGCTTTTACTATGTTTCGGTATGGGTCTTGAATTCCTGTTCTCTCCAAGACCTTAAACATGAAAGGATGCTGAATTTTGTCAAATGCTTTTTCAGCATCCAATGAAATGACCATGTGGTTTTGTTCTTTGAGTTTGTTTATGTAGTGGATTGTATTGATGGATTTCCGTATATAGAACCAACCCTGCATTCCCGGGATAAAGCCTACTTGATCATGGTGGATGATCGTTTTGATGTGTTCTTGGATTCAGTTGGCAAGAATTTTATTGAGTATTTTTGCATCGATGTTCATAAGGGAAATTGGTCTGAAGTTCTCTTTCTTTGTTGGCTCTTTGTGTGGCTTTGGTATCAGCGTAATTGTGGCTTCGTAGAAGGAATTGGGTAGTGTTCCTTCTGTTTCTATTTTGTGGAATAGTTTGAAGAGTATTGGTGTTAACTCTTCTTTGAAGGTCTGGTACAATTCTGCACTGAAACCATCTGGTCCTGTGCTTTTTTTGGTTGGAAGACTTTCTATGACTCCTTCTATTTCTTTAGGCATTATGGGACTGTTTAGATGGTCTAGTTGGTCCTGATTTAATTTTGGTATTTGGTATCTGTCAAGGAAATTGTCCATTTCCTCCAGATTCTCCAGTTGTGTTGAGTACAGGCTCTTATGGTAGGATCTGATGATTTTTTGTATTTCCTCAGTTTCCATTGTTATATCTCCCTTTTCATTTCTAAGTTTGTTAATTTGGATACTTTTTCTGTGCCCTTTGGTTAGTCTGGCTAAGGGTTTATGTATCTTGTTGATTTTCTCAAAGAACCAGCTCCTGGTTTTGTTGATTTTTTGTATGGTTCTCTTTGTTTCTACTTGATTGATTTCGGCCCTGAGTTTGATGATTTCCTGCCTTCTACTCCTCCTGGGTGAAATACCTTCTTTTTGTTCTAGGGCTTTCAGGTGTGTCATTAAGCTGGTAATGTATGCTCTGTCCATTTTCTTTTTGGAGGCACTCAGGGCTATGAGTTTTCCTCTTAGCACTGCTTTCATTGTGTCCCATAGATTTGGGTATGTTGTGTTTTCATTTTCATTGTGTTCTAAAAAGTTTTTAATTTCTTTCTTTATTACTTCCTTGACCAAGGTATCATTGAGTAGAGTATTGTTCAGTTTCCACGTATATGTGGGTTTTCTGTTGTTTCTGTTGCTATTGAAGACCACTTTTACTCCATAGTGATCAGAGAGGAGGCATGGTATTAGTTCGATCTTCTTATATTTGTTGAGGTCTGTCTTGTGACCAATTATATGGTCGATTTTGGAGAAGGTACCATGAGGTGCTGAGAAAAAGGTATATTCTTTTGTTTTAGGATAGAATGTTCTATATATATCTGTTAAATCTAATTGGTCCAAAGCTTCAATTAGTTTCATTGTGTCCCTGTTTAGTTTCTGTTTTCCTGATCAGTCCATTGAGGAAAGTGCAGTGTTGAAGTCACCCACAATTATTGTGTTAGGTGCAATGTGTGCTTTTAGTTTTAATAAAGTTTCTTTTACGAAAGAGGGTGCCCTTGCATTTGGAGCATAGATGTTCAGGATTGAGAGTTCTTCTTGTTGTATTTTTCCTTTGACCCGCAAGAAGTGTCCCTCAGAGTCTCTTTTGATGACTTTGGGTTGAAAGTCAATTTTATCTGATATTAAAATGACTACTCCAGCTTGTTTCCTGAGAACATTTGCTTGTAAAATTGTCTTCCAGCCTTTTACTCTAAGGTAGTGTTTGTCTTTGACCCTGAGGTGTGCTTCCTGTAAGCAGCAAAATGTAGGGTCCTGTTTACGTATCCAGTCAGTTAGTCTGTGTCTTTTTATTGGGGCATTAAGTCCATTGATGTTAAGAGATATTAAGGAATAGTGATTGTTACTTCCTATCATTTTTGACGTTATTTTTTAAATTTGATTGCTTAACTTCTTTTGGGTTTGATGAAAGGTTACTATCTTGCTTTTTCCAGGGTGAAGTTTCCCTCCTTGTATTGGTGTTGTCCTCCTATTATCCTTTGTAGGGCTGGGTTTGTGGATAGATATTGGGTAAACTTGGTTTTGTCATGAAATATCTTAGTTTCTCCATCTATGGTGATTGAGAGTTTGCTGGATATAGTAGTTTTGGTTGGCATTTGTGTTCTCTTAGAGTCTGCATGAGATCTGCCCAGGACCTTCTAGCCTTCATAGTCTCAGGTGAAAAGTCTGCTGTGATTCTGATAGGTCTTCCTTTATATGTTACTTGGCCTTTTTCTCTTACTGCCTTTAATATTCTTTCTTTGTTTAGAATATTTGGTGTTTTGATTATTATGTGGCGGGAAGTATTTCTGTTCTGGTCCAGTCTGTTTGGAGTTCTGTAGGCTTCTTGTATATTCATGGGCATCTCTCTCTTTAGGTTAGGGAAGTTTTCTTCCATAATTTTATTGAAGATATTTGCTGGCCCTTTAAGTTGTAAATCTTCACTCTCATCTATGCCTATAATCCTTAGGTTTGGTCTTCTCATTGTGTCCTGGATTTCCTGGATATTTTGGGTTACAAGCTTTTTGCATTTTGCATTTTCTTTAACTGTTGTGTCCATGGTTTCTATGGAATCTTCAGCATCTGAGATTCTTTCTTCTATCTCTTGTATTCTGTTGTTGATATTTGCATCTCTGTCCCCTGATTTCTTCCCAAGGCTTTCTATCTCCAAAGTTGTCTCCCTTTGAGTTTTCTTCGTTGTTTCTACTTCTGATTTTAGATCCTGGATGGTTTTGCTTAGCTCCTTCACTTGCTTGTTTGTGCTTTCCTGTAATTCTTTTTTTTTTTCCTTTTCTTTTTTTTATTCGATATAATTTATTTACATTTCAAATGATTTCCCCTTTTCTAGCCCCCCCATTCCCCGAAAGTCCCATAAGCCCCCTTCTCTTCCCCTGTCCTCCCACCCACCCCTTCCCACTTCCCCGTTCTGGTTTTGCTGAATACTGTTTCACTGAGTCTTTCCAGAACCAGGGGCCACTCCTCCTTTCTTCTTGTACCTCATTTGATGTGTGGATTATGTTTTGGGTATTCCAGTTTTCTAGGTTAATATCCACTTATTAGTGAGTGCATACCATGATTCACCTTTTGAGTCTGGGTTACCTCACTTAGTATGATATTCTCTAGCTCCATCCATTTGCCTAAGAATTTCATGAATTCATTGTTTCTAATGGCTGAATAGTACTCCATTGTGTATATATACCACATTTTTTGCATCCACTCTTCTGTTGAAGGATACCTGGGTTCTTTCCAGCATCTGGCAATTATAAATAGGACTGCTATGAACATAGTAGAACATGTATCCTTATTACATGGTGGGGAGTCTTCTGGGTATATGCCCATTTCCTGTAATTCTTTAAGAGATTTTTGTGTTTCCTCTTTCATGACCTCAGCCTGTTGACCAAAGTTCTCCTCTATTTCTTTAAGTGTTTTTTGCGTTTCCTCCTTGTTGGCTTTTGTATTCTCCTGGATTTCTTTCAATGATTTTTGTGTTTCCCTTGCAAGGGCTTCTAACTTTTGATCCATTTTCTCCTGAATTTCTTTAAGTATGTCCTTCATGTGTTCCTGTACCAGCATCATGACCAGTGATTTTAAATCCAAATCTTGTTTTACTGGTGTGATGGGGTATCCAGGACATGCTGGTAGAGGAGAATTGGGTTCAGATGTTGCCATATTGCCTTGATTTCTGTTAGTGACGTTCCTGCGTTTGCCTTTTGCCATCTAGTTCTCACTGGTGTTACTTGGTCTTGTCAGTGCTGGACTCACCAGTGCAAGCTGCCCCTTCCCCGTTGGCATCTGGTGCACAGCTTACCCCCTGCATGCCTGTAGACAGGGTGCTGCTGCCCAGGCTGATCAGATCCCGAAGCAGGCACCCGAAGGATTCCCGCTGGGGCCCGCTGGATTCAGTGGAGCACACTGTCTTCTCCTAGCTGGCTGCCCGGAAGCCCCGCTAGCCTCTTGCAGGACTTGGAGATGTGGTGTGGCCGCCCAGGCTGATCTGAAGCGGAGAGAGTTGAGCTGAGGGCTTCTGCCTGAGGCCTTGCCCCAGATTGTGTCTGTGGACCAGATGGAGCCCGTGTGCACCCCCAGGGAGCGCCGACGGTGTATGCTGCTGTGACCTCCCCTGTGTTCCGCTCACTCTGCTGGGCAGCCGATCCCCTAACCGGGCTGGCGCACAAAAGGTTAGCCTGGCTGCCCAGGCCCTGAGTCCAGGCAAAAGCCTGGGAGGCCAAGGTCCGAGCAAAGTTCCCCTAGGGCTATGACTGTTAATTGGGTCCGCCTGGTGACCAGGATGGCGGGCGTGTGCACCCGTGCTCCCCGAAAGCGCAGGGAGAGTCTGCTGTGCTAACAACCTCCTGGGCGGGTTGACTCACAGATGGCCCACCAAGCCGCCCAGATCTTGGGGTCAGTCCTGTGCCTTTTGGGGCCTAGACCCCCGCTTTGTTAGCTTCAGGCTATGCCTGTTACGGGTCTGCCCACCAGAGCTCTCTGTCGTCCTGCAGGCAAAATGGCAGCGCGCGCACAGGCCCGGGCAAAAAACCTCCTGTCTGGGTTGGCACCCCGATTGCCCCCCGAACAGCCCAGGGCCTGGGTGCAGGCCAACGCCCCTCGGGCTCAGACCCCGCGGTGTTGGCCTCGGATTATGTTTGTGTACCTCATTCTGTCCGATCTCTCTGGAGTCTGAAACCAAGATGGAGGTGAGCCTCTCCTGACTGGCGGGAGGCTGAGTTCTGAAGTGGCTTCTGTGCAGCGAAAGGCGCCGCACAACCGCAGCTGCTTGCCACCCGGCTGGTCAGCGAAGGTCCGTGGTCATGGGCGCAGGGCCTAACTGGACCCTGTGTCGCCTTGGTTCCACTGCTGATGGCCCTTCAGCTGGACCAGCCACTGCTGCACTGCCGCCGCCGCCGCTGCCGCCAAATCCACCTGTTTGAGTTTTAATATATTCAAATTTAAGCAAGCACTTCCATTACCTATTAGGGTATACTTTGTTCACTCTATAAAGAACCCTAGGTGCATCAGCAGCCTCCCAATAAATGCCATGCTGTGGGCTAAGACAATTGCTGAAGACATTTCTGTCTTCCAATTTTAGTATTTGGATGTTTGATGGATGGGATTCCTCTGTGACCATTTTTTTGGCCCTGGCATGGTTCTAAGTCTTGCCCATGCTGCAGAATGCATCGGAACTATGTTCACTTGTAATGCTGGGTAATCTGCCACTGCCTCTATTTGTTTATTCACTGATAGATGAGCATTGGGCTTTATCAACTCTTTTGGACATCTTATTAATATTGTATTCTTAACTTTGAAGGTTTGCACACTCTGTTTCTTTTATATAGATATCTAGAAATTTCTCTCCTCTATAGTAAATATGTTAAGCAATGTGGAAACTGCCAG
The DNA here is from genome assembly GCF_947179515.1 of Apodemus sylvaticus. Lineage (NCBI taxonomy): Eukaryota > Metazoa > Chordata > Mammalia > Rodentia > Muridae > Apodemus > Apodemus sylvaticus. The sequence continues at coordinate 64,995,522 of NC_067489.1, forward strand.
AGTGACTGTATTGTATTAAGTTTCAATATCAGATAAATAAAGATAACAAACTGTCCACGGTTTGTCACGGAGCTGTCATGTTTAACGTAATCATTCTAGTGAGTCAGAAATGGTATTTCTGTGTCGCTTCCATTTATTTTCCCCAATGACTAACCAGAGTGAACTTTCTTTCATATATTTTATTCTAATTTTTGTATGTTCTGTTAATAAATGTATATTGGGGCTATTTCTTCATGTTTTTAAATCATTTTTCCCTTTTGCTGTTGAATTTCAAATGCTAAAGGACACTGTTAAAACAACCCTGAGATTTCACCTTACACCAGTCAGAATGGCTAAGGTCAAAAACTCAGGAGACAGCAGGTGTTGGCGAGGATGCAGAGAAAGAGGAACACTCCTCCACTGCTGGTGGGGCTATAAGATGGTACAACCACTTTGGAATCAGTCTGGCAGTTCCTCAGAAAACTGGACATGACACTTCCAGAGGACCCTGCTATACCTCTCCTGGGCATATACCCAAAGGATTCCCCGGCATGCAATAAAGACACATGCTCCATTATGTTCATAACAGCCTTATTTATAATAGCCAGAAGCTGGAAAGAACCCAGATGCCCCTCAAAGGAGGAATGGATTCAGAAAATGTGGTATATTTACACAGTGGAATACTACTCAGCAATTAGAAACAATGAATTCACAAAAATTTTAGGCCAATGGTTTGATCTGGAAAATATCATCCTAAGTTACATAACCCAATCACAAAAGAATACACATAGAATGCAATCTCTGATAGATGGATATTAATTAGCCCAGAAGCCCTGAATACCCACGGCACAAATTGCATAACAAATGACTCCCATGAAGAAGTATGGAGAGGGTCCTGATCCTGGAAAGGATCGATCTAGCATTGGAAGGGAATATAAGGACAGAGAAAAAGGAGGGAGGTGATTGGAGAAGGGATGGAGAGAAGAAGGTTTATGAGACATATAGGGAGGGGGAATCCGGGAAAGGGGAAATCATTTGGAATGTAAACAAAGAATATAGAAAATAAAAATATTTTTTAAAAAAACCTTTTTATTGATACTTTGTGAAACTCACATCATGCATCCCAAACCCACTCATCTCCCCATCCCTTCATGTTCTCCCCCACCCTTGCAAGCCCCTAAAAGTAAAAAAAAAAATTAAATCAGAAAACAAAATTATCTTGCTGTGGAAGCTGCAGTCTGTCACATTATACCACTTTATCCACTTTATTTTGAATGCAAATTTTCATTTCAGTGAGTCATTGGTCTGGTTCAAAGCCTCTGGCTCCTGCTACGACACCAATACTGGATCATCACCTGGACTCCTCTCAGATATTCTGCTGTTGTAACCTGGGTCATGGAGATCCTGCAGCTTTGGATCTGTAGAACCTTCATGCACACCAGCAGTTCACAGATAGTGTAGATCTTGGGGTGGGCAAACTCAAATCCCCAGATCTGGGTCTGGGTAGCAGGTGGTCAGTCTATCAGCTCTCCTGCATCCACATCACCAGGGCAAGCTCCGCACCAGCAAGTTCATCCAAAGCTGCAACCAACTCCCCTAGTCTATTCTCCCAAACTAGAAGTAGGCTCATCTATGCCCACACATTTCTACTGTGCTGCCCAGGTGACATTCAGAGGCTGCTCATCTGAGTGTGTCAGTCATTGAGGGGCAGGGCCAGCTCTTCCCATCTTCTGACCTTGGGACCACTCTCTGCCTGCTGCAGCTGCCCAGGGATGAGAGGGTATAGCGGGCATCTTTGTCAGACCTACAGCACCTCATGGCAAATATTCTTTATGTACTGTGATACTATCAATTACTGGATATGTGATTTGGGAGTATTTTTCTCATGGACAGTATTTTCACATTCTTAATAGTACCCATAACATAGAAAAGTTTTTAATTTTTATAAAGCCCATTTTCTTTTTATAGTACTTATAGATTCTTTGTACTTCTGTAAAAATAGTCTCATATAACCTAAATGTGTGAAAATGTATACTTTTGGCAATTTCATGTGGCTAATAGAAAATAAACCAAGTATTTTCTTTCTTCTGGCCCAGATTTCTCCCTTAATGTAGAATTATATAGAAGAATAGCATTTCCCTAAGCTAGATAACTTTGTACATTTTGGACTGGTAATACCCATTTTTTTTAAGAGGAGAGAAATAAAATGAAAAGAAAGCATCCTCACAAACTCCTGAGCTCCTGGGGAAAAATATATTGATAAATAAACCTAAACAATACACAGTATTGTGCAATTTTTGGACAATAAAAAAGAACTGACATGGGAAATCTTAAAACGGGATCTATAAACTGTTTTCAAAAGAGGATCATGACTACTTTGGAGAAGAACATTGCTGTATTCCCCAAAGAACAATATTAGCCCTCCTCCTTCCTTCCTTCTTCTTCACTCAGCACTTTTGTAGCGTTGCTTTACCACTCTGCCCTAGAATATGAATTTACTGGAATTACTCTTACTGTAATTCATGCTTGTAGCTGAAAAATATTCATTTCAAACACAAATATTTTTTGTCCAGGATTTCTGTGCCACTAATGCTGCCAGTGTCCACAGGATTATACTCTGATATGTCAGTATTCTGATATGATCCAATTGGGATTTGTTTGAACACCATTTTGTTCAACACAGGGTGGTTGAGGGAACAAATAATTATCCCTGTCTTTTATACTTCCCCAGATACTTTCATCTTTCTCTTTGTGGAGACTAATTTTTTTCAAGTCATTATACTCTTTCTGCTAATTATATGAATGCCTTTGTCATAGCCTGGCTGTGCTTTCTGCATTTTTAAATGCTTAATAGCATTTGATGAATGTCTAATGGATAATGAGTAATTCTCCAAGGAGCAATATATTATTTTATGTCATTGCTCTGTCTTTTGTGTCTGAGAACAAAATGTTGAAAAAGAATTTGAAAAAAAATAAATTTATACAATACTGTTACTATTTTTTTTTTACAGGGCTAACTTTGTTTGCCAAGTGACATGTCTTCAAGACACTTGCCTGCAAAAATAATGCCCAAAGGACAAAGAAGTCAAAAATATGTGTTAAATCAAAATGAAGTGATTTGTAGACAGCCTCTTTTAAGAATGCTTATTCAAATTAAAGTATGCAATTAGTCTTTATTTCAAGAAGCTTAATTTTTAAAAGTATTTTGGGAGCTAAGAACTGCTTTGATATTTCGTTGTTAAGACATGCCTAAGGCTGTTTCTTTTACATTCACCAAGCATAGTGATAATTAACTTAAGAGCCTCAAATAGTTAAGATAGGAGGGGGTGAAATACTGAAATATTATTTTCATTATCAATTTTTATGTATACTCTAAAGCCACAAGCATATTGCTCATAAGACATACAGCAACCATATGGTTATTGGAAATCTAAAGGAAAAGTCTCTGGGCTTGATCTGCTTTTTTGGATGTATTTTAGAATACTAAAGAAGGGCTTTCTTTTTCTCACTTTTTAAGTTTTCTCTAAAGAAAATTTTAAAAGGAGAAAAGAAAGGTAAGAACAAGAAAGAGCATATGTCAGTAACTTAATATAGAGGACCAGAATGAAACAACAGAAATGTATACAACATTTTTGTTGTTTAATTTATAAATTTTTGACATACTTTATGGATCAAAAATTGGCCAGTGAAGAAAGCCATCTCACTAAAAATTGTATCATACTGTTGTTGATCCATCACAGGATCATAGAATGGAAAGTACAGTCTTTGTTTGATGTAGCACTCTTTCTATTTTCCTTGCTGTTGAGGGCTGATTCCAGAGCTTTGTGGTGAGAGGAAAGCACATGCCCCTGAACTATGTCCCTAGCCATGGCTTGTGTATTTAAAAAAAAAAAACATGAAAACACAAAGAAACTGAGAGAGAATGAATTAAATAGTTAAAGACTTTAAAATAAAAATCTAATCAATAAAGAAAACACAAACTGAGCATAATCTGGAAACTGAAATATGAAATACGAAAAATGTAGACATTCAAACAGAAACAACAGAGGTAAGCTTCACCAACAGAACTCAAGAGATGTAAGAGAGTCTTAGACACCAAATCCAGGAATTCTGAGACACTATAAAAAGATCAAATCTAAGAATAAAAGGAATATAGGAAGAAGAAGAATTCAGGTCAAATGCAAAGAAATTGAAGAAAATTTCTCTAACCTTAAAAAGGTGATGACCTATCAAGGTACAGGAAAAAAAAAAACATCAAATAGATTAGACCAGAAAAAAATGTCTCCATAGCACATAATGATAAACAAACAAAAACAATAAACATACAGACAATAGGAAGAATATTAAAAAAGTGAAAAAGAACAAGTAACATACAAAGATAACCATAATAATATAATACTACCCAACTTTCAATAAAAACATTAAATGTGAGCCCAGACTGAAATCAATAGTCCTCCTAGATTAAAAACAAAAAGACAGACTAAAAAAAAATCTTTCACAATAGCCTCAAAAATATAAAATATCTTAGAGTAGCTATAGACAATGAAGTAAGAGGCTTATATGGTAAAAACTTTAAGACAATGTGAAGAAATAGCATGAAGAAGATATCAGAAGATGGAAAGATCTCCCATGCTCATGAATTGGTAGGATTAACATAGTAAATATGGCTATTCTACAAAAATCAATCTACACATTCAATGAAATGACCATCAAATCCACCCCCCCAAATCAATTCTTCCCAGAACATTTTTCGTGTGGAAACAAACAAACAAAAACAAAACAAAAACCAAACAACAACAAATAAAACAGAATAGCTGAAATTATCCTGAACAATAAAATATCTGCAGGAGGTACACTATACCCAACTTAAAGTTGTATAATAGAGTAAGAGTAATAAAAACAGCTGGTGTTAGCACATAAACAGACATGTTGATCCATGCAATCCATCAAGATGCAAACATAAGTCCACACACCTAAGGACACCTGTTTTGTTTTGTTTTGTTTTGTTTTGTTTTGTTTTATGAATAAGCCAAAACCACACACAAGAAAAAAGACAGCACCTTCAACAAATGGTGTTGATCAAACTGGATGTTTATATGTAGAAGAATGTAAATAGAGCTATACTTATCACCCTGAACAAAGCTCTACTCGAAATGCACCAAAGATCTCACCATAAAAGCAAATATCATCAACGTGATAGAAGATAAAGTGGGAAATAGCCATGAACTTATTGACACAGAAGACAATTTCCTGAACAGAACATCAATAGCACAGGCACTAAGATCAACAGTTCATAAATGAGACTTGATGAAACTGCAAAGCTGTAAGGCAAAGGATAGTGCTATTCTGACTAAGTAGCAGTCTACAGAATGTGAAAAGATCTTAACCAACTATACATATAATAGAGAATTACTATTCAAAATATATAAGGAACTTTAAAAAACTAGATAAGAAAACCAAAAACCAAATTTAAGAATAGGATACAGATCCAAACAGAGAATACTCAATAGAGAAAACTCAAATGGCTCAGAGATATCCATAGAAATATTTAGCATACTTAGTTGTAAGAGAAATGCAAATTAGAACTACTTTCTGCTTTCATCTTACTCCTGTCAGAATGGCTAAGATCAATAACACAAGTGGCAGATCATGATGGTGAAGATGTGGAACAAGGGAAACATTCATTCATGCACAATCATGTATGTATAGCCACTATGGAAATCAGTGTAATGGCTTATAAGGAAAATGGAAACCAATGTACTTCAAGATCCATATACTCTTATGTATATACCAACAAGGAGCTGCAGTCACTTGTTCAACTGTGTTCATTGTTGCTCTGTTCATACTAGTCAGAAACTGGAAACATCCTAGCTGCCCCTCAATGGAATAGATAAAGTAATTGTAGTACATTTACAAAATGGAGTTTTACTTAGCCATTAAAACAAATAAAATCATGAAACTCTCAGGTACCTAGATGCAACTAAAAAATAACCAAGACACAGAAAGAGAAATATGGTATGCATGTGCTTAATGTGGATGTTAACCAAGATGAAATCTATAGAACCACAGAAGTTAGGAATAAAGAAAGAGACTAGGATTACATCTAATTGAGCAGTTTGCCAAAGTGATATCATAGGGATCCTGAAACAGCCCAAGCTACTGCCAAAACTATAGCTTACTCTCCCCATACTGACAGCAAGTCCCCACTGTAGGACATACATGCAAGTAACTTGTTGAACATGGAGAAGCTAGCCAGTATCTACATAGAGTTTTCACCCCTACATTCTATCATCTTTGGTACAGGAAGTTACCTGCATGATTAAAAAAAAAAAAACCAGAGAAGAAAAGATATGTTGTAACTGCCTGCAGTTACATTGAACATGTTAGCTGGAAGGAAAGCTGGGGATATATGCAGGGGGAAAAGTCTGGAAGCTTCTCAGCAGAATCAGTTCATTTGTTCCACAGGTGGCTAGGAAACTGCAGGTCCTTGAAGAATAGGCTTCACCTTTGTCTGAGCACTCCACCCTAGGTGGAGGGGATTATGGCTAACACAGGAGTTCCCACTCAAAGGCTGGGAAAGGAACTTCATATATGGTCAATATCAAGTTCCTGCCAGGTGGCATGGCACCTCAATAAGGCTCTCTATAATATGTATACACCAACCCTGTCATAAACCCTTGCATAAATAGTATCCAGCCTTATGGTACACTAATGTAATAGTGGCACAAAGTCTGTGAGAGTAACCAACCAATTCAAGGACTTAAGGACCACTAAATGAGAAGGAATTCATTTTCAACATTCAGGGACTTACAGTAAAATCAAATACTAGCTAATTCAGGGACTTACAGTAAAATCAAATACTATTGTTCTAAGAAAGAATGGGAAGGGGAGGAGGGAGGGAGGAGGGAGGGACAGAGAGAGAGAGAGAGAGAGAGAGAGAGAGAGAGAGAGAGAGAGAGAGAGAGAGCTGTACTATGACATGCAATGGCACTCTGTTACACTTTACTTAGCCATCACTTGTGCTTAGAACCTTTCCTCCTGCAGCACATGGGAACAACCACCAAGACCCACAACCAGACACTATGCACAGAATGGCAGACCTTGGAACACTCAGACATAAACAGGATGTCTCCATAAAATCCCTCTTCTTGGGGCTCAGGAAACCCCATAGAAAAGGAGGCAGAAGGAATGTAAAAAAGAGACAGAGTGGATGGAGAACACCAGGAAAACAAGGCCCTCTAAAGCAACATGAAAAAAGTTCAAATAAACTTACAAAGACTAAAGCAGCATATGCAGGACCTGCATGGGTCTGCACCAGGTCCTGTGTATATATACTATGACTTCCAGATTAGTGTATTTGTGGGATTCTTGTATTGCAAAGAAGTGGGTTTCTGTTTCATGGGCCTTCTCTTGGTCTCTTTTCTCTTTGTCTTGTCTAATTCTGGTGTAATCATTATAGATAGATAGATAGATAGATAGATAGATACATACATACATACATACATACATAGATAGATACAGATAGATAGATAGATAGATAGATAGATGATAGATAGAGATAGATATGTGTATTATATGTAATATACATATATATGTAATCATCTATATATAACACATATATACATACACACACACATATATATATGTATGTATGTATATATATATACATATACATATACATTGTTGTCTCTTGGAAGCCTGTTTCTTTCTAATGAGAACCAGAAAGGAAGTGTATCTGAATTGGGTAGGGGGGGAGGGGAAGAACTGGGAGGAGCAGAAGGAGAGGAAACTGTAATCTGGAGATGCTATGTGAGAAAAAAAAATCTATGTTCAGTAAAGGAAAAAAATTTGGTACAGAAATGGCATGTCTTAATTACAGTGCCAGGTGTGAAGTAGACACAGGTAGATCTAAAAGGCTCAGTATATGTGGATGGGCCTGGTGCTGTTTGTATGTTGATGTTAATTCTGCTCTCTTGGGAGGGACTGCAGACAAGGAGTGAGTCATAATCAGGTGACTTCTTGTGAGCCAATCTCCAAATGAATAAATGACCAATCACTGGGTAAGTGGGTGGGACTTCCAGGTTGGAGAAGTGAAGAGAGGAAGCAGGAAAGAGGTCTTTTTCAGACAGGGATAGAATGAGGACAAGATGTAGCTAGCTCCAAGTGTCTCCTGGTTTCAGTAATGAATCTATCAGGATTTGCCACCAGAGGATTTAGATCTAATAAGGCTTACAAGTTTAGGATTTTAATTGTTGTGCCCAGAGATTGAGTTACCATTTTTTCAGAGCTAAGTTTGTGTAGTGTTTTTCTTCTGGCAGAGATTTGACTGGATTCCTGAGAGAAAGGTGCAGCAGCAAAGCATGGGGATTGCCTGACATGCACCACAAAAGCCAGGGTGGTTTTGAAGCATGGGGCTAGAGTGGTTGTGACCCACCAATGGGAATCTAGTGATCTGGGTGAAGAGATTTCGGAATTCTGAATCAGAGTCTCCATGAGATAGAACAGGTCGGCCATTGCTCCTCAGTGCATGGCCAATCAAGCAGCCAGGGCAGAGAGTTGCTAGGAAATGTACAAGAACCTGTTGATTTTTTTTTTATTCTTTTTAATATTTCCTGCAACAGCTCATTGGCCAACCAACATGGTCAAACTGTGATGTTCAGTAAAATAAAAATTATTTCAAGAAATAAACTGAAGAACTACAGAGATAGACCCTTGAAGTTGACCCTTAATCTATAAACACATATAAACCTAAGTGAGCACATTCATGAAAACCCATACATACAACACACACCAAACATACCACACTTACACAAGGACAGTATTCATCATTTATAACACTCTTCACTGCACATTGAAGACTGAGGAACAAAACACCATACTTTCCAGTTCCCCTCCTAGGCTTAGTTTATATGCTGATTTTCACTTAGCACATATGTGCAAGCTACACCCTACCCAGCCCCACCCCCATGAGAGTTCAAAACCCAGAAGTAAACCATTGAATGAGAGACTGTATTTCAGCTGACAAATATGGACAAATAATTTTTCCTGATGGTGTTGACACAGGGGATTCAGTTCTGCTTTCTGGCATTGTTATTACAAGTCAGATGCAGAACACAAGTCAAACTGGTGTAATGGAGACAGTAACAGCTTCTTTTTAACCCAAAGACTTATTGTATGCATTCCTTGTGTCCAGATGAAAAGAGACCTGAATAGAAAGAATTCATATAGTGAGGGTCAAAAGGCATTGTCCTGCTTCCAAGACATAATGGATTAATCCAAATATCACATGCAATAAGAAGAAATCCAATGTGAAAGTCAAGGGTACTGCTGTGGGGCAAGCTGTTGAAAAAAAATCTTAATTTTGGTTTGTGGGTTCTACTTTTCTTAACACAGTCTAGGGGTCAGAGGAGACAATAAAGTTCCTAATAAAGGAACTTTCTCCCTGAGAAGTGATTTGTATGTTTTTTTCTGAAAGCCAGTATCTCATTTTTGTCATGAATAAATCATTGATGAATCTCTCGTCTCATTCTTGTGTTCTAATTTGTTATATTATTACACCACAAAGATTCATGTGTGTACTATGTGGATAAGACAGCTTGGGCTAGATAAAGTAGATGAGTCAATTACAGGTTTGATTCCAAGAAAATATACAAGAGGGTAATGTGATGTGAGAAAATTTGGAAGATGGTATTTCTCCTCTAATGACCATGTTTTTTTGGCTGCTTCATAGTACCCCCCTCCTTTTCAGCATAAAATATGGCTACTGAGGACCAATAGAACTCAAAGCCTTCTCTGAGATAAATGTGGCATGTAATTGATTTTGTCAAGAGGCTGCAGAAATGGCTCCATGATTAGAGGAACTTGCTGCTCTTTCACAGAACCTTCGTTTGCTTCCCAGCACCTACCCTGGGCAATAACTGTCCGTAACTCCTGGTCCAGGGGTTGCTTGGTTCTGGACTCTGAAGGCATGTATGTACATACACACACACACATACACACACACACACACACACACACACACACACACACACACCTAAAAACAAAGAATAAATTCCTTAAAAACATATTAATAATGTCTGTTGTTTCTCAAACAAACACTGGAAAAAATTGGTCAGAAGAAACATTTTTAGACCATGGAAATTAATCAAAAGTTTTTTGGCAACCTGTAAAGCTTTTGTGCTAGAAAAATGACCAAAGTCGGTAACAACTGAGCTTTATAGTGTGGCTTCTTACCTTATTTCCAGTCCTTGCTTCCTATCTGAGTGGTAGTAATAAAAATAATGGCTCATGCCCAGTACTGAAGAGGGAAGGATGGCTCTAATTCACATTATTTTATGTGTCTCAAGACTTTTGGGTACCATAATGCAAAAGAATCTTTTTTTTTATTATCAAATCTCAGATTTCACCCAGTCTCAAGACACTCCCAGGATAAAAAAGTGATTTTTTTTTCCTTCTGATTTCAAAGGAAACTGCCCAAAGAAACATAAATCTACGTTGGCATGTTAAGCACATGGCAGGAATTTATGCCAATAGTGTGAAGGCTTTACAAGGCTGGAGAAAAGTGTTTATATGCTGTTGAAAATCAGTGGGCATTACCTGGGTGCTGTCATGGGGCAATGGTGGGGTAGGATGAGGCAGAGATGATGGGGCAGTGCAGACAGCAACAGGGATCTTTAACAATGGATGCCAATGCATGCCAGCCTGCATTGCCTATGAATCCTTTACAGAGGAAAAGAAGTCTTGTTGATACCCAGGGAAGTATGATGCTAATGGTCTGTACCACCATTCACAGTTGGTGCGCTGAGAATCCCAAATTCAACATTCCCACCTCTGCCCCATGTCACAACCGTGTACAGTGGGCAGGGCTTTCTCAACTCTCCCTTTCACTGAAAGTGGACTTTCTGCTCTTTTCCCTTTTCCTTCAGGGTTGATTCAGAAGCACAGATTCATTTTTTCCTGCTTTTCTTCCATTTTGGAGCTTCTGTTATAAAAAACAGTAATCAATACAGGTTCTGCTTTACTATGAGTGATAATACTTAAAAATATAAATCTAACAATTAAAATCTACTTATATTCACTTCATACTCTACGAAGAAAAGGGCTTAAAAAAACACAACAGTGCCACCTCACACTCCAGAAGCATAGTTCCAGTGATAAAACATTTAGATTTCTGAAAAAATATGTATCCCGTGTGTGTGTGCATGCATGTGCGCACGTGCACATGCACACACACACACACACAAACATGTGTGCTTATAAGCATATGTATTGCAGTTACAGGCAGTTTTGAGCCATCCAATGTAGGTGCTGGAAACCCAAGTCAGGTCCTCTGCAAGAGCAGTATAGGCTTTACAAATTCCTTTAAACATGAGAGAAAAATCTTATGCAGGTATTATTACTACTTCTTTTCTAATGGTATATGATATAAAAGAATAGTCCAAATCTATATTTGGTTTCCAAAGTATATTTTGTCCTTGAACTATTATATTTGATGGATGGTATGGATGGATGGATGGATGGATGGATGGATGGATGGATGGATTTCCAAATGCTTGTGGAAAGGAGTCTGATATGGCTGTCTCCTGAGAGGCCCTGCCAGAGCCTTACAAATACAGGCTTACAAATACATGGATGGATGGATGGAGACAAAATGGAAAAAGAAGAGATTCATTCCTAACTCTGAGGAGTCCTTCCATGACCTGCAGAGGGCTATTTGGTGACCTCTTAGGACCATTTGGTGAACTGGCCCGATAACCTTTCCAACATATGTAGGCTAATTTCTTTGAGTCAGGTAGAAGTTAATGTTTTAGAAAGGATTTACCAAAAGAATAATCCCACCACATGGAAGAGAAATGGTGTGAATTTCTGATGAGTTGATATTGTCTCTTTTTTCAGCTCTGTCCATTGAATTATTTGCCTTTAAAGTTTGGGACTCTCAGAAATTTATTGTTCTTTCTTACAGGGTAGCTAAGGACATTTTGTCTGATTTATACCTAATGACATTTATATCATAAAATAGTCTGTAATTTATGAGATATAAGTCAAATTTTGCAAACACCATGCACAATTTGAAGTTGCAGCCAGCCTTAATACACCCACACAGATATCTCTAAAAACACCTACACATAATAAAAGTTGTCGCTTTTACTCAATAAAAGATTGAGATAACTCATTAGAGCAACTGGGGAGAGAAAAGAAATTTCCCTTCTAGCACCTTATCTAATCCCTGATTTTAGTGGGATTGCTTCAAGTTTCTCTCCATTTAGTTTGATGTTGACTAGTGGTTTGCTGGTTTCCTACCTAGGGATCTATCCTATAAATTGTCACTAAACCCCTACACTATTGTGGATTCCAAGAAATGCTTGTGGAAAGGAGTCTGATATGGCTGTCTCCTGAGAGGCCCTGCCAGAGCCTTACAAATACAGATTCTAGCAGCCAATCATTGGACTGAACTCAGGGTCCCCAATAGAGGAATTAGAGAAAGGACTAAAGGAGATGAAGGGGTTTACAACCTCATAGGAAGAACAACAATATGAACCAGCCAGACTCCCAGAGCTCCCAGGGACTAAGCCATCAACCAAGGAGTACACATGGCTCCAGCTGCACTTGTAGCAGAGGAATGCCTTGTCAGGTATCAATGGGAGGAGAGGTCCTTGGTCCTATGAAGACTCGATAGATGCCCCAGCATAGAGAAATCGAGGGAGGGTAGTTGGGAGTGGGTTGGGTGAAGAAACATCCTCATAGAGGCAGGGAGAGAGGGGATGGGATAGGGGTTTTCTGGGAGGGGGGAAATGGGGAAAGGGAATAACATTGAAATGTAAATAAAGAATATATTCAATAAAAAATAAATAGGGGTTGTGCCTCTTAAAAAAAAGAAATGTCCCTTCTATCTACAAAATATTAAATAATTTAAATAAGGCACTGGGCAGGTATCCTCCAATTTCTTTTACTTTGATTTTTACATATCATATTCACAGCTTTGACAGTTTATTTTAAATCTATTTAGATAATTGCTATTGTTTCTCAATTCATTAATTGTCAAATAGTGACCTGTTAACATGTGTGATTTATAGTCATTGTTATGTGAAACTTGAGGCAATAAAAATCAATACATAGATCTTTTGAAAAATGATGAGTTTTCACTAAAATAGCAAAATAAGCACACTTATTAATGTTCAATATATATTAAAAAAGAAAGAGTGAGGGTCTCTTGCAAAATCTGATATGTCATTAAATATATTGTTCAAGAATGAAAGAATTGTCACAGTAGTTGTTTAGAGGACAACATAAATGCTAATTCTGGGCTATGTATCTGGATACTCAGAATCAAATGAACACTGTGTTGTCTGTGTTTATAAAGTGTATTAATGATAATACCATAAGAGAGTGACCATAAAGCGAATAGAGACTATATTCTCAAAGCAGGCTCTCTCCTTGGCTTCAGTGGACCCAAGAGTATGCTAAAACTAAGTTTTCTTTAAAAGTATATGTTTTTATTTGGGGAAATAAAAAATGGTTGCAAATAAAATAAGCCATTTTAAAGAAAAATAATACCCTTGTTTGTTTTGTTTTACTTTGCTTTTTAAGGCAACGTCTCAATTTATCTTATGTAGCACAAGCTGACCTGGTACTTAGAATTCTTCTGCCCATGCCTCCTGAGTGTTCGAGTTGCAGGTGTTCACTACCCTATCAGGCATACCCTAAAATGTCACTGCTTTAAATGGACTTCTATACATTCCATCTCGTGTATGTTTAGAAAAACTTAATGTATAAGCAACAGCTTATCTTTAACTTCTGTACATATTAAATAACAATGATACCCTTTAGAAAATCCTTACAAACACAGCTTATAGCTTAGAAAAACCCATTGGCTAATAGCATTGCCTTAGTACAAAAAGCATCTTCTTCAACAGCAATCAATAGTAAGTGTTATGTGACTAACAAGCAGGTCCAGACAGACGAAGGTTTTGATACATTCCAGGCAATTAATATCACAATGAGAGTCTAAAATTAAAGATTTGAGCTGGCTTACAGGTTCAGAATTTCAGTTCATTATCATCAAGGTAGGAAGGTAGGAATGGTGCAGGAGGAGCTGAGAGTTCTACATCTTCATCTGAAAGCTTAGAGCAGAAGACTGACTTAAAGGAAGCTAGGAGTAGGGTTGTTTTTTTTTAATTGAATATAATCTTCATTTACATTTCAAATGGTAAAACTTTTACCGGTTTCTGCCCTGAAAAAGATGTTACAGATCATAGAGACATTATCATCATTCATAATCATAAAAAGTACACATTTGTTTAAAATAGGATATTTTCATAAATTTCATTTATTCTAAGGAATTAAAATTAATTTTAAGAATGTCTTTCCTCTGTGCGTTGTTATTGTAGATTAAATGTTTCGTCTTTTGACTCTAATAGAATGTATGCAAATCACTCTCAAGAAGTGAAAAAATAGATTCAGATGCTTCAACAGAAATCAGCTCAAGTCCAAGTGGATCAAGGACCTCCACATAAAACCAGACACACTAAAACTAATAGAAAAGAAACTGGGGAAGATCCTTGAGGACATGGGCACAGGGGAAAAGTTCCTGAACAGAACACCAATAACTTATGCGCTAAGATCAAGAATTGACAAATCGACCTCATAAAATTACAAAGTTTCTGTAAGGCAAAGGACACCATCAATAGGACAAAACGGCATCCAACAAATTGGGAAAAGATCTTCACCAACCCTAAATTCAACAGAGGGCTAATATCCAAAGCTAATATCTTTGTAATATATACAAAGAACTCAAGAAGTTAGACTCCAGAGAGCCAAATAACCCTATTAAAAATGGGGTACAGAGCTTAACAAATTTTTCACCTGAAGAATTTCATATGGTTGAGAAGCAGCTTAAGAAATGCACAACATCATTAGTCATTAGGGAAATGCAAATCGAAGCAACCCTGAGATTTCACCTCACACCAGTCAGAATGGCTAAGATTAAAAACTCAGGGAGGCAGCAGGTGTTGGTGAGGATGTGGAGAAAGAGGAACACTCCTCCACTGCTGGTGGGATTAAAAGCTGGTACAACCACTCTGGAAATAAGTCTGACAGTTCCTCAAAAAACTGGGCATGACACTTCCAGAGGACCCTGCTATACCTCTACTGGGCATATACCCAGAGGATTCCCCAGCATGCAATAAGGACACATGCTCCACTATGTTCATAGCAGCCTTATTTATAATAGCCAGAAACTGGAAAGAACCCAGATGTCCCTCAGTGGAGGAATGGATACAGAAAATGTGGTATATTTACACAATGGAAAACTACTCAGCAATTAAAAACAATGAATTCATGAACTTCTTAGGCAAATGGTTGGAACCAGAAAATATCCTAAGTAAGGTAACCCAATCACAAAAGAACACACAAGGAATGCAATCACTGATAAGTGGATATTAGCCCAGAAGTTCTGAATACCCAAGACACAATTAGCATATCAAATAATTCCCAAGAAGAAGGAAGGAGAGGGCCCTGGTCCTGGGAAGGCTTGGTGTAGCAATTCAGGGGAGTACCAGGACAGAGAAGTGGAGGGGGTTGATCTGGAATGGGCAGAGGGAAAAGGGCTTATGGGACTTATGGGGAGGGGGGAACTGGGAAAGGGGAAATCACTTGGAATGTAAACAAAGAATGTAGTAGAGAACTGCACTGCTACTGAGATTTTCCTTGACAATTTTTTATCAATGTTTTAAAATTTCTCAAGTTGCTGTGTAAACTATTCATTGTTCTTATCATGAATACAAAACAACCTAATTACCTACTACTTCAAAAGTATTTTCCATACATTTAAGTTGATTTTAAATTTAATAATTATTTAATTAGAAATATATAAGTATAAAAATACATTGCTTCTGTTTGTCAATATAAAACCAGTATTTTATTGAAAGGATAATACCGGGAATATTTATGTGCATTAACATTAGAAAAAAGATAAGACTATTAATAACCAATATTCTTTTTAATATTAATATCCTATCTTCATGTATTTGTCTAGAGTAGTAGCCAGTGAAAGCCAGTGGATATAATATCATTCGGAAGATTAACTTAAAAATATCATTATTTGTATGATATTATTTATTAACTTGAATATCTGAGAAAAAACTTTATATATTAGTGATTCACACAATTTATTAAGAATTTGAATTCCATGTTAACAATGAAAAATACTGAAATGATGTGAAACAAAAGAGTCAAAATCTAACAATATAAAATATGAATTAAACAATCTACAAAACAAAAATGTTAAAATCTATATAAAGCACTTAAAAAACTTAAGCACATAGACAATGATGCCTTTCGTTTTTGATAGGAAGAAGTCAGTATTATGTGTTGGTATTTCCTTTCTTCCTCTATGCATTTATCATTATCACCAATAAAACTGACCCCCAAACTGTGACAATTATGTCTAGACATTTTTATAGAGTACACAAGAAAGAAAGAAATGCAAGAAAATAAGAAGAAATTTAAGAGAAAGAGTAAAGATTAGACTGACCAGATGATGAAACTAAATAATTAATGATATGGTAATGACTCATTAATAAATGAAACTCTTTTTCATGGTGCCTCCTAGGCTGTCAGCTGTGTCAAGATGAAGTTGAATAACTCCTTCCCAGCCACCATCTGTCAGAAACTCATTGAAGTAGATGATGAACACAAGCTTTCTATGTTTGATAAGAAGTGTGTGGGTGATGTTTTCTGGTTCAATCAGTGGTGGAAATGACAAACAGGGTTTTCCAATTCCAGTGAAGTGAGTCATCTTGACCCATGGCAGAGAGCTCTTGCTGTTGTGTATCCTTGTTATAGATCAAGGAGAACTGGAGAGAGGAGGAAGTGTATGTCTGTTTGTGGATGCATGGTGAATACCAATCTGAATGTTCCCAACTTTGTTGAATGAGAGAGAGAGAGAGAGAGAGAGAGAGAGAGAGAGAGAGAGAGAGAGAGAGAGAGAGGAGGCATAGAGGAAGGGAGGATGGGAGGGGTGAAGGAAGGAAGGAGAGAAAAATATTTCTAGACGTACAGTACTATTGTGCCTTAGCAGTTGAGTCTCAAAAGAGCTACCAGAATCGGAAAGCTTTTCCATCTCTCTGAAGATGATGATATCTGCCCTGAAACAAAGAAAATGAGAAGCCTAGGACCAAAATGACCAAGGTTTAGCATCTTATTATCCCATGTGCCCTGCAATACAAATGCCAGCATATTAGTCTGAAAAAAAAAAAAAAAACAACAGCACACTAAGAAAAGAAGGCTTCGAAATATGTTAAATTTTTACCCAAGAGAGTTAAGGACACCACAGAGGAGCACCAGGGACACATTGCCATGAGAACTAGGCTATCCTCTGAGAGCTTTTACTTCTGCATCTATGTCCAGGCAGCACCAAGTCTTTAAGAGTAACAAATAAATAACCAGACCTCTAAATAAACAAAAACAAAATGAAACAGAAAACCAATGAAGAAGTTAAACAGAAATTGCAAACGGAAACCAAATTACATAATGAAATTCATCACTTGAAAAGGACAGAATGTGGGAAACGGTGTTAGTGAGCCAAGATGTATGCCTTCCTGACATGTTACTCTATAATAAATTAAATAACCTATGTGAGTAATGAACAAAACCAAAGTATGCTTAAGAATTACACATTGGCATGACATTAGGGACTACATTAGCTTCTGACATAAAAAAAAAAAGAGATCCACCCATTCCACAATTACTCGCTACTGCCCTGGTTCCTCTAATGTCCTTTTTCCAGGCAAATTTCTCAGGATCTCTGGTTGGCCAACTAAATATGCAAATGATATTGGTATCATTTCTAAAATGTTGTAAAAATTCACTATAAGAATGAAAATGTGGACAGGGAGAAGAATAAGTACAAGGATCTTGATATGGAAATACTCTTGGCATGTGTGGGAATAAAACTCAGCATACAGTTTACTGACTATAAGATATGCTCCATGGTGAGACTAGCCCTAGTTATGAATAAACTCACAAAAGTTAACAGATAGAGGTTCACTTCACGGTTTCCTTCTTGGGTACATTTTCCATGTTGATCTTCCCAAATAAAATTACATACAAACCTAAACATTGTTTTTTCTAGATAATAATTGTGATCATCATTGGTTTTTTTTAGAGATGATGAAAATTTCATCTTTTTGTTTTTGTTTTTGTTTATTTTCTATATTCTTTGTTTACATTCCAAATGATTTCCCCTTTCCCTGTTCCCCCTTCCCAAATGTCCCATAAGTCTTCTTCTCTCCACCCATGCTCCAATCACCTCCCTCCTTTTTCTCTGTCCTGATACTCCCCTACAATGCCATGTCAAGCCTTTCCAGGATCAGGACCCTCTCCTTACTTCTTAATGGGAGTCATTTGTTACGCTAATTGTGCCTTGGTTATTCAGAGCTTCTGGGCTAATAAATACCCACTTATCAGAGATTGCATTCCATGTGTATTCTTTTGTGATTGGGTTACCTTACTTAGGATAATATTTTCCAGTATTTGCCTTAAAATTTCATGAATTCATTGTTTTTAATTGCTGAGTAGTTTTCCATTGTGTAAATATATCACGTTTTCTGATTCCATTCCTCCATTGAGGGACATCTGGGTTCTTTCCAGCTTCTGACTATTATAAATAAGGCTGCTCTGAACATAGTGAAGCATGTCCTTATTACATGCTGGGGAATCCTCTGGGTATATGCCCAGGAGAGGTATAGCAGGGTCCTCCAAAGTGTCATGTCCAGTTTTCTGAGGAACTGACAGACTGATTTCCATAGTGGTTGTACCATCTTACAATCCCACCAGCAGTGGAGGAGTGCTCCTCTTTCTCCACATTCTCACCAACACCTGCTGTCTCCTGAGCTTTTGACTTTAGCCATTCTGACTGGTGTGAGGTGAAATCTCAGGGTTGTTTTAATTTGCATTTCCCTAATGACTAATGATGTTGAGCATTTCTTAAGGTGCTTCTCGGCCATCCAAATTTCTTCAGGTAAAAATTCTTTGTTTAGATCTGTACCCCATTTTTAATAGGGTTATTTGGTTCCCTGGGGTCTAACTTCTTGAGTTATTTGTATATATTGAACATTAGCCCTCTATCAGATGTAGGGTAGGTTAAGAGCTTTTCCCAATTTGTTGGTTGCCGATTTGTCCTTTTGACAGTGGCCTTTGCCTTACAGAAACTTTGTGATTTTATGAGGTCCCATTTGTCAATTCTTGATCTTAGAGCATAAGCTATTGGTGTTCTGTTCAGGAACTTTTCCCCTGTGCCCATGTCCTCAAGGGTTTTCCCCAGTTTCTTTTCTATCATTGTTTTTAAAAAATGTAGGATTTTTAAAAATGTAACCTCTTGAGATCTGTGTTGTCAATTTTTAACATTCATTCTTTGCCACAATAATTAATGTCTTTCCTGTCTCTCCCATAGTTCAAACAGAGCAGAAAAAGGAGTGGTGATTGTTTCTTTGGTTAGTTGTTTGTTTGCTTGTGACCTGCTGCAATCCTGCCACAAAGTGTTGGTTTTGTATGAAATGATCATACATGTGTATAATCCTCAGGATGGGTCAGAGAAAATTGTCATTCCTTTTCCTGCCTTTTGATTTTAGATTCATTCAAAGAGAATATAAGTAAAAGAGCATGTGACTCACTCACATCAGGTGAAGTGGTAGCTTGCTTTTTTTTTTCTTAACAAAACCACAAAGAGATGTGCAGGGGAAATTAACAATGATTCTGACCTGACTTAACTGAGAAAGATGATTATTAGCTTAGGCTAGAGAACAATAGAACTTAGTTCCAGGAAGTTCTACTCCAATGAGGAAAGATGCAAAGGCATCCGTGGAGGAAGATCGGTTCACAACCCGATTCACTGGCATTCAGGAGAAGCTAGCTGTGCATGAAAACTGCATGTCCTTTCTGTTCTAATTTAGTCCATTTCTTTGGTTCGAGTCTACAGTTCATACTTTGATTCCTGGAAAGGCCATAGAGATCTTGCTGATAGGTTTTCAGGAATACCAGCTTGGTAGACACCAATTATTTGAGTCAAAGTCCATCTATCTAAAAGCTTTATCCCCTGTTTGCCTTCTTTAAGTAAGGAAAATTGGCCCTTGTCTTAGGGTTTCTATTCCTGCACAAACATCATGACCAAGGAGCAAGTTGAGGAGGAAAGGGTTTATTCAGCTTACGTTTCCACATTGTGGTGTCTTCTTTATTTCTTCTGCCTCCTGACCAAACCTAGAGCCTCCTCCACTGCTGTTACATGGGGCTAGTCTCCTCTCAGGAACCACAAAGAAGAAACTAGTCCTTCAGAAGCTGCTGTCTCTGTTGGCTCACTCTTACAAAGGCTAATGAATTTTCGGAGCATT
Organism: Apodemus sylvaticus; assembly: GCF_947179515.1. Classification (NCBI taxonomy): domain Eukaryota; kingdom Metazoa; phylum Chordata; class Mammalia; order Rodentia; family Muridae; genus Apodemus; species Apodemus sylvaticus. The sequence continues at coordinate 65,015,885 of NC_067489.1, forward strand.
TGAGTATATGCATCAACACTTTGATCTCCAGATATGGTGTGTGCTTTATTTAAGGATGTCAAAAGGCAGAAACTGTCATGGGAATTCTCTCCATTAGCATCCATGACAATGGCTTAGGAGCTGTAATGTCTTGGTTTGGATTCTATATTACAATGAAAATAGTAGTCAATGCACACATGAAAATTGATTTTGAAAAATAAAACAAACAGTAGTCTCTCTTTTTTCAACTTGGAACCTGTGCTTTCATTTCACTTACTTTTTGATAGTTAAAGTTTTGAAGGCATATTTGAGGGGAAATATTTAAGCAATAAAGTTCAGGGCTATTTATTTTTGTCAAGAACATAGATTCTACCAATTAGTGGCTATATTTAATTATTATGAAATTTGACAAGCACAATCAATGCTAGGAAATAATTCTTGCCAACTCATAATACATCCTTGCTATCTGACATTTTATATTGTTCTAATCAATAATGAATCAATGCAACTTAGCTCTACCATGCAAAAATTTTCAAGATGTTGTGAGACTAAAAATAAAACCAGATGAATAATCTCCCAAATTTTAAACTTTTTATTCAATAATGTTTGTCTTAAGACACTCAGGTAGTTAAGGGTGTATATCTGTGAGCATGATTACATTCAAATTTCTTTTACAGGGTTATTTTACTTCATAAAGGAAGAGGTGAATCATATATGTTTTGTTAGTACAGGTAAACAAATGTCATGGAAGTAGCTAGCCACTTTCTTTTTAAAGTTTTGCTCCACAAGATGAAATTCATATCTGGTACTATTCCTGGGCCAAATGCCTATGATTTGACAACTCATGGGCTCTAAGGGGAAACCTACTACTATTACTCTAAGTGGGCCTGGTATTAAACCTACTCTTAATGGTTTAATCCTTATGCCCATAGATTAATGCATCTCTCAGTCCTCATTAGAGGAATTTCTATCTGCCATAAATGATGATCAATAGAGACCCACAACAGGCCAGGGTGCAGAGACTAAGGAATTATAAGAATTCTCAGCCCTAAGTAGAACATGCATATTGTGCTCCCTCATCCCAGTGCTCAGGGACCACTGTAGGAGTGTAAGAGCCAGACATAGTGGATGACTATAAGGAAAGGGGATGCTGCACATGTGAACGCATAGAAGCTGTGATAGCTTGTACAAATCCTGTGCAAGCTCAAGCCAGACAAAATCCCAACATGGATTGGAGAGGAAGTAGTGAAGTTTCACCCTTAGATGAGGAAGCAGGAATTAACCTATTTCAGTTTTTAATCTTAAGGGTTTAGGATCTCCAAATGGCCTGATCACCTTGGTACTATCTGATTTTTAAGTATTTCACTTAAAGGGTACTGAGAGACCTTTATAGATAGATCATCTTTCTAGGATGATTAAGGATTGGAATTTTCCATATCTAGAAGGAAGTGTTTGCTATACTAGCCAACAAACTACAAGCCAAAGCTCTATTGTTTTAATAACTTTTGAATGTTGAAAATAAAATTATTTTATTATTACCTCTCTTTTCTATAATTTCTGTCATCATTATTTCTGTATTTCCACCTGATGCCAATTATTATCTGCCTGAAGGATTCTTCTTGACATTGTTGTAGTGAAAGCCTATTGTTGACTTCATTTGGTATCCCCATGTCTGCAAAAGCCTTCCACTTCATTTTTGGAAAATTAGTTTGTCCTAGCTCATGAATTTTAAGCTGACAACTTGGTGTTTGATTTATTTTTCATTTCAGCACTTTAGAGATGTTTTTACATGAAGATTTTATTCTCATTTTAAAATCATTTTTTTGTACATAGGGTATATTTTGAATGTTTTCTTCAGTCTTTGTGATTGGCATGGTTAAACATTTTAGATCTGTGACTTTAAAATGTTATCAATTGTTAAATAATGTCCCTTTGTCTAGCCCATTTAAAATTACAATTAAAACATATTTATTTAACTGAACTTTCCATACCTTAAAGATTGTGTGTGTGTGTGTGTACATATGTGTATCTTTTTTCTTTGTGCTTTGTAGTCAGTAGCAATGACTGTCTTAAAATCTATTCAACTTTCTCATGGCTATTCAGAGTAATTAACTCCACTAGGATTGAAAACTTGAGAGCAAATTTTAGCAATAATAATTATTTCTAGTAAAATGTTTGTGGTGAGTTTAGACAGGGTATGTGTGCCCCGATCTCCAGCCCAGCCACATGCCTTGTGGAAAGCTCTCAGAGCAATGGTGCTGCAGTCATTCTGAGCACTTGTATTATTATACTCATGTTGTCAGCACCCTTACCCTTCACAACTATCAACACTGATAGACTTCTCATCAGAGAAATTTAAGCAAGATTTGCAACAGAAACACATTTATTCACACAGCACATCTTGAATAGCCATGAGAAAGGAAATCGTACTCCCTAGGACTGGGTGTGGTGATTCAGGTCTTTTTTTTTTTTTTTTTTTTTTTGATTTTTTTTATTCGATATAATTTATTTACATTTCAAATGATTTCCCCTTTTCTAGCCCCCCACTCCCCGAAAGTCCCGTAAGCCCCCTTCTCTTCCCCTTTCCTCCCACCCACCCCTTCCCACTTCCCCGTTCTGGTTTTGCCGAATACTGTTTCACTGAGTCTTTCAGGTCTTAATCCCTCCCCACAATCTCACTGCAGGAGGCAGAAGCTGGCCTGTTTAGTTCATGGCCAACCTGGTTTACATTAACAAATTTCCAGGCAGCAGAGCTATATGATGGGACCTCATCTTAAAGAGGTATCAGAGTTCCTTCAAAATAAAATATAGCATTGAGAAAAATATGTTCTCATCTCATCCTGCCCAATTATGTTCCCTTTCACTAATCACAGTGGATAGATTTTTGTATCGTCGTATCGCTTCTCGGCCTTTTGGCTAAGATCAAGTGTAGATTTTTGTATCATCATGTAAGTGAAAGAAAAAATAAATAAAAAGGAAAGGAAATATGACTGCCTTTAGGTATAGTAGAGGAGAAGGTTCATTGTAGGTTTTTGGGAGAACCTAGTCAGAGTCAGTGACCTCTGGGAGAGTCGAGTAGACATGATCACACTGAGCTGTTTCATGTGGGGAGAGAGGAGAGAGGGAAATCGGATGCAGCAGCCAGGAGGTCCAAAGGTACAAAGAGATCAGGTAACACAAATGGCTGGATTGTATAGGAAGAGCTGCCCAGCTCCCTGAGCTAGGGAGTTCAGGGTAGGGTGCAGTGTATGCCAGTCAGTTAGGCACTGGGGTGAGCAGTGGATGGAAAATGTGGGAGCTGGTGTTCCCTTTGATATGTTAAGTAGGCACCTCAGTCATTTGTTCCAGGTTTGAAACCTAACATAAATCCAATGTGCATAACTGATTTAAGTATTTGACATGATTTGACAGCACATTTTTTGACTTTGCTTATATGGCAAGAGATTTCTAGCATATAAAGCTCTCTAGTGAAGCATAATGTTCCACTGAATTCATTGTTCCTTTATGGAAAGACTTTGAGTTGGCTAGAATGAATGCTACAATAAATATCATGTGTGCAAAAAAAATATTAACCTTTTCTTCTACATAGTGTTTGTTTGCAATTCCGTCCAGTAGATTTTGACTTCAGAAATTATTTTTCATGTGTAGAATTTTCCATTGATCTTTTAAATATAACTTCCATCATCTTTACTGACTATGATATAGTTTCTTGAAAATGCAATAACTAAAGATTGTTGTTAAGTTTATTTATCATTTATACAGTTCAAATAATTTTGATTAAACACTTTTTTCCTTATAAAAATGGTATCCTCCTCTTAGCTCTTGGTAAGTTTTGATAGAATTCCAGATGCTGTATGTGTTGCTTGTGAGATACTGGAGACCTTTAAAGACTCAGAGAGGTTCTTCTGCTTTTTCTTCAGAGTTTCTTGTTAGCAGTTTAGTTCTTTTGTGTTCCATCTCTAAGTCTCCTGGGTAGGAATTAAACCAGAATAAATCTTCCTGGTCCTGAAATTTCCACATTATGAGGATGCCCAGTCTCAGCTATGTGAGTGTCAAGCATGGCTTCCTTAGTTCTCTGTCAGAGTGCTTTTCCTAATCAAGGGGGATTTTCACACGCATGTCTAGATAAGTTCTTGAATACCTAACCCATGAGATCTCAGAGTGTCTCCAAGCACAGCCTCTCTTCCATCACTGTGCCTGTATGTTCCATATTACTTAGCTTCCCCAACCTCTAGATCTCTCGCTTTAAAATACAGTTTGTTTGTCTGTAGTCTATAGTCCAAAAAGTTCTTCCTAGAAGAACTAGAGTCTAAAATCAGTTCAAAAAAGGGAGCCCCTAGAGATTGCTCATTTCATCCCAACCTCTCAGAGACTGTTACCTTCTATCACCTGATATTCAAAATAAAAGAGATATAATTACTTTCTCCTTTCTAAAGAGTGTGTCTTCAATAGGATCATGTATTTAGCCCCTGGTTGTCTCTTTTAGATCAAAGCAGGAACTCTTGAACTGTTCATCTACAACAATTTTCTTCAGTGCTATCACTTTCCTTAAAGTTTCTAGGAATAAAAACCCAGTCTTAGGATCTGAGTGCCCCAGTTCTAATGTTCTCCTAGAAGCCAATTAAAACAAGATGAAGAAGAAGCAAAGCAGAGAAAATGGGATTTGTTGAATGGGGAAGTAAGCATAGCTTCAGATCTGGAGACAAGCTACCAAAATAGAGACAGCACTAGATGCTGTCTTGAAATTCTATGTATTTCCTTTCAGGAAACTTCTACCAAGTTCTCATCACTCCTCCCCAGGGGTAGTATCACCTAATGATTGACAGATGCTCTTGAATTATACAGTATCCTTTTCATTATTAAACACTTAAATGAAGCCTATGGGGATGAGACAGAAACTGCAAATACACTGAGATTATAGAAAGATGTCAATTTTACAAAGTTTGTCTTCAGCACAGTACACCTATAGTCATCCAGCAGCCCTTGGAAATCCATTCTTCATCTACCTACTGCCTCCTGTCAAGGTGCTTTCTGTAGTATTTCCAATTCTGAAAATGTCATTAAATTGATATTTTGCCCTCAGCCATTTGTGCCTGGGAGCCGGGCAGCTCCACAGGCTTCTGTGCACAAACCCTGCCAGAAGAGAGTTGGTCTCCCAGGAGTACAGACACAGGCTTACTGGTCCACAAGAGGACCAAGCTCCAGCCAGAGACAGCAAAACCACTTAACACCAGAGATAACCAGATGGCGAAAGGTAAGCACAAGAACCCTACCAACAGAAACCAAGGCTACTTGGCAACATCAAAACCCAGTACTCCCACCACAGCAAATCCCAGATAACCCAACACACCAGAAAAGAAAGAGTTGGACTTAAAATCCTATCTTGCTTGGTGCCTGCAGTTCAGCCAGGGGAACGTCTGACCTGCAGGGAGTCTTGCAGTTAGATGGAGCCCTGCGGTCGGAGGTCTCCACCATCTAGGCTCTGGCAGCTCAGCCAGGTATGCAGAGGGCACCAGAGTGCAGGATTACCCAGGACACAGCCTGCCTGGGTTCCTTCCACACGAGGGAGCCAGGCAGCACTACAACTGCCTGGGCACATATCCTGTGGGGGAGCATATGACCTGCAGGGAGTCACGCAGTTAGGCAGAGACCTGCTGTCCCAGGTCACCACCATCTTGGCTCCTGAAGCTCAGCCAGGGGAATGCCTGACATGCAGGGAGTCTCATGGTTAGACAGAGCCCTACGTTCCGAGATCACCACCATCTTGGCTCCTGTGACCAAGCAGCCAGCTCAGCCAGAGACCTCTGCCACATCTGTCACGGGGAAGATCCCACTACCTAATACTCTCTAGAGAACCAGCAATAGCAGGTTAATTGCCACTTCCCCTTTCCATCGGATGTGGTAGACCTGTGCATCAGCAGAGCATTTGAAACCCAGCAAGAAGCCCTGTCCTGGGCTGTTGGCCCTACAGAGTGATCAGCACTTGGAGGGGGTCCACAGGATGCCCTCCATCTTTAATACTGGGCAGATCAGACAGGCAACACTAGGTACACAGAGACAACCCGAATATAGCATTGCTTGGGACAAGGCACACTACGGCTACAACTGCACCCAAGAGTAGGGCAGCACATCAGCAATCTGTGCAGGGGAAACCCAGTCATCCAGTGGTACAGAAATAGCCTTCTATGCCCACAGGAAGTACAAGCACCAGCCAGTGACAGCAGGGCCAACTAACACCAAAGATAACCAGATGGTAAAAGGCAAACACAGGAACATTACTAACAGAAATCAACACAATATGGCAGCATCTGAACCCAATACTCCAACAACAGCAAGTCCTAGATACCCCAAAACACCAGAAAAACAAGATTTTGATTTAAAAATCACTGGTCATGATGCTGTTAGAGGAACACAAAAAGGACATAAATAAATCTCTTAAAGAAATACAAGGGAACATGAATAAATTAGAAGCCATTACAATGGAAACACAAAAATCACTTAAAGAGATTCAAGAGAATATGGGTCAACAGATAGAAGCCAATAAAGAATAAATGCAAAAATCACTTAAAGAAATGCAGGAGAAATTGAGTCAACAGGCAGAAGTCATGAAAGAGGTAACATGAAAATCTATTAAAGAAATATAGGAAACCACAAACAAACAAGTGAAGGAACTGAGAAAAAACCACCCATGATCTAAAAACAGAAGTAGAAACAACTAAGAAATCACAAAGGGAGACAACTCTGGAGATAGAAAACCTTGGGAAGAAATCAGGGGACATAGATGCAAATATCAACAACAAAATACAACAGATAGAAGAAAGAATCTCAGATGCCAAAGATACCATAGAAACCATTGACTCAACAGTGAAAGAAAATGCAAAATGCAAAAAGCTTGTAACCCAAAACATCCAGGAAATCCAGGATACAATGAGAAGACCAAATCTAAGGATTATAGGTATAGATGAGAGTGAAGATTTATAACTTAAAGGGTCAACAAATATCTTCAACAAAATTATGGAAGAAAACTTCCCTAACTTAAAGAGAGAGTTGCCCATGAATATACAAGAAGCCTACAAAACTCCAAACAGACTGAACCAGAACAGAAATACTTCTTGTCGCATAATAATCAAAACCCCAAATGCACTAAACAAAGAAAGAATATTAAGACCAGTAAGAGAAAATAGCCAAGTAACATATAAAGGAAGACCTTTCAGAATTACACCAGGCTTCTCACCAGAGACCATGAAAGGGAGAAGATCCTGGGCAGATCTCATGCAGACTCTAAGACAACACAAATGCCAGCCAAGACTACTATACCCAGCAAAACTCTCAATCACCATAGATGGAGAAAGCAAGATATTCCATGACAAAACCAAATTTGCACAATATCTTTCCACAAACCCAGCCCTACAAAGGATAATAGGTGGAAAACACCAATACAAGGAGGGAAACTACACACTGGAAAAAGCAACATATCAAAAATTCTTTCATCAAGCCCAAAGATAAAAATAACATAAAAAATAACAGGAAGTAATAATCACTATCCCTTAATATCTCTTAATGTCAATGGACTTAATTCCCCAATAAAAAGACATAGGCTAACAGACTGGATAAGGAAACAGGACCCTACATTTTGCTGCATACAGGAAACACACCTCAGTGTCAAATACAAATATTACCTCAGAGTAAAAGGCTGGAAAACAATTTTACAAGCAAAAGAAACAAGTCAGAGTAACCATTCTAATATCAGATAAAATTGAATTTCATCAAAAGAGACACAGAATGACACTTCTTACTGGTCAAAGGAAAAATCCACCAAGAAGAACTCTCAATTCTGAACATCCATGCTCCAAATTCAAGGGCACCCTCATTCGTAAAGGAAACTTTACTAAAGCTCAAAGCACACATTGAACCTAACACAATAATTGTGGGCAATTTCAACACTCTACTCTCCTCAATGGACAGATCAAGAAAACAGAAACTAAACAGGGACACAGTGAAAATACTTGAAGCATTGGACCAATTGGATTTAACATATATATATATATATATATATATATATATATATATATATATATATATATATATATATATATATATACATAGAGAGAGCATTTTATCCTAATGCAAAAGAATATACCTTTTTCTCAGTACCTCATGGTACCTTCTCCAAAATCAACCATATAAATGGTCACAAGACAGACCTCAACAAATATAACAAGATCAAAATAATCCTAGGCCTCCTATAAGATCACTATGGAGTAAGAGTGGTCTTCAATAGCAACAAAAACAGCAGAAAGCCCACTTACTCGTGGAGGCTGAACAATACTCCACTCAATGATACCTTGGTCAAAGAAGAAATAAAGAAATCAAAGACTTTTTAGAATTTAATGGAAATGAAGGCACAACACACCCAAATTTATGTGACACAATGAAAGCAGTGCTAGGAGGAAAATTCATAGCTCTGAGTGCCTCCAAAAAAGAAACTGGAGAGAGCATACACTAGCAACTAAACGGCACACCTGAAAGCCCTGGAACAAAAAGAAGCTAATTCACCCAGGAGGAGTAGAAGACAGGAAATCATCAAACTCAGGGCTGAAATCAACCAAGTAGAAACAAAGAGAACCATACAAAGAATCAACAAAACCAGCAGCTGGTTCTTTGAGAAAATCAATAAGATAGATAAACCCTTAGCCAGACTAACCAAAGGGCACAGTATCCTTATTAACAAAATTAGAAATGAAAAGGGGGATATAACAACAGAAACAGAGGAAATTCAAAAAATCATCAGAGCCTACTACAAAAGTCTATGTGCAACACAACTGGAAAATCTGGAGGAAATGGACAATTTCCTAAACAGATACTAAAATACCAAAATTAAATCAGGATCAAATAGATCATCTAAACAGTCATATAGGCCCTAAAGTAATAGAAGGGGTCATAGAAAGTCTTCCAACCAAAAAAAAGCACGGGACCAGATGGTTTTAGTGCAGAATTCTTTCAGACCTTCAAAGAAGACCTAATACCAATACTCTTCAAATTATTCCACAAAATAGAAACATAAGGAGCACCACCCAACTCCTTCTACAAAGCCACAATTATGCTGATACCAAAACCACACAAAGATCCAACAAAGAAAGAGAACTTCAGGACAAATTATCTTATGAATATCGATGCAAAAATTCTAAATCTCAGGTGCTGAAGATACAATAGAAAACACTGACACAATAGTCAAAGAAAATGCAAAATGCATAAAGCTTGTAACCCAAAACATCCAGGAAATCCAGGACACAATGAGAAGACCAAACCTAAGGATTATAGGTATAGAAGAGAGCAAAGATTCCCAACTTAAAGGGCCAGTAAATATCTTCAACAAAATTATAGAGGAAAACTTCCCTAACCTAAAGAAAGAGGTGCCCACGAACATACAAGTAGCCTACACAACTCCAAACAGACTGGGCCAAACCAGAAAGTCCTCCTGGCACATAATAATCAAAACACCAGATGCCCTAAACAAAGAAAGCATATTAAAAGCAGTAAGGGGGAAAGGGCAAGTAATTTATAAAGGCAGACCTATCAGAATTATACCAGACTTCCTACCCAAGACGATGAAAGCTAGAAGATCCTGGGCAGATCTCATCCAGACCCTAAGAGAACACCAATGTCAGCCCAGACAACTATACCCCCCAAAATACTCTCAATCACTATAGATGGAGAAACCAAGATATTCCATGATAAATCTAAATTTACACAATATCTTTCCACAAATCCAGTCCTACAAAGGATAATAGATGAAAAACACCAACACAAAGAGGTAAACTACACCCTAGAAAAGGCAAGATAGTAATCTTCCAACAAACCCAAAAGAAAATACCCACACAAACACAAAAATAACATCAAAACTAATAGGAAGCAACAATCACTATTCCTTAATATCTCTTAACATCAATGGACTCAATTACCCAATATAAAGACATAAGACTGACAGAAATATTTTTCATGTCAGTCTTCAATTTTATCAGAAAATATTTGTAATTCCTCTTTCAATTAATTTAGTAATTTTTTATGCCTACCATTTTATCTGCATTATTTTTCATGATAATATTCAATTTTAACATTTTTCTATATATTTCTTTGATTTTATCAGAAATGTTTTCTATGTAAATCTCTGATTTTATCACAAAATGTTTTTAATTCCATATTCAATTAATTTAGAAAGTTTTTTATGTCTACCATGTAATCTGTATCATTTTCCATGAAATAGTCAATTTTAACACGTTTTTCTATATATTTCTTGAATTTTATCAGAAATATTTTCCATATAATTCTTCAGTTTTACCTGAAAAGGTTTATAATTCCACTTTCAATTAACTTAGAATCATTTTTATGCCTACCATTTTATTTGTATAATTTTCCATGATAATCTTCAATTTTAATATGTTTTTCTATATATTTCTTGAATGTTATCAGAAATATTTTCCACATAAATCTATTTTATCAGAAAATGTTTATAATTCCACTTTCAATCAACTTAGGAATACTTTTATGCCTACCATTATTATATCTATGTAAAATTTTCCATGATAATCTTCAATTTTAACATGTTTCTCTACATTTTTCTACAATTTTATCAGAAACATTTTCCACATAAATCTTTGATTCTATCATAAATGTTTCTATTTCATTTTTCAATTAATTTAGCAATGTTTTTATGTCTACCACTTTACTCTTTAATTTTCCATGAAAATTGTCAATTTTAATGTGATTTTCTATATATTCTATATTTCTATTTTATCAGAAATATTTTCCATGTAAATCTTCAATTTTATCATAAAATGTTTTTACTTCTTTTTTCAATAAAAGGACATGTTTTTCAAAAAATAAATCGATATTTCATTAAAAGGCTATTTATATGCAAGGGTAGCTTTGGAAATATTTATAGCTCATTCTACAAATTATACATTTTTGTCACTTTCCCCTAACCTAAATAAATTGGTTGCTCTCCTCAGGAGCCCTCTCTCCTGAAGACTTTAAAATAGGAGGATAACCGATGTCTCTTGTCTACCAGGGACTACTCATCTTATGCATTTGTATGTGTTCCAACGTTCCAACTGAGGGGCACCTACCTACAAGAATGCCAATACTTTGTTGAGAATTGCTCATGACTAATGCTCTCCTTTTTAAAAGTATTCTTTAACGTTATCTAGCATCAAATTATATAAGCAAATAAAAAATTCTTAAATGGTTACTGGGTAAATAGCTATCCCACATCATGTATGTTTCCTTAAAAATACCATACAAAAAATGCCCTAAAATTCAATCCAATGTTATGCATTCTACCATCTCCTCCTCCTCTTTCTCCTCTTCCTCTTCTTCCTCTTCCTCTGCCTCCTCCTCCCTCTACTTTAATCTTAAACCTTTGGCCATATCACACTGGATCATCCTGTTTACTCTCTCTAATAGCAAAGCCAGCTTTCAGGAACATCATTATTTATTGATGCTATTTGGGGCAGTTTTATGTGCACAGTCAATGATCTCAATCTCATCAACTTTAAGCCAAAGTTGCCTAACTAACCAAACAATGATAATATAAACTATATGGGTAAACTCCACTGAACCTGTTGAGGTTTAAAATTAAAGAGTTCCTCTAAAAAGTTGTATATTAAAGGTGCGGTTCCCATGCAAGCAATGTTCCAAAGTGGAGTTTTGAGGAAGTAATGTATCCTAAGAGTTGTGAATCTCTAAATATATTTGTCTATTGACAAATTCACAATCTGATGATGTTATTTGAAGGTGATAGATGGGTTAGAAAATAGAACTAGACTGGAAGAAAGCAATGATGGAGGACATACCATTGAAGGCTATGTCTTGTCTGCTTTTCTTTCTCCTCCCTGCTTCCTTTCTTTGTGTCTTGGCTACCACGGTGTGGGCATTGTTTCCCTTGTGCCTTTCCTCTGTGGTATTTTTCCTGGTCCAGAACCTAGGAACCGTAATACAAAATAATTGTTTCTTCCTTATTATTTTCAGGTACTAATCATAGCAACAAGGACATAGCTAATACTGGCCCCTGTCTAAAAGTATTCTGACAAATTTTCAAATGAAAGAAAAAGATAAAGATGAGAATGTAATTCAAGATTAGTCATACGGTTCAGTACCTAAAGACACTTGGTGGAAATTTTGCTGACCTGAGCTCAATCCAAGGGGAAACTCCCATGGTAGAAAAGAAAAACTGATTCCAAAAATTGTCTGATCTCCACAAAGTGGTTTGTCTTATACAAGTGCATATGAGAGAGCAAATCTTTTTGGTTCAAATTCTATCTTAAAGAACCTGACCTAAGGTTGAACTCAAGTTAACTAAAAGGCACCAGTTTCCAGGCTACTCCCAAACAAGACCTGTGTCTAATACCATTTTCCAGGCTACACCCCAATAAAACCTTCACCTCACACCATTTTCCAGATTATTCCACCACAAATCTGCATTCCCAAGGTTACAATCCTGCCCCTGGCCTTTCACTTCCTAACAACCACCAATCAGGAGGAAAGTAGAAGTTAAGTTTATGATTTGGCTCCCAGCATCAGCCAATTGTGTTAAGAGCCATAATGGTCCCCCAGTCAAATGTGTACCAGGAAAGATACCCTCATCTTGCATCTATAAATGCTTCCCTAAAACTAGGCTCAGGGCCCCACATTCCTGCTGTATCAAGCTTGAGCTTGAATAAAGAGACCCTAATGTGATTGTATCAAATTCAGCTCCTTGATGGTCTTCTTGGGGTTCAAGAACATTTCATGGCACAACACATACACACAACACATTTAATAGATAGGGAGAGAGAGAGAGAGAGAGACAGAGACAGAGAGACAGAGAGACAGAGACAGAGAGACACACAGAGAGAGAATAGTATATTCTCCTAACAACTTAAAAATGTCATCAAAAACTCATATGTAATTTTGAAATATTACATAAATGTGCTATCCATTTTGAAATTGTTTAGATGACGAACTTAGAAAAATATATTCACTCATGGCAGGAAGAAACAGACAAAAGAATTTAGTATTCTTTGTTAGATAAATACATCCTGGAAGGGGTCAATGCGATCTTGACTCCTAGACGGACCGGACAGGCAGCGCTAGGTATACAGAGATACCTGAGTCTAACATCGCTTGGAACACAGCCCACCAGGCTTCTGCCTGTGCCCAGGGTCTAGGCAGCTCTGCGAGCCATCTGTGTACCAGCCCTGTCCTGGGCCGTTTGCCCTTCAGAGTGATTGGCACTTGGAGGGGGTCCCCACAGCATCCACCATCTTCGCTCCCAGGTAGACCAGAAAGGCAACACCAGGTACAACCAGAGAGACCAGAGAGACAATCTGAGTATAACATTGCTTGGGACAAGACACACCAGGGCTCCAATGGCACCCAAGAGTAGGGCAGCACATCAGCAATCTGGGCCAGGCGAAACGCAGTCATCCAGTGGTGTGGAAATAGCCTTATAGGCACATAGGAGGTTCAAGCACCAACCAGTGACAACAAGAACAACTAACGCCAGAGATAACCAGATAGAAAAGGCAAACGTAGGAACATTACTAACAGAAATCAAGGCAATATGGCAGCCTCTGAACCCAATTCTCCAACAACAGCAAGTCCTGGATACGCCAACACACCAGAAAAACAAGATTTGGATTTAAAATTACTGGTCATGATGCTGTTAGAGGAACGCAAGAAGGACATAAATAAATCTCCTAAAGAAATACAGAAGAGAGGGATCCAGGAGACTCCATAGCCTTCTGTGATCAGTGGAGAAGCTGGAGCAGAATTCTTTGCACCAGGGAGCCGGGAGACTTAACAGCCTTCTGTGCATAGCCCATCGGAGGGAGTGATCTTCCAGCAGGATCTCGCTTTTGAGCGCAGAGGTGAAATCTCCACCTTCTCTCTGGAGGGAACCCAGGTAGGAGCACACAGGGCCTAAGATAGTGGAGCAGCTGGGAAAGAAGTCTTCCTGTTCACCACCATTTGCACCAGGGAGCTGGGAAACTCTACTGTCTTCTGTGCATAGCCTGCCAGGAGAGAGAGAGATCTCCCAGCAGTGCTTTCACTTTTGAGCTCAGAGGAGTAAGGACACAGGCTTACAGGCCCACAGGAGGAACAAACTGCAGCCAGAGACAACAATACCAACTAGCACCAGATGGCAAAAGGCAAGCACAAGAACCCTACCAACAGAAACCAAGGCCACACGGCAACATCAGAAACCAGTTCTCCCACCATAGCAAGTCCCGGATACCCCAACACACCGGAAAAGCAAGAGTTGGATTTAAAACCGTATATCATGATGCTGACAGAGGGCTTCAAGAAAGAGTTAAATAACTCCCTTAAGGAAATACAGGAGAACATTGATTAACAGGTAAAAATCGTTAAAAAGGAACCACAAAAATCCCTTAAAGAAATACAGGAGATCATGGGTCAACAGGCAGAAGCGCTTAAAGAACAAACACAAAACTCCTTTAAAGAATTACAGGAAAACATAAACAATCAAGTGAAGGAACTGAACAAAATCATCCAGGATCTAAAAGTGGAAGTAGAAACAATAAAGAAATCACAAAGTGAGACATCTCTGGAGATAGAAAACCTTGGAAATACTTCAGGAGTCATAGATGCAAGCATCAACAACAGAATACAAGAGATAGAAGGAAGAACCTCAGGTGCAGAAGATACCATAGAAAACATTGACTCAACAGTGAAAGAAAATGCAAAATGCATAAAGCTGGTAACCCAAAACATCCAGAAACTCCAGGACACAATGAGAAGACCAAACCCAAGGATCATAGTTATAAAGGAGAGCAATGATTTACATCTTAAAGGCCCAGTAAATATCTTCAACAAAATTGTAAAAGAAAACTTCCCTAACCTAGAGAAAGAGATTCCCAAGAACATAAAAGAAGCCTTCAGAACTCCAAACAGACTGGACCAGAACAGAAAGCCCTTCTGGCACATAATAATCAAAACACCAAATGCCCTAAACAAAGAAAGATTATTAAAAGCAGTAAGGGCAAAAGGCAAGTAACTTATAAAGGCAGATCTATCCAAAAAACACAAGACTTCGCACCAGAGACGATGAAAGCTAGAAGATCCTGGGCAGATCTCATATAGACTCTAAGAAAACAGAAATGCCATCCCAGGCTACTATAACCACAAAACTCTCAATCATCATAGATAGAGAAACCAAGATATTCCATAATAAAACCAAATTTACCCAATATCTTTCACAAATCCAGCCCTACAAAGAATAATTGATAAAAAAAATGCCAATACAAGGAGGGAAATTACACCCGAGAAAAAGCAAGAAAGTAATCTTCCAACAAACCCAAAAGAAGATACCCACACAAACATAAAAATAACATCAAAAATAACAGGAAGCAACAATCACTTTTCCCTAAAATCTCTTAAAAACAATGGACTCAACTCCCCAATAAAAAGACATAGATAATGAAATATTTCTCATGTAAATTTTCAATTCTATCAGAAAATGTTTGCAATTCCCATTTTAATTAGTTTACTAATTTCTTTTATGTCTACCATTTTATCTGCATTATTTTTCATGATAATCTTCAATTTTAATATGTCTTTCTATACATTTCCTCTATTTTATCAGAAATATTTTCAATGTAAATTTGTGATTTTACCACAAATGTTTCTAATTCCACCTTCAATTAATTTAGAAAGAGTTTTTATATATACCATTTTTATGTAAAATTTTCATGAAATAGTCAATTTTAACATGTTTGTCTACTTATTTCTTGAATTTTACCAGAAATATTTTCCATGTAAATCTTCAATGTTATCTGAAAATGTTTATAATTCCACCTTCAATCAACTTAGAATTATCTTCATGGGTATCATTTTATCCATATAATTTCCATAATAATCTTTAATTTTAACATGTCTTTCTATTTTTACAATTTTATCAGAAATATTTTCCATGTAAATCTTCAAGTTCATCAGAAAATGTTTATAATTCCACTTTTTAATCAATTTAGGACTACTTTTATGCCTACCATTATTATATTTATATAAAATTTTCCATGATAATCTTGAATTCTAACATGTTTTTCTACATTTTTCTACAATTTTATCAGAAATATTTTCCACATAAATCTTCAATTCTATCATAAAATGTTACTATCCCATATTTCAATTAGTTTAGCAATGTTTTACATGTCGACCACTTTACTCCTTAATGTTCCATGAAAACATGTCTACCACTTTACTCCTTAATTTTCCATGAAAATTTACAATTTTAAAGTGTTTATCTGAAATATTTTCCATGTAAACTTTTAATTTTATCATAAAGTGTTTTTACTTAACTTTACTTCCCTTTTCAATAAATAAAAAAAAAAAATTAAATTAAGTTAAGTTAAAAAAGAAAAGAAAAGAGAAGAAAAGAAAAGAAAAAGAAACCCAATCTTGGCCTGAATAAAAATGGACCTCTCAATGGTCAAAAAAAGAAGAAAAAAAAAAGAAATAAAAGAGAACGTGAAGCAAAAAATAGAAACACTTACAAAGGAAACACAAAAATCATTTAAAGAAATTCAGGAGAATATGGGTCAACAGATAGAAGCCAATAAAGAGAAAATGCAAAAATCACTCAAAGAAACACAGGAGAACTTGGGTCAACAGGCAGAAGTCATGAAAGAGGAAAGACAAAAATCTATTGAAGAAATACAGGAAAACACAAACAAACAAGTGAAGGAACTGGGAAAAACCATCCAGGATCTAAAAACAGAAGTAGAAATAACTAAGAAATCACAAAGGGAGACAACTTTGGAGATAGAAAATCTTGGGAAGAAATCAGGGGATGCAAATATCAACAACAGAATACAGGAGATAGAAGAAAGAATCTCAGATGCCAAAGATAGAAACCATGGACTCAACAGTCAATGAAAATTCAAAATGCAAAAAACTTGTAACCCAAAGCATCCAGGAAATCCAGGACACAATGAGAAGACCAAATCTAAGAATTATAGGTATATATGAGAGTGATGATTTACAACTTAAAGGGCCAGCATATATCTTCAACAAAATTATGGAAGAAAACGTCCCTAACCTAAAGGGAGAGATGCCCATGAATATACAAGAAGCCTACAGAATTCCAAACAGACTGGACCAGAACAGAAATATCTCCCATAATATAATAATCAAAACCCAAAATGTACTAAACAAAGAAAGAATATAAAAAGCAGTAAGAGTAAAAGGCCAAGTAACACATAAAGGAAGACCTTTAAGAATTACACCAGTCTTCTCACCACAGACCATGAAAGGTGGAAGATCATGGGCAGACCTCATATAGACTCTAAGAGAACACAAATACCAGCCAAGACTACTATACCCAGCAAAACTCTCAACCACTATAGATGGAGAAACCAAGATATTCAATGACAAAACCAAATTTACACACTATCTTTCCATAAACCCAGCCCTATAAAGGGTAATAGGTGGAAAACACCAATAAAAGGAGGGAAACTACGCCCTGGAAAAAGGAAGATAGTAACCATCTTTCCTCAAACCCAAAAGAAGATAACCACTCAAATATAAAAAGAACATCAAAAATAACAGGAAGTAAAAATCACTATTCCTTAATATCTCTTAGCATCAATTGATGCAATTTTCCAATAAAAAGACTAACAAACTGGATATGTAAACAGGACCCTACATTTTGTTGGAATCAGGAAACACACCTCAGTGTCAAAGACAAATACTGCCTCAGAGTAAAAGGCTGGAAAATACTTTTACAAGCAAATGGTCTCAGGAAACAAGCATGAGTAGCCATTCTAATATCAGATAAAATTGACTTTCAACCTAAAGTCATCAAAAGAGATATGGAAGGACACTTCTTACTGGTCAAAGGAAAAATCCACCAAGAAGAACTCTCAATTCTGGACATCTATGCTCCAAATGCAAAGGGACCCTCATTCATAAAAGAAACTTTACTAAAACTCAAAGCACACATTGAACCTAACACAATAATTGTGGAAGAATTCAACACTCCACTCTCCTCAATGGGCCAATCAGGAAAAACTGAACAGGGACACAGTGAAACTAATTGAAGCTTTGGATCAATTGGATTTACCAGATATATATAAAACATTTCATCCTAAAGCAAAAGAATATACCTTTTTCTCAGCACCTTCTCCAAAATCGACCATGTAATTGGTTACAAGACAGACCTCAACAGATATAAGAAGAACGAACTAATTCCAGGCCTCCTATCAGATCACTATGGAGTAAGAGTGGTCTTCAATAGCAACAAAAACAACAGAAAGCCCACATACACATGGAAGCCGAACAATATTCTATTCAGTGATACCTTGGTTAAGGAAGAAATTAAGAAAGAAATCAAAGACTTTTTAGAATTTAATGAAAATGAAGGCACAACATACCCAAACTTATGGGACACAATGAAAACAGTGCTAAGAGGAAAACTCATAGCCCTGAGTGCCTCCAAAAAGAAACTGGTGAGAGCATACACTAGCAGCTTAATGACACACCTGAAAACCCTGGAACAAAAAAGAAATTAATTCACCCAGAAGTCAATCAATTAGAAACAAAGAGAACCATACAAAGAATCAACAAAACCAGGAGCTGGTTCTTTGAGAAAATCAACAAGATAGATAAACCCTTAGCCAGACAAACCAAAGGGCACAGAGACAGTATCAAAATTAACAAAATTAGAAACGAAAAGGGAGATATAACAACAGAAACTGAGGAAATTTAAAAAATCATCAGAGCCTACTACAAAAGCCTATACTCTAAACAACTGGAAAATCTGGAGGAAATGGACAATTTCCTAAACAGATACCAAATACCAAAATTAAATCAGGATGAAATAGATCATCTAAACAGAAACATAACCCCTAAAGAAATAGAAGGGGTCATAGAAAGTCTTCCAACCAAAAAACAGCACAGGACCAGATGGTTTTAGTGGAGAATTCTATCAGACCTTCAAAGAAAACCTAATGTCAATACTCTTCAAACTATTCCACAAAATAGAAACAGTAGGAACACTACCCAATTCCTTCTACGAAGCCACAATTACGCTGATACCAAAACCACACAAAGATCCAAGACAGAAGAACTACAGGCCAATTTCCCTTATGAACATCGATGCAAAAATACTCAATAAAATTCTTGCCAACTGAATCCAAGAACACATCAAAACAACCATTTACCATTATCAAGTAGGCTTCATCCCAGGGATGCGGAGATGGTTCAATATACTGAAATACATCAATGCAATCCACTACATAAACAAACTCAAAGAAAAAAACCACATGATCATTTCATTAAATGCTGAAAAAGCATTTGACAAAATTCAGCATCCTTTCATGCTGAAAGTCTTGGAAAGAACAGGAATTCAAGGCCCATACCTAAACATAGTAAAAGCAATATACAGCAAACCGGTAGCCAACATCAAACTAAATGGAGAGAAACTTGAAGCAATCCCACTAAAATCAGGGACTAGACAAGGCTGTCCTCTCTCTCCATATCTTTTCAATATAGTACTTGAAGTTCTAGCTAGAGCAATTAGACAACATAAGGAGGTCAAGAGGATACAAATTGGAAAGGAAGAAGTGAAATTATCACTATTTGCAGATGACATGATAGTCTACTTAAGTGACCCGAAAACCTCCACCAGAGAACTCCTACAGCTGATAAACAACTTCAGCAAAGTGGCTGGTTATAAAATCAACTCAAGCAAATCAGTAGCCTTTCTATACTCAAAGGTTAGGTAGGCTGAGAAAGAAGTTAGGGAAATGACACTCTTCACAATAGCCACAAAGAATATAAAGTATCTTGGTGTGACTCTAACCAAACAAGTGAAAGATCAGTATGACAAGAAATTCAGGTCTCTGAAGAAGGAAATCAAAAAGACCCGAGAAAATGGAAAAATCTGCCATGCTTATGGATTTGCAGGATAAATATAGTAAAAATGGCCATCTTGCCAAAAGCAATCTACAGATTCAATGCAATCCCCATTCAAATCCCAACTCATTTGTTCATAGTTAGAAAAAGCAATTCTCAAATTTATCTGGAATAATGAAAAACCCAGGATAACTAAAACTATTCTCAACAGTAAAAGAACTTTTGGGGGAATCAGTATCCAGGACCTCAAGCAGTACTACAGAACAATATTGGTAAATTGGTAAAACTGATGGTATTAGTACATGACAGGCAGGTAATAGAAGACCCAGA
Organism: Apodemus sylvaticus; assembly: GCF_947179515.1. Lineage (NCBI taxonomy): Eukaryota > Metazoa > Chordata > Mammalia > Rodentia > Muridae > Apodemus > Apodemus sylvaticus. The sequence continues at coordinate 65,036,105 of NC_067489.1, forward strand.
AATGAACCCACATACCTATGGTCACTTGATCTTCGACAAAGGAACTGAAACCATCCAGTGGAAAAAAAGATAGCCTTTTCAACAACTGGAGGTCATCATGCAAAAGAAGGTGAATTAATCCATTCTTATCTCCTTGTACTAAGTTCAACTTCAGGTGGATCAAGGACCTCCACATAAAACCAGACACACTGAAACTAATAGAAAAAAAAAACTGGGGAAGACCTTTGAGGACATGGGCACAGGCAAAATTTCCTGAACAGAACACCAATATCTTATGCACTAAGATCAAGAATTGACAAATGGGACCTCATAAAATTACAAAGTTTCTGTAAGGCAAAGGACACTGTCAATAGGACAAAATGGCAACCAACAAATTGGGAAAAGATCTTCACCAACCCTTCATCTGACAGAGTGCTAATACCCAATATATGCAAAGAACTCAAGAAGGTAGACCCCAGGGAACCAAATAACCCTATTAAAAATGAGGTACAGAGCTAAACAAAGAATTTTCACCTGAAGAACTCCAAATGGCTGAGAAGTACCTTAAGAAATGTTCAGCATCATCAGTCATTAGGGAAATGTAAATCAAAACAACCCTGAGATTTCACCTCATACCAGTCAGAATGGCTAGGATTAAAAACTCAGGAGACAGCAGGTGTTGGAGAAAGAGGAACACTCCTCTACTGATGGTGGGAATGCAAGTTGGTACAACCACTCTGGAAATCAGTCTGGCCCAGTTTTCCTTAGAAAACTGGACATGACACTTCTGGAGGACCCTGCTATATACTGGGCATATACCCAGAAGATTCCCCAGCATGCAATAAGGACACATGCTCCACTATGTTCATAGCAGCCTTATTTATAATAGCTAGAAGCTGGAAAGAACCCAGATAATGGAGGAATGGGTACAGAAAATGTGGTATATTTACAGAATGGAATACTACTCAGCATTTAAAAACAATGAATTCATGAAATTCTTAGGCAAATGGTTGGAACTTGAAAATATCATTCTTAGTGAGGTATCTCATTCACAAAAGAACACACATGCAATGCAGTCACTGATAAGTGGATATTAGCCCAGAAGCTCTGAATATCCAAGACACAACACACATATTTTTCCCAAATTATTCCCAAGAAGGAAGGAGAGGTCCCTGGTCCTGAAAAGGCTTGATACAGCATTGTAGGAGATTACCAGGTCAGAGAAGTTGGAGGGAGTTCATTGGGGAAACGTGGGAGGGAAGAGGCCTTACGGGACTTATGGGGAGGTGGGAACCGGGAAAGGGAAAATCATTTGGAATGTAAGCAAAGAATTTAGAAAAGGAGAAAAAAGAAAAAAAGATAAATACATCCCACCGTAGGAAATAAGTTTTTCTTTTTTTTTGTTTGTCTTTTTATTAGATATAAAAATTCTTTATTTACATTTCAAATGTTGTCCCCTTTCCTGCCCCCCCGCCCCACCCAGGAAATCCTCTAACCTACCTTCTTCTACCTGCTCACTCCAACTCTTGGTATTCCCCTATACTAGGGCATCTAACTTTCCCAAGACCTTACATCCCTTTGATGTCCAACAAGGCCAGCTTCTGCTGCATATGCATCTGGATCCATGGGTCCCTCCATGTGTGCTCTTTGGTTGGCAGTTTAGTCCCTGGGAGCTCTGGGGTTACTGGGTTGTTCAAATTGTTGTTCCTGTATGGCACTGCAAACCTATTCAGGTCCTTTCTCTAGCTCCTCCATTGGAGACCCTGTCCTCAGTCTAATGGTTGGTTGAAAGTGCCCCACTTTTATTTGTCATGCAGCACTGGCAGAGCCTCTGAGGTGACACCTATATCAGACTCCTGTCAGCAAGCACTTGTTGGCATCCACAATAGTGTCTGGCTTTTGTAACTGTACATATGATGGAGCCTTAGGAGGAGCAGTCTCTGGATGGTCTTTCCCTCAGTCTCTGCTTCATACTTTGTCTCTGTATCTCCTGTGTGTGTAGGAAATAATTAATGGTACTTAATGTTACTGTTCTTGCCAAAATTATTTGCACAAGTGCTGTTAAAGAACTACTGAGTGCTTATGATAAAATGATTACATCACAAGGCTATTTAGCATATGTAACATGATAAAATTTGTCATTTAGCATCTATGAAGTAATTAATGTATTGTTATTCAGAGAGATTTTTTTCTTTTTCCTTTTTTATTGGATATTTTCTTTATTTACATTTCAAATGTTATCCCCTTTCCTGCCCCCCAAACTTCCTATACCGTTCCCCCTTCCCCTGCTTCTATGAGGGAGTTCCCTCACCCACCCTTCTACCCACTCCCACCTCCACACCCTCAAATTCCCCTACAGCAGGGTATCAATCCTTCACCTGACCAAGGGACTCTTCACCCATTGATGCCCAATAATACCATCCTCTGCTACATATACAGTTGGAGCCATGGGTTACTCCATGTGTACTCCTTGGTTGGTGGTTTAGTCCAGGGAGCTCTGGGGGATCTGGTTGGTTGATACTGTTGTTCTTCCTATGGGGTTGCAAACCTCTTCAGCTCCTTTAGTCCTTTCTCTACCTCCTCTGTTGGGGATGGCTTGCTCAGTCTAATAGTTAGCTGCAAGTATCCGCCTCTGTATTTGTCAGGCACTGGCAGAGCCTCTCAAGAGACAGCTATATCAGGCTCCTGTCAGGATGCACTTCTTGACATCCACAATAGTGTGTGGGTTTGATGACTGTATCTGGGATGGATCCCCTGGTGGGGGCAGTCTCAGAGAGAATTTTTAAAGATTTGTGTGTGTGTGTGTGTGTGTGTGTGTGTGTGTGTGTGTGTGTATGTGTGTGTGTGTGTGTGAAAGGCATGTGGGGAGGGTGTGCGCATACACAAGTGCATGCATGAATGCACGTATACACATGAGTGTATTGCCCAAAATGCCAGAAGAGGGAAGCAAATCCCTGAGAACTGGAGTTACAGCTTGCGAGTCACCCAGTAGAAAAAAAAAAAAAAAGAGTCCTCTTGAAGAACAGTGAATGCTTTTAACCGCCTACCTCTAGGCAGAGAATCTTTAAAAGATTATAAGTATTCTTCCATAAGCACCAGCAGTTCTATTAACTACTGAATTACTAAATGATTTGGTATGTAACTTTCTGCCATTGAACACATAAATTTATTTACTAACTATAGCTAAATAAAAACAATTTGAGACTGTTCAAATATCAGATGATCTCACAGGTGGCAGACTCTTACAGAACACACAGCTGTTAAGTAAATTATTCCAGATTTTCAGTTTACACACCATCCCACTTGAATGTGCCAGGCAGCTCTTTAATAATGCAACAGATCTCAGATGCAGCCTCTGGAAGTGGTCTCCCTTAAAATGGTCACGTAGAGAAAAATATAATCACATGAAAATTAACACATTTCCAGCAAGCAACTGCCAGGATATTTACTGCTTTATAACTGGTTCTTCTGTCTTCCGTATGAGGACCAGTCAAGTGCAATCTCCCTGCCTACCTCCCACTCCATGCCTCCTCTCGGATTCAGCTACTTGACTTCCTTGTTAGTCAGGCTTTCCAAATGCATCTCCCTTGTGCCTCTGTGTTTCAAGGATAGATCTCCATTTCCTCACCTTTAGGGCATTTTCTCCCTAGGTATCCTCATAGCTCCTTCCTCTGGTTTCTTAGGGTCTTAATTTATAGGTCATCCTTTCAGTTAACTACCTATTCAGGAGCATCTACCACTGGCATTCTCATTAGCACATCCTTCCCTCAGGAGCCTGTTTCACAGCATCACTTCATCAGCATACTTGTCCATCACCACCTTCCATTCCTATGTTCAATTCCTCTCCTAGTTACTGTTTCATTAGCATCTCTCCCTACTTCCACTTACCATCTAGCCTGTACCCTGATTTATTCTTCTTCTCTACACTAATCACTAACATCTGCCAAATTAATTTATCTGTCTATTACTGTTTTCTCTCGCTAGAATTAAAGCTTCAATAGAGCAAACAATTATCTTACTTCCTGTTAAAACTTAGAGTTTTAACATAATCCTTGCCTCTCATAGAACAGTTGTTTCATAACTGCTAAACAAACATGCCCACGTGAGTAAGTGAATATGGGGAGTGAATGAATAATGGTTGACGCTCAATTTTTCAAATCACTTATAGATTTCTCTTACACTTGGTGAGTAATCTTTATAACATTTTTTGAGCAAATAATCTTGGATTTTCCTATTTTGAAACATGGCTAATAATTCTTTAAAGTCTCTCTATATAGGAACTAAACACCCAATTCATAGCCACAGAAACAACAAAATAAAAATTGACTCCTTATCTATTTTAAAATCATATTCAAATGAAGCACAAAAGAAGGGAACAGGATATAGCTACAATGAAGAACAGCCATGATCCACGCACAGAGGTCATTGATAAAAAGCATACTGATACTATATTGATATGGGTACTGCATATACATACACACATACATATATAGTTTCAGCTCAAGGCTGCTTTAAACTGTTATATTGACTTTATGATGCATATGAGTAAACTAATGTTTCTAAGAGCTTATTCTCTAAATTAATAGATGACATCATCATATTCACATACCACTTTTTTCTCATTAGTCTTGTGATAAGTTGATCCCTTCCTCTGGATCAGTTTTTGAGTCTATCTCTCCTTTCTCTACTGTTGAAAGTACTGGCCTGAATTCATTCCTGAGTTAAGTTTTTAAAATTTAGTTCTTCTATTTTGTAAATTGTATGTGTGGGAGTGTGTGGAGGTGGGAGGTGTTGTGGATGTAAGTGCAAAGACCAGAAGAGGACGTCAGATCTCCTAGAGCTGGAGTTATATGTAGTTTCGAGTGGATGCTGTGGATGCTAGGAACCAAACTCTACACTGAGCCAGCTCTACATACTTTTGTCTTTTAGTTTAAACTTTTATTACTTTTCAAATGTAATAATCCTAAAACACAAGTATAAATTAGATGACATTTCTTCATTTCAATTTGGTCAACCCAACTGTACCAGATGTGCTTGATTACACGTAGGCAGGAGGTACATAGCCCAAAGTACATCGGGATGTATATTTGCCCTCAGTTGGACAAATAAAGAAAGTATGTAACATCATGGATTTGTCTTTAGAGCGTCTGGCCAGTGTAGCTCGTGGCCATTCTCTGGGAAACCTGAGCGGGATTCTGGCTAATGTCCCTCTTCCTGGCCAGTATTAAATAAAGCCTGCTTTAGCTGAATAATTTCTCTTTGTGACTTTCGGGTTTAACACTATATGGACTAAATCTTATTGTCTCATCTTTATTCTGTATTAGCCAATGATAATTCCTTTTTTTTTTTTACTTTACTCTACTAAAATAAAGCAAACAGCACGAAGAGCACAAGGTATATATCAATTAAAATAAATCTACAAACCCTTGCAACCACATTTTAAAAGTAAGCACACTATCAAAACTATTCATTTTTCAATGGATTCCAACTCCCTGCTCTTGTTTTTATAAAGTCATTATTAAAACATGGTGTTCCAACATGTTAATTAGAAAAACATTTGCTCTGCCAATGTCTTAATTACTACCATGATATAAATGTTACAAAAAAGAGTAGAGCAGGGTAATTTACAGTGATGTGACATTTGACAATGAAAAGGAGGAACACAAATCACTGGGTAACATGAATGTCCCTATGGTATTGTAACTGCGTCTACTTCATCGTTATAAGAGGAAGCTAATGAAACACTCTGAAATGCTCATATGTTCTGGTGGAGCTTGATAGATGTGGTATTTTTTTTTCTTCCTAGTAAATTGCTAATTTCGTTTCAATAGATTAATTAGTTTTGTCAAAATTTATAAACAGGCTAATTTTTTTTGCACCAAATTTTTTTACTTCATTGCAAAACACAATATTATATCATATCACTCTTCAGCAGACAGTAGCACAGGTAACAGGCAACTCAAAGCTAACCACATCCAAAATCCAAGACAACGTGAAGACTGCATCTAGTCTGTCTTTTAAAAATTAGAGCTAGATTCTTCACTCAGAAGGAAAAGAAAATCAATGAATGGTAACTCTGTAGCTTTGACTACAGTGGCTGAAAGGAGTAGGTTATCTCAAGAGTGCCTGCTGCTCTTCTAGAGATCAGATTTGGTACTCAGCATCCATGTCAGGTCACACATGACAGATAACGCATCTGGCATCCTCTTCTTCCCTCTAGCAGCATCTACACATAGGACACACACACACACAGAGAGAGAGAGAGAGAGAGAGAGAGAGAGAGAGAGAGAGAGAGAGAGAGAGAGAGAGAGTCTGAAAAGTCTAGATGATCAAAAGAGAATATGAAGGAACAATGGGTTTATTTATGTAGGTCACTGAAGATCATTTCAGAACAAATGAGCAGAAATTAGTTAACTTGTGAGGGAAGAGGAAAGTCAACGGGGCTTTGAAGACACAAATTTAACTTGAAAGCAAGACAGATTTTGAAAATCCACTTTGCACTTTGTTGATTAATCCCTCCACATCCTCATTTATCAAAGGAACTTATCAGTTTGATCAGTAACCTGAACATTTTTTCATATTGTTTAGAAAGTTCATTGAGTATGATGACTTACTTACATTGTTAGATTAAATGAAAAAAAAATATAATGTGATTCTCAGATCTTGATTGTAGGTAAGCTTGCTAGAATACAAGGAAAGACTAACAAATACCAAATTCTTAGTCACAGCCAAAGGAACTAAAACAAATTTTTAAAACTAAGACGTTAAATATCGAATATTTAGAACAAGCAATAGCCTTACCAGTAACCAAAAGATACCCCTTTAAGAGAGTATATTTTATTCATTTTGACTTGTAAAGAAATACATTTATAAAATATTCAATTTCAAAAGAACTGGAAGCTAAATAGAAAAAAATGAAGTGTTTCAGTACTTTATCCTAATTCCTAGTTCTGTCCTTCAAAGGCAGCTAAGGCTCCTGGCATGCCATTTATTATATCTATACATTATGCATATGCAATGAAGTAGACTGTCAGTTGAAGATATTTGTGTCATTCCTTTGAGAGATCTGAATACCTCAGGGAAACAGGATTAGGCCCTGTTCAGGATGAATAATACTTCCTTGGTGCCTACTAATGTCTAGCTTTTACTCTTTAAAAACTACAGATGGTTAAAAACGTTATTTTATATTCTTATTATCCTATCCATAGCAGGTTTATGTTGTAGTCTAAAAGATATTGGTATAATATACACACAGAAAATACTGAAATTTTAAAAGACTTTAGCATTTATTTACTAATGGAAATGATACTAAACAGAGAGACGTTATCAGGAGAGGCAATGTATATGGGAACACTTGTCTCAGACAGGTGAGACCCTTGTGCTCTATCTAATGGGAGAGAGAAGAAAATGGGCACTGTTTGTAATGATGAAATTCACCCTAGCAATTTCCATAATAAATGAGGCAATATAGGAAATATTTGAAAAGAAATAAGTAGAAGAATCAGAGGTGAAAAGTGTCATAGAAGAATATTCTTCTATAACATTGGTATGCTATTGAAGACTATATGCTAAAGTTTTTAAATAAGAGAAAGATAGATGGTGGCTGGGGAGACTTAACATATCTGACTAAGACACTCTTGATTTAGGGACAGGCTCTGAGGAGTCCAAGAATGTGAAAGGAAAAACTGACAGGGGAGCAAAGTGAAGGGGTCATTGGCGCTCAGGCCAACGTTAACTAAAGCTGAAGCTGAATGCTGTTATCTTGTGTGTGCATTTTTATATGCGTGTTATAATAAATAGGGTGCCTGATTTTGTAAATTACAAATAGAGGGATCTGAGCTTCAAAGAAGCAGGTTTATCTTTAAATATAGAAAGAATGGAGACATGCACTGAACAGGAAGATGTTGATCCTGTAACCTCATTCTAGGTTACACAGACAAGAAAGAAGATGCGAGACAGAAGCTGCTACTATTAAAGAATCCATTTCAAATACTACCTAATTCCAGAAGGTAGAGTGTATCTCTCAAGATGAGAAACTCAAGAAGTGTTAGAGTTTGCTGATAATGAAGTAGGAATCATGGATGGCTTGTTGAGGAAAGGGAAAGATATTTTTGTTACAAGAATAAGTCAACATCTTGAGAGTGTTATTATTCACCCTGTGTCTTGTAGCAAGAGAATGTCTTTTCTTAATTACATGCAAGTAAAATCATTTGATTTCCTGCTAGAGGTTTCAACAACTCTATCCAGCTCTATAAGCTAACTCCACTAAAGCTAAATGAGCATTGCAGGTAGGGGTTTCACAGGTGTTTAAATCTATTTCTAGTAACACATCTTTACCATCAAATGAGTTTATTCTTCACCCATAATAAATCCTTCATCTTTGCTCTGGAAGGGCATCTAAAAGGAATTACACCTATCTTGAAAAGCATCCCAGTTAATCATAACCATGTCTTGTGCTCCAGACATTTTGATTAGAGGATTATGTAAGGCTGCTTGCAGCCAAGGATAGATGTGAAGGAGCCCAGAATAAACCAGTAAATAAATTTACTGAGACCATTATGAGCATTTTGTGTAATTTTTCTGCAACTTGATTCTACACTTCTCAAGCATGATCTTTGCAGATATCAGCACTGTATTGGTACAGTGCCGTTCATCAGGCTTGAAAAGGGGAGATGACTTTATTGTGATCAATACAAAGGAAATGACATCAAAATAGGTGGTGTGACTCCATCTCTTGACATTCATATGCCCCTGATAGAGACATTGATTTTACAATTATGATTAAACTAAAAAGGTTTGAATATATTATTAAAGGTAGGTGAAAAACAAAATGTAATCAGTGATATTGGGCTATTACGCATTATTGAGTATGAAAAGTGCATGCAGTGACATACTAAATATAGCATAGAAATGGCTAATCCAGGGTTAAGGAAAAGGTTTCTTTTTTTTATTTTATTTTATTTTATTTTATTTTATTTTTTTACATTTCAGTTGTTGCCCCCCAAACACACACACTTCCTTATCCCATTCTTTCTTTTCCTTGCCATTTGAGGGTCCTTCCCCTTCACCATCCCTTCCCTGGGGTCTCAAATCTCTTAAGTTCATCTTCTCCCACTAAGGCCAGGCCAGGCCGACCTCTGCTGAATATGTGTCTGGGGCCTCAGACCAGCTCATGTATGCTCCTAGTTGGTGGCTCAGTCTCTGGAAGCTCCGTGGCATCCAAGTTAGCTGAGAGTGCTGATCTTCCTATGGGATCTCCCTCCCTTCAGCTTCCTTTCCCTAATTCAATCACAGGAGTACCCAACTTCTGTCCAATGGTTGAGTGTAAGCTGCTAGTAGAACTCAGAGAATAGCCATACCAGGCTTCCATCTGCACCATAGCATCAGTAATAGTGTCAGGCCATGGTTTCTCCCCACCCCCATGAGATGGATCCCAAGCTGTGCCAGTCATTGGACTGACTTTTCTTCAGTCTCCTCCATTTTTGTTCCTGCAGTTCTTATAGGCAGGAACAATTCTGGGTCAGAAATTTTTACTGTGGCTTAGTAACCCAGTCTCTCTACATGAGGCCCTGTCTATCTACTGGAGATGCAGTCTTCCTGCTCCCTCTTCCCAATGTTGGGCATTTTGGCTAAGGTCTCCCTTGCATTGAGTCTTGAGAGTCTCTCACCACCAAGGTCTCTGGTACTTTCTAGAGGGTCCCCTACCTCCTACCCCACCCAGACTTATTCCCATTCATTCTTCTGGCCCCATGGGCTTTTCTCCTGTCCTCCCTCAATACCTGATCCTGTTCCCCCACCCAAGTCCCTCCCTCCCTCTGCCTCTTCTGATTATTTTGCTCCCCATTCTAAGTGGGATTGAAGCATCCTCACTTGGACCTTTCTGCTTGTTACACTTCTTAAAGTCTGTGGGTTGTATCCTGAGTATTCTGTACTTTTTGGCTAATATTCACTTATCAGTGAGTACATACCATGCATGTCCTTTTGGGTCTGAGTTACCTCACTAAGGATGATATTGTCTAGATCCATCCATTTGCCTACAAATTTCATGAAGTCATTGTTTTTAATAGCTGAGTACTATTCCATTATGTAAATGTATCACTTTTCTGCATCTATTCTTTGGTTGAGGGACATCAGGGTTTTTTCCAGCTTCTGGGTTACAAATAAGACTACTTTGAAAATAGTGGAGCACATGTCCTTGTGTTATGGTGGAGCATCTTTTGGGTATATGCCCAAGAGTGGTATAGGTGGGTTTTCATTGTCAATAAGAGAGAGAAAATATCCTGAGGCATCTGGAAGAGTCCAGAGCAGAGAAAAAAAGAGGAAGACTAGACATGGCCAAGGATAGAGAAACAAGATGAGGAAAAATCAAGAGTTTTTAGGGAGTATGAGTAGCTGGGGTAGGCAGAGCAGGCTTGGGAGTTTAAGTGAAGGGAAGGAGGAAGAGGTGAGAAGGGCCAGGACCTGATGGTCATTGAGATGTTCGAGATGTCTAGAGACTAAGGGAGAATGGAGGTCAATATAAGTTTTGATAAGCAACTGTGTGTGTGTGTGTGTGTGTGTGTGTGTGTGTGTGTGTGTGTACAAAGAACCATATGTCCCTTCTGCCAGAGGCAAAGGAGATGACTCTTTTTAGACAGGAATCCATTTCAGAAGTTCCTGAGGAATGCTGGCTTTTATCTAATTACCAGAAATCCTTCTACTGTCCAGCTTGAGCTCAATTTTGGAGCAAGACAGTGACCCTGCTCCTTTGGAGGAGATTGCTTACCCTTTGGACCTGACAGAAGAGAGCTGAAGGTACGAAGTAAATCAACATTCACAATTATTAGCTGCCTGTTGCTTAATTTGTATAATATTTGCTCTTAGTTTTGAAACTTAGTTATGTACTAGTCTTAATGGTTTAAAGTAGTTAATGAATAAATTAGTTTGAATTTTATACTTACTGCAAAAACTACTAGAATAGTTCCTGATATATAAAAATAGTTACATGACTTAGCATATTACTGTGAACACTTCCTTGAAGAATAGGAGAAAAGGCTCACAGCTTTTCACATACTGCAAACAACTACAGATGCTAAAATCACTTTCAAGCTCTGAAAGACTAACATTTTTCATTTCAGATTTGGCACAATTTGAAATTTCCAAAGAACTCCCCAGCCACGCCAACTAGTTCATTTCTTAGGATAGAAGGAAACCACTGGATAGTATTTTTGTGCAGCCTGGAACGGCTTTGATGGTAAAACAGTGTCATCTAGTGAGAACTTTAAATGATGAAATTCCTGGAGGCAAATCAAACTGCCTGAAAGGTTTCAGTAGCATAATTCAAATTTCTAAGATTTTGAAACAAAAGCCATTGCCCTTAGCACTCAGTTGACATATGAGTAGATGTTTGGGGTGAGTTTAACATAAGAAGAAACAGAGATTCTGCAGAATACAGACATGTCTTATTTACAGTTGCATATCTGAGGATTGAGTTCTTATATTTTGAGAAGTACTGGGGGGTGTATTTGTTATTGCTGCTCTGTTGCTAATTTCCTCTTGATGATGCAAATACTAACTCCAGTGGAAGTTAAAAGATGAGTCTTTCAGTTTGCTTTCACTCAGTCCCTTGATTGACACTATTGGGATGGGCAAAGTTGATCTACTTATGGGCAGATGTGTTATCCATTTTGGAAGGGGTGGAAGACTCATGGATGTACGTCAAAGGGCAATCACAACTTCTATGTTCATATCTAAGTATGTCCTTGACATGGGAGGTCACCTCTATTCTCATGTAAGCATCTCTGACAACCACTCTTACAGCATTCTCTGAGACTGTCAGAATGTTATCGTATTTTCCCCAATGTTCTTTAAATTAAAATGATGTCTTAGAGAACTTATAATTTTTGAAAATGTTTAGAGAACTTGTCACACTGCATCTGAGATCTGCTGATGGCTGAGCAAGCAAACAGCTCACTGACAATCCGCAGTGACACTCCCTAATCCTGCCTGAAGAAACAGACAGAGTCATTTTTCTTCCATGTGCTACCCATCACATGATTTCCACTTTGTTTCAACATTGAAAACTTACCCTGAATACACACTCCTTTGAGATATTTAGCATGTGTCATTGGTATAAAGAGATTCAGTTCTCAAAATTAGTAATCTTCATAGTGTAGACTAGAATCCCAAACACTCATGAAATAGGAGTAGGATGTAACTAAGTGAACTAAAGCATTAACATTTTTCCTATTCTACAAATGGGCATCAAAGTTCACAATAGCCAATTAGTGAATAATTCCGTTGAGCTTATTAGTGAAGTCACTTTATAACCTGATGCTTGTGCTTAATGCTTGTCTTTTTTAAGTGAGTTTAAAAGCTTATAATAAAGATCCATTTATGTTTATTGGCCTTCTGATTTAGCTAAATTCGAATGTAGTAAATCTTAAGTCTTAGTTTAAACACTTAAAGTGGTATAATTCTTAATAAAACTTGAATACATAATTTTCCAATTTAGAATTAATTAGTAACATTGGTTATTCATGAATTTTGTGTATAATTTATCATTTCAATGAAATAAAATTCTTTCCTAGCACTGACATTTTTTTTCACTTAACATAACAAGTTAATTTATGTGTGTATGTGGTGTTTGCGTACATATTGTGTACTAATATGTGAGGGAAACGGAGACCAAAAGTTGGTGTCTGGCATCTTCCTCAATTGCTCTTCCCCCTCACTATTTTAGACAGTCTCTCAGTGAACCCCGAGATCATTGGTTTAGTTCAACTGGCTGTCCAGAGATCACAGGGATTCTTTTTCTGTGTCTCCAGAAGTCAGATTACAGGTGCACACACACTACCATGTCCAACTTCTAAAGTGAATGCTGGGGCTCCAAAGTCAGGTCACAGTGCTCACACCACAAGCACTTTATCTACTATGCCAATTCCACAAGCATGTAAGACAGTATTTTACAGTAATTATTTTTAAAATCACACTACACTGCCATAACTGCAATGATCACTACAATTATCTGAAGATATAAACCCTATGCCATTTGTGTTTATCTAGCTTCTGACAAGCCCCAAAGCCTGAGCTCCCTTTTCATAAGAGTTCAACTCCTTTTGAAGTTTCATGCTTTCATCATTCATCTCAATCCCATTTCTCAGCTCTGGGCTCTTTCTCTATGTATGTTGTAAATTAAGATCTTTTTTAACAACCCCCTATCACTTTTATCTTTGCTACAAGTTCTTCTGGTGTTCTTACTAGGTTTGCAGTGCCAGAACCCAACACATCATTAACATAGAGAAGTGGCAAGCCTCTAGACTCATTTTTATGATCCCCACCCTGCTTTTCCACTTTCCTCTGTGAATATCCTAAACTATGATTCTCTAGTCTTTTCTGCCATAATCATTGTTTTTTTCATCTCCACAAAATGAGCTACTACATTTGTTTTTAATTTTTTCTACCACAATGTTCATTATCTTCATATAGGTTAGTCACCTGAACCTGTGTTCATGTATAAACCAGGAGCACAGTCTTGAAGTTACCTACTCTCTATCCACCAGTCTCCCTACTACCCAAAAGCCAATTACTATAAATATAACTCAGGTGTCCAAGACATTGATGCTATTACTAGTTGGTATATCTCTAGATTCACACAGCATCATCTTTCCATGTTATTGATACAGATGCTGATGAACCAGCCCAACTCCATCTTAAGATTGAAAGTCATCTTATTACAAGTTCAAAATAAATTCATTCCTGTTTTCTGTAAAATTTGGGTTCAAGCATGTCTTGACCAATTTTCTGGAATTTGACATGTTACACAACCTACACCCTGGCCTCCAGCCTGATGATATGAGATGCCCTTCCAAATAATTTTTGAAATGTTCAGCCCAGATCCTACATAACCAAACAATCTCTCAACCTTGGAAACCCACTTCTCTTAAAAATTTTAAGCTATGTAAGTCCCACAATCTCCTGAGTTCGCTGTTATTTTCTCAAACCACACTTCATGGAGATAGCCATATCTGTCAGAAAATAAAGCTTGTTTGATTCAACTAAAAGGATTTGGATAGTGGTCTTTACTCTGGTTTGGTGGGATTAACATTGTTTCTGGCTATACCACTGTATTACCTTATTTCAAGGTGTTCTCATCAAAGCATAGTACTCTAGATCTTTATATCATAACTTACATTTCCAGCTTTTATTATAATCTAAAGTTCTGCTAAGTTGATCCCTTCCAAGTATTGTTACCACATTTTATTACTTACATGAGAATTGTACTCATTTTCCTTCTCTTAAGCATCTAGTTTTAGTTCTTGATTCAGATATTTATTATGCCCTCTTCCCTCATAAAATTAATTAAATCAGTAAAGGACATCTGTAGACTCTTGGCACCCAATCTGAGGACACACTGCCTCTCCTTGCTTCTTTGTTCAGTGTCTTAATAAAACCTATTGCTCCCTTTTTATTCAAGATCAACAATATAATAATTTTCTGCTAAATCATTCTATTTAGCATGAAATTATTACATAATATATCAAATGAAAGAAAAAAAAGGAAAAACTATTTTTCTATTCAACCATTGTATTTTCCCATTTCCCCTTTCAAAACAAACTTCACAATGAGATTATCTATACTCACTCTATTCTCGCTGTTCACTGTAAAATATGTTATTACTCAGATCTCTACTGCTTTCCATCCCTACCACTCTGCCTAAGCATCCTCTAAGTTCCTCTTGATGTTTCATCACTCCTGATACACCAGTCTACAATGTACAATCATATCTCTTTTCCTTAACTTCATTCAGTTGTCACAACTAATACAGATAGATAAGAATCATTATAAAAATGAAATTATGAAGGAAAAGTACAAAAATGAATAATCTAATTGAAGAGACTTCATGGTGTATTATAAAAAGAGTACTAATCAATATATTAGAGTACAAGCCTGTAGAGTAGATAGACACAAAAGTCACATGGAACATCCTCCACTTAGGGCATTCTTCTCCAATGTTATATACCAGAATGGTGAGCATCTTACTGAAACAGTCCATTAGAAGTTGTTTTGGCTAAGAAGCACTGATGCTTCATGTGAGCCCATGTTAACTAGAAGCAGGATGAAAGCTTAATACCTCTATGTTCATTTTGTACCTGTCTGTCTCTAATTTTGGCTAAAGGAACAGAGGTAATTCACTGTCATCAACCTTTCCTTGAGTCACCTTGGGTTCAATAAACAGAGCCTTACAGTACAGAATTCATCCTACAACATACACATAGATAGATTAGAGCAATTATATGTGACAGTGAGGCTGCACTCTGCAGCAGAAATAACCATCTCCTGACAACTGGTTTAACTTGACAGATATAAGGCTCTCTTGGGACCATCATACAGAACCAGAACTTCAGAAATGAACAAGGACCTCACATCTTGCTCAGAGAAGTTTAATTATGTATACACCCTGATGCTCTGCCCCAATTCTTTCTATGTTTATATCAGGCCAGTACCTGGAGTCAATGGATGGCTTTATCTGTACCTCTTCCTAATGTAGCCATATTGAATAAAAGTCCTCTTTCTTTCTTTCTTTTTTTTTTGGGGGGGGGGGAGGAAAGGGTTTATTCAGCTTACACTTCCACACAGCTGTTTATCACCAAAGGACGTCAGGACTGGAACTCAAGCAGCTCAGAAAGCAGGAGCTGATGCAGAGGCCATGGAGGGATGTTATTTTCTGGCTTGCTTTCTTTTTTTTTTTTTTTTTTTTTTATTATTCGATATAATTTATTTACATTTCAAATGATTTCCCCTTTTCTAGCCCCCCCACTCCCCAAAAGTCCCGCAAACCCCCTTCTCTTCCCCTGTCCTCCCACCCACCTCTTCCCACTTCCCGGTTCTGGTTTTGCTGAATACTGTTTCACTGAGTCTTTCCAGAACCAGGGGCCACTCCTCCTTTCTTCTTGTACCTCATTTGATGTGTGGATTATGTTTTGGGTATTCCAGTTTTCTAGGTTAATATCCACTTATTAGTGAGTGCATACCATGATTCACCTTTTGAGTCTGAGTTACCTCACTTAGTATGATATTCTCTAGCTCCATCCATTTGCCTAAGAATTTCATGAATTCATTGTTTCTAATGGCTGAATAGTACTCCATTGTGTAGATATACCACATTTTTTGCATCCACTCTTCTGTTGAGGGATACCTGGGTTCTTTCCAGCATCTGGCAATTACAAATAGGGCTGCTATGAACATAGTAGAACATGTATCCTTATTACATGGTGGGGAGTCTTCTGGGTATATGCCCAGGAGTGGTATAGCAGGATCTTCTGGAAGTAAGGTGCCCAGTTTTCGGAGGAACCGCCAGACTGATTTCCAGAGTGGTTGTACCAATTTGCAACCCCACCAGCAGTGGAGGAGTGTTCCTCTTTCTCCACACCCTCTCCAACACCTGCTGTCTCCTGAATTTTTAATCTTAGCCATTCTGACTGGTGTAAGATGAAATCTTAGGGTTGTTTTGATTTGCATTTCCCTAATGACTAATGAAGTTGAGCAATTTTTAAGATGCTTCTCCGCCATCCGAAGTTCTTCAGGCGAGAATTCTTTGTTTAACTCTGTACCCCATTTTTTAATAGGGTTGTTTGGTTTTCTGGAATCTAACTTCTTGAGTTCTTTATATATATTGGATATTAGCCCTCTATCTGATGTAGGATTGGTGAAGATCTTTTCCCAATTTGTTGGTTGCCGATTTGTCCTCTTGATGGTGTCCTTTGCCTTACAGAAACTTTGTAATTTTATGAGGTCCCATTTGTCAATTCTTGCTCTTAGAGCATACGCTATTGGTGTTCTGTTCAGAAACTTTCTCCCTGTGCCGATGTCCTCAAGGGTCTTCACCGGTTTCTTTTCTATTAGCTTCAGAGTGTCTGGCTTTATGTGGAGGTCCTTGATCCATTTGGATTTGAGCTTAGTACAAGGAGACAAGGATGGATCAATTCGCATTCTTCTGCATGCTGACCTCCAGTTGAACCAGCACCATTTGTTGAAAAGGCTATCTTTTTTCCATTGGATGTTTTCAGCCTCTTTGTCGAGGATCAAGTGGCCATAGGTGTGTGGGTTCATTTCTGGATCTTCAATCCTGTTCCATTGATCCTCCTGCCTGTCACTGTACCAATACCATGCAGTTTTTAACACTATTGCTCTGTAGTATTGCTTGAGGTCAGGGATACTGATTCCCCCAGATTTCCTTTTGTTGCTGAGAATAGTTTTAGCTATCCTGGGTTTTTTGTTGTTCCAGATGAATTTGATAAGTGCTCTTTCTAACTCTGTGAAGAATTGAGTTGGGATTTTGATGGGTATTGCATTGAATCTGTATAGTGCTTTAGGCAAAATGGCCATTTTAACTATATTGATTCTACCGATCCATGAGCATGGGAGGTTTTCCCATTTTTTGAGGTCTTCTTCCATTTCCTTCTTCAGAGTCTTGAAGTTCTTGTCATACAGATCTTTCACATGTTTGGTAAGAGTCACCCCAAGATACTTTATACTGTTTGTGGCTATTGTGAAGGGGGTCATTTCCCTAATTTCTTTCTCAGCCTGCTTATCCTTTGAGTATAGGAAGGCCACTGATTTGCTTGAGTTGATTTTATAACCTGCCACTTTGCTGAAGTTGTTTATCAGCTGTAGGAGCTCTCTAGTGGAGTTCTTTGGGTCACTTAGGTAGACGATCATGTCGTCTGCAAATAATGATAGTTTGACTTCTTCCTTTCCAATTTGTATCCCTTTGACCTCCTTATGTTGTCGAATTGCCCGGGCTAGTACCTCAAGTACAATATTGAAAAGATAAGGAGAAAGGGGGCAGCCTTGTCTGGTCCCTGATTTTAGTGGGATTGCTTCAAGTTTCTCTCCATTTAGTTTGATGCTGGCTACCGGTTTGCTGTATATTGCTTTTACTATGTTTAGGTATGGGCCTTGAATTCCTGTTCTCTCCAAGACTTTAAGCATGAAGGGGTGCTGAATTTTGTCAAATGCTTTTTCAGCATCCAATGAAATGACCATGTGGTTTTGTTCTTTGAGTCTGTTTATGTAGTGGATTGTATTGATGGATTTCCGTATATTGAACCAACCCTGCATTCCCGGGATAAAGCCTACTTGATCATGGTGGATGATCGTTTTGATGTGTTCTTGGATTCGGTTGGCAAGAATTTTATTGAGTATTTTTGCATCGATGTTCATAAGGGAAATTGGTCTGAAGTTCTCTTTCTTTGTTGGATCTTTTTGTGGCTTTGGTATCAGCGTAATTGTGGCTTCGTAGAAGGAATTGGGCAGTGTTCCTTCTGTTTCTATTTTGTGGAATAGTTTGAAGAGTATTGGTGTTAACTCTTCTTTGAAGGTCTGGTAGAATTCTGCACTGAAGCCATCTGGTCCTGTGCTTTTTTTGGTTGGAAGACTTTCTATGACTCCTTCTATTTCTTTAGGCATTATGGGACTGTTTAGATGGTCTAGTTGGTCCTGAGTTAATTTTGGTATTTGGTATCTGTCAAGGAAATTGTCCATTTCCTCCAGATTCTCCAGTTGTGTTGAGTATAGGCTCTTGTAGTAGGATCTGATGATTTTTTGGATTTCCTCAGTTTCCGTTGTTATATCTCCCTTTTCATTTCTAAGTTTGTTAATTTGGATACTTTCTTCTGTGCCCTTTGGTCAGTCTGGCTAAGGGTTTATCTATCTTGTTGATTTTCTCAAAGAACCAGCTCCTGGTATTGTTGATTTTTTGTATGGTTCTCTTTGTTTCTACTTGATTGATTTCGGCCCTGAGTTTGATGATTTCCTGCCTTCTACTCCTCCTGGGCGAAATAGCTTCTTTTTGTTCTAGGGCTTTCAGGTGTGTCATTAAGCTGGTAATGTATGCTCTCTCCATTTTCTTTTTGGAGGCACTCAGGGCTATGAGTTTTCCTCTTAGCACTGCTTTCATTGTGTCCCATAGATTTGGGTATGTTGTGTTTTCATTTTCATTGTGTTCTAAAAAGTCTTTAATTTCTTTCTTTATTTCTTCCTTGACCAAGGTATCATTGAGTAGAGTATTGTTCAGTTTCCACGTGTATGTGGGCTTTCTGTTGTTTCTGTTGCTATTGAAGACCACTTTTACTCCATAGTGATCAGATAGGAGGCATGGGATTAGTTCGATCTTCTTATATTTGTTGAGGTCTGTCTTGTGACCAATTATATGGTCGATTTTGGAGACGGTACCATGAGGTGCTGAGAAAAAGGTATATTCTTTTGTTTTAGGATAGAATGTTCTATATATATCTGTTAAATCTAATTGGTCCAAAGCTTCAATTAGTTTCATTGTGTCCCTGTTTAGTTTCTGTTTTCCTGATCGGTCCATTGAGGAAAGTGCAGTGTTGAAGTCACCCACAATTATTGTGTTAGGTGCAATGTGTGCTTTTAGTTTTAATAAAGTTTCTTTTACGAAAGAGGGTGCCCTTGTATTTGGGGCATAGATGTTCAGGATTGACAGTTCTTCTTTTTGTATTTTTCCTTTGACCAGCAAGAAGTGTCCCTCAGGGTCTCTTTTGATGACTTTGGGTTGAAAGTCAATTTTATCTGATATTAAAATGGCTACTCCAGCTTGTTTCCTGAGACCATTTGCTTGTAAAATTGTCTTCCAGCCTTTTACTCTAAGGTAGTGTTTGTCTTTGACCCTGAGGTGTGTTTCCTGTAAGCAGCAAAATGTAGGGTCCTGTTTACGTATCCATTCAGTTAGTCTGTGTCTTTTTATTGGGGCATTAAGTCCATTGATGTTAAGAGATATTAAGGAATAGTGATTGTTACTTCCTATCATTTTTGACGTTATTTTTTAAATTTGAATGCTTAACTTCTTTTGGGTTTGATGAAGGGTTACTATCTTGTTTTTTCCAGGGTGAAGTTTCCCTCCTTGTATTGGTGTTGTCCTCCTATTATCCTTTTTAGGGCCGGGTTTGTGGATAGATATTGGGTAAACTTGGTTTTGTCATGAAATATCTTAGTTTCTCCATCTATGGTGATTGAGAGTTTTGCTGGATATAGTAGTTTTGGTTGGCATTTGTGTTCTCTTAGAGTCTGCATGAGATCTGCCCAGGACCTTCTAGCCTTCATAGTCTCAGGTGAAAAGTCTGCTGTGATTCTGATAGGTCTTCCTTTATATGTTACTTGGCCTTTTTCTCTTACTGCCTTTAGTATTCTTTCTTTGTTTAGAACATTTGGTGTTTTGATTATTATGTGACGGGAAGTATTTCTGTTCTGGTCCAGTCTGTTTGGAGTTCTGTAGGCTTCTTGTATATTCATGGGCATCTCTCTCTTTAGGTTAGGGAAGTTTTCTTCCATAATTTTATTGAAGATGTTTGCTGGCCCTTTAAGTTGTAAATCTTCACTCTCATCTATGCCTATAATCCTTAGGTTTGGTCTTCTCATTGTGTCCTGGATTTCCTGGATATTTTGGGTTACAAGCTTTTTGCATTTTGCATTTTCTTTAACTGTTGAGTCCATGGTTTCTATGGAATCTTCAGCATCTGAGATTCTTTCTTCTATCTCTTGTATTCTGTTGTTGATATTTGCATCTCTGTCCCCTGATTTCTTCCCAAGGCTTTCTATCTCCAAAGTTGTCTCCCTTTGAGTTTTCTTAGTTGTTTCTACTTCTGATTTTAGATCCTGGATGGTTTTGCTTAGCTCCTTCACTTGCATGTTTGTGTTTTCCTGTAATTCTTTAAGAGATTTTTGTGTTTCGTCTTTCATGACCTCAGCCTGTTGACCAAAGTTCTCCTGTATTTCTTTAAGAGATTTTTGTATTTCGTCTTTCATGACCTCAGCCTGTTGACCAAAGTCCTCCTGTATTTCTTTAAGTGTTTTTTGCATTTCCTCCTTGTTGGCTTTTGTATTCTCCTGGATTTCTTTCAATGATTTTTGTGTTTCCCTTGCAAGGGCTTCTAACTTTTGATCCATTTTCTCCTGAATTTCTTTATGTATGTCCTTCATGTGTTCCTGTACCAGCATCATGACCAGTGATTTTAAATCCAAATCTTGTTTTACTGGTGTGATGGGGTATCCAGGACATGTTGGTAGAGGAGAATTGGGTTCAGATGTTGCCATATTGCCTTGATTTCTGTTAGTGACGTTCCTGCGTTTGCCTTTTGCCATCTAGTTCTCACTGGTGTTAGTTTATCTTGTCAGTGCTGGACTCACCAGTGCAAGCTGCCCCTTCCCAGTTGGCCTCTGGTGCACAGCTTACCTCCTGCACTGCTTGTAGACAGTGTGCTGCTGCCCAGGCTGTTCTGGTCCCAAAGCAGGCACCCGAAGGCTCCCGCTGGGGCCCGCTGGATTCACTGGAGCACACTGACTTCTCCCAGCTGGCCGCCCGGAAGCCCAGCTAGCCACTTGCAGGACTTGGAGATGTAATGCTGCCGCCCAGACTGATCTGGATCCGGAAGCGGAGAGAGTAGAGCTAAGGGCTTCTGCCTGAGGCCTTGCCCCAGATTGTGTCTGTGGACCAGATGGAGCCTGTGTGCACCCCCAGGGAGTGCCGATGGTGTATGCTACTGTGACCTCCCCTGTGTTCCGCTCACTCCGCTGGGCAGCCGATCCGCCAACCGGGCTGTCGCACACAAGGTTACCCTGGCCGCCCAGTCCCTGAGTCCAGGCAAAAGCCTGGGAGGCCAAGGTCCGAGCAAAGTTCCCCTAGGGCTATGACTGTTAATTGGGTCTGCCAGGTGACTAGGATGGCGGGCAGGCGTGCGCGCCCGCGCTCCCTGAAAGCGCCGGGAGAGTCTGCTTTGCTAACAATCACCTGGGCGGGTTGACTCACAGATGGCCCACCAATCCGCCCAGTTCTTGGGGTCAGTCCTGTGCCTTTTGGGGCCTGGACCCCCGCTTTGTTAGCCTTAGGCTATGCCTGTTACAGGTCTGCCCGCCTGAGCTCTCTGTCGTCCTGCAGACAAAATGGCGGCGGCGCGCTCGCAGGCCTGGGCAAAAAACCTCCTGGCTGGGTTGGCACCCCGATGGCCCCCCGACCCGCCCAGGGCCTGGGTGCAGGCCAACGCCCGTCGGGCTCAGACCACCGCGGTGTTGGCCTCGGATTATGTTTGTGTACCTCAGTCTGTCCGTTCCCCGGAGTCCGGAACCAAGATAGATGCACCTCTCCTGACTGGTGGGAGGCCGAGTTCTGAAGTGGCCTCCGTGCAGGAAAGGCGCCGCACAACTGCCAAAAGTCCTCTTTCTTTATCATTGTTTTTCTCTTAATTGTCTTATGGGGCAATGTATGGGTAAGACTAGCTTTGGGGAGATTCAAGAAGCTAGCCTTCTGGTTAGATTGTTATATATTTCTTAAATAATGCGTAACATCCTATAGAATGTGCACAACAACATTCCACCAATTTAAAAAGCTATAAAGAATATCAAATGAGCTTCAATAATAAAGAGCTCTTAAAGAGGACATATACACATGAAATCCAAAAACCATAAGGGGATTGATAAAAATCATAGCTCTCAACTCAAATAGAATATAAGTGACCATGCATGGCCCATGAACATGCATTTGGGTTGCTATATGCTATAAAATTGTGTTCCAACATGGAACCAATTTTGTGAATGTTTTATCATTACAAAAGAAAAGTCATATATTAAGAGCTCTATCGAATGTATTGATATGTGGGTAGGTTTATAGCAAGGTGCGAGAAATTCTCCTATAGTTTTCAAATATTATCCAATAACATTCTTAGCATTGGGTTTGATGGAAGCTAAGAATACATTTTAAAACCCTGATGGTCAAGATGATGTTGAGTTAGATACTGAAGGCTAAGATAATGTTGAGTTAGATACAGAAGTCAAAGATGATGTTGAGTTAGATACTGAAGGTTAAGATGATGTTGAGTTAGATACTGAAGGCTAAGATGATGTTGAGTTAGATTCTGAAGGCTAAGATGATATTGAGTTAGATACTGAAGGCTTGTGCTAGTTGGCTGTCGAGAGCACTAAAGAGATTCCAAGATAATTTGACTCTAGGTCTATATTGCAGCTCTTTGTAATCATGAAGTTCTCATAAGTCAGTGAATCTTTAGAATCTTTAACACAGGTATATATTTTTAATGATAATTTCAGTCCATAAGGAGAATACCCATAAATCTGTCCATGTGAAAATGAGTATATTCACTAGAAAAATTATATAGACTGAAAGCATAAGGTCAGAATATGGAGAAGAAATCTGCAATAGATTTAATCACTAAGAGTGACTTCGTTCCCCAGCCATGGTGCACCAGATTTTGGCTCTCCATGTCTTCTTGAAAATTTTTCAGAATTAAGAGATTCCTGGTCATCAAACATTCTACTCCTTGATGGATTCAGATGAAAACTGGTAACAAAATCAGCTACTACTCCAAGAAAAGATGCTGGAGAAGAACAAAGCTGAGATTGTAAGGATTCACACAATGGCAAGACTGAGAGTATATACTGAACCATGATCATCAATCAATCTTATCAGATGGACTTCAGCATTTTTAACCTAGAGACTTGATTATGTCTAAATTAGGGGTATGGTTTGCCTAGTAATAAAATGTAGACCCCTTCAAAAATAAAGAGGATACATAGTAGGAGGATTTGAAAGAAGGTAATGGTGGACAGGTATGATCAAAAATACATTGTACAAAGGTATGGAGCGTTCAAAGAAAGAAATATACTATTTTAAAAGTCATTAGCCAAAAGACAGAACCTGAATTTAATTCTGAGATAGGCTATCAGAACTCTTCTTTCGGGCTGGGGAGATGGCTCAGCAGGTTAGAGCACTGACTGCTATTCCGAAGGTCCTGAGTTCAAAATCCCAGCAACCACATGGTGGCTCACAACCATCTGTAAAGAGATCTGACTCCCGTTTCTGGAGTGTCTGAAGACAGCTACAATGCACTTAGATATAATAATAAATAAACCTTTAAAAAAAAAAAAAAAACAGGTATCCCTCAACAGAAGAGTGGATACAAAAAATGTGGTATATCTACACAATGGAGTACTATTCAGCCATTAGAAACAATGAATTCATGAAATTCTTAGGCAAATGGATGGAGCTAGAGAACATCATACTAAGTGAGGTAACCCAGACTCAAAAGGTGAATCATGGTATGCACTCACTAATAAGTGGTTATTAACCTAGAAAACTGGAATACCCAAAACATAATCCACACATCAAATGAGATACAAGAAGAAAGCAGGAGTGGTCCCTGGTTCTGGAAAGACTCAGTGAAACAGTATTTGGCAAAACCAGAACGGGGAACTGGGAAGGGGTGGGAGGGAGGACAGGGGAAGAGAAGGGGGCTTACGGGACTTTCGGGGAGTGGGGGGGGCTAGAAAAGGGGAAATCATTTGAAATGTAAATAAATTATATCGAATAAAAAAAATTAAATAAAAAAAAAAAAAGAACTCTTCTTTCCCACAGGAAAAGGTTCTGGGCCCTATGGTGTTTCTATTTTCTGCTATAGAGGAAGTTTTTACTCAACTCTAGGCTAAGGAAAATGAGTTCTTGATGGTCGCTCATTTTCTAAAAGAGAAAACCACCTCAGATTCTTGTGGGAAATAAGATCTCCACACATTCTGAGTCAAGCAAAGTTTTTGTTTGAACATCCATCACTGATAGGGAGAGACAGAAAACCTTTCATATCATTGTGTCTTCCATGTTTGCTACAGAAAATGCTTAATTGACTAATTAGCTGGATTGATTTATTTACAGTGAGTGTGTAGCAGTGTATGTTGTCAATACAAAACAGTCTCATCTCAAAGAGGATAGGAGTTAGCTTATTCTAAACCATTTGACTATCAGTGTCCATGGCCCAAGAACACAGGTTCAAGTGGAAATTGCATGTTCCAATGTGGTAACAGTTTCTTGAACTTCATTAAATAACAGAAAACAAGAAAACTATAAACTAGACAATTTTAAAGTTCATTGGTGGAATCATCAGGTAGGCAGGTTATTGAATGACAGGAAAATCTCCTCATCCTTTTGTTTGGTGAAGGCTGTGGTCTGTGGATTTCAAAGGGTTTATGTAATAGTAACAAAGACGTAAGATCTGTACAGAGGTGAGTAATAAAGAGTCATTAAGGAGACCTAAATATGGCCAAGATAATTTGCTCTAGACTTTCTACTTTTCAACTTCTCTACAATGTTGAAGTTTTAATGAGTTCATCAGTCCTAGATGAGTATAAGGTAAAATTCTTTCCTGGAACTTTCATTCACTGTGTGCATATGAGATAGAGGAGTGACACATGCATGACATGACATGCATGTGGAGGACAAAGCACAAGTGTTTCTTCCTACTATCTCCCCATAGGAGATTTGAGACTACAGATGCCTGTCACAGCATCTACCCTTTTATGTAGGTTCCAAGGATGTATACATCATCAGTCTTGTGCCTTTACTCCCTGAGCCATCTTCTCAGCCTTTATTTTAATTTTCATTGTGTATAGTCATTCTACATGGTCCAATACTCATGTAGACTATTTTCATTAAAGCAAAGATTATATATTTGGTATTCTCTCCAACAGCTCTCTACTATAACTTTTTTTCCTCACCTCTTCCCCTATGACCTTTGTTTCCTTAGAAAGTTGCACTTCCATGTAAACATAATATATATGTATATGGCTTTATATAGCTAAATAAAATCCAGGAATGTGAGAAAAATCCATGCTATTTGTCTTTTCAAGACTAGTTTGCATTGCTTAGCATGGTTGTATGCAGTGATATCCACCCATTTTCCTTCAAATGATTTAACTTCATGTTCTTAGGGTGAAAAGAAACCAGGCATATTTAACATATATTAATGATACATATATAAAAGTAAAGATATATTTTATTTGCTTTATCCATTCCTCTTTTGGGTACCTAGGTTTGCTCCACAATTTATGAATAGACTTATAACAAACACCAAAGTGTACATGACTCTGTGATCTGTTGACTTGGTGTACTTTGTTTAAATACACAGGGAATCTAGAGGTTGGTCATAGGTGGAACTATTTTTAGTTTTCTAAGAAACATCTATCTGACTTCCCTAATAGAGTGGTCTGCATCCCCACCAGATGTCTATGCTCTTGTTGTCTCCTGCTGTTATTTTCTTAATGACTGCCATCCTGATTGAGGCATGGAATATCAATGTAGTTTTCATTTGCATTTCCCTATAGCTGGTGATAAGTACTTTTGCATCTCCTTTGAAATTTTACTGCTGTCAGACTCCTGAATCCTTGATAAGCACACTAGTGTGTGTGTGTGTGTGTGTGTGTGTGTGAGAGAGAGAGAGAGAGAGAGAGAGAGAGAGAGAGAGAGTGTGTGTGCTGACAATTTATTGATGCTTATCTGATTTGAGCTTGCACAAATGGACATACAATAACAAGGGATTTTGGTAATAAAAGACAATTCAAAATAAATATGTATTTAAAAAATTGTCAAACATCAATAAATAATCAACATTTACAAATTTTAGGAAAATCATTTAGGTTAATCATTTTCCTTTCCCCCACAAAATAAGTAGTTCTCTTTAGGCAGGAGTAAAAGAGTCAGACAGAAAGAAAGTCATGCCTACGGCAGAGTCATGATGTTATTCTCAGTGAGGAACTCTTTACCAAGATTAAGACAGAAAAGTATCTGAGAAGAATTATGTACGAGACACTGGCAGCTGCTCCCTTCACGGTAATGGCCTGAAGAGCACACATGAGCACTGAGACCTGCGCACAGGACACTGGAGGTGCAGGTGATGCAGAGAGAAGAGGCACAGTCCTCCTTTCCCTCGAGTTCCATCCTCACCACAGACATTCCTGTCATTGGTTATAAAGGCATCAAAGGCTAAACAGGGAGCATAGGCAGCTAAGCGTATTGCTTTTATGGTTTGGTTTTTGTTTTGTTTTGTTTTGTTTTGTTTTTGGTATTTTTATGGTGTTTGGTTAAATTTGGGGGTAGAGGTTACACTGATATGAAAATATTGAAATCCTGAAAATGGAAGTTTGTGGGTGTTCATTCATCTTTTCTCAAGGAGAATGGACTTTGCATCTGAGGTTTTTCTCAACTTTGCCACTTGTTTTCTTTCACTAAATACTTTCCCAGGTTCCAGAAGATTCAGTAAACACACTAATTTTACAAAAGAAAGAAAGTGTGATAACTGTAGAATGGGATAGTAGAATCTCTCTTTAGCCTTTCTCCTTTTGGACAAGGACTTTGGCATAGGACTGGTGGCATCAAATCAGACTAATACTCCTGCTGGGACATTGAATGTTCCTTAGTACACCTGTAACTAATTAGTTACAATACACCTGTAACTAATGTCTGCAGTTATACTTGCTCTAAAATATCCTGTTATAGCAATCTGCGTGAAGGAAGAAAAATAGTACTTAGAATATGATCCTATTCAAAGTAGGAAAAGCAAATATTCTTGCAGAAAAACAGTGTGATAACAAAAGAAAGTTTTCCATGGGAAAGACATTATCCCTCTAGGTGAGGACAAACGGAAGTCCAGGAACACAGACACTCCTGAATGAACATTCTATGCAGGCTGACAAGAACTCCTTTACTTGTGGAGGACTGAAATGCTTCAGATTAATTACAACTAATTAATACTGTGTCTAACATACTTAATTGGAAAAATTGAAAAATGAATCTAATAAATTAAATTAACTTTAATAAGTGAAATAAATTAAGAACTAAAAAGATGAATGGCAATGTGAAACCATACATATTTCATTTTGTTAAAGACATTAATATCATCTGGAGGATAGACACCCACTGTAGCTTCCAGGTCCTATGTTCCTTGTCAAGAATTTCACCAGGGAGACATGGTTAAAATAAAAATAGATTTGTTTGCTAAGAAATAAAAAGCATCCTGAGAAAGGTTGCAAGCTAGTGATTTGGAGAAAGGCCTATATTCAGAAGAACTGGGCCATGAAGTTCATGGCCCTTTTTAGGTCATTTGCACAGAACCCTCACTTTCCTGTAGTTATAGGGATTGTACTTATCCTAGACTTTTCTTTCATATGCTCTGTTGCACAAAACTCAGGTGAGGATGGTTGTTCACTTTTATTGTCAACTGCCTTCTATATGTTAATCTTTATTTTAGTCTTGATGTCATGCTCTGTAGTGTCTACGTTTCTGCTGCAATATTGCTAGTAAAAATAGAAATTAATGAACAAAACTTTGAAAAGAAGTTAGCCTTAACCAGAAAAATGAACTTCTTTATACTTTCTAGTTTCATTTCTCACAAATTCTCTGACAAAAACACAACTTTGAAAAAAGGGAGCCATTATTTAACTCACAATTCTAGGTTACAGTCTATGAGTATGGGGAAATCAAGGCAGGATCTCAAAGCATCACATCCACAGCAAAAGCAGAAAGAGAATAAAGACCTGGATCATTGCATGCCTGCTGCTCGCTAGCTTTCTTTATTATTACACAAGCCAGGCCTGTTGTCAGGTCTATTTAAATTATTGTCCGTATGTTCACCTGCTTCTATGGCCCTAGTTTTTCACTTTGCCTCTAAAGCCCTCAGGTCCCACGCCTCACTGAGTCATCCCAATTCCACCTAAGGCTTAGCTTGACTCTGGCCCTGGAGCTTGACTGTAGAGTTGCCATTAGGAAACTTCTATGTAGATATTGCCTTTGAACTTTATCAGTCTCCCATCTCTCAGAACTCAGAACAAAAGCAATTGGTTCAAGGATAAAGAGCTGCAGCCTCTTTGTCTCTTTATAGCCGTTTTATAATACATATATTTGGATCATATATATATATATATATATATATATATATATAGAGAGAGAGAGAGAGAGAGAGAGAGAGAGAGAGAGATCCTATGTAACATGTAATATGATATATAAGAATTGGTATTAGCAGTTGAGATTTTAGAATAAAGGCACTGTGTTTCTCTCAACTCTCAGGACCACGTGGCAAATTACTGCCTATGAAACTGATTGAGCATATAAATTTATAGCTATCCAATACATTACATATTGTGAACTGATAGGGTCTCTTGTTTCTCACATAGCACACATAAGATCTTCCATGTCTCACTCCAAATCTGTATTGCTTTAATTAATTTTTTAGCTGTACAGTCATATCTACTTATTACATGTTGTCCAAGGCTAATTTTATCACACAGTATTAGAGTCGAGTAGTTGTGCCAAAGACCATATGAATCACAAATTCTAAAACACTTATTGTCAGCCCCTTTATATGAAGTGTTTCTTTCTTGCTTTGTAAAATGCTTACATATATGCACCAGAGAAGTGAACTAAAATATCATAGGCAGTATTGTTGGATTATTACAAACCTGGAAACAAGTCTATCTCAAGGATAAAATAGATAAACAGTGTTGTGCTCACACACACACAAGCACACACACACACACACATACACACACATAATGAAGACATTCAAATACATTATTCAAAAAATAATATAGATTTACAGTTGGCTCCACTTGTTATATCAATTATTCAGTACTTACTGGTCATGCCTGAAATCATACAAACAAGTAGCTTTGAAAGGACTGAGCAGGTGATATTTATATATTTACTATATTAATCATTGTATTTATACATTGTGTACATATTTACATATTATTTATGTTATATTTATGTATTTAGGAATATATAGAAACATATGTTAACAATTAAAAGAGGTCAGAAACCATGACTCTGAGAGATCAAGGAAGGATACATAGGAAAGGTTGTAGAGAAGAAAGTGAAAGTGAAATTATATGATGACATTATTTCTGAATACCTGTGTCATCAGTCTTTAGAGTATATTTAGCACAAAATGTCAGACACTTACTTCTTAAAATGCCAGCTAAGAACCCAGAAAAGACAGAATGACCTTAGTTCAGGCAGGAAAATGACTTAGAAACTCTCTGAAATGATTCTTTCTCATTAATGACATGTGGCAATCCTTAACTCTCTGGGCATGCACACTCATAAGTTTTGTCAGTGGGCCCAGCTATTAGGCTACAGAGCTGAAGTGTGACCTGTGCCAATTTCCCCATTTTCTGAACCTAGACTGTATCTTCTTTCTCTAGTTATAACTAATATAAGGATATTATAAGGCCTCCATTTTTCTATATTATTTTCATTTCTAGATTAGAATTCAGATCTAATCACCAAAGTCCTTGACCAACAGCATTTGTTATTATTCTTTGCTTACTTAGAATTTAAGAAAGTGAGTTTGTTGTTAAAAATGTTTTTTAAAAGTAAATGTCTCTTCACAAACTGAAGAGAGAACTCATTAGTTAAAAGCATGTACTGCTCTTCCAGAGGGCACATTAAAGTTTCTAGAACCTATATCAGATAGCATACAACTGCCTTTAGCTCCAGCTCTCTACGCCATGACACCTTCATCTGGTCTCCAAAGGCACAAAGGCACAAAGGCACTTGCATACACATCAATACATATACATATACATACATATATATATATATATATGATATATATTATATATATGTAATATATATATAAAATATATGTATGTGTATAATATATGTGCAAAATTAAATTGATATACTCCATAAATAAATTTCTCAGCTTCCCTACTCTTCATGTTATCTTCTAAACATATTAAAATTGAATTTATATTTACTTCTGCCAGGGAAACAAATAGGATAATTACAGGTCATCATCTCTCCCTCAGCTCCTCCAAAATCAATACCCTAGTCTCCTCCCCAATTCTCCTCTTCCTCTATACCCTCATCTCCAGTGATCATGTAGATCTTCTTGTCCAAACTTTCCTCCTCACACCCTCTGCTTTATTACATCCCCAAACCCTGCTGGGACTCCCTGGAAACTAGGGAGCTAAGTTGATAAGCTAAGCAGATAAGCTAACTGAAGATCTTCACCTCTCTTTCCATTCCTCCAAGTACAACTCCCCAGTCCCATCCTTATCTCTGTATTAGTCCAAATATGGCTTCTCCTCATTCCCTGCTCCTATTTCCAGGGAAATAAGCATATCCAAGTGAAACACTGCACTTCCCTCATTCCATGGGTCTTTTGGCCTGTTTCCTAGCCTATCCCCATTCCTATCAGCTCCCAATACCTAGAAATACATTTTACCTGGAACTCAACTGATCACAACTATCAGGATTCAAGGAAAATTTTCCAACCTATCAACACATAATCAATACTTTCCTAAGAACCAAAGAAGACAACAGAAACCAAAAAAAAACAAAAGGCTCACTCAAGAAAGAACAGACATAAACAATTTTTACAAATTCAGATGCTAATGTAAAAAACACAATAAATAATATCCAGGACAATATCTCTGCACTAGAGGCCAGCACCTCTAATAAAGCAGGTTCTGTGTATTGAAACGCAGCTGAAGAACAAGAAAAAGAACTTAAAATTGCCTTTAGAAATATGATATAGGTTGTCGTGGTTTAAATATTCATGACCCATGGGAAGTGGCAGTATTAGGAGGTATGGCATACGTGTGGCCTTGTTAGAGGAAGTAAGTCACTGTGGGGGTGGGCTTTGAGGTGGTATGCTTAAGCTCCAACCAGAGTGAAAGAGACCCTCCTCCTGGCTGTCTGCAGAAGGCAGTTTTCTTTTGTCTGTCTTCAGATCAGGATATAGAACTCTCAGCTCCTTCTGCAGCACCATATCTGCATACCCACTGCCATGCTTCCAGCCATGATGATAAATGAACTGAACTTCTGTAACTGTAAGCCAGCCCCAATTAATCCTTACTAAGATTTGCCTTGGTCAAGGTGTCTCTTCACAGCAATGAAAATCCGTACCAGAGAGAGGTACTTAAAGAGGAAAGGAAAAAACTCCTAAAAGAAAATCTATTAAATCACAAACAAAGGAAGGAAATGAATAAAGCAATTCAATACCTGAAACTGGAAATAGAATCAATAAAGAAAGTCTAAATGCAAGGAATCAGAAAATAAAAGATTTAGGAACTCAAATAAGAACATCAGAGGTCATCTTCACCAACAGAACACAAAAGATGCAAGAGTGAATCTCAGGCATTAAAAATACAATGAAAAAATGGATACCTCTGTCAAATAAAATGTTAAATTTATATAATCCTTGGTTTAAAACATCCAGGAAATCTGGGACACCATAAAAAGACAAAACCTAAGAATATTAAAAATAGAGGGAGGAGAAGAAATCTAAGTCAAAGGCACAAAACTATTTCAAACAAAATCATAGAAGAAAGATTCTCTAACTAAAGAAAGTTATGTCTGTCTATGTATAAGAGGCATAGAGAATACCAAATAGATAGGGCCCGAAAACAAAGTCCCCTTGGCATATGATATCAGAAACAGTAAAGATACAGAACAACAACAAAAAGAATATTAAAACAGCAATGAAAAAAGAACAAGTAACATATAGAGGCAGACAGACATACTAGAATAACGCCTGACTCCTTACTGGTTAGAAGGGACTGAACTGATGGCTTGAATAAGAAGGCACAGATGTCAGCCCAGACTACTCTACACAGCAAAATTTTCAATCGAAATATGTGGAGTAAATAAGACACATGATAAAGCCAAACTTAAGCAATATCTGTCTCCAAATTGAGCATTACAGAAGGTGCCGAAAGGAAAGTTCCAACCTAAATATTGTAATCATACCCAAGAAAACACAAGGAATAAATAAATCCAGAACAATAAATCAAAAGAGGGGAAACACATATACCAAAATCAATAAAATAACAAACAATGCTTATTGAGATCTTTCAACATCCATGATCTGAGGTCCCAATAAAAAGACACAGATTAACAGTATTGATGCAAAAAATAGGATTCAGTCTTATGTTGCATCCGACAAACACACCTTGACATCAAAAATAGACATCATTTCAGGGAAAAGGTATGGACAAAGAAATTCCATCCAAATAGACATAAGAAGCAAGCTGATGTATACATTTTAATACCTGATAAAATAGACTTGAAACCAAAACTGTTGAAAAAATGGGAAGAGTCTTATGTACTCATCAAACTCATTAAGAGAACATTGCACTTCTTAACACCTATGTACCAAGTACAAGAACACCAAAGTTCATAAAAGAAATACTACTAGAGCATAAATCACATATTGACTCTTACATTCTGATATCGAAAGACTTCAATATCACACTGTCTACAAAAGAAAGGTTATACAGATGTAAGAGATATATAGATAGATAGATAGATAGATAGATAGATGATAGATCAATTCTGGAACTGATTGACATTATAAACCAAATGAACCTATTTACAAATACATACACATAGTTATGAAACATTTCAGCAAAATACAAGAAAACACACCTTTTTATCAGCAGCACATGAAAGTCTCCAAAATTACCCACATAATTCTAATACAATCTCAACAGATGCAAGGAAATTAAAATAACGTACCACATTCTATCAGACCACTATGATTAAAGCTGGAAAAGAACAGAAAAAACAACAGAAAGCTTACAAACTCAAGGAAACTGAACAATCCATTACTGAATGAAAAATAAGTCATGACAAAAATTAAGAAATTAAAGATTTTCTAGAATTGAATCAAAATGAACATGCAAAAACTTGTGTGACACAATAAAAGAAGGCAGTGCTAAAATGCAAGTTCATAGCACCAAGTCTCTACAGAGAAAACTGGAGCAATTTCATACTAGCAACTTAACAACAAACCTGAAAACCCTTGGAAAAAAAGAAGAAATCGCATCCAAGAGAAGTAGACAGCAGGATATAATTAAACTCGGGGTTGAAATCAATGAAAATAGAAACAAAGAAAACAATGCAGAGAATTAAAGAAACACAGAATTGGTTCTTTGAAAAAATTAACAAAATAAACAAAGCCTTATCCAAATTGACTAAAAGACTGAGAGATGATATCCAAATTAGCAAAACCAGAAATGAAATGGAGGACAGAACAATTAGCACAGAGGAAATGCAAAGACTCATAAGGACATATTTTAAAAAGTTACACTCCACAAAATTGGAAAATCTAAAAGAACTGGATAATTTCTCAATAAGATGGCATTTGCCAAAGTTAAATCCAGATCGAATAACCAATTTAAACATTCTATTTAATGAAATAGAAGTGGTCATAAAAAGTCTCCCAACTTAAAAAGCTCAGTGCCAGTGATTTTTGCACAGAATTCTACCAGACTTTCAAAAAAGACCTAATGATAATACTCCTCAAATTTTTTCACAAGATATAAACACAAAGAACATCGTCCAGTTCATTTCATGAATCCACAGTTACCCTGATACCCAAATAACATAAAGATCTCCAAAATTACAGACCAATTTCTCCTATGAATATAGATGCAAAAATACTTAATAAAATACTTGCAAACTAAATCCAAGAACACATCAAAAGCTCATTCACCATGATCAAGAAGGCTTTATCCCAGAGATATAGGAATATTTTAATAAACATAATGTGTAAATGTAGTCCACTCTATAAACAAACTGAAAGACAAAGACAACATGATTATCTCAGATATAGAAAAGGCCTTTGATAAAGTCCAACACCCCTTCATTGGTATCCTAGAAAGATCAGGGATATGTGGATCATAACTAAATATATTAAAGGCAGTTTACAGTAAGCTAACATCAACTTAAATGGAGAGAAATTCAAAGTAATGAGTAATTCCACCAAAATCAGGAACAAACCAAGGCTGTCTGTCTTCTCCATACATATTCAATATAGTACTTAAAATCATAGGTAGCGCAACAAAATAACTGAAGGAGATCAAGGAGATGAGAATTAGAAAGAAATAAGACAAAGTATTTTTATTTGTAGCTGATATGATAGTATATTTAAGTGTCCTTACAAATTCCACCAGGGACATCCTACAACTGATAGTTTCAGCAAGGAAGCTGAGTAAAAAAAATTAACTCACAAAAAATGAGTAGCCCTTCTATATACAAATGCCAAATGGTCTGAGAAAGAAATCAGAAAAACAACTTTCATATTGGCTTCACATAATATTAAAAGTCTTGCATTTTAACTATAAATAAGCAAGTGAAAGACTTGTAAGATAAAAACTTGTAAGACACTGAAGAAAAAATGGAAGAAGATATCTGAAGATGGAAAGGTGTTCCCAAGTTAATGGATCAGTGGGATAGTAAAAATGCCCATCCTGTTAATAACAACCTACAAATTCAATGAAATTCCCCACCAGAATTCTAAAAAAAAAAAAAAAAAAAAAAAAAAGAATGTTCACAAATATTTAAAGAACAATTCTGAGCTTCACATAGAAATACACACACACATACACACACACACATGATAAAACAACCATGAATAATGATTGTGAAATTAAGATAAAGAACTGCGAAAGGAATCACTATCCCAGATCTCAAGTTGTACTACTGAGATGTAGTGACAACAGCAACATGGTATTGGCACAAAAACAGAAACAGTGATCCATGGAATCAAGCTGAATAACTGGATATAAATTCACACACCTATGGGCACCTCATTTTTTTTTATAAAGAAGCCAGAAATACACACTAGAAAAAGAACACCTTCGGTGCTGATCAAACTCAGCAGCTGCATGTACAATACAAATATACCCATACTTACCATCCTGAATCAAAGTCAAATACAAATGGATCAAAGAGTTCAACATAAAACTATATATACTGAACCTGACAGAAGAGAAAGTGGGGAATAGCCTTGAAAATAGTCGTACAAGAGACAATGTTCTGAACGGAACACCAATAGTAGAAGCACCAAGGTCAACAATTTATAACTGGGACCTCTTAAAACTGAAAAGCTTTTGCATGGCAAAGGGCATCATCATTCAGACTAAGTGGCAACCTACAGAATGGAAAAATATATTTACCTGCTAAACATACAACAGAGAACTAATATCAAATACATAAAGAACAACAAAAAAACTATAAAGCAAAAAAAAAAAAACAAAAAAAAACAACCCAATTAAAAGTGGAGTACATATCTAAACAGAGAATTCTCAAAAGAGAAAACTCAAAGGCTGATAAACACTTAAATATTCAGTATCTTTAGACATCAAAAGTACAAATCCAAACCTCTTCTAAATTTTATCTTACACCTATCAGAGTGCCCAAGATCAATAAAACAAGAGACAGTTTATAGTGGTAAGGATGTAGAGTTAGAGGAATCCTCACCCATTGCTGGTGGAAATGCAAATTTGTACAACCATTATGGAAAGCAATGTGGTTCCTCAGGAAGATGAGAATCAATCTATTGTAAGATCCAGCTATAGCACTCTTGGACATGTGCCAAAGAATGCTTCATCCTACCACAGAGACACTAGCTCGTGTATGTGCATGGCTGTTCTATTCATAATAGACAGAAAGTCAAAATGACCTAGATGTCCTTCAACAAAAGAATAAAGAAAATGTGGTACAATTACATAATGAAGTATTACTCAATTGTTAAAAAAAATGAGATCATTACATTTCAGGTATATCAATAAAACTTACTGAATGAAGTAACCCACACTCAGAAACATCATATATATTTGCGTGTATGTGGATATTAGCTGTTAAGTCAATTACAACCAAACTACTGTAGACTATAATTTACAGATGATAGCCTTAGCTGTTCCTATTCCAGCTCCCAAATCATTGACACAAAGACCTATTAAGTTTATTAACAAGCGTTGAGCACTATGACTGGGCAGATATTCATCTAGTCTAACCCTCTAAGCTATTTCTCAGCCACATGGTCCTTTACCTCCAACTTGAGTCTCTCCCTGTCTCACTCTGATCCATGTATGGATCCATGATCATGTCTGCTCTCATCCTGATCTCATGGTAAATCCCTTAGTGACCTGCTCATGACAGCGCCTCCTAGATTCTCTCCATGTAGTCTCTCTACCTTCTTCCCTCATGGTTCTTCTCTTATTTCTCTCTTCCTGAGATCCCTGGCTGGAATTGGAAGACCACCCTTCCTATCTCCTCTGCCTAGTCCTAGGCTCATTAGCTCTTTATTAACTAGAAATAACTGGGGTGTATTCTTTACAAAACATTGACATAGGAAAAGGTTCAGTAATCATGACAGTGCTAGCATCTGGACAGTAACCAGATCTCTGGACACAGAAATCAGCAACTGAATATATACTGCACAAGACCAACAGCCAACAGTCAACAATCCACAAAACCACAGAGGTTATTTATAGAGAAAGGGACTTGGACAGACTGATATAGGAAATAGAATAGATACTTACAGATAGTTATA
This sequence comes from Apodemus sylvaticus, assembly GCF_947179515.1. Classification (NCBI taxonomy): domain Eukaryota; kingdom Metazoa; phylum Chordata; class Mammalia; order Rodentia; family Muridae; genus Apodemus; species Apodemus sylvaticus. The sequence goes on from NC_067489.1 coordinate 65,073,259, forward strand.
GATAGATGGGATGGGGTGATAAGAGTGAGTCACATGAGAAGGGGAGGGCAAAGTGTTACAGGATAAGGAATACAGGGAAGACCACTAAGATTAAGGGCACTTGAGGAGTAGGATAGAAACCTAATGCAGTTGAAGCTTCCTAAAATGCATACATATACAAAGGGGATCTAAAAGAAATGACCAAAACATGAGGGAGACAGAAGCCCAAATATGCATTTCTTATCACCAAATGAAGCGTCTGGTAATAAGGATGCATCTAATTGAGTTGTTTCCCAAAGGAATCCGACGTGAATCTTTGAACAACTTAGGGTGTTGCCAAGACTACAGGTTGCTCTTCCTAAACCCTTTGCTCTACAATGTTCTGTAATTGATAACCACTTGAAAATGAATCGTTTGTTTCCTCACACAAAGTCTCACTGGTGAAATAAACTACTCTTAAGGGTATGCCCAGCAGTAGACAGCGAACAGAAAATGAACTCAACGGCATCGTTATAGGGTCCTTTACTTACATTATCATATTGGGAATTTCTCTATTATTTTATTGTTCTCTCTCTCTCTCTCTCTCTCTCTATCTATCTATCTATCTATCTCTCTCTCTCTCCTAAATGCATTATAACTTCCAGTATAATGTTTTTATGGGATTCTTGAGTGTAGGAGTGAATGGGTCTCTGTTTCCTGAATCTTCTTTTGGGCTCATTTTCTTTTGTATGTTTGGTCCCATTTTGATGTGTGAGTTTTTGTTTGTAATATTATTATATTATATACTATTATTATCTCTTAGAAACCTGTTTTTTTCTAAGGAAAGACAAAGAAAATAGATCTGAATGGGAGGGGAGGTTGGAAGGAACTGGGAGGGATAGAAGGAGGAGAAACCATAATCAGAATATAGTATGTGAGAAGACAATATATTTTCAATAAAATAGAAAAACACAAGTTTATTATTTTTATTCCTCAATAATTCACAAGAGATGAAGACAACACATGAACTCTCAGCAGAAATGAGATATGACTGGTTCACTTCAGACAAAATTCCTGCCCTGAGTAGGGGACATGGACACAGAATTCTACTACAACCAAGAAGCTATTTACAATTGATGCTACTGGGATAGAGAAAATCAGTTTTCTGCCATGTTGTGTCACCATGTATAGCAACCACACCCCATGCTCAGGAAACAGTTGGCAAACATGAAAGAAATGTCTGATTTTTACTGGGACTTTTTGTGTTGGGCTGGTTTGTTTGTTGTTTGGTTGGTTTGGTTTTGTGTGTGTGTTTCATGTTTGTTTTCACTTTTTTTATTGTGTTGTATTAATTTTTCTTCAAAGTATATTTGTTCATGTTTGCCTCCTATCTTCCCACTCATAAAACTTTGTCCTCTCTCTCTCTCTCTCTCTCTCTCTCTCTCTCTCTCTCTCTCTCTCTCTCTCTCTCTCTCTGAAAACAAAAGCAGAAGAAAAACAAAAATCAATGTGGCCAACTACTCCTGGGCATGGGGGCTACCCTAGAGTGAGCTTGTTGTAACCCAGCATTATCAACTGAAAATAGATTCTTAGTTGTGAGTGGGAGTTTATATTCACTCCATTTCTCAGGGCTGGAGTTTGCTTAGTGTGAATCTACGAAGGGCCTGTGCCTGCTGTCACAGTCTTTGTGAGTTCATAAGTGTTAGTATTCTGTCTAAGCTCCACCCCACAATTACCTGGCAACAGCCAGGTATGCCCCGCCCAGTAGACCTGGCCCACTATAAAAGGGGCTACTTGCCCCTCCTCTTTCTCTCTCATTGCTCTTGCCTCTTGGCACTCTCATCTCTCTGTCCTTATTGGGCTCTCCTCCCTTCCCCCCTCTCTCCACATGGTCATGGCCGGCCTCCACTCCTCTCTCTCTCTCTCTCTCTCTCTCTCTCTCTCTCTCTCTCTCCCTCTCCCTCTCCCTCTCCCTCTCTCTCTCTCTCTCTCTCTCTCTCTCTCTCCTCTCTCTCTCTCTCCCTCCCCCCCCCCTCTCTCTCTGCCTTTCTCTGCCTCCACTATACCATTAACTCTCATCCTCTGCCCTGAATAAACTCTATTCTATACTCTGTGTGTTTGTGTGTGTGTGTGTGGTCCCTCAGGGGGGAAGAAGTGCCTGGGCATGGGCCAGCCTAGGCACCCCCTTCCCCCCCACACACCGCTGTATGCCATTCTCTAAACCCTTTTCTCTCTTTTTATGACTCCATCGATATGTATATCTTTTTTTGTCTGTTTTAACTTGTTTTGTTTTGGGGCGGGGAGAAAGAACATGAAGGTAAGTGGGTAAGGATATGGGTAAAGCAAGAGTTAGAGGTGAGCAAAACATTATCAAAATGCTTTGTGTGAAATGTTTTTAAATAACAAAAACAGGAGAAGGAGAAGACTCCTTCAAGCTCTGCTGTCTGATTGCTCCTTGTGAGATACCTTGCTGCTGCATAGTAACAAACCCCAGAAGAGACCTACACTTACCATTAGATGCTTCCGGCTGTTTAATAGTATGTCATCCAAAACAGCAACAAAGAGGCCTAGTTCAACAATACGTAGCATCAGAATTTATTATGATTACTAGTTTTGCTTCTAAAACTTTCGAGTAAGAATTTTAGGACAAGCCAATACAGCTTTGAATTGTTTCCTCCCAAAGACTCAGAACCTCTCTTCAATATGGTCTCATGTTAGCCACGAATGTTCTCCCTCAGTGTCTCAGTATGTGGTTGTTCTGCTGTGTCAGCAACAGCTCTTCTAAACCTCCTTCCATGAATACCCAACAGGAGGTGACTGTGTGTATTATGTGCCTGTCTTCCATTGTTACCTGGATTGAAGCATAGCTTGGGCTAACTATGAAGTTGGATGGCTCTGTGACTCTCAGCAGAATAAGCTCTCACTAGCTATCTTCCTTTGTATTCTATTTACTGATGGGAGGCTTTGCATAAAAGAATTAACTCAAGATACTTCTGTGCAAAAGAGATGGAGTAGACAAGCAATTACTAGTTCAGTTCTTTTGATAAAACTAGAGACTGAAAGGGAGGTTTCCATTTTAGCAACAGTATACCTTCTGGTCATCTTCCTCAAGTTGTCTTGTTTCATTATACAGATTGCTGGCATCTCTGTGCTTCATTTGATGTGCCATAATTAACTTATAGCTAGATTAGTGGCCTCAGGTCCATATTGGTGCTCAGAACCCCAGAGTTTCTTCATTGGGCTTGCTGGTCAAGATCAATAGTATTTCCATTATTTTTCTATCACCAGGAATTGTGCAATACTTTTGTGACCATATTGCTTTGCCCTCTGACTGTGTACAAAGGAAAATATTATATCAGAAGATAAGAGCTTATTTAATTCTGAGAGATTAACAGGGAAGGTTTACAATGTTCTCTTCCACCAGCAAGCCATAAGCATGTGTGTTCTCCACTCTTGCAAACACAGGGTGAGCGTCTTTTGTCAATACTCTTCAGTGGGCTGGTCTGTTTTGAGCTTTACTGATCACATGTTTAATAATGGGTGAGCTGCATCTTTTGCAGCTGTTCGGGTTTTCTGTACTACAAGGCTAATGGTGAGGTTGCGATTCTGCTTGTTTTCTTCACCTTCCTTTCTGACTTTACACACTCCCCTCCATTCTTAGTTTTCCTTGATCATTCTTAGGGACTTTTGTTAAGAAAATATGCTACTGGGGAAAGTGCGGGCAGGGAACTGGCTCACCCTGTAAATCCAGCATTTTGAAAGTAGACAGGATAGAGTCCCAGAGCTCACTAGCCAATTAGCCTAGACTGATTAGTTAGCAAGAGATCCTGTCTTAAGGGAGTGGCAAGGGAAAACCTATGGCATCCTGCCCTGGCTTCTGCATCTAGAAACATAGTGGATTATTTCACATGAGTATATGGTAAGTGCATCATGACAGCCACAGTTTTTGTGGAGTTTATCAATGCTTTCTTTTACTAATATTGTCTGCTAATTTTCAAAAACACATATCTGTATCTACCAGTACAGAAGAGTTGTGTTACATTTTTTATTTGAAGGGTTCTTTGTTTTTGTTGTTTTGTTTTGTTTTTAGAAGACTGGGTAGACAGAAAAGACAGGGTATCAACTTATACAGACATATTATTTCCTACATTCTTTGTTTACATTCCAAATGATTTTCCCTTTCCGAGTTTCCCCCTCCCCATAAAGCCCATAAGCCCTCTTTCCTGAGCCCATTTCCCAATAAAACCCCTCCCATTTCTCTGTCCTGGTAATCCCTACATTACTGCTTCAAGCCTTTCCAGGACCAGGGCCCTCTCTTACCTTCTTGGGAATCATTTGATATGTGAATTGTGTCTTGGCTATTCAGAGCTTCTGGGCTAATATCCACTTATCAGTGATTGCATTCTCTATCAGCATCATGAGATGTGATTTTAAATCCAAATCTTGCTTTTCCAGTGTCTTGGGGTATCCAGGACTTGCTGTGGTGGGAGAATTGGGTTCTGATGATGTCATGTAGCCTTTGTTTCTGTTGGTAAGGTTCTTACCCTTGCTTCTTGCCATCTGGTTATCTCTGGTGTTAGTTGGTTTTGCTGTCTCTGACTATAACTTGTCCATCCTACAAGCCTGTGTATCAGCACTCCTGGGAGACCAGTTCTTTCTGGGAGGAATTTGGGTATGGAGAGCTGTGGCAATCAGCTCCAGGGTGCAGATGGAAACTTGAAAGATCCTGTCCCCAGCTGTTCCTTGGTTCCTGTGTCCCTATGCCTCTGGATGGGTCCATCTTGGGCCAGGGATCTGTCTCCCAGGGCAGACAGAAGCTGAAGGAAACCATAAGGATCCTGTCCCAGGCTGCTCCTTTTTTCCTGTGTCCTGAGGTCTCCAGATGGGTCCCTCTGAGCAGAAGTGGTAGTCTTTCCTGTGCTCACAGGCTTCTCAGTACTCCTGGGAGACCTGCTCTCCCCTGGCAGTATTTGCATGTGGAGCACTGCAGCACAGGAACAGTTCCTGGTGCTGTGGTACAGAATCAGCTCTGGGTGGAGACTGAAACCATAAGGATCCTGTCCCAGGATGCTCATTGGTTCTGTGTCCTCTAAATAGATTTCTTAATGGTCCTAGTTCTTCTTTTAAAAGTCTGTACTGATGGTACTAGTAATTTTTCCACTATCTTATCAAGAAGTGTTAAAGTTTATTTTTCTGACAGGAACAAGAATATTAATTAGAGAGTAACTTAAAAGCAATTAATTTAATTGGTATTTCCATTTCTAGGGAAGCAAAACACTTATCTAAATATCCATTGGAAATGTGTTCTTCTTAGTCTAGAAAGTGTGTGGTGTGGTGTGTGTGTGTGTGTGTGTGTGTGTGTGTGTGTGTGTGGTGTGTGTGTGGTGTGGTGTGGTGTGGTGTGTGGTGTGTGGTGGGAGTTTGTGTGTGTGTGTGAGTGTGTGTGTGTGTGTGAGTGTGGTATAAGTGTGTATGTGTGTGTATGGTGCAAGTGTTTAATGGGAGTATGGGTGTTTATGTGTGTGTATGTATGAGTATGTATGTATGTGTATGGTATGTGTATATGTGATGTGTGTATATGAATGTGTGTAGAGTGTGGTGTGTGTGTGTGGTATGTGTGTATGTGATGTGTATATATGAATGTGTGTAGAGTGTGGTGTGTGTGTGTGTATAAGTGAGTATGGTATGTGTGTGTGTGTGAGCACATGTTTGGTGTGAGTGTTGGGGAGATGGTCATTATTCTTTCATCTTATTTTATCTTCCTGGTTTGTTTTATTTTCCACATTAACATTTTCATAAAAAACTCTTTCTTGTAATGTTGTGAAAATGTATTTTCCAAATAATTTAATACCATTTTCTCCAAAAATATCTACTTTCTTGTTCATTGTTTTGTTTTGTTTTAATGTGTTTCTGTTTGAATAAAATGAGCTTTTTCTGTTTAAAAGCATATTCTCCTCTTACATCCAAGTTTTATAATTTTTCCTTTTGTTAAACCATTTTTAACTTGTCTGGAACTTAGAGATGATGGGAAGCAGAGTTCCAATTTTGTTTATTTTAATGTCATAACCAAGAGACCAGTGCCAGTTGTTATGTGATTTTTAATCTCTTTGTTGACCAGCTCTGTCCCTTACATGCTTGTCAATGTTCACAGGGCTGGACAGAGCACTGGGGAATGTGGTTCAGTTCCCAGCAACCACAAAGTAATGTCCAGGGGTTCCAGTGCCTTCTTGTGGCCAAGATAGGTACTGTGCACATCCGTGCATAGAGACAAAGACATTAATAAAATGTCCCACTTTGCTTTTTTTCTATTTGTTTTATAACTGATTAGCAACATTAAGGACTACTGCATTTTCTTGATTTCATTAGCTAATAATACAATTGTCTCTGGTTCTTATTAAAAATAAAGCTTACGGAGCATGTGAATGAATTGCACAGTAATTTTTACTGTCTTAAGGTTCTCTGTGAGATTATATGAATTGTATCATAGAGAAAATTTCAAAAACATAGAGGAAATAGACCCTAAATCAAGAAGAATTGAGTATTCTGCATATAGCATCCTAGGCTGACTTTATATTTTATTAGGGAAATGGACATTTGATGCTCAGTCAGACTTGACAAATTTAAAATGGATAGTTAGCTAAAAAAAATTGATTTTTTTTGAGACAGGGTTTCTCTATATATCCCTAGCTGTCCTGAAACTCAATCTATATACCATGCTGGCCTCTATCTCAGAAATCCACCCGCCTCTGCTTTCTGGGTGCTGGGATTAAAGATATGTCCCACTAACACACAGTTAATTAGTTTTATTAAAATTACGCAATACAGCATAAATTTTCTTGCTCTGGCTATCTATCATAGCATTTTCCTGCAGAGAAGGAATACTCAATAAAAACACAATGTAAAACACACATATAATATAAGATTTACTAGGAGTCAGATTTTTGTAAATTGAGGACAAACATGTAAAATTAGCCCACATATATAATAGACATATATAAAGCATTTCAATATGAAACCAGTGTAAAACATTTAACCATAGAGCTGGTAGAGCTTTACTTGTCCTGAACTTTGAAATCTACTATGTGGTTGTTTGTACATTTACGTGTTTGTTTGTGACAAGGTCTTCTCTGTGTAGCCTCGGCTGGGATAGAGCTCACAGTCTTGCCTCTGCCTCCCAGGACAAGGACAAGAGGCATGAGCTACCATGCCCAGCTGTGATGCTGAATGTGAAAAAGCCTGTCTAGGTTTGAATACAAATCATTTTGAGTTATTAAAAATTTTAGTATATCATTCTTTATGTTTAACTAATACATAATCTAATGAAAGATGCATATTACTATCAAATCTCCCAAACACACAAGCATAACACTTGTACTTGTTAGTTAATGGACATTTTCTAAAGTTGGCCAAATATATTCAGTAACTTCATTGAATTAAATGTGTAGATGTTAATAAATCACATCAGTGATGCTAGAAATCATGGGGCAGTGTCTTTTATTTTTCTTAGTAGCCAGACCCTATTGAAAACTTAAAATAATCCGTCTGCATATGAAATAGGATCCAAAGAATTTTTTCTACAGTGCTGCATTTAATTTGTAATATTTTCTACACAGTTCAAATGCCTTTTAACAATTACTCATTTTTATTGCACTCAGATTTTCCACACATTAGCATGTTTCTTTGAGTATGTACAAAAGATTCTAGAAAATAACAGTCATGAATTATCACCTTATCTATTTATATATGTACATATTTATTGGATGCATAAGATAGTGAGATAACAGAGTTAATCTGTGTACACTGTAGGAACTAAGGATAGAACTCAGGCTATCAACCTGGTGTGACAAGGACCTTTACCCACACCAGTTTGGACTGCATTTAAGATACATTTTTTTAGTTAAAAAAGGAAAAAAATTATACCTCAAAGAATCTAAATGCTCATCCAAGTGTATCTGAATATACAAATTGTCAAACATTGATACAATGAAATACCACCTAGCAATTAACAATAACATAAAATACCGATGAATTTAACAGTTTTTGATGTACAATAAGCAGACTCAGAAGAGACCACACTGTGACCATACAACGATCAAGGAAAGGAAAGGAACCTGGGCTAACAGGAGCCAGCGTTATCTTCTCCAAAGGTGGTGAACTTGATTCAAGAGAAGCATAGGAACCCTCTGGGATGATGAAACTATTCTGTATCATGGAAACCCCTCTAGGATGACCAAACTATTCTGTATTGCAAGCAGTGTGCTGATGGAGAGGTTGAATTCCTGTGTCAAAACTCACTGAATCAAACCTTTCAAATCTACATTATTTAATTGGCAAAAAGTCATTAATAAAATGTGCATTTTTGATAGGCTATTCCACATATATGTGTATATGTATATTTCACCTAACACATCATCTTCCTGTGAACTAGAGGGAACCAAATAAAAATCTAATGCAAGCAACTGTAAAGATCGCTGGAGGTTTAGGTATATGTATTGTTCTTATAGAACAGTAGTTCTCAGCCTATGGGTCTGACCCCTTTGAGGATTGCATATCAGGTGTCCTGCATATCCAATTCATAACAGTAGCAAAATTACAGTAATGAAGTAGTAATTTTATGTTTAGGGGTCAGCATGAGGAACTATATTAAAGGGTTTCAGTGTTAGGAAGGTTGAGAACCACTGTTACAGAAGATTCAAATTCTGTTCAGAATACTCATATTATCCAGCTCACAATGGTATGTTATTCTAGTTAGAGAAGACCCAACACCCTCTTCTGGCTTTTATAGGTATACTCACATACACAAAGCACACACACACACACACACACACACATATCACAAACACATACATGCACACATACACACTCGTACATGCAAACATAAACATAAACACATACACACACACACACACACACACACACACCTATTTGACAAATAATACTTTTTTTTAAAAGCCACATTTTAAATGTTCTGTAGGGAACATGTAGAAGTTAAAATTTGCTAGGTCATCAGATTTTTTAGGAATAAAGACAGGTATGATCAGCTATTTTAAAGACTGAAATAGTCTTCACAATGTAAATTCATCTAGACTCACATAGCTAAGAAAGTCAGTCTTGGCAGGCTGGCTTCCTGCCAGAATCACCCTTGTATGCCTGTCTAGGTCATTTATGATTCTAGTTTGCCTCCACTTTGCATTCATGCTCAAGCTAGACACAGAAGCTTGAGCGTGCTCAGGTTTTTTCTTCCCAGCATCCATCACTCCCTGAGAATACATGGGACATTCTCTCCTTAACATCCAACAGAACTACCCTACCAGATGGTGCCAACCAGTAGCTCCCCATCTTGTGTGTTCTCTCTAACCCTCAGCCCATCTGCCCAGGTCTTTATCTCAATTGCTGCTTTTCAAAAATAATTTCCCAGTTATATTTTATGACCTCTGTTGCCTTCTTCCTGATCCAATATCCCCCTTATCTCCCCATAAATATTGAAACTACTTCTCTTAAATTATTGTTTATTGCATCTTTTTAATTCAGCCTTATCTGCTCTGGTTTCGCTTCTCTTCCAGCTGCAGCACATCAAATATTTATTCTATTTTCCCGTGAGTTTTTATGCCTTCTGTAGGTATATCCATTGCAGTAGATTGTGTTTGAGGACAACTAAGGAGAGGTTAAAACCAGATGCTCATATGTGTCTTTCTTGTTAAGCGTGAGGCATAAATAAACAGGATCCTGGAACAGAGCCTAGAGCATCACAGCTATTCCACTGTGGGGCTGCTTCCCTTTGTTCTTAGGATACAGGAGAATAGGACAGTGTTCTGGATTAGGGGGATTGTCCAAGATAATCTCAGATATCCCTGTGGATAATTTATGTGTCTTGGCACCAACTACAAAGAATCCTGAGAAATATAAAAGAAAGAAAAGAAATGGACACAATAAATAAATAAATAAATAAATAAATAAATAAATAATTTCTTGACTTATAAATGTTTATGTTTGAAAAAAGAAGATATATTTGAACTATACTTTAAAAATAATATTTCCTAAGGAAGTTGGAGGAAGAAAAAGAATGCTTGGGCAGATCCAAGTAAACTCACCATAAAATGAAAAATTAACAGAATGCAGATTCAACTTTCTGTGACATTTAAAAGGATACTTTTAAGTATAAAATATTTAAGCTTCATAAGAAAGAAACGCATTAGTATCTTTAAGATACTTTAAGTCACAACAGTAATTTCTAAGCAAAATAAGAAATGACGTATTGTAAAATGATAAAATTAATATGTATCTCATCTCATGATTTTAATTTAAAACTATTTCAAACACAGACAAACAATATGGAAAAAGAAAGAAATTCCATGTTTACTTTAAAATGTGAAAATATACTTATAATTTTTCCATATTTTTAATCAATATGAATGAAATTCCTTGAATCATGCATTCATAAAAACACATGAGATTACTTTTGAATAATATGAAATGACAAGAGATTAGAAATGTTACTTTCAGGAGAGGAAGATGGCTCAGAGGCTAGGAACAGTTGCTATCAAGCCTAAAGACCTAAGTTGACTGCCAGGGCGACATGGTAGAAAGAGAGAATATACTACAGAAGGTTATCCACTGACCTTCATATATCCATACATACACTCACACAAATGTATACACACATACATACACTGTAAGTCCATAAAGTGAAAATAAAGTAAAAATATTTTAAATGATAATTTTCTGATTTCATCAGTACATTACCTATGTATTGCAATACCACAGCTCTATCCCATATGTGCAGTGTGGTTAATTTAAAAAACTAGAAATGCTTAAGAAAATGAACATGCTAAATGCCTTGATTTGATAATTATACACTGTATATATATTTATATATGCATATATGTACATTATATATATATTTATATATGCATATATACATTATATATATAATTATCACATGGTACCTCATATACTTCAATCATTAAAATAATAGTAATCATAAATAATAATAACAATAATCATTAAATGATTATAATTATAATAATAATAATCATTAAATAATTATAATCATTAAAATAATAAATAATAAATAATAATAAATCAAACAAATGTTTCACATAAGATAAAAAGTAATTTATAATTTTCTAACGTTTTAAGAAACTCAAAGATCATTATTATAAAATGCAAGCAGCTTTAATATTCCAATTGGATAGAGACGCTCAGGTGAAAATTTCAAATCAAAAGTATCAATCAGCAAATAAACTACAAGTCTCAGTTCAGGTTGCATATACTGATATATGAATGTGCACATGCTTATATATTGTGGCTCTAATTTGACTTGAATAATTTTATTTAATAAAATTTTTTTCTGGTCGCACCTCATGAAAACAGCAATCAGTACACTATCAATGAACTGTCTTCAGTACAAAATGTACCATTTTCATTTTATGATCCCAGAAAACAACCATTTAATTTCAGGACCTTGTGCCTCTAACTTGTTAGTACATTCTAAATTAAACAGATCACAAAATTTTTCTTCTTTGTTTTCAATATAAAAAGAGGCCAAAGCATTTGCATATGAAATATATTATCTGTCATGAAATACTTATCTTCAAAGCCAGTTTCAGCAGGCAGCATTTATTCAATCATGCTGTCAGAATGTGAAAGGAAATTTAGTGACAATTTTATTTAAGAACATTGTCATCCAGGTTCTGGAAAAACAATCCGGACATTATTTCTGCCAAGGAGATTGAAGAAGCCCAAAGCCAGTTATGCAGATTCGTTCCAGCAACAACCCGGACTCAGATGGACTCAGACGTCATTCAAGGACACGTTTGTAATGACTTTCTTCTACTGTGACCGTTTTTGTAATTGTACATTTAAAAGGAAAAGTTATATTTTTTCAAGCCATTTAACACCAGGAAGAAGATAATGAGACTCAGGGGTGGTTGTTTTGACAATAACGGTGAAACTGTTAAAGATTTTGATGGAGAATTGCCACTTCCCCATGCTGAGCATTGTTTTTCTGGCAGTTTCATATCTCATCCAATTGTTTTGGTTAGTGGTAATAATGTGCAATATTAGGAATATCTTAGGATGATGTGAGAAAGGCTCTGCAGGATTTAGGTTAATAAATACCAAATAAATGATTTTATAATTCTGAACTATGTGGATGATACATGCAAGATGTACATAGGGGGCATAAAGTTTTTAAGGTTCCCTTCATCATTTTAAAATAAAGATCACTATGACCCTTTCCATAGACCCAAAATCAGGAATATCCTAAAAGTAGCTAACAATATCTGCTCACCCCATTTAGCTATTTTATCATTATTTATATGCTCCTCTGTTCCCTTTAAACAAACAAACCGACACCCACAAACAAGAAAAAGAGTAAATTTACATTTTTTTCCACCTTTTATCTTCATTTCCATGAAAGATGGGGCAACCACATGCTACTCTGTCTAATCCAGAGGCACAAGTATTCTGCTACTCTAGCTTGTGAAAAGCCTTGAATCCTTTCTCTTGGATCGTTGTCTTGAATTAATAGATAAAACAACAGGAATACTGAATTTACAAAGAGCTACAGAAATAATATAAAATAAGTGAATATGAATTGCTACAGATTACAATGTCTTTTCTTCTATTATCAACATTATAGAGATTATATGACCAATCATTTGTACAGCTAAACTTCTAGGTGATATTTAAGAAGCCACATATAGGTAGGCTACCTAGGAACTCTTATAGAATATTCTTTAATTGGTAAAGGATGAATGTTTCATTTAGAAAGGATGCAGACAATTGCTGAATTATTTCTGACATAATCAGGTAATATTCTGAAGTCTTGGAAGTTATCCTTGCCAATCACCTACTCAACAGCACAAGGAAAAGCTACAACTGAAAGATAGTGTTTTTTGGGGGGTTGTTTGTTTGTTTTTTTGTTTGCTGTTTGTTTTTTAGACAGACTCTCACTCATCCCAGGCTGACCTGAAGCTCTCTTTACAACTAGAGGCTTGTCTCAGTCGTAAGGTCATCCTACCTCCTCAGTGTTGGGATGATCGTTAAGAGCCACCATGCGCAGCTTGAAGTACACCAATTTTAACATATTGTATTTTCTGGAAATGCTTACTAATATTTTAATTCGATTTAGATACCTGTCATTTAGATGCCAATCCTATATGTTTCATCAGATTAAAAGTATGCTTAGCAAATAAAAAACATGATTGTGGAAAGCATTTACTATTTATGGTTAAACAACATTTATTTACTCACTGAATTTCTGACAATAAAAAAGATTAATGGATAAAAGCACATATAAGACATGTTAAACAGAAAGACAAAATCCCATATTATTTATTTTAAGATCATGTTTTTAATTTATGTGTGATGCATCTGCACACATGTGTAAGGGTTACACCTGAGTGCATGCCCTCGGAGGCAAAAGGAGAGTGCTTGATGTCCTCTTCCATTACTTCTCACCTTACTCCTTTAAAGCAACATCTCTTTCAATATAGAGCTCATGCTTTTTAGGTAGGCTGACAGCCAGCAAGCCCAAATATGCCTCCTGTCTTTGCCTCCCACTGCTCTGGAATTACAGGTGCATACATGTCCAGGTTGTTACATGAGTGTGTAACTCTGACCTCGGGTCCTCATGGTTGCACTTCAAGTACTCTTAACCACAAAGTCGTCTCTCCAGCAAGATTCACTTTTTAGTGATTCTACTCATCACCCTTTTGACAATCAGCAGGGCACACAGAACTGCATTGTTCCTCATCAAGAAGTCTGGGACAACCTGCCACATTCTTCCAATGATGCTCCTAGTCTCAAAAGTTTATTCATGTAGATTGTAACTGAATGTAGTGCATTAAGTATAAATACATGACCATAGGATAGGGCATAAAGATTGGTGTGTGTTAAAAATATGTATATTATACTTTCAATAAAGGTTTAGAGAACAAAACATAAAACATGGCATGATCAAAATATGCATGTAACTACACCCTGAATATGACACAAAGGCAAAATAACATTTCTTCAAAAAGCAAACAGCCTAAAACTAAAATTAAATCTTTAGAGTGGGGGTATGCATGTAAGCACACATTGTATGAGCAATACAGAGGTTAAATATCACTGTTTCAAAGTTCAATTAGCCAAAAACAGGAAATAAATCTTTAAAAGAGGGTAATGGTTTAGAAAGATGACTGTGGTTAGGAGCACTTTCCACTTTTCCAGAGATTCAGATGCTGGCTCCCAGGACCCATGACAGACACCTCCCAACTGCCTGTAACACCAGATGCAGGGGATTTGATCCTCTATTCTAGCCTCTGTAGATACTAACATACATGTGGCATAGACTGACACAGATAGACACATATACACACCAAGAAAGGAAAAAGCCACATGTTTTTATCTCATTTGTTGATGTCAACTTTGACTCTTCAAATATGTGAGTTTCACTTGAGATAGCCACAGAAGTCAAGAAACAGACTAAAGGACTTTGGGGTCAAGACCAGTCGTAGGCCCTAGGGGAGAACTTATTCTGCTAAATGGCCACAGTGCTAAGCCAATGCCCACTCATTTATCATTATACCATGGATTCACACCATGTGTCAACACTCATCAGAAAAGCATGCTTCTTCAAGAGATGACAGAGCAGAGAGTCTCAACTGTCATGGCACAGAGAATAAGAGACTATAAAATCCTCTGTCTTAATCCTCCTCCTCCCGAGGCTCAGGGATCACTTCAGAATAGGAGGTGGAAAGAGTGTAAGAGCCTGAGATGTTGGGTAACTGCAAGGAAACAGTTTTCGTGACACAACAGGGCAGCTGTACATAGGAACTCAAGTGACCATAACAGCATGTGTGCAAACTCAAGCCAGACAAATCCCAAGATAGAAAAAAAGCAGTGGACAGAGAATCGCACCCCTGAGGAATTATTGGCTAACGATAGCTACTGTAGAGAGAGTAAGGTTGCGTCCCCTCTTAGGTCAATCACATTCCAATAGAAGGCAGTGCATCCAAGTACATAGCAACACCAACTCAACCTGACTTTTTTAAGAAGGCATAAAGTTGGGTGTGTTGAGGTAATGAATCAGGGAGGAGTTGGGGGAGTGGATGAATATGATCAAAGTACATTGGATGAAACTCTCAATGAACTAACAGTAAAAATAATAATGTAAAGAAAATCTGTGTAATTGAAAGAGAGGAAAAGGTATAATAATAATAATAATAATAATAATAATAATAATACCACAGCCCTAGTTTGTGGAGAGCTGAATAAAAGGTTTTATAAATATAAATATTGATTTTAATGGTTGAGAGATCTATGCGTGTGTGGGATGAGACAGACTATGGATATGAAAACATTTTTGTTCTTTTTAATTCTCCTTAGTTTTTGAAATTAAATTAGAATGTCATGATTCCCTTTCTTTTTCATAACTCCAATTTCTTCATATACCCAGTCTCCCACCTGCTATTTGCCTCTGACCTCTTTTGAAAGGTATATATTCCTAAATATATAAATGCAATCTGTTCAGTTCATATACTGTTACTTGTTTGCACAATATTTTATTTCTAAGGACTTTTTTACAAAGGACCTAATGTATCTAGGCCTTGAAGAATGGATGCATTTTCATCTTGTATTGAACACAAAGATGTTTCAAGCCCTGAAAATAAATAAGCATAAGCAGAGAGAGGGAATCTTCACCGCAAGATAGAAAGTCTCTGAAAATGAGGGCAGAAAGAAGCCTGTGGACAGGTTCAAGAGCCTTGAGCAAAGGCAAGAGGATTTGACATTCTTAAACAGAAAGGAATTTAAAGATTATCTTCATTATAGTGGTGTGCTAAGAAAAGTATAGCATGCTTTAGTGGCAGTCACCAGAAGTGCAGTGACAGATTGGAGAAGTCTATTGAGAGAATGTGCACACTACTGAAGTATAGAAGCTGTTGTAACATTCCAGAGACAAAGAAGGAAGCCCGGGCCAACGCAATAGTGATCTGAATGGAAGGCAAACACATCTCAACTGAGTAATTAGTAAGTTACACTCCAACAGTGCCTATATTTTTGTTTTCTTTAGAAATTTACATTTATTCATGCTAGAAAAAAAAAACATAATACTAGGTACAGCCACATGACAAAGCACTTTAACTTTGGATATAACGCTCTAAAACTGTACTTAATTGAAGACATTTACAGCTGAGGAGCCAGACAGTCAGAGATGGTGAATCCTCTGCTTAAGTTCATGTCTCCACAGCTCTAAACAGAGCGCTTCGGAAGGAGCCGCACATGGTCTCACAGACTGCTGTCAAATGCCACCACAGAAGACGCTGGTGAGACAAGATCATGACAGTTCAGGGTCGCTGAGACACACACATATTTTTTAAACAGAGATCTCTGTTAGCTTTTAGTTCTTGGGAGAAACAGTACAGAACAGATCCTTTGGAGGTGTGCCTTGATTTATACTTACAAGTGATATCTCTGGGTGTCCAGATGCTCAGAAACCATTGTGGGCCACAACGAAGGCAGACTTCATTAGGAAGGTCTCGGTTTAGAAAAGCATTAATTAACAAGAAAAACAATTCAGAATGCTATGTTCAGAAGCATACTTTGATCCATTGTTCTAAGTATTCCCTAGATACTGCTTCCACGGGGCTCACATGCAGTATGCCAGAACTACCTCAAATATCATAGTCAATTACAGCTTTAGCAAGTTTGGGAAAGGGCCTAATTAATTAGAAGTTGGGGAGGAATGGCGGTGCAAATGCCATCTTCACAAAGCATGCTCTAACGGATGTTTGTAGAAGTTGTCTGTATACTGCCTCTCAAGGGTCTATATGCACCATGCTAAGAAGACACTGTAAAGCAATGAGGAAAAGGACCCCATTAATGCAGTGTTCAGTAGAGTCCAGTTCTCTGGGAAGACAGTGGGCAGAGTCCATGTAGTGTCAGAATGTAGTCTATGAACAAAGCTATGCGAAATTTCTGAGACCTTGTGAGCAAACTCCAAGTGAACAGGCAAGAGTCTTGTGATTTATGTCCTTTCATAACACGAGTCACTTTTTCAATGTGCTTTCATGCCCTACCCAGGTGTAGAGGATAGAAGTGAGCTTACTTCAGATCATCCATTATAGCTGGTTATTGTTATTTGTTTAGATGCCTCTGTGGAAAAACACATTTTTGTCATGTGTAGCTTCTTGTGATTTTACTCAGAAGACTCTTCTTTGTTTTGCTTATTTTTTCTCACATTCTCCACACTCCACACTATTTTATTATTTTTGACATACATTTATTTATTTATATCACAAACATTGGCCCCTCCCTCTTTCCGCCTCCTCTTCTCCTCTGAGAAGGTAGGTCCCTGAGTATTCCCTGACCCTACAGTTAGGCATATCCTCTCCTCCTTGACCTCAAAGTATAAACTGTCTGATGCTCCAAATAAAGATAGCTTTTGCATGAGACTTCAGTCTGCCTCATTCTCAGGCTCCAGTCTCCCAGACTCAAGCTGCCAGTTAGAGCAGTATACAACACAGAAAGGAGGGTCCTCTGGTTTGTGTCCAACAGCTCTCCACTTCAGTTCTAAAAGGCCTGTGTTAGCTACTTTTCTCCTTGCTGCAACAAACCGCTCGAGAAAAGCAGCTTAACTGATGGAGGAAGGGATTCTTTTCACTCAGAGTTTGAGGATTCAGCCCAGTATGGTAGAGCAGGCATGGCAGCAGAACCTTGAGACAGATGGTTCCTTTCAATCTGCAGAAGGGGAGTAAAGAATGCTGGAGGAAGATGCTTGAGAGGATGTGGAGAAAGAGGAACACTTCTCCATTGCTGGTGGCAGTGCAACCTGGTAAAACCACTCTGGAAATCAGTTTGGCGGTTCCTCAGAAAATTAGACATAGTCTACCTGAGGACCCAGCTATACCACTCTTGTGTATATATATATACCCAGAAGATGCTCCAACATGAAATAAGGACACATGCTCCACTATGTTCACAGCAGTCTTATTTATAATAGTCAGAAGCTGGAAAGAACCCAGATGTCCCTCAACAGAGGAATGGATTCATAAAATGTGGTATATCTACACAATGGAATACTACTCAGCAATTAAAAACAATGAATTCATGAAATTCTTAGGCAAATGGATGAAACTAGAAAGTGTCATTCTGAGTGAGGTAACCCAGTCACGAAAGAACACATATGATATGCACTCACTGATAAATGGATATTAGCCCAAAAGTTCAACATAAACAAGTTACAATTCACAGAGCACAGGAAGCTCAAGAAGAAGGAAGACCAAAGTGGAGGTGCTTTGGTTTCTCTGAAAAAGGGAACAAAATACTCACAGGAGCAATTATGGAGACAAAGTGTGGAGCAGAGACTGAAGGAAAAGCCACCCAAAGACTGTCCTACCTGGGGATTCATCCTATAAACAGTCACCAAACCCTGACACTATTATGGATGAAGGAAGTCAATGCTGAATGGAACCTGTTATGTTTGTTTCTGGAGGGGCCCTGCCAGAGCCTCAGACATACAGAGGCAGATGCTAGGAGCCAACCATTGGACTGGGTATGGGGTCCCCAGTGGAGGAGTTGGAGAAAGGAGTGGAGGAGATGAAGGGGTTTGCAGCCCCATGGGAAGAACGATGATGCTGGTCAACCAGATGCCCCAGGGCTCCCAGGGACTGAGTCATCAACCAAGGGGTACACACGGTCCAAGCGAAAACTGTGGCAAAGGAATGCCTTGTCAGGTATCGGTGGGAGGAGAGGTCCTTGGTCCTATGAAGGCTCGATAAATGCCCCAGCATGAGGAAATCGAGACAGGATAGGTGGGAGTGGATTGGGTGGAGGGGCATATTCATGGAGGCAGGGATGGGAAGATGGGTTGAAGGTTTTCTGGGAGGGGGGAACCGGGAAAGAGTATAACATTTGAAATGTAAATGAAGAATATGTTCAATTTTAAAAAATAGGGAAAAAAAGAATTCTGGAAGAAGCCCACTTCCTCATTTTATTCAGGGAGAATTTCTCTGCATCCGTTAATTCGATCTAGAAGTGTTCTTCATAGACATGGCCAAGCAGGACACCACGATCCCTTAGCAGTCCCATTAAACTGTCAGTCAATGTAAACCATTGATCCCATTGCCTTTATGCACTATGGTCCATGGGGGAATAAAAGTATATCTTTTCTAAAAAAAACATTAAAAAAAAAACCTGACATTTTCAGAGACTTGCTGATTGGTGACATGTTCAATTCTCTCAGAAAACACAAACTAATGTCTTTTATTATGTATTAAAGTATGTCTTTTATTATGCATTGAGTCAGGTTTTCTATTTTGGGGGGACTGACAATTTTGGCCTGAAGCTATCTGGCTTTAAACTGATGCCAGTCCTTCTGCTGAAGTATCCCATGTTCAACAACACACACCTTCTGAAAGGCTTGTAGACACAGTTCTCAGAACCCTCATACCACAGTAGAAAACTTTCATAGAGAGTTCCCAGTTTCTTATAATGTTTGATTCACTGGCCAAAAATGAGGCTTGAATGAATCTTCAGAAGTCATGATCTGGGCAGTGAGGAGATGGCTCAGCTGCTCAATCACTCACCACAAGCATAAGATCCAGAATTTGAATTACTAGTGCCCCTGTCAACGTCATGTGGGCTCAGCAGCCCACCAATAACCCTAGACTTGGGAGGTGGGCACAGGGCATCACTGGAACAAGCAAGCCAGTAACTAGAATAGCGACATCATGGAGATCTGGGTTCAGTGAGAGAACTTGATTCAACATAAAATATGGAAAGAGATTGGAAAAGACACAGAGATCTTTCCTAAACATCCACATGTATGTGTATGTACATCAAACACATGACATGTCCCCACAAATTTATGAATGCACGCCACACACACACACACACACACACACACAATTCTAAAGCATGCTCATAAATCCTGAAAAACCATCATGCAATATTCCCATCTTGGCCAACTGCTTGATTTACTGGGAAAGCACCCTAGAGTGCACCATTGAGGAACCACATCTGGATGCACATCTCCTGGGGGTCTCTGGATGCATCTTCAATAGGACTCGCATGGGCTGCGTTATGGCACCTTCAAACTCAGGAAAATATCCACTTCACTGTAGAAACATAGAATGGAATACAACAAAGCTTGTTGTTGTTGTTATTGTTGTTGTGGTGGTTGTTACTGTCGTCATTGTAGTCTGTTTTTTAAGACAAGGTTTTACCACCTTGTTTGACCTGAAACTTAATGTGTAGACCAGGCTGGACTCTGCTTCCTTAACATTGGAGTTAAAGGAGAATAAACCATAACATTTACATTTTTCAATGGTTTTATGTTTGAGATTATAATATGAAATACATACTTTTTCCTCTTCTCTTTCCTCCTAAAAAAGGGCTAGAGAAGTCATGGACATTGTAGGAGAACCTACACTGCCACTTTCCTAATCATCGTAATCCCTAACTACATCCTAATTAGTGATCCTTACATTCACAGATAAGTGTAGTTTTCAGCCCTCATCAAGGAAACCTCCCTTCATGACAGACAAAGACCATTACAGAAAACCACAATTCCCCAAAATCAGAGTTATAGAGCCAACACCCAACTAATACATCTATAATTCAATTATTGCATCTGAGGATCAGAGATCATTGTAGAAGAGGGGTCAGAGAGATTGTAAAAGCCAGGAAAACAGGAAGTTTTCTATGAGAAAGTGTTCTCCTCAGAAATTCAGAGAGCTTTGACCATGAAGACCCACCAACATGGGTGTATAAACATGGAGACAATAGACATGGAGAGCAATAGATACACTAATACAGAAAGGGAAAATCTCAGGAAGCCTCAACCATAAAACTCTGCTAACTGAAGGTGCTGAGCACAGTAATGCATCTTTTAATAAGTATGTACTGCTGTGAATGCTTTCGTCTGGGCATGGAGTAGCTGTTTCATCTATGAACACCGCACAGGACAAGTTCCATGAGCATTTGATCAACTGAAAGAGGGGCTCCTGACTCCCCTCCTCTGCCTGAGAAGCTGGGATAGCTGCTGGGGAAGAGGAAGGCACAGTCCCCAGTGTCATAGCCACTAGTAAGTTGCCTTGGCAACTCTAGTAATAAAGCACCCCACCCAGACTCAAGCAAGCAACCATTTTTTTATTATTATTCTCAACACACGATATATTTTTCTACCAATTATAAAAATGATGAATATGTTATTAAATAAACATAAAAAGATAAAGTCTTTTTGTTTCTTATTTTTGGTTTTAGTAAAGCTTAAAATCTTGGCTCTTACTGTAATACAAACCCACAATTTTTTAGACATTGGAGTTCATTCTAATAAGGCTGTACTTCTATGTCCTTCATATCACCAAAGGATTTTATCTCCATAGTAGCTAAGTTAAGAATTGACAGTTCTGCTGCCCTAAGGAATGAATTGCAGGTATGATTATTGGATACAGATTTCCTGCTATGATCAAAGCTATTTGATTTGAGTGATTATTATTGTTCTCAACCCATGGGGAACAGATTGCATTTAAGAAATGGTGTATGTATTAAAATGGTCATCATCATCCATCAGCTGTTTCAATGAACAACGGTTCTGCCTGGAGGGTGGCACAAACATTAGGTGAGGGTAAGATTCTGGTTCACTGGCTGTGATGATTTTGAAAAGCATTCATCTCAGAAAAAGAGTAACTTATAAGGTCATCTTCTTCAAAGTTGATACAATAATTATAAATATCAAGCTAAACATTCAGTCTCACTCTTTGCTCTTCTCTTATAAGCCACCTACCAAATTAATTGTCTAGGTTTCTTTTGGCTGTATAAATAATTTTGAAATATGTAAGCTGTTTTGAGAACCATAGTATATTGTAAAAACATCAAATAGGCAATCCTACTAGTAGAGAGGCTGAGATAAGAAAAGCGTAATTTCAAGACCATTATGTGATACACAGCAATACACTCTCGTGTACAAACAAGCAGAAAGTATATATGGTTTGGATAATATTGGACCTTCTTCTCCAATTACCAAATTAGAGAGACCTCTGGGTAACAGTCAACAAATTTCTAATTGCTCATATTTTTGAATTTCAATCAATTAGAATATGTAACCCAGACTCAGAAGATGACTCATGGTATGCACTCACTAATAAGTGGATATTAACCTAAAAAACTGGAATACCCAAAACATAATCCACACATTAAATGAGGTACAAGAAGAATGGAGGAGTGGCCCCTTGTTCTGGAAAGACTCAGTGAAGCAGTATAGGGCAAAACCAGAACAGGGGAGTGGGAAGGGTTGGGTGGGAAAACAGGGGGAGGGAAGGGGGCTGATGGGACTTTCGGAGAGTGGGGGGTCTAGAAAAGGGGAAATCATTTGAAATGTAAATAAAAATATATCACATAAAAAATCACAAAAAATAATATGTTGAAATATTAATTTTCATATTAAGAGATATTAAGGAAAAGTGATTGTTAACTTCCTGTTATTTTTGTTGATAGAGGTGGAATTGTGCTTATGTGGCTATCTTCTTTGGGGTTTGTTGAAAAATTATTTTCTTGCTTTTTCTAGGGTGTAGTTTCCCTCCTTGTGTTGGTATTTTCCATCTATTATTCTTTGTAGGGCTAGATTTGTGGAAAGATATTGTGTAAATTTGGTTTTGTCATAGAATATTTTCTTTTCTCCGTCTATGGTAATTGATAGTTTTGCTGGGTAGTAGCCTGAACTGGCATGTGTGTTCTCTTAGGGTCTGTATGACATCTGCCCAGGAACTTATAGCTTTCACAGTCTCTGGTGAGAAGTCTGGTGTAATTCTGATAGATCTGCCTTTATATGTTACTTGACCTTTTTCCCTTACTACTTTTAATATTCTTTCTTTGTTTAGTGCATTTAGTGTTTTGATTATTATGGAGGAGAATTTTTTTCTGGTCCAGTCTATTTGGAGTTCTGTAGACTTCTTTTATGTTCATGGGCATCTTCTTCTTTGGGTTAGAAACGTTTTCTTCTATAATTTTATTGAAGATATTTACTGGCCCTTTAAGTTGGGAATCTTGGCTCTCTTCTATACCTATTATCCTTAGGTTTGGTCTTCTTATTGTGTCCTGGATTTCCTGGACACAATATGATATATATACATATATAGTATATTATGTTAAACATATATTATATGCCATATACTATTTAGTATATAGAAAATAATAATATATTTAGTATATATGCTATATAGTATAATGTACATCATAATATATAATACCAATTAATATGTTATATTTATAATATATATTTATTAGATATGTTATATTTATATAATTATAATATTATATTAGTAATTAATAATTACTAATATATTACATGACATATTAAATCATGTAAATTATATACTGTATATAATATATATATTTCTGACACATGTTTTGAACTACTTTAGATTCTACCAAACATTTAAGTAATAACTAACACCATCCACAACTCTTCCAAAGAAACAACAGAAAGAATAGTTCATTTTATTTGGCCTAACAACAAACCGATACCAAAGCAGTCAAAGAAACAAAGTGACAAATACAAACAAAACTCTCTGATGATCAATAATGCAAAATTTTCAGCAGAAGTTTGGTGAGCTGAATTGAATTACAATGAAAATAATACTGGACCATGGTAAGATTAAATTCCAGAAATGGATGGTAGCTCAAATACACAGATACAGAATGTGCCATGCCAAATGAACAGAATAAAGGATAAAACTCATATTATCATATCAGTAGAAAAAAATTATTTGACAGTTTAATATACAATTTTGTTGTAATGTCTCTCAATACATTATGAACTGAAGACATTTATGATATATATTATAGTTTATACATTATGATATATATCGCTAATATGCATATCAGTAAAAACTTTTATGTTTTTCATATGTCCAGGATGTCAACCTTTACCCAAAACAGGGTAGTCTGGAAATTCAAGTCAAAGCAACTAGGTGAGTAAAAGAAATGGGTAATCCAAAGAGGAAGGGAAGGTTGCAAATTGTCTTACTATACAAGTGAGGTTTTCTTGGGAAAATCTATCTATTAGGATTGATAAATTCAGTAAAGCTAGAGACTAAAAATCAACATACACAAATATCAATAGCATTTTTATATGATTCATCAATTTTAAAGCAGAGGTAGAAAGCAATTCAATTCTCAGTATATTTAGACAAAATATTTAAACCGTTAGCAGTGCATTTAACCTCAAAAGACAAAGATCATTTATCTTCTGTAAAATATGAAATATTGTTAAGAGATTCTGAGTAACACACACACATACACACACACACACAGAGACACACATATATATAAATTCACATAAAATATATGAATGAGATTCTACATTCATGGATTTGAAAAAATTCAATATTGTCATATACCAATGTGACCAATGAGTGATCTTATTACAATTTAGTTTTCATTTGCAAATAATATAAGGAATGACCCTAAAATTGTGTGAAACCAAAAAGATCTCAAATATACAAACAATCTTCAACATGAAGAAGAAAATTGAAGGTTTTGTATTTCTAGATTTCAAAATGCGTTAATCAGAGCAGCGTGATCCTGGCATAAAGAGACCAGTAGAAAGCTTTGTCAAGGTCAGAATTAAATGTTTCACACAAGTAATGAAATGTCCCATTCCAACACAAAAACATGTACTTCCTTTTAATAAAAGACTCTTTTAGATATGTCTTGTATATTGAATAAAAGCTCTTGGATTGTAGTGTTCAGTCTCTGGTAAAACAAATATTGATGAGAAAGATCCTGAAAACTCTCTAAATATGCTTTACATACGTTTTAGAAAAAAGTATTCACAGCAAATGAATAGAATAGCCGCATCCTAACATATGCAAGAAAGCATTAATTAAATTATCCTGGGTTTAATATATATTATTATACACATATAATAATTAATAATATGGTGCATATATTATATTAATATATAATATTAATTCTAACACATCAATATATAATATATAATAATATGCTGTATATATTATATTAATATAATATATACATATATTATGTGTGTATATGTACATTTATGTGTGTATGTACATTGTGCTATTGTGTAGATGATATAGCAATAAAAAATAAATGACTTGCCACCAAGCCGGATAACCTGAATTTGACTTCTGGCACTCATATGGTGAGAGGAGATAACCAACTCTTCCAAGTTGTCCTCCAAACTCCATATATGTACTAGGGCATTATCATATGTGTGCACCAACACACACACAAATCAAAAGTAAACACCATTCAAAATGCCATGCTGCTTTTTATGAGTCATACATACTAAATTATAATTTTAAATAATGAATTAGATAACCATACTAGATGTATGTGCTAAATTTCTAAAAATTATGTATAATTTTTTTTGTTTGATTGATTTTTGTTTGTTTGTTTGTGGTGACTATGTCCTTTTTTATTTTTATGCTTTTGTTAACATACAAACTAATGGCTTTCTTTGTGATATTTTTCCTATTTACATATCATTATTCCTTTTAAGGATTTGTTTTTATTTATGTTTGTTTGAGACTCCACACACACATACAGGACTCACAGGTGGCATAGGCCTATAATCCCAGGATTGGTGGGGCAGAAGCAGGTAATCTGAGTTTAAGGCCAGCCTAGTCTACATAGCAGGTGCTAGGTCAGCTACATAGTGAGATCCTGACTCAAGAAAAGTTACCCAGAGTCCTTAGAGTTAAATAATGCATACTAATACGGCAACATAAATACACTTAGTAGAATTTTAAAAAAAGAATGAAAGGAAAAATAGGCTCAGTGGTTTAATGTCCGTCCTGATGCTTCCCACACAGATATTTTTTCTATATTCTTTGTTTACATTCCAAATACTTTCCCTTTTCTCTGTTCCCCCCTCCCCATAAGTCCCATAAGCTCTCTTCCCTATGCCCATTCCCCAATCACCCCCTCCCATAAGTTAATACATTTAGAACAGCACTACTTCAAAGACTGAATATGATATGCTACATGAGTTAAAGTGCTTAACGATCTATGTATAAAATGTTCCTTAGAATTCTAATCACAGACTGCATTCAGAATATGATAATCCAGAGCTGGGGTAGCAGGACAAAACTGGAATGCAATTCTTGGAATGAAGTGCTCAGTGACACCATTTTTTAATGACGTTTCTCAGAATACTACTTATATACCATGGTGTTTTGAATGTAAAATGCTACCTATATAGCATTTAAATATTTGATCCCCAGATGGTGTCCTTTAGGAGGTACGACCTTGCTGGAGAAAGTGTGTCACTGGGGGTGAGCCTCGGCCTGTATAGCCTGGCTCCACTTCTGCTGTTAGAGTACAGATGCAGTGTGACAGAATAACCTCCCACTCCTGCTGCCCCGCCTTCTCCTCCATAATGAGCTGCATCATGCATGGTCCTGTAAACCCTTTGTCCAGTAAGATGCTTCCACAGCGATAGCTTATCACAGCAACAGAAAGGTAGCTAAGATGGAGAGCTAAATGGTAGAGTGCTGTTAGAGATCTGTGTGTCAGGACAAGTGTAAGACGAATGCTTTCTGCAAGACTGACTGTTTACTGTTAGGAAGAATGCTATTTCAGAGAACGGATTGAGTAGCCACATTAATGCATGTAATAAAATAGTGGGTAATTTTATGTGTTGTTTTTAGAATGCACTTCATATGCCTTTTAGAGAAGTTATTTCCACAAATGCATGTGGTAACTATGTGCTTAATGATGATATATAAAATAGTTCATCTGAGATCTCATGGTCACAGTGTTATTTCTGATAATAGATTTAATATCTCTACCACCATGCAGTGTTAATAGCATGTACAAAGGGCTAGAGAAATGTCTCCATGGTTAAGAGCACTCACTGCTCTTGCAGAAGATTCAGGCTCCGTTCCAAGCCCCACCTGAGAGCTTATAACCATCTATGACTCCAGTTTTCAGGGATTCAACGTGTTTTTCTGGCCCCTAATTCACTGCGCCATATTGCTCATACATGCTTTGTTTTATACACTCATGTGTATAAAATAAAAATAACTAAATCTTTTTTAAGGCACACATACAAAAGAATATTTTAAACAGTGTTACTTTTTAATCCCTTTGGGAGCACTATCATTTTTATGGCTGAGTGTGAACCTACTATAGTACAAGCAGAGGATTTAAAGAATTTGCTAAGAACAGTATTCATCTCCTGAAGGGAGGAAAAAATCTAATGAATGCATTTTATATCCACCAAATTACTCTTCTCATGTGGGTCATGGACAATGTGGGAATACAGAACATCACAGTGGGGCAGAAGAGGGAGGCTATGGTGAAAATATCACAGTTATGTCTGGTCTCCCTGGGTGAATAGAGGTAGCTGTGGATGGGGAGAGCAGTGGCGTCCATTACCACTCCTCCCAGGCCGTTTCATAGCCGTCAACACATCTCCCGTACTGAGATAATCAACAGCCTGTTTTTCTTGCTACAGAACCCCAGGGTTGAAGAGATGTCAAGATGAAACTTTCCAAGAAGTACTGTGCTATTAGGGACCCAGATCTATCCCTTCTTACAAACTCATGCATCTCTCTTACCCACAAGTCACAGTCACTCAGCAACTACCTACACTGCAAACCAACCATGTGCCTTCTCACATACAAGACCGGGGCCATTACTACTGTCAGTTTGTCGTACCTAGGATCCACAGCTTCCCAACCTTGTTTGGCGTGCTTCAAACCAATGCTACTCCATTCTGATTTTCTTCGTTGACAATGGGAATTAAAACGTGGAAACTTGGCTAGGCAGTCTAGGGCTGCAATGATACTAGCATCTCTGTAGTCAGCTCTGTGGTCTCACATCACAAGGTTGATGTTTGAACAAACTTTGCTTGTTCAAAATGAATAATCAGGAGTGAGAACTCAGCTACATGCCGTGCTACAGTCCAGGATATGGGCTGGCTATCTCTTGTAGTTGCTCTGGATATCCAAATACATGGAGAATCCCGAGGCTCTAGGAAGGGACTTGAATCTGAGCTAGCTTGCCAAGGTGATGTGTCTGATGCCCTAGGTATGGTATGGCATAGGCAATGAAGCCTTTTTGTGGTGGCTTGAATAAGAAATGTTCACCACATAGGACATTATTCAAACACTTGGTGCCCAGCTGACCTCAATGTATGGTTAGGTTATGGAGTCTTTAGGAGAGGTACCTTGCTAGAGAGTACATAATTAGGGGTGAGCTTTCAGATTGTATGGCCTTGTCAGACTTCCTATTCTCTGTTTCCTGTTTATGAGTAAAGATGTGATCAGCCAGCCTCCTGTTGCTGCCTTCCTGTCAGACCTTGCCCTCCCCAACTATTGTGAACTCTCCCCCTGGAACCATAGTCAAAGTATGCCCTTGCCTCCTTGAGTTGCTTTTGGTCATGCTATTTTATGACAGCAACAGAAAAGTAACAAACACAAGAGGCCATTGTTAAATCGTGTTCAGACATCTCTACAGTCTCACATTTTACCTAGACTGCCTGCACATCTGTGTTCATATGCATGTTAACCTGCGGACTAGGCCAAATTGCAATTATCTAGCCTCCAGGAACTCTTCTCTATAATTAATCCCTTCCTAACAAGATAATTGTCAGTACCCATCCTAATTCCTGACAATCAGGTGATGTAACTACCACCCAGCGAGCAATTTTGATCCCTATTCTGAGGCCAATTGGATGTTTTCCCCCTAATTGCAATTCTAATTAGCCCCAAATCATTGTCATCTTCTTTGTTCTTGACTATGTTGATTTTAGTATTGGTTGGAATTCTTGATATAAGTTTGTAGGATCACTAGTGAACTTTACCAGCACCTTGGCATTCCCTCCTTGGACTTCTGCTTGGTACTGTTTTAAAACACGTGTGTCCCTCCATCTCTTTGGGTGTGCTGAGCTGGATAAAG
Source organism: Apodemus sylvaticus (assembly GCF_947179515.1). NCBI lineage: Eukaryota > Metazoa > Chordata > Mammalia > Rodentia > Muridae > Apodemus > Apodemus sylvaticus. Next base: position 65,102,140 of record NC_067489.1, read on the forward strand.
AAGCCTTCCTCCCCACAATGTTACTTTGGGCATGATTTAAACCTTTTGATGTCCCGTTACTAGTGACATTCCCATGCCCCCCCACCAATGGGGAAATTTCTTCCTGTCATTAGGCAGAAGGTTAAAGTTGCTTTTTCGAATTTCTCTCCTCTGTCCATCTACATGGTGAGTGTGTGTGTGTGTGTGTGTGTGTGTGTGTGTGTGTGTGTGTGTGCAGACACATGGGTGGAGTTCAAAGGCAACCTCAGCTGTTAATCTGCACCTTCTACCTTCTTTGAAATAGGGTCTCTGACTCAACACTTTGCATCCCAGGCAAGCTGGTCTTCAAACCAGAGGTGGAATAAGAGATGTGCACTACACATCTCTGTGGGTCCTGGGTCTTCCAACTCGAGTACCTGCCTATGTGCAGTAACACTCTACTCACTGATCCCAAATACCAAGGCTTTAGTTTAAAACTTCAGTACAAGACTCTTTCACCCTGGGCCTTCAACTGACACTGAGGCTGCACCTTCACCAATGGCTTCTCCTGGCCTTTTACAGGGCCAAGACTCAGCTGCTCACCATGACCCCTTCATGCCTCCAAAACCAGTACCATCTGGATGACTCTTACACTACCAAGTTCAGTTGCCAGTGCAAGGTCAACCTCGGCTGCTACTGGAGCACAGCTTCTGTGTGCTGACCCTGAGGAAACACTTCCCAGAAGATTTCACCTCAGTGCCATTGGTCTCTTCTTAATTAAGACTAACATTTTAGCTTCAGCTAACTAGCATCAATTGCTGAATTTCTTTAACTTACCAACTACATAGACACAATTCAACATACAAATGATTTGCATAGAAAGATTATTATAAATAGTAATATATATGTAACAATTCAATGCTCTGTCTTTCAACTAGGATGTATATTTATAGAAATTAGTGCTTAACTTTCCCTCTGAAATGTCACAGGCCAGGTCTCCATTGCATGCATGACCCTCAAAACTCTTCCCAGTTCCTATGAAACAGCTCACTAAGTTTTGAACATATAATAGCCTTTCTAGACCAAAGTTCCAAAGTCCTTCAACAAACCTCTCCAAAATAATACAGTTAGGTCTGTCCCATAATACTCCACTCTCCTAGTACCATCCTGTCCTAATTAGGGTTACTATTGCTGTGATGAAATGCTATGACCCAAAAATCAAGTTGGGAGGGGAAAGGTTTACTTGGCTTGCACTTTTTATATTGTTGTTCATCACTGGAGGAAGTCAGGACAGGAACTCAAACAGGGGGGAACCTAGAGGCAGGAGCAGATGCAGAGATCATGGAGGGGTGATACCTACTCCTTATTCAACATGGCTTGTTCAGCTTGCTTTCTTATAAAACCCAGGAGCAGCAGCCTAAAAACCGTACAATCCACAATGGGCTGTGGAACGCCCCATTAGTTAATCCGATCTTACGAAGACATTTTCTTAATTGAGGTACCCTCTGCTCAGATGAATTTTTGCTTGTGTCAAGTTGACATAAAGATGCTCATTGAGCACAGCCACTGAATAGAAAATCAACACCTCTGGTTAAGGGTCTGTCTTTTCAGTCAAGCCAAGATTTGGAACCCAGAGCTCTCTGTTAGTCATAAATCTAATATAACTGAGCCTATCCTGACATCTTGTGGCCATTTTGAACTTTACAACCAGACGCTAAATCTGTAGAAAAAAAAAAGCATCTGCTTTGGTTACCACTTCCTGATGTTTTGCCCCATTAAAGGCTTGTGAAAGTGTGGACTGTTTCAACTTACAACATTCCACAGGTCTAGGAGGAGGATTTTCCTAACAGATTGGCAATCTCAAATTCCCTCTTCTATTCTGTCTAGTATTCCTGGTGTACACGAGAGAGTGGCTACTGATAACTTGAGAACAGCCCTCAAAACATCAACTGTCACAGCCAAAACCACAATTTCCTTCATCTTATTCAATGAGATAAATTTTAACAATGTAATGTGTAGCCCCATCTAAAACTTGGATAGGCAATCTTGCCCCAATCTACACCAATTATTTTGGTTCCTCCACATCTGAATTTATTGGCATATGGACAGCCCCCCCACCCATCTAAGATTTCAAATTGTGTTGATCAAAATGGAGATTTTTCTTTCTTTTTTTTTATTGAATATAATTTTCATTTACATTTCAAATAGTAAAACCTTTCCCCGGTTTTCCCCCTCACCAAAAATCCCCAACCCCTCCTCCCACCCCTGCCTCCAAGTATATACCCCTCCATCTGACCCACTCCCACGTACACCCACTCAATTTCCCTTTGTTAGGGCATCTATTGAGCCTTCACCTGACCAAGAATCACCCTCCCCTGAGCCCGACAAGGCATTCTTCTGCCACATTTTTGGCTGGAACCATGTGTGCCCCTTGGCTGATGGTTTAGCCTTTGTGAGTTCTGGGGTGTCTGGGTGGCCAACATCATTGTTCTTCCCATGGGGCTGCAGACCTCTTCAACTCCTCCAGACCACCTTCTGACTCCTTGATTGGAGACTCCATGCCCAGACCAATGGTTGGCTCCTATCATCTGCCTCTGTATGTCTGAGGCTCTGGCAGGACCCCTCCAGTGACAACCATAATAGGCTCCTTTCAGCATGTACTTCTTTCATCCACAATAGTGTCCAGGTTTGGTGACTGTTTATAGGATGAATCCCCAGGTATCCCCAGGTAGGACAGTCTCTGGGTGGCTTTTCCTTCAGTCTCTGCTCCACACTTTGTTTCCATAATTGCTCCTTTGAGTATTTTGTGCCCTTTCTCAGAGGAACCAAAGCACCCCCACTTTGGTCTTCCTACTTCTTGAGCTTCCTGTGCTCTGTGAATTGTAACTTGTTTATTTTGAGCTTTTGGGCTAACATCCACTTATCAGTGAGTGCATACCGTGTGTCTTCTTTTGTGACTGGGTTACCTCGCTCAGGATGACACTTTCTAGTTCCATTTACCAGTGAATTCCATGAATTCACTGTTTTTAATAGCTAAATAGTACTCCATTGTGTACATATACCACAGTTTCTGTATCCATTCCTCTGTTGAAGGACATCTGGGTTCTTTCCAGCTTCTGCTATTATAAATAAGGTAGCAAACAACCCTATTAAAAAATGGGGGACAGAGTTAAACAAAGAATTCTCACCTGAAGAACTTCGGATGGCGGAGAAGCATCTTAAAAAATGCTCAACTTCATTAGTCATTAGGGAAATGCAAATCAAAACAACCCTAAGATTTCATCTTACACCAGTCAGAATGGCTAAGATTAAAAATTCAGGAGACAGCAGGTGTTGGAGAGGGTGTGGAGAGAGAGGAACACTCCTCCACTGCTGGTGGGGTTGCAAATTGGTACAACCACTCTAGAAATCAGTCTGGTGGTTCCTCAGAAAACTGGGCACCTCACTTCCAGAAGATCCTGCTATACCACTCCTGGGCATATACCCAGAAGACTCCCCACCATGTAATAAGGGTACATGTTCTACTATGTTCATAGCAGCCCTATTTATAATTGCCAGATGCTGGAAAGAACCCAGGTATCCCTCAACAGAAGAGTGGATGCAAAAAATGTGGTATATATACACAATGGAGTACTATTCAGCCATTAGAAACAATGAATTCATGAAATTCTTAGGCAAATGGATGGAGCTAGAGAATATCATACTAAGTGAGGTAACCCAGACTGAAAAGATGAATCATGGTATGCACTCACTAATAAGTGGATATTAACCTAGAAAACTGGAATACCCAAAACATAATCCACACATTAAATGAGGTACAAGAAAAAAGGAGGAGTGGCCCCTGGTTCTGGAAAGACTCAGTGAAACAGTATTCAGCAAAACCAGAACGGGGAAGTGGGAAGGGGTGGGTGGGAGGACAGGGGAAAAGAAGGGGGCTTGCAGGACTTTCGGGGAGTGGGGGGGCTAGAAAAGGGAAATCATTTGAAATGTAAATAAATTATATCGAATAAAAAAAAAAAAGAAGTATGGGGAGAGTCCTGATCCTGGAAAGGATTGATCTAGCATTGGAGGGGAATATAAGGACAGAGAAAAAGGAGGGAGGTGATTGGAGAATGGGTGGAGAGAAGAATGTTTATGGGACATATGGGGAGGGGGGATCTGGGAAAGGGGAAATCATTTGGAATGTAAACAAAGAATATAGAAAATAAAAATATAAAAAATGTAAAAAAAATAAATAAGGTAGCTATGAACATAGTGGAGCATGTGTCCTTTTTATATGTATGAGCATCTTCTAGGTATATGCTCAGGAGTTGTATAGCTGGGTCCTCAGGTAATACTATGTCTACTTTTCTGAAGAATCACCAAACTGATTTCTAGAGTGGTTTTACCAGCTTGCAATCCCACCAACAAGGAGAAGTTTTCCTCTTTCCCCACATCCTCTCCAGAATCTGCTGTCCCCTGAGTTTTTCATCTTAGCCATTCTAACTGGTGTGAGGTAGAATCTCAGGGTTGTTTTGATTTGCATTTCCCTGATATCTAACAATGCTAAACATTTCTTTGGGTGCTTTAGAGCCATTCGAGTTTCCTCAGTTGAGAATTCCCTGTTTAGCTCTGGACCCCACTTTTTAATAGGGTTATTTGACTCTCTGGAGACTAACCTCTTGAGTTCTTTGTATACATTTGTTGAGCTCTCTATCAGATGTAGAATTAGTAAAGACCTTTTCCCAATTTATTAGTTGCTATTTTGTCCTATTGACCATGTCTTTTGCCTTACAGAAGCTTTGTAATTTTATGAGGTCCCATTTGTCAATTCTTGTTGAAGCCATTGGTGTTCTGTTCAGGAACTTTTGCCCTGTGCCCATTTGTTCAAGATTCTTCCCCACTTTCTCCTCTATAAGCTTCAGTGTGTCTGGTTTTATGTGTAGGTCCTTGACCCACTTGGACTTGAGCTTTGTACAAGGAGATAAGAATGGGTTGATTTGCATTTTTCTGCATGCTGACCTCCAGTTGATCCAGCACCATTTATTAAAAATGCTATCTTTTTTCCACTGGATATTTTTAGCTCCTTTGTCAACTATCAAGTGACCATACATGTGTGCGATTTTTTTTTCTGGGTCTTCAATTCTATTCCATTGATCTTCCTGCCTGTCTCCATACCAGTACCAAACAGTTTTTATCACTATTGCTCTGTAATAGAGCTTGAAGTCAGGGATGTTGATTCCCCCCAGGAGATCTTTGTTATGGAGAATAGTTTTTACTATCCTGAATATTTTGTTATTTCAGATGAATTTGAGAATTGCTTTTTCTAGATCTATGAAGAATTGATTTGGGATTTTGATGGGGATTGCATTGAATCTGTAGATTGCTTTCAGCAAGATGGCCATTTTTACTATATTGATCCTGCCAATCCATGAGCATGGACAATCTTTCCATCTTCTAAGATCTTCGATTTCTTTCTTCAGAGGCTTGAAGTTCTTGTCATACAGATCTTTCCCTTGCTTCATTAGGGTTACACCAAGTTATGAAATATTATTTGGGGTGCCATTTCCCTAATTTCTTTCTCAGCTTGTTTATCCTTTGAGTAGAGGAAGACTACTGATTTGAGTTAACATTATATCCAGTCACTTTGCTGAAGTTGTTTATCAGCAGTATATTGCTTTCAATATGTTTGGGTATGGGCCTTGGATTCCCCATCTCTCCAATACTTTTATCATGAAGGGATGCTGGATTTTGTCAAAAGCCTTTTCAGCATCTAATGAAATGACCATGTGGCTTTTTTTTTCCTTGAGTCTGTTTATGTAGTGGATTACATTGATAGATTTCCATATATTGAACCATCCCTGCATCCCTAGGATGACGCCTACCTGATCGTGGTCAATTATAATTTTGATGCATGCTTGGATTTGGTTGGCCAGAATTTTGTTGAGTATTTTTGCATCGATGTTCATGAGGGAGATTGGTCTGAAGTTCACCTTCCTTGTTTGATCTTTGTTTGGTTTAGGTATAAGTGTTATTGTGGCTTCATAGAATGAGTTGGGTAGTGTTCCTTGAGTTTCTATTTCATGGAATAATTTGAAGAGTATCAGTATTAGTTCTTCTTTGAAGATATGATAGAATTCCCCACTAAACCCATCTGGTCCTGGGCTTTTTTTATTTTTTATTTAAATGGGAGACTATTAACTCTTGCTTCTATTTCCACAGGATTTATGGGACTATTTAGATGGTTTATCTGATCCTGTTTTAACATTGGCATCTGGTAAGTATCTAGAAAGTTGTCCATTTCATCCAGATTTTCAAACTTTGTTGAGTATAAGCTCTCGTAGTAAGATCTGATGATTTTTTGAGATTCCACAGTTTCTGTTGTTATGTCTCCCTTTTTATTAATTTGGGTAGTGCCTCTGTGCCCTCTGGTTAGTCTTAGGGTTTATCTTTCTTGCTGATTTTCTCAAAGAACAAGCTCCTGGTTTTGGTGATTCTTTGTATAGTTCTTTTTGTTTCTGCTTGGTTGATTTTGGCCCTGAGTTTGATTTTTTACTGCCATCTACTCCTCTTGGGTATATTTGCTTCTTTTTGTTCTAGAGCTTTCAAGTGCACTATGAAGCTATTAGTGTAAGCTCTCTCCATTTTCTTTTTGGAGGCACACAGAGCTATGAGTTTTCATCTTAGCACTGCTTTCATTGTGCCCCATAAGTTTTGGTATGATGTCTTCATTTTCATTAAATTCTAAAAAGTTGTTAATTTCTTTCTTTATTTCTTCCTTGACCAAGTTATCATTGAGAAGAGCATTGTTCGAAGTCCACATGTATGTGTGTTTTCCAATGTTTTTGTTTGAGCTTAAGACCAGTCTTAGGCTGTGGTGATCTGATAAGGTACATGGAATAATTTCAATAATTCTGTATCTGTTGAGGCCCACTTTGTGACCAATTATATGGTCAATTTTGGAGAAGGTACCATGAGATGCTAAGAAGAAGGTATATTCTTTTGCTTTAGGGTACAATGTATCCTAACAAATACATTTGGTCCATAACTTCAGTTAATTTCACTGTGTCTCTGTTTAGTTTCTGTTTCTATGATTTGTCCATTATTGAAAGTGGGGTGTTGAAGTCTCGCACTATTATTATGTGGGGTATAATGTGTGTTTTGGGCTTCAGTTAAGTTTCTTTTATGAATGTGGGTGCCCTTGCGTTGGGAGCACAGATGTTCAGAATTGAGAGTTCATATTGGTAGGCTTTTCCTTTAACCAGTATGAAGTGTGCCTCCTTATCTTTTTTGACAACTTTTGGTTGAAAGGCAATTTTATCCGATATAAGAATGGCCAGTCCAGCTTGATTCTTGGGACCATTTGCTTGGAAAATTGGTTTCCAACCTTTGACTCTAAAGTAGTGACTATCTCTGTCACTGAGGTGGGTTTCTTGTATGCAGCAAAATGTTGGGTCCTGTTTACATATCCAGTCTGTTAGTCTATGCCTTTTTATAGGGAAATTGAGATGATTGATATTAAGAGAGATAATGGAAAAGTGATTGTTGCTTACTGTTATCTTCTTTGTTAAAGGTGAAATTCTGCAGAAGACCTTAAAGAAGAATCACAAAAATCCCTAGAAGAAACACAGGAAAACATGGGTTCTCCTCCCTTAAAGAGGAAACACAAAAATCCCTTAAAGAATTTCAGGAAAAAACAAACAAGTGAACGAATTGAACAAAACCATCCAGGATCTAAAAATGGAAGTAGAAACAATAAAGAAATTGGAAAGTGAGACATCTCTGGAGATAGAAAACCTTGGAAAGAATTCAGGAGTCATAGATGTAAGCATCAACAACAGAATTCAAGAGATAAAAGAAAGAATCTCAGATGCTGAAGATTCCATAGAAAACATTAACTCAACAGTCAAATTAATTGCAAAATGTAAAAAAAAAACAAAAAACTTGTAACCCAAAACATCTAGAAAATACGGGACACAATGAGAAGACCAAACCTAAGGATTATAGGTATGGAAGAGAGCGAGGATTTACATCTTAAAGACTCAGTAAATATCTTCAACAAAATTATAGAAGAAAACTTCCCTAACCTAAAGAGATGCCCATGAACATACAAAAAGACTACAGAACTCCAAACAGACTGGACCAGAACAGAAATTCCTCCCGGTCCATAATAATCAAAACACCAAACGCACTAAACAAAGAAAAAAATATTGAAAGCAGTAAGGGGAAAAGGTCAACATATAAAGACAGACCTATCAGAATTACACCAGACTTCTCACCAGAGACTATGAAAGCCAGAAGATCCTAGGCAGATGTCATACAGACCCAAAGAGAACATAAATGTCAGCCCAGACTACTATACCATGCAAAACTTTCAATTACCATAGAAGGAAAAAAACAAGACATTCCATTAAAAAGGAAATTTACACAATATCTTTCCACAAATCTAGCTCTACAAAGGATAATGGGTGGAAAATACCAACACAAGGTGGTAAACCACACCGTAGAAAAAGCAATAAGGTAATCTTTCAACAAACCCAATACAAGGTAGCTGCACAAACAGAATTTCACCTTTAACTAAGAAGATAACAGTAAGCAACAAACACTTTTCCTTAATATCTCTTAATATCAATGGTCTCAATTCCCCTATAAAAAGACATAGACTAACAGACTGGATATGAAAACAGGACCCAACATTTTGCTGCATATAAGAAACCCAACTCAGTAACAAAGACAGTAACTATTTCAGAGTCAAAGGTTGGAAAACAATTTTCCAAGCAATTAACTTTCAACCAAAAGTTGTCAAAAAAGATAAGGAGGAACACTTCATACTGGTCAAAGGAAAAGTCTACCAAGTTGAACTCTCAATTCTGAACATCTATGCTCCCAAGGCAAGGGCACCCACATTCATAAAAGAAACTTTACTAGAATTCAAAGCACACATTTCACCCCACATAATAATAGTAGGAGAATTCAACACCCTACTCTCAACAATGGACAAATCATATAATCAGAAACTAAACAGGGATTCAGTGAAACTAACTGAAGTTATAGACCAAATGAATCTAACAGATATTTATAGAACATTCCATCCTAAAGCAAAAGAATATAACTTCTTCTCAGCACCTCATGGTACCGTCTCCAAAACTGACCATATAATTGGTCACAAAACAAGCCTCAACAGATACAGAAATATTGAAATTACTCCACATACCTTATCAGATCACTACGGCCTATGGCTGGTCTTAAGCTCAAACAGAAACAATGGAAAATACATGTGGACTTTGAACAAAGCTCTTCTCAACAACAGCTTGGGCAAGGAAGAAATAAAGAAAGAAATTAAAGACTTTTTAGAATTTAATGAAAATGAAGACACATCATACCAAAATTTATGGGATACAAAGAAAGCAGTGCTAAGAAGAAAACTCATAGCTATGAGTGCCTCCAAAAAGAGAATGGAGAGAACTTACACTAACACCTTCACAGTGCACTTGAAGGATCTAGAACAAAAAGAGGCAAATACAAGTGTAGACTGCAGGAAATACTCAAACTTGGGGCCGAAATCAACCAAATAGAAACACAAAGAACTATACAAAGAATCAACAAAACAAGGAGCTGATTCATTGAGAAAAATCAACAAGATAAACCCTTAGCCAGACTAACTAGAGGGCACAGAGACAGTATCCAAATTAATAAAATCAGAAATAAAAAGGGAGACATGACAACAGAAACTGTGGAAATTCAAAAAACCATCAGATCCTACTACAAGAGTTTATAGTCAACAAAGTTTTAAGATCTGGATAAAATGGACTACTTTCTAGATACATACCAGGTGCCAACATTAAAACAGAATCAGATAAACCATCCAAATAGTCCCATAAGTCCTGAGGAAATAGAAACAGTCATTAATAGTCTCTCATCAAAAAAAAAAAAAAAAAAGCCTGCTTATCAGTGAGTGCATACCATGAGTATTCTTTTGAGACTGGGTTACCTCACTTAGTATGATGTTCTCCAGCTCAATCCATTTGTCTAAGAATTTCATGAGTTCATTGTTTCTAATGGTTGAATAGTACCTCATTGTGTATATATACCACATTTTTTGTATCCATTCCTCTGTTGAGGGACATCTGGGTTCTTTCCAGCTTCTGGCTATTATAAATAGGGCTGCTATGAACATAGTAGAGCATGCATCTTTATTACATGCTGGGTAATCCTCTGGGTATATGCCCAGTAGTGGTATAGCAGGGTCCTCCAGAAGTGTCAGGCCCAGTTTTCTGAGGAACCGCCAGACTGATTTCCAGAGTGGGTGTACCCTCTTGCAATCCCACCAGCAGTGGAGGAGTGTTCCTCTTTCTCCACATCCTCACCAACACCTGCTGTCTCCTGAGTTTTTAACCTTAGCCATTCTGACTGGTGTGAGGTGAAATCTCAGGGTTGTTTTGATTTGCATTTCTCCAATGACTAAGGATGTTGAACATTTCTAATGGTGCTTCTCAGCCATCCGGATTTCTTCAGGTGAAAATTCTTTGTTTAGATCTGTACCCCATTTTTAATAGAGTTATTTGGTTCCCTGGGGGTCTAACTTCTTGAGTCTTTGTATATATTGAATATTAGCCCTCTATCAGATATAGAGTTGGTGAAGATCTTTTCCCAATTTGTTGGTTGCCATTTTGTTCTTTTGACAGTGTCCTTTGCCTTACAGAAACTTTGTAATTTTATGAGGTTCCATTTGTCAATTTTTGATCTTAGAGCATAAGCTATTGGTGTTCTGTTCAGGAACTTTCCTCCTGTACCAATGTCCTCAAGGGTCTTCCCCAGTTTCTTTTCTATTAGTTTCAGTGTGTCTGGCTTTATGTGGAGTTCCTTGATCCACTTGGAGTTGAGCTTATTCTGCACTCACTGATAAGCGGATATTAGCCTAGAAACTTGGAATATCCAATGTAGTGGCTATTCCTGGTTGTCAACTTGACTATATCTGGAATGAACTACAATTGGAATTGTATCTAGAATTGGAAGGCTCACCTATGATCCTAATCTGGAGGCTCAGAGATAAAAGTTTCTGACCTAGATCTTGGCATGGAGATCTTGAAGCATAGTAGCTATGAATTTCAGAAGATTAAGACAAAGAGATCTCTGAGTTCAAGATCATATGGGATTAAAGGCATGGAGGCACATGCCTTTAATCTGGGCAACACACTCTGCTGGAGACCCACAGGCCTGTAATCTGGGCCACACCCTCTGTTGGAGACCTACAGCCTTTAATCTGGGCTACACCCTCTGCTGGAGATATATAAGGACATTGGAAGAAGGAAGATTTACTCACTCTTCCTTGCCTGCTTGCCTCATGGGACTGAGAAACTGCTAGACCCTTAGACTTCCATCCACAGCTGCTGCTGACCATTGTTGGGGAGTTGGACTATAGACTGTAAGTCATCAACAAATTCCTTAACTATATAAAGACTATCTATATGTTCTGTGACTCTAGAGAACCCAAACTAATACAGAAATTGGTACCAGGAATAGTTCTAGAGGAGCAGAAGTATAAGGATGAATGTTTCAAAATTTTGGAGTTGGTTGGTTGATCCAATAGCACCTTCAACTACTGAAACTTCTCCAGATTCTCTCCCTCCTGAGAGCTCAGAGAAGATTGAAGACCCGTGGATGAAACTATATTTCAAGCTTAAAGAAGCTAATGCCTTTGATTATCTTGATGAATTAGGTGATTTAGTGGTATTCAATACTTTCTCCAAGTTGGGGAAAAAATCAGAAAATGATTTTGCTGGCCGGTTGCTCTCAGTATCTCGGGAAAAATCAATGAAGGAAAGGGAGGAGTTGTGTGATAAAATTGAAGAACTCCAGATTCAAGTAAACAAAATAAAAGTTGCTAAGTGTGCCCTTGAAGAGAATCTACTCTCTAGCAGCCATAGAGCTCAAGTAGCAGAAAATCAAACTGAAGCCCTCATTATAAGGTTGGTTGAATTACAGTGAAAATTTAAGTCTCAGCCTCAGAGGGTGTCAGCAGTTAAAGTAAGGGCATTAATTGGCAAAGAATGGGATCCTATAACTTGGGATGGGGATGTGTGGTAAGACCCTGTTGAAATTGAGAATTTTGAATCTTCAGATTTTCAAGGATTTGCTCCACCAGAAGAAGTAGTACCCTCAGCCCTACCACTTGAAATAATGCCTTCTCCACTTGAGAAATTAATCCCTCAGAGTCTGATAAACCAGCAGTGACTTTTGCTGACAATACTGATGTTTCTCAGGGCTCAACAATAGTTTCTTCTAGACCTATAACCAGACTCAAGGCAAAGCAGGCCCCTAGAAGGGAGGTAGAAAGTGTAGTCCATGAGGAAATACACTATACTAATAAGGAGTTTAATGAGTTTGCTAATTCATTCAAGCAGAAGTCTGGAGAATATGTGTGGGAATGGATTTTAAGGGTGTGGGATAATGGTAGAAGGAACATAAAACTAGAGCAGGCTGAGTTTATTAGCATGGGCCCTCTAAGTGGAGATTCTAGGTTTAATATGGAAGCTCGCAGTTACAAAAGGTGTCAAAAGTTTGTTTGATTGGTTGACTGAAGTATTTATCAAAAGATGGCCTACTGAAAAGGAGTTGGAGATGCCTGATATCCCTTGGCTTAGTGTTGATGAAGGGATTTTAAGTTAAGGCTTAGGGAAATTGCAATGCTAGAGTTGATACGTTGTGTAAAACCTAATCCTCCACAGTGGGACGGTCCAGAAGATATGCCCTTCACCAGTCCTATAAGACGCAAACTGGTGAGAAGGGCACCAGCACATTTAAAGAGTTTTGTTCTTGCCCTTTTCCTTGTGCCAGACCTTAGGGTTGGAGATGCTGCTGCTCAATTAGATGAATTAAATTCAATGGGTTTAATTAGGCCCCCGAGTTAACAAGGGCCAGGTGGCAGCATTGAATCGCCAGAGACAAGGTGATCGTAGTTATTATAATGGACAGCATAAACAAAACAATGTTTATAATGACATACCCCCTAATGGGCAGAGAGATGGAATTTATAATGGTATGACTCGTTTGGACCTTTGGTGCTGGCTAATCAATCATGCCCTCCAGTTAGAATAGGGGCTTATGGAGGACAGGTGATTAATGGAGTTTTGACTGATGTGTGACTCACAGTAGGTCCAGTGGGTCCCCGAACACATCTGTGGTCATTTCCCCAGTTCCAGAATGTATAACTGGGATAGATATACTCAGAAATTGGCAGAATTCTCATATTGGCTCTCTGACCTGTGGAGTGAGGGCTATTATGGTTGGAAAGGCAAAATGGAAGCCTTTAGAGTTGCCTCTGCCAAAGAAAATAGTGAATCAAAAACGATATCGTATTCCTGGAGGAATTGCAGAAATTACTGCCACAATCAAGGACTTGAAAGATGCAGGGGTGGTGGTTCCCACCACAACTCCCTTAACTCTCCCATCTGGCCAGTGCAGAAGACAGATGGATCATGGAGGATGACAGTTGACTCTGAAAATTAAATCAGGTAGTAACTCCAATTGCAGCTGCTGTACCAGATGTAGTTTTGTTACTTGAGCAAATTAAGACATCTCCTGGAACCTGGTATGCAGCTATTGACCTGGCAAATGCCTTCTTCTCAGTACCTATCCATAAGGACCACCAGAAGCAATTTGCTTTCAGTTAGCAAGGCCAGCAGTATACCTTTACAGTTTTGCCTCAAGGATATATTAACTCTCCTGCCCTGTGTCATAACTTAGTTAGAAGGGACCTTGGTCGTTTGTCTCTTCCACAAAATATCACATTGGTGCACTATATTGATGATATTATGCTGGTTGGACCAAGTGAGCAGGAAATAGCAACCACTTTGGATTCATTGGTAACACATATGCGTATCAGAGGATGGGAAATAAATCCAACCAAGATTCAAGGTCCATCTACTTCAGTAAAATTCTTAGGAGTACAGTGGTGTGGGGCATGCAGAGATATTCCTTCTAAGGTGAAAGATAAGCTATTGCACCTGGCCCCTCCCACAACCAAGAAAGAAGCACAACATTTAGTGGGTCTATTTGGATTCTGGAGACAGCACATTCCTCACTTAGGTGTGTTACTCAGGCCTATTTACCGAGTGACTCAGAAAGCTGCTAGCTTTGTGTGGGGCCCAGAACAAGAGAAGGCTCTTCAACAGGTCCAGGCTGCTGTGCAGGCTGCACTACAACTTGGACCATATGATCCAGCAGACCCAATGGTACTTGAGGTGTCAGTGGCAGACAGAGATGCTGTTTGGGAGCTCTGGCAGGCCCCTGTAGGTGAATCACAGAAGAGACCTTTGGGATTTTGGAGCAAAGCTCTACCGTCATCTGCAGACAACTACTCTCCCTTTGAAAAACAGCTCTTGGCCTGCTACTGGGCCTTAGTGGAAACTGAACGTTTGACAATAGGACACCAAGTTACTATGCAACCTGAACTGCCCATCATGAGTTGGGTGTTATCAGACCCTCCAAGTCATAAAGTAGGGCGTGCACAATAGCAGTCTATTATCAAATGGAAGTGTTATATGTGATCGGGCCAGAGCAGGTCCTGAAGGCACAAGCAAGTTACATGAAGAAGTTGCTCAGATGCTTGTGGTTTCTACTCATGTTACAATGCCATCTGCTCCCAAGCATGCACCCATAGCCTCATGGGGTGTTCCCTATGACCCGCTGACTGAAGAAGAGAAGACTAGGACCTGGTTGGATGATGGTTCTGCACATTATGCAGGCACCACCCAGAAGTGGACAGCTGCAGAATTACAACCCCTTCCTGGGACAACCCTGAAAGATACAGGTAAAGGAAAATCTTCACAGTGGGCAGAACTTCGGGCAGTACATATGGTATTACAGTTTGTTTGGAAGAAGAAATAACCAGATGTACAATTGTTCACTGACTCATGGGCTGTAGCCAATGGATTGGCTGGATGGTCAAGGACGTGGAAAGATCACAGTTGGAAAATTGGTGAGAAAGACATCTGGGGAAGAAGTATGTGGATAGATCTCTCCAAATGGACAAAGGATGTGAAGATATCTGTGTCCCATGTAAATGCTCACCAAAAGGTGACTTCAGCTGAGGAGTTCAATAATCAAGTGGATAAGATAACCCGTTCTGTGGACAGTCAGCCTCTTTCCCCAACCATCCCAGTTATTGCCCAGTGGGCACATGAACAAAGTGGCCATGGTGGCCGAGATGGAGGTTATGCTTGGGCTCAGCAACACAGACTTCCACTTACCAAGGCTGACCTGGCTACAGCTGCTACTGAATGCCAGATCTGCCAACAGCAGAAATCAACACTGAGCCCCAGATATGGCACCATTCCTCGAGGTGACCAGCCAGCAACCTGGTGGCAGGTTGAGTATATTGGACCACTTCCCCCATGGAAAGGACAGCGTTTTGTTCTTACTAGAGTAGATACTTATTCTGGTTATGGATTTGCCTTTCCTGCACGTAATGCTTCTGCCAAAACCACCATCCATGGACTCACAGAATGCCTTATCTATCGTCATGGTATTCCACACAGTATTGCTTCTGACCAAGGAACTCATTTCACAGCCAGAAAAGTGCGACAGTGGGCCCACAATTATGGAATTCACTGATCTTACTATGTTCCCCATCATCCTGAAGCAGCTGGTCTGATAGAAAGATGGAATGGCCTTTTGAAGACACAGTTACAGCACCAATTAGGTGGCAACAGTATGGAGGGCTGAGTCAGAGTTCTTCAGAAGGCAGTATATGCTTTGAATCAGCGTTCAATATATGGTACAGTTTCTCCCATAGCCAGGATCCATGGGTCCAGGAATCAAGGGGTGGAAAAGGGAATAGTTCCACTCACTATCACTCCTAGTGACCCTCTAGGAAAATGTTTGCTTCCTGTCCCCACAACTTTAGGTTCTGCTAGCCTAGAAATTTTGGTTCCAGAGGTGGGAGTGCTCCTACCAGGAGCTCCTACAACAAACATTCCATTGAACTGGAAGCTCAGATTTTCCCCTGGCCATTTTGGGCTTCTAATGCCCTTAAACCAACAGGCTAAGAAAGGAATAACAGTGTTAGGAGGGGTGATAGATCCAGATTACCATGGGGAAATTGGATGGATTGCCTCTCCACAATGGAGGTAAGCAGGATTAGGTCTGGAGTGCAGGAGATCCTCCAGGGCGTCTCTTAGTACTACCATGTCCTGTGATTAAAGTCAATGGGAAACTACAACAGCCTAAGGCAAGCAGGATGATAAAGGACACAGACCCATCAGGAATGAAGGTATGGGTCAGTCCTCCAGGAAAAGAGCAAGACCTGCTGAGGTGCTGGCTGAAGGTGAAGGAAATACAGAATGGGTAGTAGAGGAGGGTAGTTATAAATACCAGCTAAGACCACGTAACCAGTTGCAGAAATGAGGATTATGAGTAATATGAATGCTTCTATCTTATTGTGTTAAGGATACCTTTGTCTTTCTTCCAATTACTTTAACATCAATTGGAATTGAAACACTTAAAGAATGTTCCCAAGGGACAAATGCATTTGTGATTGTATGAGGAATAGTTATATCATGTTAGGTATATTCATGACCTTGTTATTGTTTCATGTGGACATGAGATATTATTTGTGTCAAGTTGACAAGGGGTGGATTGTAGTGGCTATTCCTGGTTGTCAACTTGACTATATCTGGAATGAACTACAATTGGAATTGTATCTAGAATTGGAAGGCTCACCTATGATCCTAATCTGGAGGCTCAGAGATATAAGTTTCTGACCTGGATCTTGGCATGGAGATCTTGAAGCATAGTGGCTATGAATTTCAGAAGATTAAGACAAGGAGCTCTCCGAGTTCAAAATCATCTGGGATTAAAGCCATGGAGGCACCCACCTTTAATCTGGGCCACACCCTCTGCTGGAGACCCACAGGCCTGTAATCTGGGCCACACTCTCTGTTGGAGACCTACAGCCTTTAATCTGGGCTACACCTTCTGCTGGAGATATATAAGGACATTGGAAGAAGGAAGATTTACTCACTCTTCCTTGCCTGCTCGCCTCGTGGGACTAAGAAACTGCTTGATCCTTGGACTTCCATCCACAGCTGCTGCTGGCCATTGTTGGGGAGTTGGACTATAGACTGTAAGTCATCAACAAATTCCCTAACTGTATAAAGACTATCCATACGTTCTGTGACTCTAGAGAACCCAAATTAATACACCCAAGATACAATCCACATATCAAATGATGTCCAAGAAGAAGGAAGAAGTAGCCCCTGGTTCTGGAAAGGCTCAGTGCAGCAGTGTAGGGGAACACCAGAATAGGGAAGTGGGAAGGGGTGAATGGGGGAACAGGGGGAGGGAAGAAGGCTTATGGGACTTTTAGGGAGTGGGGAGCCAGCAATGGGGAAATCATTTGAAATGTAAACAAAAAATATACAAATAAAAAAAAATTAAAAAAAAAAAACTGTCTAGGACCAGATGGATTTAGCAGGGAATTCTATCAGATATTCAAAGAAGAGCTAATATGGATATTCTTCAAACTATTCCAAGAAATAGAAACTCAAAGAACAGTACCCAACTCATTCTATGAAGCCACAATAACGCTTATACCTAAACCAAACAAAGACCAAACAAGGAAGGAGAACCTCAGACCAATCTCCCTCATGAACATCGATGCAAAAATACTCAACAAAAATCTGGCAAACTGAATCCAAGAATGCATCAAAACTATAATTCACTATGATCAGGTAGGCTTCATCCCAGGGATGCAGGGATGGTTCAATATATAAAAATTCATCAATGTAATCCACTACATAAACAAACTAAAGGAAAAAAAAACACAAGGTCATTTAGGTCATTTAATTAGATGCTGAAAAGGCTTTTGACAGAATCCAGCATCCCTTCATAATAAAAGTCTTTGAGAGATCGGAAATCCAAGGCCCATACCTAAACATAGGGAAAGCAATATACTGCAAACTGGTAGCCAACATCAAGTTAAGTGGAGAAAAACTTGAAGCAATCCCACTAAAATCGGGGGCCAGACAAGGCTGCCCACTCTCTCCCTATCTATTCAATAAAGTACTTGAAGTCCTAGCCAGAGCAATCAGACAACAAAAGGAGGTCAAAGTTAGACAAGTTGGAAAGGAAGAAGTCAAAATATCACTATTTGCAGATGATATGATATTATACTTAAGCAACCCCAAAACTTTCACCAGAGAACTCCTAAAGCTGATAAACAACTTCAGCAAGGTAGCTGGATATAAAATTAACTCAAACAAATCAGTAGCCTTCCTCTACTCAAAGGATAAGATGAGAAAGAAATTAGGGAAATGACACCCTTCAAAATAGTCCCAAATAATATTTCAGACCTAGGTTGACCCTAACAAAGCAACTGAAAGATCTGTATGACAAGAATTTCAAGCATCTGAAGAAAGAAATTGAAGATCTCAGAAGATGGAAAGATCTCCCATGTTCATGGATTGGCAGGATCAATATAGTAAAAATGGTCATCCTGCCGAAAGCAATCTACAGATTCAATGCAGTCCCCATCAAAATCCCAAATCAATTCTTCATAGATCTAGAAAAAGCAATTCTCAAATTCATCTGGAATAACAAAATACTCAGGATTGCAAAAACTATTCTCCGCAACCAAAGATCTCCTGGGGGAAATCACCATCCCTGACCTCAAGCTCTACTACAGAGTAATAATGATAAAAACTGTTTGGTATTGGTATGAAGACAGGCAGGAAGATCAATGGAATAGAATTGATGACCCAGAAAAGAACCCATACACATAGGGTTACTTGATATTTGACAAAACATCCAGTGGAAAAAAGACAGCATTTTTAATAAATGGTGCTGGATCAACTGGAGGTCAGCATGCAGAAAAATGCAGATCAACCCATTCTTATCTCCTTGTACAAAGCTCAAGTCCAAGTGGGTCAAGGACCTACACATAAAACCAGACACACTTAAGCTTATAGAGAAGAAAGTGTGGAAGAGCCTTGAACACATGGGCACAGGGGAAATTTTCCTGAATAAAACACCAATGGCTTATGTTCTAAGAACAAGAATCGACAAATGGAACCTCATAAAACTGCAAAGCTTCTGTAAGGCAAAGGACACAATCAATAGGACAAAATGGCAACCAACAAATTAGGAAAAGATCTTTACCACCCCTACATTTGATAGAGGGTTAATATCCAATGTATACAAAGAACTCAAGAAGTTAGTCTTCAGAGAGTCAAATAACCCTATTAAAAGTGGGGTACAGAGCTAAACAGGGAATTCTCAACTGAGGAAACTCGAATGGCTCTAAAGCACCTAAAGAAATGTTCAACATCCTTAGTTATCAGGGAAATGCAAATTAAAACAACACTGAGATTCCACCTCACACCAGTCAGAATGGCTAAGATGAAAAACTCAGGGGACAGCAGATTCTGGAGAGGATGTGGGGGAAAAGTACCACTTGTCCATTGTTGGTGGGATTGCAAGCTGGTAAAACCACTCTGGAAATCAGTTTGGTGATTCCTCAGAAAATTAGACATAGGACCCAGCTATACCACTCCTGGGCATATACCCAGAAGATGTTCCTACGTGAAATAAGGATACATGCTCCATCCTGCTCGGACCTTATTTATAATAGCCAGAAGCTGGAAAGAACCCAGATGTCCTTCAACAGAGGAATGGATACAGAAATTGTGGTATATATACACAATGGAGTACTATTCAGCTATGAAAAACAATGAACTAATGAAATTCTTAGGCAAATGGATGGAACTAGAAAGTGTCATCCTGAGTGAGGTAATCCAATCACAGAAGAACAGGCATGGTATGTATGCACTCACTGATAAGTGGATGTTGACCCAAAAGTTCAAACTAACAAGCTACAATTCACAGACCACAGGAAGCTCAAGAAGAAGGAAGACCACAGTGTGGGTGGTTTGGTTCCTCTGAGAAAGGGAACAAAATACTCATAGAAGCAATAAAGGAAACAAAATGTGGAGCAGACACTGAAGTAAAGACCACCCAGAGACTGCCCTATCTGGGGATTCATCCTGAAGACAGTCACCAAACCCTGACACTATTATGGACAACAAGAAGTGCATACCGAAAGGAGCATGCCATGGTTGTCTCTGGAGGCCCTGCCAGAGCTTTACAAATACAGAGGCAGATGCTAGCAGCCAACCATTGGTCTGGGCATGGGGTCCCCAATGGAGGAGCTGAAGGGGTTTGCAACCCCATGGGAAGAACAACAATGTTGGCCACCCAGACACCCCAGGACTTCCAGGGACTAAAGCATCATCCAAGGGGTACACATGGTTCCAGCCAAAAATGTAGCAGAGGAATGCCTTGTTGGGCATCAGAGGGAGGAGTGGTCCTTGGTCAGATGAAAGCTCAATAGATGCCCCCAACAAAGGGAAATCGAGGCGGGGGAGGTGGGACTGGGTCGGGTGGAGGAGCATATACGTGGATGCAGGGGGTAGGAGGAGGGGTTGGAGGTTTTGGGGGACCGAGGAAACCAGGAAAGGTTTTACTATTTAAAATGTAAATTAACATTATATTTAATAAAAAAAAAATAGACATGGAACACAAGAAAGAAACGTTAGTTCCTCCTAGGACATCCACTTCAAGCAAACCCCATGTCCCAACTAGAAAGTCTGTGAATGTACTGGGTTCGAACCCATGGCCACCCTTTGGCAACTCCATCTCCAGGGTTAATATGTACTTATCACACACACACACACACACACACACACACACACACACACACCACTTTTCTGTTGTTTGTAGTTTGGGGTACTGCCTTAGCTCCATACTCTCCGCAGCCTCCCTGCAAGAAAGAGGGGTCTTATTTTCCCCTTTAATTCCCTTCCTGGGCTTCCTCCCAGATAGAGAGATACAGTTAGTACCTAAGATGTGCCATGGACACTCTTTCGTCTCGTGTCCTTGTTCCATTCATCCCCTGGCCCAAGGAAGTATGGGAACCAGTAGTCACCCTCCGGGCTCTCACATCATGCACATCCGTCTCCTATATCTGGGCCGGAGCAGGATGCCACTGTTACAGTTATCAGGGGTGTGGCCTCTCCCCATTTCCTTCCCATAGTTCCATGCTCTTGCCCATCCCGCCCTTCCGTGAAGAAGATGCAAATAGAGAGCCCAGAGTGCACACTCAGGTTTGCCCAGAGCTGCTCCTTTCTGCCTTTTCTCTTTGGCCCTCTGTGCAACACAGGTCAGAACTAAACTCCCAGCGTGATGCAGGATGAAGCCAGGGATGCGGAGGCACAAGAGGCTGCAGGACATCAGCCATTGGTGCTGTCAGCTGACGCCACACTTCCTCCTGGGTTGTGGCCTGGGTGTTCAGACCTCCCCCTGTGCTTGGCCGTGACAAGAAGGAAACCATCAAGCCCCAGGTATCATAGGATAAGTGGTGGAAAGAGGACTCCAACGTGTGCTCTGGGAACACGTAGCCAGTTTTCTTTCTGTGGTCTTGTTCTTCTGACCTTCTTCTAGAAGGGGATAAGTCAAAGCTTATGAAAATCAAGACTGCACAGTCCTCAAAAACACACACTCTCTCTCTGTCTCTCTGTCTCTCTCTCTGTCTCTCTCTCTCTCTCTCTATCACACACACACACACACACACACATATACACCATACACACATGGGGTTGAGGGGAGAGAGAGAGAAGTTCTCAATACCTTAGCCACCAGTCTCAAATGGGGAGGGAATTCTATTCTACAAGCACTCTGGTTTTAGAGAGAATACAAGTATTAAAGACAGAGAGACTTCACCCTAGACACTCTGGGAGATT
Source organism: Apodemus sylvaticus (assembly GCF_947179515.1). Lineage (NCBI taxonomy): Eukaryota > Metazoa > Chordata > Mammalia > Rodentia > Muridae > Apodemus > Apodemus sylvaticus. The sequence goes on from NC_067489.1 coordinate 65,123,874, forward strand.
CCATAAACCAGGAGGATCCTGGGAATGCTCTGAACACGGCAGTGAACCAACCAGATTCTCAGGGCTTCTTCAGTCAGTCTCTAGCACACGCACGCCATTTGGCTGGTTTCTCAAATACTGAAAAAAAAACAGACCTATGGAAGACCCTAAAAGGAAAAACACTAATTCATTTTTTTTTCCATGAGGTCTGGCCAATAGGTGAAAGTTTACATTTCAGTGACACTCCCAACCAGATGTGTTTTGTAGAAGTCAAGAAAGTGGTCAGAATACCCTATGCCCAGGCATTCACGGCTTTAAAAAGAGAAAAACCCAAACTATATCAAGAATATACAACCAGAAAATATCTAAGTCTACACTCTGCATGGTCAAAAATAGGGACTCAACAGTAGAGGTACCCTTGAGGGACAGAGACCCAACTTAGCCCCCCACTTGATCACCCAGACCTGCCACCAGCCTCAGTCTATCATCTATTGTGTCCAGCAGGTGGCAGCAGTGGGACAGCTTTAGAAAGGCAGCGTTTACATCCTCTTTGCAATGAGAGATTTAAAGCTTCGTGTAAGAAGTGTTTGGAATGTTTCTGGAGGATCTTTGTTGATTTTTATAGGGATTCCAATATACCGTCATCATATTCAGTGGGGGGAAGGATGTTCCGCCCCTTCTCGCTATCCGATGGCAGATGAAAAGTTCTAACTTTACGAAATGCTTGCAGTAAATGCAGCCTTTCGCCAGGGGGCACTTACAGTACCAATGATGGGAACACCTGGGAATTATCAAGCAAGCCAAGAGAGAGCTGCTATTACAGGATTCTAATGATTTGTAGAAGGAATGAGATGTGTGAACAAATTGGGACGTCCACCCCAGTTTAAAACTAGCTGAGTTAGAGCCTTTTAAATGTATGCAAATAGGGAACCCAGTGTTCCTAAAGATCAGTTTGTGAATACTCACTTTATCCCCTAGTTGGCTCCTAAAGTCTACAAAGCTCTTGGCGCAGCACGGGAACCTCCTAGTCAACTCAAGAAGCTTCCCGTCTTGACTTTAGCACAGCCCAGCTGAAGAGGGGAGACAAAGAGACGACGGGGTGGAAAGGGTCAGGCTGAGGTCGATGCTGAGGAAAGCCCAGCGCCTAACAGCAGCTTAGCACAGTTCTACCGGAGACAATTAAGGCTGCCTCCTTTCCAAACAGGAAGGATATTGGAAGAATCTACTCACCACGCCCCACTTCCCCAACCCCCATCCCCGAGGCCCCCACGAGGTGAATACCGCCCAGGACATCGTTGATATACAGTGTTCTGTTGATAAGCAAAGGAAATGCTGGAGATGTGATTGTCCCTAATTTCAAAGGGAGCCAGGATCAACCCCAAGCAGGCATTTTGCTGGCTAGCCTGACTGAAATTGTTGGGAGCACTGTACCGCTCTTTCATTAAAATCCTTCACACTTGAAGAAGCGGCTCTCGGTGATGCCTTACTCCCTGGTCTCTTATTCTGGTACCTTCTCCAAGTCAGTCCATGGAAGGTCTCAAATGAAAAGATTTACCCCGCACCTTTCCTTGTACATGAGGAAATCAGTTAAAAATGTGGCAAATTTCAGTTATTCGGAAAATCCTGACTGACTCTTTGGGGCAGAGCATCCCAAAACATTAAATCTGGAGTCCACTGATCAAGCCAACCACTGTTATTCAATGTAGATATTCAAAAGTAGAATATATCAATAAATATGAAAATATACGTAGAACAAAAACACATGCCCAGTATTTAAGGCAGTTCAAAAGTCAGCGACTAGGGAGCAGAGATAATCAAAGAAAGTCAATACAAATCCAACTAGAGCAGTCTCCCTGTCATCACCAATACCTGATGGAAACTGGATCTAGACTTAAAGCCCACAAGAGATACAGGATTTCTTATTAATCACATTTGTCAGGCTCCTTCCAGGATTATTATTCCCTGTATAAGGAAATCACACTGAGAACAGTAGATAACTCATCAGCTGAGTATATACTACTTTGGCCAAAGCAAGTGGTTTGCAATTTTAGAACCAAAGATGCTTTCTCCTTAGGCACCTTAGTACACACTCAGTGGTCGTTTGCATTTGAACAGATGGATTCAGCAGCTTCTATTACTCAACAGTCTAGCACCAGATGCCCCCCTAATAATGAGACAATTATTATTTTAGCTCAGGGCTTAGCTTAGGTGATTTTCAGACTAGCTCTTATAACTTAATTAAACCCATCTACACTAGTATTTTCTTGCCTCGTAACCTGTTATATCTCACTCTGGCCAGGTGCTCACAGCTTCTTCCCGGTCTGGTTAGTACATGACCCACCCACCTGATTCTTCCCAAGGTCTCTCTCTCTGCCTGGAAGTCCCACCTCCTCTATTCTGTCTGCCTATAGGCCACCAGCTCTTTATTAAAATCCATCAGAAAATGCCTTAGGCAGGTGAGGAAAAACAGAGATACACTTTCACACAGCATACAAACAGATTACTCCAACAGGATAATCTAAATCCCTCTGTCTGGATTTTAAGGTAAGACAATGCTGTGATTAATGAACTCTAAAAACTTCAAGTCAGTGAAGTTGTTCCATTTCAAATGTAGATTGTATCTTAATTACAGAAAGTCTCCCAGATAACTGCATATGAAGGTTCTCTGACTTGGGGCAAATAAAAGACATTAGAGGTCACCCAACAAGACTCAAATTACCTAACAAAAAGTCCACTATCTATAATGCATACTTGCTCATCTTCAGGAAGAAGAAAGGCCATACAGATCATCTCTCTCCCTTCAAAATAAGCAGAGTCTCAAGAGCATTCCTGGGAGAAAGAAGCTTCCTTTGCAGGAACCGAATCTCCAGTCAGGGGTACTATAAAGCCTGTATGCTAGACCTGAGTGGGGAAATTCAAGCAGCTGTAGATCTGGAACCTGCAATAGAACACTTTTACCCAGATAAACGATTGCTCTGTTACAGAGCAGGTTTGGAGCCTCTTTATATATTCTTTATATAAGCAAGAATCAGGGCATGGACCTTGGAGTCTGACAAGAGTTAGGAGATAATTGGGTGCTAGTGGCTTGTTTCTCTGAAACATCTGAGACTTGTTCATAAGTAGCCTAGTATCTGAGTAGCCTAGTATCTCTGAGTAGCCTAATATCTCTGAGTAGCCTAGTATCTCTGAGTAGCCTAGTATCTCAGAGTAGCCTAGTATCTCTGAGTAGCCTAGTATCTCTGAGTTGTGGCAGCCATTGTACCCTTAGGGTAAAAAGCTAACAGCCCTTGTTTCGGTCAACCATTAGAAGACCACACTCAAAAGGATTCAGAAAGGATTATTTAGAGGAGGGAGTGGCATAAAACAACATCAGTGGATGGCAGGAGAAAGACTCACCAGATTTCAGGATGGACATACTGGATAAGGATCTTTAAGGTACAACCATCTACTGCTTCTCAAGAAATCTCCTTTCCATTTGTGTCTAGAAACCACAGAGCAGATACGTCTCCATAGGCCTCATCTTTGAAATCAGTCCTCTAACTCCATTCTCTTGTGGTTTACTAATAAAAGTGGTTTTATTGTAAATGGCTGAAGAGGAGGAGGAGGCTGTGTCATGGTGGGATTTAAAAAGGATAATAGATGAGCATCACCTGGCCCTCCATCTCAAAAGACTGAGTCCATTGATAAAGGGGTGAATTACTACCCTGCTGCCATGGTCTTTCTAGTGCTACATTGACCACCATTTACTCTCAGCCTGGAGGATCCATTTCCTCAGGGAAAGTAGATGGGTTGAATTAACTCTAAAGAGACCTCAACTAAACTCTTCCAGGGGACCTCATAACCATTAGCCTTATGAAAAGTATGAGCAGTACCTACAGCTGAGGTACAACTAAACTCCTATGAACTTGTATATAGGAAGCCATTTCTAAAAAATATTTATTTTATTTTATGAATAGGAGTGTTTTGTCTGCATGCATAGATGCACATCACCACACCCGTGCCTGCTGACTGTGGAGGTTATAAGATACCCTGGACCTGGAGTTACAGATGGTCGTGAAGCACCATTTGGCTGTTGGGACACAGATCCCAGGCCCCAATGATAGAGCCATCTGTGCTCTTAACTGCTGAGCCCTCTCCAGCCTGGGAAGCCCTTTTTAGCCTCTGATAAGGTCACTGATTCAGAAACCCTGGGCTCTGATATGACATAGAGTCTAAGACAAAACCAACTAGCCTTGAACAAAATTCTACCAAGCCTCAAAACTGGAATTATCTTGACCCAATCCATCTGAAAGACCTGACGATCTAGAAGAACTTAAGAGAGACAATCCAGATGAGCAGCTTCACACCATTTGGAAGCATGCTAGTTAGTTTTAACTGGCAACATAAAACTCTAGGCAAATGGATGGAGCTAGAGAACATCATACTAAGTGAGGTAACCCAGACTCAAAAGGTGAATCATGGTATGCACTCACTAATAAGTGGATATTAACCTAGAAAACTGGAATACCCAAAACATAATCCACACATCAAATGAGGTACAAGAAGAAAGGAGGAGTGGCCCCTGGTTCTGGAAAGACTCAGTGAAGCAGTATTTGGCAAAACCAGAACGGGGAAGTGGGAAGGGGTGGGTGGGAGGACAGGGGAAGAGAAGGGGCTTACGGAACTTTCGGGGAGTGGGGGGCTAGAAAAGGGGAAATCATTTGAAATGTAAATAAATTATATCGAATAAAAAAATTTAAAAAAAACTCATTTGAGAAGAGAATCTTAACTAGGAATTATCTACATCAGTTGGACCCATGAGCATAGGTCTTAGTTAGGGTTTCATTATTGTGAAAGAGACATCATGACCAAGGCAACTCTCTCTTTTCTTAATTAATTAATTAATTAACTTTACATCCCAATATCAGCTCCTCTTTCCCCCCCAGTTCCCCCACTCTCGAAGTTCCTCCCCCATTTCCCTCTGAGAATGGGGACTACCCCCTTGATTATCCCGTACACCCCCAGCACAGCACTAACTCCAAAGGCAACTCTTATAAAGGAAAACATTTAACTGTGGTTGGCTTACAGGCTCAGAGGATTAGTCTATTGTCATCATGGTGGGAAGCATGGCGGTGTGTAGGCAGATGTGGTGCTGGAGAAGGAGCCAAGAGTTCTACATCTTGATCCAAAGAGAGCAAGAAGAGACGTTCCCACTGGATATGTCTTAGCCTATCTCAGACTTCAAAGTCTGGGATATAAACCATGCCAGTCTGGTAAGGTAGAACAGGTAGAGGTACAGAGAGTCAGTGGGCACACACCTGAGGCTGAGGTGACTCTCTGCTCCCTGCCAGACTCCTGAGTTAGAACAAGTACCATGCTTCTCATACAGGCCCAAAACAGTTCTCCATGCTAATGAGGTACCTAGAGGCCTGGAGGACTTAGGCAATAAGCTTCCCTTCCCACACATTGCCCCCTACAAAAGGTATTTAACCTCAGGCCTACACTGAGAAGTGGGGCATGGTTTTAGCATCCATTTTCTGCCATGACAATAAACTGTTTGGATCTTGGACTGTCTCTTTATACCGAGATCCTCCACGGGAAGCCATGAAGAAGGCCTTCCCCTACAGAGACACAGTCTAATCTCCTGTAGCAGGCCTCTCTGTGTTTCCAGCCACAACCGCAGTCAAACTAAAGACAATCAATCACCCGTGAGAGAAGCCAGAGTGTCCCTTCTTCCTCTGGCTGGATGCTGTCCCCAATCTGTAGGCCCTGACTCTGTTCTCTGCCCTTCTGCAAGTCCCAGCAGTGCCTACATGTTCAAGAGTCTGAGAACCCCACGGCCCTGGCTGCATCTCAGGCCAGGGAACCCCCCAAACCAGCTCCGGCTTTCCCACGCCTCAGACTGCACTTTCCCACCCCTGGAGCAGTGTCTCTGAGCTTCCGTACAGCCTCGCACACGCCACCACTGGGGTGGTGGCATGGACTAAGGGTACTCAAACTCCCCTCATTCTGCCTTCCCAAGTGGCCGTGCCCAATGGTGGAGCAGAGCTGTCCTACTACAATAGCCCACCCACACAGCGACATACTTCCTCCAACAAGGCTATACCTTCTAATAGTGTCCCTCTCTATGAGCCTATACGAGCCAGTTACATTCAAACGGCCACAGTATGTCTATGGCATATTGCCTGATTTTTAATTGATGTAAGAAGACCCCTCTTTGAGTGTCAAAATTACCAAGGCAGAGAGTCCTGAACTGTGTAAGAAGGAGGATGCTGACTGAGAGCAAGCAACTGTGCACAGGTTCTCCTTGCTCTTGTGTGGCTGTGATGGACTGGCTGCTTGAGTCCCGCCTTGACTTCCCTTTAGTAATGGACTGTAACCTGGAATTGTGAGCCAAATAAGTGCTTCCCTTCCTTGTGCTGCTTCTTGTCATGATATCTGTCAGGTGAACAGAAATAAAAGTTGTACAGGAAGTGACCTTATTAGGTCTATCCTAATATTTGTTAACTATCCCAGTGGCTGTCAAATTCCAGGGAATAGTATCTGGGTGTCTATGCCTCTAGTTTCCTTCCATAAAAGGCATAAGTTGAGATGTAAGAAAACCTTATTTGGAGATGTGAGCCATGCAAGCCTTTTTATGGCTCTTCCAAAGGGAGAGCAAAGGCCAAACTTCAGATAATTAAATCTGTGGACCCCCCTCAAACTTCAGCTAATAGTTTGGAAATTACCCTCCCTGTTGAGGAGGTGTTCTGATAACACTAATTTTGTTAACTATCCTTCACGCAAGTAAGTCCTTTCCTGAACTACACAAAGCCCCTTTAAGATGTTCTTTTCATCTGCCAGAACTAATTTGTCTGCTCTGACTAAATGGGGATGCAATTCTGTTAACTCTTTATATATTGCTTACAGGAAAACATGGAAGCTTCTTTTCAGATTGAAGGAAATCTAACAGCCATTTTATAAATCTGCTCCAGTCATCCTCTGTGCCTAATAAATTCTCAATTTTTTTTTAAAAAGATTGAAGCATCACTTTTTTTGTGATGTATATTTTACCATGGTAAAAATAAGTGCTTATGGATCATGGGTAAAGAAATCTCATTGACTCCAGGACAAAAGCGAAGCAGGAGGGGTGAAGAGATATGTCTTCTATGTTTAAGAAGCCGAAGTCCTCTTTGTGTAAGAACAAGGAACAAAAGTCTTTCTAATCATTAGTTATTAATATTATTAGCGCTTCTATACATTTAGGATGTCTTGCTCCAATAGAAGCTCACATTGATGCATATACTGGCTGGTTTTGTGTGTCAACTTGACACAGGCTAGGGTTATCACTGAGCAAGGAGCTTCAGTTGGGGAAGTGCCTCCATGAGATCCAACTGTGGGGCATTTTCTCAATTAGTGATCAAGGGGGAGGGCCCCCTTGTGGGTGGTACCATCTCTGGGCTGGTATTCTTGGGTTTTATAAGAGAGCAGGCTGAGCAAGCCAGGAGAAGCAAGCCAGTAAGAAACATCCCTCCGTGGCCTCTGCATCAGCTCCTGCTTCCTGACCTGCTTGAGTTCCAGTCCTGACTTCCTTCAGTGATGAACAGCAGCGTGGAAGTGTAAGCTCAATAAACCCTTTCCTCCCCAACTTGCTTCTTGGTCATGATGTTTGTGCAGGAATGGAAACCCTGACTAAGACAATGCATAATTCTATAGTGAATCGATGTTGGGTGACAGGACCTTTCAAAGGACATTAGATCATTGTGGCTGCTCCTTTATAAAAGGAGCAATATAGTTTCTACAAGACTGAGTCAGGCAATCACAAGAGTACTTTGCTGCAAAGGGAGGTTGACCCTCCCCCTTCCCCTCTAACATATCTGTTCTTCCACATGTCCCACCTGATTTCTGATATTCTGCCTTGAGCTGATACAGTGCTAAGCTCAGAACAGAAGATGAGAAAGCACTGGGACTCAATCATGAACTTCCCAACACCTGTAAACGAGAGCCAAGAGAAACCTTTTTTTTTTTTTTCATTAGCAATTTTGCAGTCTCACCATAGCAACAGATAATGGACAAAGATGTTGACATTTTTCAAGTCTTAGTTTCCTGAACAAAAAGAAAAACAAATTTCAGAAAGGGCAATATTTTTCTTCATCTTTGTACTCTTTCTTCACCATTGAAATGATCACACAGTGGTTTGAGAAGATAATGAACACTGTTTTTTTCTCTAAAGCAGGAAACCTTAGCCATGACTGGATAGTTTCATGCAATCCACACACATACACAAACATTACTGAACAAATTAATTAATAATCTATTACTGTGTCCTATTCTGTCTTTCTTTCTATGCTTTCCTATCTACCCACCTCATGAGCACATATGTACCTCCAAACACACACACACACACACCACATGCACATTTTGTGAATTTGCTCTCCTCCCACACTAAGAACCACCAGATTTATTTTATTGGCCAATTTTCTTCCTAGCAGTTTTTTTGGAAGTTGTCTAAGGAGAAGGAAGTATGCATTTGTTGCCAGGCAACGAGTGTCTCCAGAGTGTGCATTGCTTTTCTTAGATGGGAGAAGGAGCATTTAATTTTTGCAACTGAGGTTTGATTTCAGGCCTTAAAAGGTCACTGAGATGATTTAATGTAATGACTTCTCTGTGTACACCATAAACTCAGGTTTTCCCATCCCCAGACTTTAGGACCAGAAACTTTTAGCTAAGTTATTGACATTTCTGTCTACAAATAGCAACAGGCCTACTGATTTTTTTACAGATGAGGTAGACTTTAAAAGTCTGAGATACAGGGATAAGGAGATAGGCTGAGATGATTTGTATAATGTATGTATCAAGAAGATGTATGATAATAAATCGATACAAATATGTATGCTTTATGGCAAGGAGTTTTCTGACGTGATTGAAGGAGATTAAAATATTGCTTCAAGAATAGAATGGAGTGACGTAGCCCCATGCTGTAAATTCTACCTCACCTCATTTGGTTATAACTCATAGAAGGTTGCATGTGAATGAAGAGAACTTTTATCTTTTAAAAATTTTCTGGCCAGATATGGTGAGTGGTGCCTACAACCTAATCCCAGAATTCAGGAGGCAAAGACTCAAGTTGGTTTGAAGCCTACTTGGACTCTTAAGTGAGTTTGAGCCCAGCCTGAACTACAGGTGAAAACTGTCTCAAAACAAACCAACCAACTGAAAAGCAGAGCAAAAGTCCAAGGAAAAACATTACTTTCTTCATCTGCTTTAATAGAGGAGTTTGGTGAAAAGTTTAAGTGAATACAAAAAGATGCCAGATGTGCATACGATACACGATACACACATATACATGCAAGTAAAGAACCCACACATATGAAATGAAATATTCATTCCACTCCTTTAAATAGTAAAAGTAGCTGTCATCTAGAGGCGCGTTGCCTAGCAACGCTTCTGTACACCTGGCTCTGGTGGCATTTGGATATTTGCATTTTTCCGGAAACCCACTCTGCTAGCCTTCTTCTCAGAACGGTTTTGTCACACCGTGTAGAGGAACTGAATTCTCAGGAAACAGAAAGAGCAAAGCCAGAACCCTCATAGACCTTAAGCCCTTCTCGCGCACACCAGAAACTGCCTGGTTATTTTTACCTGCCTTGGAAAGTTATTTTAAAGCAGAGAGCAGCGCCCCCTGGTGGCTTTCAGAGCTGGTGCAATAGGAAGGAAACCAAAACACAGTGCTCGTGTGAACTGTCAACTAAGCCTTAATGTTGCCTCTCTTTCTTTTTCTCTTTGCTTTTCTTTTTATTTATACTTCCCTTTATATTGATTTAACATTATCACCTATAGATATGAAAGTTGATGGAAAGATTTTGTGAGAGACCTTTACCACCTTCACACCCACACCCTTTATTGGAGGAGCACGTATGCACGTTGATCTTTGGAGGAGAATAAACTCCAGTTCACTTGTTATTGTATCACTAACGAATAAATACACTGTCGTTTCACAGATCCTCTCCATTGCAGTTCTTCTAAGAGCGGCCATGTGTCACCGACTCAACACAACACTAGATGTCAGCAGAGGTAGACAGACTCATCTCGCAACCTGGAAACCTGGGAAGAAATCCCCACGTACGTCACAGTCTATTTCTGTTAATCTCTCGGAATTTTCCAGTAGCAACGGCTTGTCTTTAACTCTTCACATAACTCTGGCAATCGTGGTTTCTAACAAGATTTTGAAGGATGGTTTATGAAGTACCTCAAAGGATGATCACTGGAGAAATGTTTAATGCTGAGAATTGGGGCCCTGAAAATATCTCTCATGTTTCATTGAGAATGACAATTACTCTTACTTGTATCTTTTTTTTCTAAATATATACAGCTATCTATGTATATAGCTTCTTAGGGAATCCTTTTAGTTACCACACAAAGGACTCAGCTGCTTGATAAGGGTGGGGCACAGGCCTATGAGTGGAGAGCTAAGTCGGAAATATTATATTCAGTGTTGCTCATATCACTTCATCATCAAAGGCCTCGGTTTTTATAAATACAATTATAGAGGGGGATTATATCATAATTGACTAAATTCTATTTTATCTCTAACATGTCTTAATTCTCTCAGTATCCAAATATCAGAAGACAATACTAGAGAGCTTGGAAATATTTCATCTCAGATCTGTAATTTCTTCCAATAGTGCCAATAGCATTTGTTGGCTCTTTGCAGGGCATCAAACACTGAACAAGATACCCTGATGTATAACCAAGAGAATCATCTTCCCATGCTGTGACCCTGCTTTATATAATAGTCACCCAGGGTCACATGGACAGCCAGATAGGGATGGAAGACCCATGGAAAAGTGTTGTGCAAAGGACAGGCCTAGAGGGACACCTCTGTAATCCAGCACGTGCAAGCCCAGCAGGGTGAGAGATGTTCTGGCCTTGGTCATGTACCAAGCCTGAGACTGTAAAACAACACAAATAATCAACCAGTCACACCGAGAGGTCTTTGAACACACTACTAAGCAATGGGACAATGGGAATACTGGACTGATAGTGCTTCCCGCCACCCCCCACCTCCCACTTTTTACTTTTTTAAGAGGAAAAAAGAAACTACTTCAAAATAACAAATGCTCATTCTGTTAAGTCTGGACCACTGTTGTTTTTTTTTTTTTTTTTTTTTTTCTAAGCAAAGAGAAAAGAACACAGAGGTACAGAGCAGCTCAAGTCTTTAGTGCAGCTCTCATGAAGTAATTGCATTCATTTTCCCAGATTCCTGCTTGAAAAATCTCAAGATCTCTAAACAATTCATAGATAGAACCCTCGAGAAGGGTGTGGATGGCTAGGTCTACATGGCTGTGAAGGAGCCCGGTGGTCTCTGCAGCCACCACAGGGACTCTGCTCTGCAGTCTCTATGCTGCTGTCTTATAGACAGGAGCCTTGATAGAATTAAATGAGCAACTTCAGGGGACTCAGAATGGAATTACGGGAGGAGAGAGAGGAAAGGGTCACAGAAGGATGACGGCCCCATCAGCGTGTGTCTATTAGTATGGACATTCCCTATGATTAATATCTGTTAATGATTATAATAGTGATAAAAATATAAATCTCCCCCACCTTCCCAGGCACTTATAGGAAAACCACTTAGTGTGCCTCTTTCCAGGTATGTCAAGTTGAAAACTAATGCTAACCCTGAGAGCCAGGCTGTCAGCACAGGGTTCCTGAGAGAAGAGGAGGAGGGAGCTAGCAGGTTGTAACTAAGCACAATGGGTTTAACTCTCAGTGAACTCCAAGCGCATAAACGCAAACAGGTGAAGAAAGAACACACTGTTAAGGATTCTTGTGGGACCTTGAAAGTCAGCCTGTTTTCTGATTAAGCTAGGTTTAAAACCCCAGTGACCCAGCACGAAATAATCCTGCAAGGAATGGTAGGCATTTTGCCCTGCTCCTAGACAAGAGGCTCCTGACAGAAGGCCACTCCATAGATCTGTGACCATCAGTCATGTAAGGGCAACACCCCAAGACCCTCCACAGGTAGAGGACTTGGCCACAGATCATATAGCCTGAGGACAGATCTCCATTTTAATGAGGTACCTTAAAAAGGCTTGAAGGGCTTAGCCAATTAAACTCTTCTTCCCAGACACTCCTCCCTGCAAAAGGTATTTAACCTCAGGCCCACCCTGAGAAAGTGAGGTACGGTTTCACTCATCACAACTCTCTACCATGACAATAAATGCTTTAAAACCACGGACTGCCTCTCTCATCAAAATCTGCGGGGAACAATGGAGCAGGTCTTCCTCTAAAGAGCTGCATCTAATCTCCTACAGGAGGCCTCTCTGCGCTCCCAGTCATGGACTGAACCAAGTCAAGCCACTCACAGAACAAGCCAAGGACTCCTCCCCACGGGATCCACCCCCGCCGCAGCCCGGTGGCATCCAGGGGCATCTGGGGTGCCCAAGAGTCTGAGAACCTGCCTTCCCAGGCCTCCGTGCAGACCGGGGGACCCATGAGCTGGCTCCTGGCAGTCCAGGGCACCTCAGACTGCGCTCCCAGATCCCTGGAGTAGGCTCCCGAGGCTTTTCATAGCTCGACTCCTGCCTGGCACCAGCATGGGATGTGAGCAGGCAAAACTCCCGAATCCTGACTCACCCAGGCCCCCAGTGAACACAGGCCACCATTTTAATCCACAGATTCTCAGTGTGGTCCATCCTTCAACAAATGGGTTGAGGGGCTTTGCACTGAAAACACTTGTCCTAGCTGTGGTGGTGCACGCCTTTAATCCCAGCACTTGGGAGGCAGAGGCAGGTGAATTTCTGAGTTCGAGGCCAGCCTGGTCTACAGAGTGAGTTCCAGAACAACAAAGGCTACACAATGAAACCCTGTCTCGAAAAAAGAAAAAACACTCATCCTAAAAGATACAGGTTAGAACCTTTCAGCATGAGGACAGGTAGGCCACGTTTGATTGCTTCTGTATACTGAAGATACAATTAGCATATCAAATGATTCCCATGAAGAAGGAAGAAGAGGGCCCTAATCCTGGAAAGGCTTGATCCAGCATTGTAGGGGAGTACCAGGACAGAGAAAAGGGAGGGGGAAAGATAGGAGAATGGACGGAGAGAAGAGGACTTATGGGACATATTGGGGGGGGGGGGGAACTGGGAAAGTGGAAGGCTTTTAGAATGTAAACAAAGAATTTAGAAAATAAATTAAAAAAAATTTTAAAAGTGACAACCTGGTGGTATTTAAATAACAACCAGGTTTCTTACTTCCAACCATCTACATTTGTTTATTTAAACATATAAGTAGTTCATTGTAATAGAATTCAGGAAATTATAATTCAAAGAATGTATTTTTAGCCCCTCTAATTTTGAGTCAATTCTCTTCAAGCCCCAAGCACAGAAAAAGGTTCATTCTGGAATTCCCTTATCCACATTAAGACCAGACCCTTAAAAGGAAAGCAATTGCCTTCTACTGCTGCCCTGAAATCTTAATACTTATGAAAGGAAAGACAATGGAGAATTGTAACTATACCTGGTCAAACTGAATTACATAATAAATGTCTGTCCTTTGGGCTCATTTGAATTCCCAAAGGAGTTAGCAGGCTGGTTTCTGTCATTGGAAAACCATTCCCTTTCCATTCTCCAGGCATACTGGGCTGGTGGGTAGCTTTTAACGGTTAACAACAACAGGAATGCAAGGATACAAAAATGAAATGTTTATCAAAGATCACTTGGTCATTCACTGGACACTCAGTTACACTCAGGGTGGACTCAGAGCCTTTCCCCCAAAACTCACCAGACTCACTATAACTGCCTCAGGAAGATCCGCCCTCTCTTGGGTCTCTTCTCCAGATTCTTCACCATTAACACGGCATCAGAACGGCTGAGCTTAGTTCTCTGGTCCATATTGTCACCTTATAAGCTTCAAGGCGGAGCATGTGTGCTGCCTTCAGCTTCCAGTTTAGTGAAGATGCCCCGTCTTCCCGGAGCACACTCCAGACGGGAAGTCTGTGTGGATACGGAGAGGGCCAAGCAAGCTGGAATGTCTTTATTCAACTGAATGAAGGATTTGGAGGTAACACTATGCGTAAGATGGATTTATTACTTTGCTTCCTAATAAACAAGGCTTTGTATTGTTTTCATCCCCCCCACCTCCTTGAAAACAAACCCTGGAAGAAAGTCACTGCACTTCACATTTATCTCTATGTATTACCTAAAGCTTTGGATCACTATTGCAACAGCTTCTTTCATTATGTTTTTATTCTTTTTGTTTTTAAAAAATATAAATTTAGAAGGAAGAGTAAGAAATCAGAGGTAGCTTGTTGTTCTGGGCTAATAAAGATGAGAATATTGGTGCCAAGCCTCCTTGAATCTGATTAATGAGCAAACTGATTTAGAAAGCTGACTGAAATTGTTTAAAACCTTGCCTCTCTACTGTCGAATGTAGCCTCCGTGTCTGCACACTGGGAATTCTAATGACATGAGTAACTGCCCTAATTTCTGTTTCAATTTACAGTGACCTTTCAGGAGAGTTTAGCCATGAACAGAATAAAGATAACTAAAAATCAGGTCCTGGAAGCAGACATAATCTCACCTAAGCAGTCACATGAAAGCCTCCCTAATAATTCTCTAATTCATTGTTCTAATTACGGTAGCATAAAATGTTTTAAATTACACACTGTTCTTTCTGTTCTGAGTCCCTAAGAGACTCAAGCTCATGGAACTTTATCCACTTATACATTGTTAGCACTGGAAAATGGAAACACCTAAGTTCTCTAAGGAAGCAAGGGAAATTGAGAGACCCCAACTCAATGTTCTTAGACCCCTAAACAACTAGCCTAGCACAGAGTAACTTGTTTTTCTACTTTCAGCTTGAGAAAGATGGCCCACCCTGTTCTAGTTCCAATCTTTAACTATACAATGCCCCAAGGACACTTGCTCCAGATAATCTCTAACCTTCCTTAAGGCATAAACTATTGCCTGACTTCCTCATTCTGTACTTCCCCATGCAAGATTTGTCCTCCACTCCTTGCCTTGTGATTTTTGTCCTCCACCCCTTGCTTTGTGACTTTTCCCCTTTAAATACCCCTGACTCCAGTTCTTCAGTTGCACAGGGTCCCACAGTCCTCTAACCCTGCGTGGTGTATGACTGTGGACCCCAGAGCTCTGGAATAAAAAAATCCTCTTGCTATTGCATCAAGACCGTTTCTCACAAGTGATATGGATATCACCTTCCAAGGCATGGGCACTGGGGCACCCTTGTTTTTTGGGGTCTTACAGAATAATCACAAAATTTCTATATTATAGAATTATACTGTATTTCTAATATAATTATATATAGACTTATATTAGAATTGTAATTATAGAAACACATAAATAAATTTGGCTGAGAGGGAGTTTCAGAACAATGTCTGTGCTCCACTCTGCTGTTGGTGGTGTACAGGGAGTACACAACAAACTCAGGGCTTTGCATATGTACAAGCAAGCGTTCTGCTACATAACTACACCCTCAGCTCCCCCAGTTTCCTCAACTATGTCACTATGACCTAGTTCTGTGACCGAGGACCAAATTTTTGCTGGTGGAGGTAACTATTTGGGTCTATCTACTTTGTAAGGCTCCCCCACTCAAATACAGATAAACCATTCACTTGATATTGACCACCCACAAAATGGGAAGAGAAATGCTGAAAAAATATGCTCAAATGTCAGGTGCCTGGTATTAGGAAGTCAATGCTACTACAGGCAGAAACTAGGGCCTGGGTGTATAGAGCCATAATGGGATGTCATGCCACTTGGTAGGAACTTGACATTGATCAAGGTAAACTTCTTCTCCCAGTCTTTGTTGAGCAGGGATTTCTGTGCTGTTCAGGATCCTGCTGCACCTAGGGTGGAGCGCTCAGAGTGAAGGTGAAATTCATTGCTCCTCCAGGTCTATGAATTCCTGAATTAAGCAGGTGACCCACCCAGCTGCCTGAGCCTTGGAGCCAAGAACCACCAGAAGACTTCCTGGGAACTCAGCCTGGAGTCTGGGGGGGACCGGCAACTGTCACCGTGGCCTTCATTTCTTTTCGCCACTTCCCTATCTATCCTCAGCTTCTGTTCCAGGAATCCAGTTTGTAGTAGCTGCAGGTAAGATCCAATGGTAAGATCCATCATCATCATTAGCTAGTGTCAGTGTTATATCCACAGTACCATCCATACCTCAGGACGGCCTAGCACAGAATGTCAAAACACAGATTGGATGCTGCAGAAGAAAGACTATACTCAATCTAAAAGGCCAGACATCCAAGTATAGAATTATTATCACTACTATAGCACACATAGAGCCCAGGCCCAGCCCCAACCCCTACCCAAGTCACCTGTGATGTTCGGTATACATTTTTCATTACTCTTTATAGTCATTTAAGTGAGAATGCCTCCTCTGCAGCACAGGCTTATACTTTTGACCTCTTGCTCTGGTGGACCTGTGTGGAAATGATTAAGAATGTGGGTTTCAAAAGCCTGTACCAATACCAGTTAGCCCCACTCATACTTCCTCTCCCGGAAAGGATAGAAAATACAGCCTAACTCTCTAATGACCCCAAGAAGTCAGAAGTTTAAAATGCTATCTCGCTCCAAAAAAGTCTACCTCCAGCCTTCTAAGGAACCCCAAACACTTCATATTCCAAAGCCTACTCTTTGTGTTCTTTGTTAGAAACTAGGTAAAAGGTTATATTCCAGAGCCCGCCCTTTGTTAAGAGCTAGGCAAAAAGGCCTTGAATAGGTGATCCTGGCCCAGTAAGGTAACTGGAAATGAGCTGCTTATCTGCTTATCTTGCTTCTGTAAACTGCTTATGCCATTACCCCCATCCTGGAGTTCATGCAGCTATAGACTTCCAAGAAAATAGGAAACTAATTGGTCCACAGAACGCAGGCTCCAATAATTTAAACTGATTGGCCTAAAAACTATGGAGTGGTACAAATCGATTGGCTCACAGTACGAGGGCTCTCCATGCTAAGGAATAATTGGTTTGTGATTCGTGGGCTTTGTTGTAAACTTATAAAAGCTGTCGCATTTTAGCACTCGGGGTCCACAGTCCTCTACCCCTGCGTAGTGTATGGCTGTGGAACCCAGAGTTCTGGAATACAAATCCTCTTCCTTATTGCATCGAGACCGTTTCTTGTGAGTGATATGGGTGTCACCTTCTGAGGCATGGGGTGCTGGGGCACCCTCGATTTTTTCAGGTCTTACATCCCTACCCCCTTCTCTCTGAGATCAGGATGTAAGCTCTCAGCTGCTGTTCTAGCCCCATGCCTGCCTGCCTGCCTGTCATCATGCTCCCTACTGTGATGATCATGTACTCTAACCCTTTGGAACCATGAGTCCTAATAAATGTCTTTTAAGTTGCCTTGGTCATGTTGTCTCTTCAGCAATAGAAAAATAACTAAGGCATACCTATCCTATTCCTATGAGGAATAATTACGGAAAAATTCTAACACTCCATGTCAGTCTCTAGTTTCCACATGGGTAAGGGCAAGCAAGAATAGTAATATTGGCATTCACACACACACACACACACACACACAGCAATTTTATAAGGTGGACTATGTGAGTAGGTCAGTGATAGAGTTCTTGAATGAGGGCCTAGATTCCATTCCCAGCACCAAAATAAAATAAGATAGAAAATTTGAGTAGGAGCTACTCTGTTAATTAAGTTTACAGTACTATTAGTGGCAACATTTACAGAAGCATTCATTTGTTTTCTAGCTTTCATTCCAAAGACCTCCATAAGTGAGCCTGACTACAAAGGCCAGAGAGATAACCCTTACCCATTTGTCTACTGCTATTTATAAGTAAGTCTGAACCATAATCATAATTGGGGGAGTCAGTTTCCATACACCATGCATTTCACACTCTCAGCATTTGGGACAGGATTCAGTGGCCTGTAAGGGTTAATCAGGTTATCAGTGGATGTGACTAGAGTGATCAACTTGGTCTTTCTTGGTTTTAATTCTAAAATTCATATATATTCTGCTTGAGCAGAGATAGTTACATGCCCTCTCTAATTATCTTGTATTCTCAAACGAGATAGATAATCTCCAGATCCTGTGATAAATCAAGACAAGAGATTCTCAAGGGCCCAAGGTGAAGAAGGTAGGGCTTCGAGATGGAGTGAGGTTCTACCTCATGCATTCTCCAGGCAGAATTTAGGGTGTATTAGGTAAGTACTTCTCAAACTTGGAAGCATATGCAAGTAATTTAGTTAATAAATTGACTCATCAGGATAAGATGGGTCATAAGATTTAGTACTTCTGGTCTATAGACAGCACACACAGGCACAAGGCTTTATTTAGTTCAGGTGTGGTCCAGAACCAGTCAAACAAACAAAAAAATATTAGACAAAAAATCAGACAAAAGACAATTGAAAATTAAAATGATTATGGTAGAGGGCCCAGTGACCTTCAACACGGTGTCTCCTAAACAGAATTATTATGGTAAGAGTTCTATGTGCTTGGTAGTGCCTCTGCTTCTGGCAAACAACAGCCCCATGTTGCCTTCCTGAGCACAGAAAGCAGCACTGGGGGGGGGGGGGCTCACAATGACTTTGTTCCAAGATAAGTCAGCTCCAGAAGGGACATCAAAGCCGTCTCACTAGCCCAGTATAATCACTTCTGGAAACCTGGATCTTCAGCTGTCACCCCTGTCTACTTCTGAATTATAAATAAATGGAGATTTAAAATATAAAATACTCTGGCCATCGCACCACCTACCCGAGAACAAATGGAAATACTTCCTGTTCCATAATTCATTAGAAACCAAGGCTCCAGGTTGTGTTCTCTGATTTTGGCTGAAATAGCCCCATATTTTTTTCCAAAACACCACCCCCACTGTGCTTAGTCACATTTCCTTGTTCAAAACCAAGTAATTCGTATGTTCCAAATAAAATTGTGCTCCTTTCTCACTATTTTCCTTCCCACCGGGAATCTCCATGACCATCTTACCTTGTGTCTATCGAACCAAATAAGCTAGCATTCTTGGTCTAAATCCAAGGCATTGATAATGGCTAAGAAGAATCAAGTCCAGGTGTACAAGGCATTTCACCATAGATTTGATTTCTTATCTCCCCAAACACCTATAAGCTATTCTGAGCATAGCACACATCATGAGACTTACATTTCAGGGTTTGCATTATTTTATATCTGTGTATTATCTTTCTACTTACACTTAACACTAAGGACAAGAATCACAGAATATATGCATATGTAATTTTATACCATGGTAAATGATCATTCAAAATCATCACAAGAAAGTGTTATTCCCACTACATTATATAACCCATATACAGGGACCCTTACGGAATATGTTCTCTGAGATTTTTGGCACTTTCTCTATTATACCTAGAGTTTTAGTTGCCTGCACTATACCTTCATATTCTCTACTTAGTCTTGAATCATCCTTGAAAGCCTATTTTCATTCTTATCTATTCAGTGGGGCCCAGCCCAGCTAGCATGAAGTACCCAATTTCTTACTTTGTCTAAGGCTCACTGTATACATAGTCTCTTAAGTTGACAGTAGTTATGGTTCTGCCCAACTATCCTTCATATTGCCACATCTTATCAGCATCACTCAGTTCCATCGTGACACTCACAGTATGAAACATACTGTCCAGAGCTAAACCCAAACTCCACTGGCAAAAGGAGAAGGTCTGGCAAGGTGATTTTGATTGTGGATATAATATTGGAAGCAAAGGAGGAGGTTAATGTTGCTCTCAGTTCACCTAATCATTTCTTTAATTTTTATCTTATGAGACTAGGCATATTACTTACATGTATGTCTGTGGACCACATAGATGCTTGTTCCCTATGGAAGCCAAAGGAGGACATTATATCCCCTGGAACAGGAGTCACAGATGGTTATGAGTTGCTGTGTGGGAGATGGTAATTGATCCCTGGTCTTTTGGAAGAGCAGTCAATGATTTTAACATTTGAGCCATCTCTCTAGTCTCCTAACTAATCTTCTACCAATATAAACCTTAGTTCTAAAGATGAAAACAGACTATCAAAGTTGGGTTACTTTGATCAGTCAGTGAAGGAGAGACTGAGCAACACTGGCTACACTAGTCCTGCTTGGCTGCCATCCTCAGTTTATCTGTGTCAGTTTCTAGGTTTCTAAGGAGCAGCAGGTAGAAACTTCTGGATTTACTATTCCTAGGAGAAGAATAATTTCTCTTCAGAAAACAACCTTTTCAATTGTTAAAGAAAGGGACCCAACTTATGGTTTCTCCTTGTAATAGAATTATGTGTGGTAAAATTAGGCACATCTTACACACAGAAAGGGGTTTGGGGCCAGAAAGATGGGTCAGTTTGTAAGGGTCTTGCTGTATGTGGACAAGGACCTGAAATCAGAACCTTGGCATCTATGTTAAAAATATATATATACCCTGTGATCACAATGCTAGTGAAGTGGTAACAGAAAGACTCTCAAGGCTTGTTACCAGCTAGGCCAGCCAAATCAGTGCTCTCCATGTTCAATGAGACATCTTGTATAAAAATAAGGTAGACAATAACAACTGAGGAAGACAGCCAACTCCTGACCTCCAACACATCTACACACACACACACACACACATATACAAGAAAGAGAGAGAGGGAGGAGAGAAGGATAAAGGGATGGAAGGAGTGAAAGACACACCAAGAGACAGAAAAATAGACACAGAGGGAAAGAAAATAAGAGAGAAGAGCGAGAGGAGGTGGAATAAAATGAGGTAGGGGAGAGGAAAGGGAGAAAGTATAAGCTTTTACATGGAGACCAGAAAGTAACTGGTTAAGGAGTCTTCTAAAATTCTTTCAATGATCTCCCACACTCTAGCAGAAAGTGTCTTTGTATATTCTCCTAAGTGTTGGGTATGTCTAATATACCTAATTTACTGAATAGAGCCCTTATAAAAGTGGTATGTGTCACCTCAAGGTTAAATGCTAAGAACGTGACACCCTTGCAGTCTCTCCCTTGCCCTCTTGTTTGCTCACGTTATTGAAGCTGGCTGCCACGTAGTAAGATTGATTACCTATGGACAACTATCAAGACAAGGAACTAAGTAAGGGAAGCCACCAACCAAAGGAAGCACGGGAAGGAACTGAGACCCATTCTAATATCTTATAAGGAAGTCAATTCTATCAAAACTCACACGCATAAGTCTTCCAAGTGGGACTTGCCCTTTGGAGGCATGGGATAAATACATCCCCAGAGAGCTCTTTGGGTGTAGGTGTGGGTGGGTATGGGGTGGGTGGGTGTAGGTGTGGAGGATATGAGGTGGGTGGGTTTAGGTGTGAGTAGGTGTAGGTATGGGTGGATGTAGGTTTGGGTGTAGGATGTAGGATGTAGTGGGTGGAAAATAGATGGCACTTCGCAGAGTAAGCTTTCTCCATTTACCACGTGGGTCCCAGTGATACAATCATGTGGTTCGAATTGATGACAAGTACCTTAATTCAGCCACTGTTGGCCTCATTGTATCATTTCTAATGCTAAGTAACTTAACACTATACAAATAAATATATAGAGAGTAAAATAATAGATGAACAAAAAGAAAATAGTTCATCCATTTATGATGATAATCTGTCAGATCACCCTAGAATAGCTCCTCTCACTAAAACTCCCATCTGTGAGTGTACTTTAGTCAGTCCTGTTCTTCTGCCTAGAAGAATCTGCATTAGTATTTGGTTCTACCCACACACACAATTCTCGTATTCCTTTGAGGATTCAAATCTTCATTAAGGCACATAGGCATTAACATTAAATCCTGACTAAAATGTACATAGACACCATGAGTTGGATTGAATATCCAAAATTCAGACCTAAGATTTGCTTACAATGTTAAGGATTTGTGATAAAGTAGCACAGGACTGGAAGCATCCTGATTTACAAATGAGCATTTGATAAACACACTTTTACAAATCAAATCATATAGTAGAACATAAACATGATAATTTATATGTGTTTTTTTAATTTTTAACTTTATGTTTATTATGAAAAAGTAGACAAAACAAAAATTTAGCCATTAATCCATCTCACTATGTGATGAAAAGCATGGTCAGTATATAGGTCAACATTTCCGCAAGCATTATGGCACAATACATACCACTTAATTTATGCAATTTATTGAACAGTTTATAAAGAAGTATCATTAAGGACAAAGAACATTTAATTCCTTTCCCATCATACTCATCCTCATGTACCCCCCAAAACCTTCTCCCTCCCCATATACCCCCTCCAATGATTAACAACTACCACTAATATATACAATTCCAGTCCCCAAATACCAAGATTTCTCTGCATAGCTGGACGAGGATCAGGATTACAATAGTGTAATACTGTTTTGGCAAAAGTTGATTTAAAACATATAGCTTAGGCTCAAGGTCTAATAGATACCCCTTCTCCAGAAGATTCTAAAATTGCAGCTAAATAAGCATACAGCTGGAAAGGAAGAAAAGGAATAAAGATCATGATCAGGTACCACAGAATCCAGCAAACTGCTAACAGTGGAAGAGGAGAGGGGCGCACATACCCAAGGCAGCGCGAGCCAGGATTGCTGGTCTCTGTTGCTGTAGGCTCGCTTCCATTTCCCCCGTGCATACACCAGTCACAATTTCCAGGTTGGCACTACTAGGATGCCGTAGGAACTTGAAGGTGTCCCATAAATAGGCTTATGGCTTGGGGCAGTTAACCAGAAATGGAATATGGAACCTTGTCTCTTTGACTTGCTGTCATTCACTTTAAATCCTGGAAGGGAGTAGTTTTTGTCACTGGACAATTTAGTTTCATTTCCCTGGCACACAAATTTCCTTTTATGCCAAGAAATTAGTATACACAAACCATTAAGGGAAAATGGATTTGTTTACAAGTTGGCCATATGGGAAGGAGGAGGAGAGAAAGTCTTCTAGCCTCTCTCTGCATCTACTCTAGCAGTGCTATGCTGTTATAAAGATAGAAAACAATAGCCAGGGAACATGTATGTGTTAAATAAGCTCTGATAGAAGCTGTGAAAATCCTGGGGGGGGGCAGTAAATTCCATGCACAAGGTTTTAGCCTTTTCCTCCCACAGCATGAGAATCCAAAGAAATTTCCATTCTTTGAAATCCCCAATTTAAGGATGTTTTGGTTTGACATGCCTTCTGAACCTTATCATGGACTGATGGAAGCCAATGTATACCTTCCCTGTTTAATAGTATTTACTTGTTTTATCATTTTATGTGAATGAGTATTTGGCCTGCATGGTGTTTGTATACCACCTGCATTCCCGAAGCCCACAAAGAAGAGGGCTTCAGATTTCTGGGACTGAAGTTACAGATGTTTGCAAGTCACTATGTGGGTGCTGGGAATCAAACCTGAGTCCTTTGCAAGAGCAGCAAAGGCTTACTTATTAGACCATAGCTGTAACCCCACACTTTCCTATTTGTAGTTGATTATTCCAAATGTTTTGTTACAGGAGTGGAAAGCTTGCCCACAGAGGAAGATGAAAATAGTACCAAAAGGCAAGGTTATGGCTATCACTCTTCCTGGTGGTGTAGAACGGAGTTGAAAACTGGTATGTGGGAAGAGCTTGTGCAGCACTGAAAATTAGGCAAAAGGTGGCCTAAACTGCAAGTAGAGTGCTTCGGTCTGAGTATGAAATATCTCCCGGCCCATGTATTTGTCTCATGCTTGGTCCTATCTGATGGCACTATTTAGAGAAGTTCTGAAACCTCATGAAGTAGAACCTGGTAGGTTCTTAGAGGCATCTCATTCCTGACTTGTTGGCATAAATGTTATTGTGTGCTCTGTAAAGTTATCCTTGTATTATTAAATGCTGCCTTCTGTAGCCACATATCTGGTAGCAATCCAGACATAGCATTGTGATACTTACACTAAGATGTTCCTGTCTCGATGTTGTGAAAATATTGACCCCCAATTATCTCTGATTGATGAAAAAAGCAGATCAGTCAATGAATGGGCAGAAAGGATAATAGGGTTGATCTTCCAATTCCAGCCGGGGTAGAGAGGGTAGAGTTTGGTTTTGTTGTTGTTGTTATTGCTGTTTGAATTTTGGGTTTTAGGTTTTGTTTGTTTGTTTGTTTGTTTGTTTGTTTGCTATGAAAGAAAGGACCAGGCACCACCATGAGAAGACAAATTGACCAGAGAGAGCCAGTTCAATACTGTCATGCAAGTATCTTGGGGATTTTGACTGGGAAGTAGCAAAATTATTTTAAAGGATTAGAATAGATCAACATCTGCTTGGTTATTGTGCCATGAAAGCTTGTTAAATAAATCTAATAGTCTAATTCATTTGGGAGCTAGCCGTAAGAGGAAAGCTCCACTTTCACATGTGCACCAACACTCTTCCTTCAGCCACTTGCTACTTCTTATGCAGCGTGCTTGCACTGCCTTGATGTTCTTCCTTCTATAGTTAACAGTGCCACCAACAGTGGACTTAAACCTCTAATTGATAAACCAAAGTAAACCTTTCTTCCCTTAGTGTTTCATTCACGTATTTGGTCATGTGTATGACAAAAGTTAACACATGGAGATCTACCTGTGGTCCTAACAAGTGCTCAAAATATGACATTATTTTACTTTAATTTTGCTTTATTCATTGGAAAAGAGTATTTTTGTCAAGGCACAGAAGCAGAGCAGTAAGTTGGCTCACCCCAGCATCCATCTACCTTTGTACTACTGAAGAATCTAAAGGGTCTGGTCCTAGGATACCAAAACCTCAGGCTCTGCATAACACAGGACAAAAGCAGGACATCAGAGAGTCTTTGTAAGGGTCCAGTGTTGATATTGTAGTAGATGCCTTCAACCAGACTGATCACTCATTGCAGTGAATGCTTGCAAGTAAAGCTGTTTGGACAAAAGGGTATACTGTGAAGCAAACCATGAAACACCACATCTTCCATGGAGAGGTGTTTTATGTTGTTTGGTTGGGTCTTGTTGTTATTGTTGATGTTGTTGTTTGTTTGTTATATTTTATTTTATTTTGGGGTGGAGGTTACAAGGGTAAAGGACAGATATGGCAAAACTGGGAAATAAATGGGACTGGAGTGTATGATGTGAAATTCACAAAGAATCAATTATAAAAATTGCTTTCAGCTTTTAAAATTCATTATAGTCATGTTCCAAACACTGACTCCCCCACAAGCCACCAAAACATTAGGACCCTTTCTTGTGAACAGAGAAAAGGAAATTGAAAACTGAGTAGTAAAGAATTCTAATCAAGATTTTAGAATTTTAGATATTTTTTGCTTCCCTTATTAATAATAATTGTTCTTTCAAAATATTATTTCCATTGAAAATTATGCACATTCAAGAGGACACAACGCTTACAGGTAGAACACACATTAGCTCCCCACAGTTTTGGTATTTGTGGGTAAGTGGACAGCTTTACCCTGAAACTGGAAGAGAGAAAAACATAAGAGTCAGCCTTCCCAAACACCTGCCACAAAAACCGGCCCCGGGACAATGGCCTCAGGTTAGAGGTTACCACTTTTAAGATTAATAGAAGTGAAAACCAAGAATTAGACAACAAGAGGGTCATTGTGAAGTCTTTTGATTTTGTTTGAATTATTCATTTGCTATTGGTCCTAAAATTTTGTTGTATTTGGTGTGGCCAGGTAGACAGTCTTCCAAAGCTTTAATCTAAACTCTAGGATTATTTTTAATCATACAATGTATAAATATATGCTGATATAGTCATCAATACTCTTTGTCAGAATAGATTGGAAAAGGTAAATCAGTAATCTAGAAGAATACATATGGTAGATGCCTATTTGGGTAGGCCCAGAGAAAATGCTTCTTCCCAGACAGTGAGCTGGAAAATTCAAGTGATTTTCATTATGCTAGTTAGTCCACTCCTCAGACCAGAGCCCCACTGCTGTTTTACAAAGCATCTACTTAAGGCAGAAGCAAAGACATGCCAATACTCTTTCTTTTGTACCTTCCTCCTAGGTTTATATTTTTAAAACACCGAACAAATAATTGAAGGAGCATTGATGTTACCACATATAAACACCTATCTCTACCTGACCATTTTTTCATAGATCGCCATTTATAAAAATTCAGTTGAAACTTATGAAAATCATGCACATTTCATTACAAAATCTGACAATGCCATTCCTCGGTGAAGTGAAGTAAATGAGACTAAAATCGGCTCCTTATACCTTAGCAAGATACAGACAGCTTTGCCTCCAACATTCTGTTTTCTAAAGCATTTAGATACCTCTTCCATCAGCAGTGACAAGATAACATCAGCAAGATGATGGAGTGGCATTGTAAAGGGCTTGTCACCACACAGAAGCATTAATCACTGCAGCTGTCCACTCAGGAAAATACTTTCACAGAGGCTAAGAAATTCACATGAACAGTTAGAGCACTTGGGTGTAACAAGTAGTTAAGAAGTGATGCATCAAAGGGTCAAGAGGACAGTTTTATATTATGCATGTTCCCTCCCCTCCCTTCAAACTGAGCTGTGGTGCAGAAAAAAAAATCTCATATGAGAAAAAGACTGAACTGAACATGAGTTTACCATGTACAGTAGAACAGGCCTGTTCCAGTTCCCCTGAGTTTCTGCTTCATTCCACCATCTATGTCTAGATTCCAGGCCTTTCCTAAGTTCCAGATCAGTCTTCTATCAGGCAGCATGCCTATGGCTTGAAACCTCAAGTCAGCTCCAGCGGCCTAAGAACAAATGTAGAATTAACTCTCAGCCTCTACCAAATCCACATGAACTCAGACTCTACCACCAAATTCTAATAAAGCCCTAGTACCAGGCTGGCGTTACCAGCTTCAGATTCTAGCCTACATAGTACCTAGGCATCTGCTAACATGGAGCCAGCATCCAGACACTGAAGTTAGAGGAAAGTCCCCACAGTCTTAGGCCCCAGGCCAGTTACAGGTTTCAGCTGTCCCCTATGGATCCAGACTTCCAAATGACCCAGTCGTACCAGCCTCTGTGGCCCCAAGCTCCATACTGGTTTCTTTGACTCTACAATCCTGTAGACAAGGGTTGTGAGCATGTCTCAGTATAATATCAGCTCCGTTTTGGTTGATGCTAACAGCTGCAGGCTCTTATAGACAGGTCATCTTTCAAAGTCTAAGGTTCAAATCTTACTTTACTATATTCATATTTTACCCCAACTTTTATTGAAACAGACTCTGGGCTCATCTTTGTGGACAGGGTCCAGAAGCTCTCACCATGCAGTATCAAATTGGATGCTGTAGGCTTGAAATGCAAGCTTATTCCAGTGGACCCAAGCCTGTGTCTGCTCCTGTGCATGAAGGCTTCAGACTTGTTCTTGGGAATCCAGGTACCAGCCATGCTCACCTTGACCCACATAGCAAACCAGCCTGCCTAAAGATGCAATAGGAAGGAGAGGAGGAAGAGGAGGAAAAGAAAGAACAGGAAGAAGGAGGGAGGGAGGGAGGGATGGAGGGAAGGAGGGAGGGAAGGAGGGAAGGAAGGAGGGAAGGAGAGAAGGGAAGGAGAGAGGAAAAGGCCTATAGAACCTGTAGGTCATCGACTAAACTAATGTATACATTATGCTTGCTTAAAAGATCAGAGAAAGAGAATGTAACAAGAAGGTTTTTAAAGAAATAATGTTAGGACATTTTATAAATCTGGACATATAAAAAGGAACGTTCAGATGTTCAAAGCATTGACAACCACAGACAAAATCCACTACAGCAAATCTTGCCAAAACACAGCGTGATCATACTTCCAAAAAATAAATACAAGAATTTTCAAAATAGCAACCCAGCACTTGGGAAGCTGAGGCAGGAAGGCCAACCTAGGCTACATAGGCAGATGTGACAAAACTTAAACAGAGAACAGGACAAATCAAAAGTCAAAAACAGCAAGAGAGATAATCATCACAGTCAATAGAACATCTGCAAGACTGAGAGACTTTTGGTAGAAATGGTGTCTACAAGAGAGTAATATGGTGGTTTGAAGAATAGTTCCCATAGGCATAGATCTGAATGCTTAGTCACCAGGGAGTGGGATTATTAGGAGGTGTGATCCTGTTGGAAGAAGTGTGTTACTCAGGGTTCACACTGGGGTTTCAAATGCTCAAGAAAAGCGCGCTCTCTCTCTCTCTCAGGTACCTCTCCAGCACCATATCTGCCTGCTCATTGTCATGATTCCCACCATAATGATAACAGATTAACCTCTGAAACTGTAAGCCAGTTCACTTATTGTAAGTCAGAGCTGCTAAGGTCATGGTGTATCTTCACAACAATAGAACTCTAAGACAAGCAGTTTTACTGTTTTGTTGTTGTTGTTGTTGTTGTTGTGGCATACCCTGGCACCCAAGAATAATATGCCTGGTAAGTTTCTTCTTTTTTCATGATTAAAAGAGAGATAAGAACTCTCACTCACAAACAGAATCCCCAGAGGTCCATCCCTACTGCATCTGTCATTCTGGAAGAGCAAATGCTATTTAAGTCAAATCCAAATTAAAGGACACTGACTGACAAGACATGGACAGAATGACAATATTCACAGTGCAGGTAAAAAGTAAATGCTATTTCACATTACAAATGGTATGTGTCTCCTCCCCGGGACCTATCCTGCCACAAGAGCTCTGCCTGGATGGAATACGCACTCCCCCCTCCCCACCCACACACACACACTCTAGACCAAAGAGGAGCTCTGCCTTTATTTTTTTTCTTGAGTTCCCAAATCAGGAAAAATGTCTGTGGTCTATGACTTTCTTTTCTTTTCTTTTTAAATCAGATATGTTCTTTATTTACATTTCAAATTATTTTTCCCTTTCCTGGTCACCCCCCCCTCCGAAAGTCCCATTAGCCATCTCCCCTCCCCCATTTCCCAATCAACCCCTTCCCACTTCCCTGTCCTGGTATTCCCCTACACTGCTTCATAGAGCCTTTCCAGGACCAGGGGCCTTTCCTTTGATATCCAACAAGGCCATCCTCTGCTGCCTATGCATCTGGAGCCATGGGTAACACCATGTGTACTATCTGGTTGATGGTTTTGTCCCTGGGAGTTCTGGGAGTACTAGGTAGCTCATATCATTGTTCCTTCTATGACTCTGCAAGCCCCTTAAGCTCCTTGGGTCCTTTCTCTAGCTCTCCCATTGGGGACCATGTGCTTAGCTCAATGGCTGGCTGAGAGTGTCCCCTTCTGTATTTGTCATGCACTAGCAGAGCCTCCCAGGTGACAGCTATATCTGGCTCAGGTCAGCAAGTACTTATAGGCATTGATAATAGTGTCTGGGTTTTGTAGCTGTAAATGGGATGGATCACTAGGTTGGGTAGTCTCTGGATGCTCTTTCCCTCAGTGTCTGCTCCACACTTTGTCTCTATATCTCCTTCTGTCGGTATTTTGTTCCTTCTTCTAAGAAGGACCAGAGACTTTCATATTCCAGGTTTCCAGAAAAGAGTCCAAAAAAACACTGACTGACTCATTGAATGTTTTCTGTCATCCCACATCCAAATTTCTGAGTTAAAAGATCACCCAAGAGCTGAGAAATATTCTGTTGCTCTAACTCAGTATCCTCCCATCAGTACCCTAGAAGTTCAGCACAGAGCAGTTTTACCTTTCAGATAAATGCTTTCAAAGCAAACAATAAGAAATAACTTTGTGATTATTTTTATATTGTGATTATTTTCTTATGATAGCTAATTTGTCAAGGATGCATTGAGACAAGAAGAGGCTCTAATGTAACATAAATGTGTATTGAGCAGATGTTTAAGAAATAGGATACTGGAGTTATAGGGACCTTCTTATTGACTTTAAATAAGATATCTATTTAAATAAGTAAACTATAACATAATTTGTAAGCCCAATAGCAAACATATAGAAAAACATTTAGGATATTTACTATTTAAAAAAAAAACCCTGAATAATTTTAACACAAAATTTAAAAATTGAGAGAAAACTAAACTGGAATACCCAAAACATAATCCACACATCAAATGAGGTACAAGAAGAAAGGAGGAGTGGCCCCTGGTTCTGGAAAGACTCAGTGAAACAGTATTCAGCAAAACCAGAACGGGGAAGTGGGAAGGGGTGGGTGGGAGGACAGGGGAAGAGAAGGGGGCTTGCGGGACTTTCGGGGAGTGGGGGGGCTAGAAAAGGGGAAATCATTTGAAATGTAAATAAATTATATCGAATAATAAAAAAAAAAATATGTCATCACAAGGAGACCAATGGGTGACAAAACTAGAAGATAAGTGCAGATCAATTAACATAGCAGCTACAATCCTTATTCATTAATAACCTCCTTATTATAAATTGATGTAATTCTCCAATCAGTAGAAAGTGACTAAATGGAAGGAGAAAGGAGAAAGAGAGGAAGGTAAGAAGGAGGGAGAGAAGAGGCAATGGTAGTTATGCTTGTGTTAAATAAAGCAGACTTTAAGTGAAAAAAAAAAAACCATACACAGTGAGATGAAGATTATTATTTATTGATATATATTCCATTTAAAAAATGGATCCTGCAAATACATATCGACCCCAACAGAAGAACACTAGATTATCATAATGCAAATACCAAAACTGAAAGTAAAAACAGATAGAAATGCAAAGCAGTAAGGAACTTTAATTCTTTAATTTCCATGATGGGCAGATAGATCATGCAGAGAAAAAAACACAAATAAAACAAACAAAAAGCCAAAACAAAATGCCAGGTCCAGCATGGCTGAGAAGGAGCAGTGTGTCTCGGTTCCCACCCCTGGAGCAGAGCCAACAGTGTGTGAGTCTTCTTGAGTGCTGACATTTGCTGTAGGCATAAGGCTTGCTGGTATAATAATGTATATATTTTACTTTATGTTCCTCCTTTGGGGAATTTTATCCCTGTCACGGTTAATGACTCCAAGATAATCAGAAACAGCACAATTCCAGTAAAGAAGAACTTGTCTGAAGTTCCTCAGCAAAATGGTAACACTGGGACCTTCAGAACAGTCCTTAAGACTGTGGGAAAGAACTCTGAAAACTTGAGTTCAAAGATATATATATATATATATATATATATATATATATATATATATATATATATATATATACATATATATATATATATATATATACACGATGCAAGTTTTAACACATTTAAGATCAACAAATTCACAAAGAATATTTTCTGATCACAATGGTATGATACTGAAAATTATGTGTCTTGAACAGACATGTACAGAGAAACTACCCAATATACACTTTTTAAGTACACATTCTATTAACTACGTAGTAAGTCAAGGCACAATGCAAGTCTTAATGCATAATGTAATAGAACAATGCAGCCATGTTCCAGTTCTAGCAAGCAGCCAAACATAGCATTCTAGATTTAAGGGGCTATGGTCATAAATTTTTGATTTGTGGGATAATCAAAAGGGAACCTGGAATAAATGATTGAACTGATATACAATCCCTAAGAAAGCAACTTTTGCAAAATAAAAGACTGGGCTTTTGGTCTGCAAGGGAGGTTTGTCTTGAGCAGAAAGTTAACTTGAGAGAGTTATCTTGAGCAGTGAACTATCAGGAGCTGTCAGCCTGCATCCATCACTGACTCTAAGTCACTCATCTAACACTCCCAAATATCCCTTCCTCAGGACTTCTTCCAAGCTAAAGTTTGTCCTTGGCAACAAAACAAAAGAAAGCAAAAGAAAAAAATAGAAGAAAAAAGTAAACAGGATCAATACCTTAGGCCAAATGGACCTAACAGACATGTACAGAGAAAGTACCCAATATACACTTTTTAAGTACACATTCTACTAACTAGGTGATAAGTCAAGGCACGATGCAAGTCTTAACACATTTAAGATCAACAAATTCACAAGGAATATTTTCTGATCACAATGGTATGATGCTGAAAATCATGAAGGGATATGTGTCTGTCTGTGTACATGTGTTCATACACATGTGTGAGTTTTTTCTTGCACATGTGTGTTTTTAACAAAGGAAATCTAGATAATTACAACAATATGAGTGAACCAAAAGGACATTGTGCTAAGTAAAATAACCTAGGCACAGGACCTTATTTGTATGTGTAATCTAAAAATGTCAAAGTCACAGAAATACAGTGGTGGTTTTCAGGGTTTAGGAGACGGGGGTTGGGGTATTGAGACATTTTGGTCAAAAGATGCAAAGGTTTTAAACTTTTTTATAACAACAGTTCATAATAAGGCATTATATACTTGAAAATGCTAAAAGAATAAATCATACATTTCTTAACTCAAAAAGTAATGATTCTGAGACAAAAGATGCATTAATTAGGTTGTTTTAATCATTGAACATTGTTTCCATGCATTAATGCCCATCATACTGTATACCATAAGTCCTTATACTTTTTGTTAGTTACAGTCTAATGAAGCAGGAGACAAAACCCTAATTTTTTTTACTTAAAAGAATAGCATAAAATGTCAGTTTTTCAAGACATAGTCTCCAGAGAATTCATCCATGAATTGATTGCCAAAGCCTTGACTGAGACAGCTGATATTTGAGAGAGGCAGTTAGTAGATCTTACAACCTCTCACTCCTAAAATCTGACCTTTTCATTGCAGACAAGATAAGAACACACAAGGCTACATTTTTTCCACTCTGCCAAAATTTAAAATGTTTAATATTTTCACTTATTCTTGGCTCCTTTTCTTACATAAGGCTATATGGCATAGTTATTTCAAATAATATAACTTTATTTTGTTTTAGAGTATATTTTTTTCAGAATAATTAATCCTAAGCCTCTCTGTTGTCTGCAGTTGACTACTAATATGTCATTTAGTGACCATCATTGCGGGATATTGACTTGAGATTCATCTGCATTCCATTTCAAAGCCATTACCTACAAGTAAAATGATTTTTCTTCGAAATATGAAAACCGTAACTCATTGGCAGCCTATTATTTAGCATGCCTATTATCATGTGGGGCTGAAATCAACTATTTAGAGTATAATGTGCTTCTCAATGTGCTAAAGAAAACCAGAGTTTGATGGCCCTTGAAAATTTATGGCCTCTATGTAGTGTGAGCCCTTCACACTGCCTGGCAACCATCCATCTCTTTTCCAAACTCTCTTTTATCTTTCTATGATGTTTGATCACCCTACTCAATTTACCTGGTTTACTTTTACCTCCTTCATATGCAGTCATGATTATCAACTCCCTCAAACTTGTCCTATTTATAATGGAACCTCTTTCCAATTTCCCTATATTGACAACAGAAAAAGGATTCTTTCTCTTGCTTTTAGCTATGCTATTCTGTCACCAATACTACTGAAAAGAATATATACTTCCATTTGGAGTTAAGCTTAGTACAAGGTAAGTATGGATCAATTCGCATTCTTCTGCATACTGACCTCCAATTGAACCAGCACCATTTGTTGAAAAGACTATCTTTTTTCCACTGGATGATTTCAGCTCCTTTGTCAAAGATCAAGTGACCATAGGTGTGTGGGTTCATTTCTGGGTCTTCAATCCTATTCCATTGATTGGCTTTCCTGACATTGTATCAATACCATGCAGTTTTTATCACTATTGCTCTGTAGTAAAGTTTGAGGTCTGGGATACTGAATCCCCCTGAAGTTCTTTTACTGTTGAGAATAGTTTTAGCTACCCTGGGTTTTTTGTTATTCCAGATGAATTTGAGCATTGCTCTTTCTAGCTCTATGAAGAACTTGGTTGGGATTTTGATGGGGATTGCACTGAATCTGTAGATTACCTTTGGCAATATGGCCATTTTAACTATATTAATCCTGTCAATCCACGAGCATGGAAGATTTTTCCATTTTCTGAGATCTTCTTCGATTTCCTTCTTCAGAGATCTGAAGTTCTTGTCATATAGGTCTTTCACTTGTTTGGTTAGAGTCACCCCAAGATACTTCATGCTGTTTGTGGCTATTGTGAAGGGTGTCATTTCCCTAATTTCTTTCTCAGTCTGCTTATCCTTTGAGTATATAAAGGCTACTGATTTGCTTGAGTTGATTTTGTAGCCAGCCACTTTGCTGAAGTTGTTTTATCAGCTATAGGAGTTCTCTAGTAGAGTTTTTTGGGTCACTTAAGTATACTCCAAATGGATCAAGGACCTCCACATAAAACCTGACACACTGAAACTAATAGAAAAGAAACTGGGGAATACCCTTGAGGACATGGGCACAGGGGAAAAGTTCCTGAATAGAACACCAATAGCTTATGCTCTAAGATCAAGAATTGACAAATGGAACCTCATAAAACTACAAAGTTTCTGTAAGGCAAAGGACACTGTCAAAAGGACAAAAAACATCAACCAACAGATTGGGAAAGGATCCTCACCAACCCTAAATCTGACAGAGGGCTAATATCTAATATATACAGAGAACTCAAGAAGGTAGAACCTAGAGAACCAAATAACCCCATTAAAAAGTGGGGTACTGAACTAAACAAAGATTTCTTACATGAAGAACTTCGGAGGGCTGAGAAACACCTTAAGAAATGTTCGACATCATTAATCATTAGAGAAATGCAAATCAAAATGACCCTGAGATTTCACCTCACACCAGTCAGAATGGCTAAGGTCAAAAACTCAGGAGTCAGCAGGTGCTGGCAAGGATGTGGAGAAAGAGGAACACTCCTCCACTGCTGGTGGGATTGTAAGATGGTGCAACCACTTTGGAAATCAGTCTGGCGGCTCCTCAGAAAACTGGGCATGACACTTCCGGAGGACCCTGCTATGCCACTCCTGGGCATATACTCAAAGGATTCCCCAGCATGTAATAAGGACAAATGCTCCACTATGTTCATAGCAGCCCTATTTGTAGTAGCCAGAAGCTGGAAACAACCCAGGTGTCCCTCAACACAGGAATGGATACAAAAAATGTGGTATATTTACACAATGGAGTACTATTCAGCCATTAGAAACAATGAATTCATGAAATTCGTAGACAAATGGATGGAGCTGGAGAACATCATACTAAGTGAGGTAACCCAGTCTCAAAAGATCAGTCATGGTATGCACTCACTGATAAGTGGATAATAACCTAGAAACTTGGAATACCCAAGAAATAACCCACATATTAAATGATGTCCAAAAAGAACAGAGGAGTGGCCCCTGGTTCTGGAAAGACCCAGTGCAACAGTATAGGGGAATGCCAGAACAGGGAAGTGGGAAGGAGTTGATGGAGGAACAGGGGTGGGAAGAGGGCTTATGGGACTTGCGGAGAGTGGGGACCCAGAAAATGGGAAATCATTTGAAATGTAAATAAAGAATACATCGAATACAAAAAAGACATTAGATCTTTAAAAACAAAATCTAAAAAAAAAAAAGAATATACACTTCCTCTCAAATATTTGGCAAACGTCAGCTACATTTTATTCTTATTTTTTAAGTTTGATTGATCGATGTGAGTTTGTGCATGTATATACAGATGTGCACAAAATCCAAAAGAGGGCATTAGATCCCCCTTGAGATTGAGTTACAGACAATTATGAGCCATCTCTGATGTGGGTGCTGGGAACCAAATTCTGATCCTCTGGGAAAGCTTGGCATAGGTTTAACTGCTGAACCATCTCCCTAGCCACCTGCACACATTTTATGAGAACGGTCTAGACTTCTTGACACTCTCCATTCCTCAAGTCTTGCATTTCTCCTCGTTTGCACTCCAGTAAAATTGTTTGTGCCAATGTCCATTACATTTCTGTGTTTTAAAATCAGAAATATATTTCCAAACTGTATTGCACTTTATTTCTAGAGTGTTTGACATTTTCATTCACTCGTCTTGACATTTCCTCCTTCCTTGTCATTCATGTTCCAACAGGTGCCAGACACCTTCTGTTCGTCCTTCTGTTAGTTAGTCCTTCTGTTGGTTCCTCAGCTCCTCTCTCCACCCTCTTTCCAATGGTTGACCCAGTAGGGTATGTGCTATGCACCATGTTAACTGATGTCCTTGTACTCTGGCTTCTCGAGCCAATTCAGAATCCTGGAAGGGCACTAGATGGGGAAGGAGGGGCAGATAAAATAGGATTTATTTCAATTTATTCTTAAAAGTTAAAACGAGAAGCTAAATTTTCCTTGTTTAAATATAAAGAAATATGCTTTTCTGTCCTATTTATGAGAGCATTTACTTTTCAAAATTTAACATCCTGTTTCCTTTCGGTGTCTTTGGAATATATGTACATTTTTTAAAGCTAAATAAGCTTCTTGATGGCTTTAGAGGCCAGTAAAAAGTCCTTCACAAGGATTCAGGAGTTATTGCTTTGGAATAAAAACAAACAGAAAAGAAATTCTCCTGTTCTCCCAATTTCTATGAAAGAACAGGTTTTTTTTCTGCAAGTTTCAAAAATAACTTTTCCCATAAAAATACGAGAACATTGCTATTGCTGTGGATAAAGCCAATTAGCTAACACAGATGGTCACTAAACTGCCCGGTGAATCCATAACTACGCGTGATAGACAGCCCTATCACGGGTGGTTATATGTTGATATCTAACAAGGCTGAAACGTGCATACTCTTATGACAAGAAGCAAATCCCACTTCTAGATATGCATCTTCAAGACATTTTCCCAAAGTCACAGATGAGATGGATACATGTATACTCATAAGCTACATAATCTTCAGAACAAAATTTTTAGACCAAAAAAATCTCCTTCAAAATATCACTAGCCTGCATCAAGCTCTTAAAGTGGTAGGTATTGTTAACATCACCTTTTGTTGCATATATTTCATACCTATGCAATACAGATTTAGGTTACATGTGCTGCAGACATCAAAGTCTCAGATCTACAGAGTATGATATGAAATTTGATAGAATTTAATAGATTTTTCTTAAAAGATCCCTTTATGGTATTAGCTGAAAGGTTAAGTGCATGAATTTCAAACTAAATATTCAATACTGTTCTTAAATACCATGAACTATATGTGGGTTTTTAAGGGTCTTTGTCAACCCATCACTAAAAGGTGACTGTTCAGGATTTCTGATTACACAGCACAGTTCTCACCAGAAGCAGATGAGAAAACAGAGGTACTGAAGCTCAGAGAGAATAGGTTCCTTATCTAAAATTGATGTGCTACTTTCATATAAGTGCACACACTAAATAAATAAATGTTTTACAGAAAAATGTTGAAGAATATGACCCAATACTGGAATGTCTACCCAGAGTATGAGAGACACTAGGTTCGATCTCCAGCACCACTAAGAGAAATAAACATAAGCAAATCAAAAGAGACAATAGCCAGAAAATATAGTCAAGAAAACTTACAAGTCTGAAGGATGGAGTATAAGTCTGCACCCAGGAAGCTCACCAGCCAAATCCCATGAGAAACAGAGCCTGGGAAAATCCCAGGAGAAACACACCAAGGTGCATTGTAGAAGACAGTCTACTATTAAAGAAAATAGAAATCTATAAAAGAAAATCAGCTTGTTCCAGGTAAGGGAACTCCTATAAAACTATGAACAGATTCTTTTCCCCAGATCCCCCATAGCTAAAAAGCAAATAGAATAAGACAGTAAGCAGAAAGAAAGAATGTAGAGCACTAAAAATAGTAACCAGGATGCAAAAATCAGGAGCAATATAGGACACTATAAGAAAACCTACAAAATCAACAAATCTAGACTCAATAGAGGCTGAGTCTGAACCAGCAATCAGGGAGCCTTCATGGATCTAACATAGGCGCTCTGTGTATGTTATAGTTGGTGTTTTCTTGGGACTTCTAACAAAGGATCAGGGACTGCTTCTGACTAGTTTGCTTGCTTTTGGAACCCTTGTCCTCCTACTAGGTTGCTTTGTCCGAGCCTCAATTTGAAGGGAGGTACCTAACCTTATTGAAACTTGATATGCCATGTTTGATTGATATCCTTGGGAAGCTGGCCCTTTTCTTATTGGATAACCAATTGATGTGCTCCACCCTGGAGAAGACTATGTCTCCCATTCTCAGTATTCCTTGGCAGCCTGTGTTCTGTAGTTCCTGAAGTTCTTTGTGCAGGCTTGAGGCCTGGTGGACTTTCCCTGTCTAATTGGCATGTCCATTGTTGTCCTTGTCAGTTCATGTTTACTCAGTCATGTTGATGGATTTCATGGGTGAAGCTTCTGAAATTCCTAGGAGCACAATCTCACAGCAATCACTACCTGATCCCCTGGCTCTTACAATCATAATGCTCTCTGATCCTCCGATGTGGCAGTGTTTTGTAGACGTAGTTATCAAAAATACGTACTTGGGCTCATCTCTTCATTTTTATTGATTGTGGGTTTCTGTCATGGTCCCTGTCATCTCCACCAAGAAGTTTCCATGATGAGGGATGAATTTATAAGTTAAAGGAGTCTGTTCTTTTATGCGTGTGGTTGTTGCATCACATATGTGCAGAGTTTATGTAGATTAGAAGTATCAACCAGAATCCTTCAGTGCATCTTGGCCTTCAATGCTGAGCTGTCTTTTCCAGTCCCACAGTTTGAATTTTTGAAGCCCCACTTTACATATCTGTACATTGCTTATCTCTTAAGATATTAATGTACTTATTTTAATGGGTTTGTTTTTAGTCTTCATACTAATTGTGTCAATCACGTGCAATAATTATAATATTAAAACATTAGAAATCTGTATACTCCTTGTGATGAATGTTAAGCCTCTGATAACATTATCTTTCTCATTATTAGCTCTTATTTCAGACTGAAGAACTTCAGCATTTTTGTAAGATCCTTCAGTAGCTTCAAACCTCTTGGCTATTATTTGTCTGGGAATGCATTTATCTTATTTGTTATGATAGTAAAGCATTTATATGAATGCTTTATTCTATTACTAGAGAGAGTATTTTTGCTTCCTAGTTCCTTCAGAACTTTGACCTGTTTGGAAGGTTTCTGCTGACAGCTGTGTACTGGGGAACTATGACACACTTAAGTGTATTTACTCTTGCTGTATAAGAAACTTTTCTTTTACTTTAAATTTTTTAGAGCTTTATTACACTGTGTCTTGTAGTACATTTAATCATGTGAATCTGATTGGTCATTTTTTCTCTTCCACAGTCATGAACTCATATTCAGGTATTGTAGAAATCTACCTGGCCTTGGGACTTACCATGGAAAGAACTTCAGGATCTTATGTAAAGATTTAGTACATGCCTACCTTTTTCCCAGATAGTGACTTTCTGTATTTGTTGAGTCATTAGAGACATAAAAAAAAGAGAGGATAGGTATGTTTATGGCTACTGACATTGCAATGATAGGTCACACTCAGAGCACACAGCCTGCTGAGGTGTAAGAAAAGAGTAGGGCCAGAGTGCAAATTAATATAGGATGCTTCTGTGTGCTGTACACCCATGGAGAGTGGCGGCTACAATCAGCCGCAGTGATGTTGTTTAAAATAGAATGATGATATCCAAGGACCAATCTGAGTCTGAAGAGTTTGTCTCTGAGTACTGGCCTGGCAAGAATTAGCCAGACCCATCCCATGTGAGGCATTGCCAGCTCAGTACTAAATGCCAAGATACATCCTGTGCCTTTTATTTTTTTTCTTCCCCAATGCTCACTACAAAAGACCTTATTCCCTTCTGTGTTGCTGAGGGATGAGAAGGGATGCTGAAAATTATCCATTGAACACCAGAAGTGATAGTCATTCAACCAGATCATATCTGAGTTCCCTTGACCTATATTCTTTCTTCTGTTAAGTTCTTATCAGTAGAACTGGCAGGTGTCCACATATGCTCTGTTTGCTGCTTTTAGAAATTTCTCCTTGTCTCTCTCTCGCACTTGTCTTTGAGTAGATTTAATAGTTTTCAATCTCTCAAATTACCTTTGACTCATCTTGTACCTGAGTATTTGTAATCATGTCTATGTTTTGAAAGTGGTTGGTGTTCTCTCCTTGGACGCTATTACAACCCCTTTGCCAGTTCCAAATTTCTGCAAGCTTTCATTACTCTTTCATTTACTTTTCTTTCTTTCCTTTTAACTTCTTTGGTTCTTTGTAAGCAATTGGCCTTTGAGATCACTGGTATTTTTCTTCTGTGCAATGGATTTTTTTTTTAATTTTTTTTATTCGATATAATTTATTTACATTTCAAATGATTTCCGCTTTTCTAGCCCCCCACTCCCCGAAGGTCCCGTAAGCCCCCTTCTCTTCCCCTGTCCTCCCACCCACCCCTTCCCACTTCCCCATTCTGGTTTTGCCCAATATTGTTTCACTGAGTCTTTCCAGAACCAGGGGCCACTCCTCCTTTCTTCTTGTACCTCATTTGATGTGTGGATTATGTTTTGGGTATTCCAGTTTTCTAGGTTAATATCCACTTATTAGTGAGTGCATACCATGATTCACCTTTTGAGTCTGGGTTACCTCACTTAGTATGATGTTCTCTAGCTCCATCCATTTGCCTAAGAATTTCATGAATTCATTGTTTCTAATGGCTGAATAGTACTCCATTGTGTAGATATACCACATTTTTTGCATCCACTCTTCTGTTGAGGGATACCTGGGTTCTTTCCAGCATCTGGCAATTATAAATAGGGCTGCTATGAACATAGTAGAGCATGTATCCTTATTACATGGTGGGGAATCCTCTGGCTATATGCCCAGGAGTGGTATAGCAGGATCTTCTGGAAGTGAGGTGCCCAGTTTTCGGAGGAACCGCCAGACTGATTTCCAGAGTGGTTGTACCAATTTGCAACCCCACCAGCAGTGGAGGAGTGTTCCTCTTTCTCCACACCCTCTCCAACACCTACTGTCTCCTGAATTTTTAATCTTAGCCATTCTGACTGGTGTAAGATGAAATCTCAGGGTTGTTTTGATTTGCATTTCCCTAATGACTAATGAAGTTGAGCATTTTTTAAGATGCTTCTCCGCCATCCGAAGTTCTTCAGGTGAGAATTCTTTGTTTAACTCTGTACCCCATTTTTTAATAGGGTTGTTTGGTTTTCTGGAGTCTAACTTCTTGAGTTCTTTATATATATTGGATATTAGCCCTCTATCTGATGTAGGATTGGTGAAGATCTTTTCCCAATGTGTTGGTTGCCGATTTGTCCTCTTGATGGTGTCCTTTGCCTTACAGAAACTTTGTAATTTTATGAGGTCCCATTTGTCAATTCTTGCTCTTAGAGCATACGCTATTGGTGTTCTGTTCAGAAACTTTCTCCCTGTACCGATGTCCTCAAGGGTCTTCCCCAGTTTCTTTTCTAGTAGCTTCAGAGTGTCTGGCTTTATGTGGAGGTCCTTGATCCATTTGGATTTGAGCTTAGTACAAGGAGACAAGAATGGATCAATTCGCATTCTTCTGCATGTGCAATGGATTTTATATTAGTGGCTTCTAGCACAGATATTTTGTTTAATGGACTTTTCAGCTATAGTTTTTCTGTTTGATTTTTAAAAACTATTTCCCTCACCATTAAGATTATCTGATTAGTTAATAAGTTATTTCTCTGTGCTTTCTTGAAATTCTCTGAGTGTCACAAAGGTAGTTGCTTTGCATTTTTTGATCAAGATATCACATATAACCATTGATTTGTGATTGGTTTCTAGTACTTTGTTTTTCTGGTAAGTGACATCATATTTCCCTGAAAATTCAGGGTTTTTTTTAAATTTAATTTATTTTTTACTTATTTACTTTACATCCTGCTCACCACCTCCCTCCCAATCACCCTCTCCCATGATCCTTTCCCCATCCCCCTCTCCTTTCTTAATGTTTCTTGACATGCGTGATAGCTCGGGTCTAGAATAATTCCCTGATTAT
Source organism: Apodemus sylvaticus (assembly GCF_947179515.1). Lineage (NCBI taxonomy): Eukaryota > Metazoa > Chordata > Mammalia > Rodentia > Muridae > Apodemus > Apodemus sylvaticus. Next base: position 65,165,440 of record NC_067489.1, read on the forward strand.
TAAAGATGTTAAAGGTTTTGTTCTTTATCCTGTCATGTTAATAGGAAGTGGTTGAATATTAAAAGTTGATTAATAGTGTGCTATAGTAGCAAAGCTAAGCTGACGCCATAGACATTTGATGCCACGAAGCAGTGTCTTACTTGGTATGGTTATGGATTTCTTCCTGGCTTCAGTGCAAGGTACAAGATATTCCCCTGTTGACATTGATTCTGGGTAGGGACTCTAGGGCTATGCCCACCACTAGCCTAACATTCAGTTCCAACTTTAAAGTAGTTCGTCACTAACTCACCCAAGTCAGAGGCCTCTTGCTTCATGGACTGCCACTTACAGCTGGAGATGCTGGCTGGAAGTTAACACCAGCGACCCTTCTTGCCTCTTTAAAACACCTCTTATTACTGTTATGTCAAAACCAGGTACTGCATCCTCTCACCTTTTTCAGTAGCTTTTGTGAAGGTAGTTTCATATGAGTATATGACCAACTTGATGCTTCTGTGAGATATGGATGACTGCTCTATCATATTGTTCTGTCTTCTCTCATCAACGTAACTCATTATGGCAATTCTGAATCCCTTGTCTGTTAACTCCAAAATCTCCACCATATTTGAATTAGCCTCTGATGTTTCCTTTCCTTCTATAGACATGCTTTTCTTAGAATCTAGATACTATGTGTTGGTTGTAAGCATTGCAGTTATAGATCCTTAAACCATTAGGAATCATGTTATGATGTAGCAGCAAGTGTTAGTAGACAAGGTGGCATTCTACAGCTCTATGATTGAGGGCAATCATTCCATGACCTCAACTATGGTGTTTAGAATTATTTCTCAGCCATTTTCCTGGGATGAGGCAGGAATGTTGAAGAACAGGAAGTGGACATTTCCTTTCTTCCCTCTCAGTTAGATTCTTCGAACTTTCCTTTGAGGAGAATACAGAGCTGAATGTTCCAGGGGTACCTCGGAGTGCCTGTTATTCAACCTGGTGCATCTATATTCCCAGGACCTGGGAAACTAGTGTAAGAGAGTCATGATGTCAAGGCAGTCAATGCTGCGCTGTCTCAGAATGGACTCAGGGTGTTTTGCTCCTCATGATAGAAACTCAAGGAGGCCGTAGTCTTTGCAATGAAAATAATACAAGGCTTGGAGAGGGAACACAGAGGTATCGAGACCCCCAAACATCAGAGACTGGGTGCATAAAAGGTTTTGATTCTTAAGATTACATACACTCAGCAAGTCATTCAAGAGTCCTAACAGTGAAATCATCAGCAATGGACTTTTGATCATAGGTGGGTGAACAAGGGTCATTGTCTTCTCTGACCACTGTTTGAGACAGCCATTTCTTGGTTTGAGGGCAGGTCTTAGAGAGTCGTTGAATTTTTGAATTTAGTTATCTTCCTTGAGAGAGAAGAACAACACTAATCATGCAGTAGAATGGAACCCACATCTCCAGGGATGCAAACGTCAAATTAAATGTATTGAATGAGAAATATTCAACATACACCCAGTGAACCCACATTTCCCCTCTTTCCTCACCTTTAAAAATAAAAGTGATTATGTCTTTCTTTTTAGAAAGAACAATAAAACTAGCTACCAAATCCAAAACACACTAATTCTAAGACTTTAAGCCTTTTCTCTCCTATCCCCCTTTTAACCTTGCATCCTTTGGTGGTTGTTTCTTAAGACAAGGTCTTGGTAAGTGGCCTTGCCTGGCCTTGAATTCAAAATCCTCACATTTCTTCCTCCCTAGCTCTGGGATTAAAGGATAGTAACACCAGGCCCAGCATCTCTCTGCCACCATCCCTAAGCCAAGTCTGTGGTGTAGACAATGTAAGTGACAGTTTGAGCCTTTAGAACTCTGCTCCATCTCAGCATGCTAATCACTGAAGCACTCAAGTTTGACTCAGAAGTTTAAATGGACAGTCTATCAGACATTTTTCATTCTTTTCTTTTCTTTTTTCTAGCTTTTTGTAATTGTTATTAACATCTTAAGGAAACCTAATTGCTGTAAACAGAGACTCAGACTACAGTTCTACATCATTATCTTGAATTTTGGACATACCAATTTTTTTCTCTTCTTTTCTTTTTGGATTGGATATTTGTTTTATTTACACTTCAAATATTTTCTCTTTGCCAGGTCTCCCCTTCAGAAACCCCTATCCCATCCCAATCCTCCTGCCTGTATGAGGGTACTTGCCCACTCAACCACTCCCATCCTCCCCACTGGCATTTCCCTCCACTGGGACATTGAACACACTCAGGCCCAAGGCCCTCTCCTCCCACTGATGTCCAATAAGGCCATCCTCTGCTACATATGTGGCCAGCACCATGGTTGCTCCGTGTGTTCTCTTTGGTTGGTGGTCCAGTCCCTGGGAGCTCTGGAGGTCTGGCCAGTTGACATTTTTGCTCTTCCATGGGGCTGCAACACCCTCAGCTCCTTCAGTTGCTTTTCCAGATCCTCCATTAGGGACACCCCCTCCTCCCAACAGCTCAGTCCAATGATTGGCTGCTAGCATCCACCTCTGTCTTTGTCAGGCTCTGGCAGAACCTCTAAGGAGACAGCCATATCAGGCTTCCATCAGCAAGCACTTCCCAGAATCCACAATAACATCCAGGTTTGGTGGCTGTATAGAGGGGATGGATCACCAGGTGGGGCAGTCTCGGATTGCCTTTCCGTCAGTCTCTGCTTCACACTTTGTCTTCATATTTCCTCCTATGAGTATTTTGCTCACCCTTCTGCTTTTTTCTCTTTTTATTAGATATTTTCTTTATTTACATCTCAAATGTTATCTGCTCTCCTCATTTCCCCTTAGAAAACCCCCTATTCCAACCCCCTCCTCCTGCTCACTAACCCACCCATTCCCGCTTCCCTGTCCTGGCATTCCACTACACTGGGTCATTGAGCCTTCATAGGACCAAGGGCCTCTCCTCTCATTGATTTCCTACAAGGCCCACTCTGCTACATATGCAACATGGAGGGAGCCATGGGTCCCTCCGTGTGTACTCTTTGGTTGGTGGTTTAGTCCCTGGGAGTTCTAGGGGTACATGTTGGTTCCTCCTATGGGGCTGTAAACCCCTTCAGCTCCTTAGGTACTTTCTCTAGCACCTCCATTGGGAACCCTGTGCTCAGTCCAATGGTTGGCTGTGAATATCCACTTCTGTATTTCTCAAGCACTGGCAAAGCCTCTCAGGAGACAGTAATATCAGACTCCTGTCAGCAAGCACTCATTGGCATCCACAATAGTGTCTGGGTTTGGAAACTGTATATGGGATGGATCGCCAAGGACAGTCCCTGGCCTTTCCTTCAGTCTCTACTCCACACTTTGTCTCTGAATCTCCTGTCATGGGTATTTTGTTCACCTTTCTAAGAAGGACAGGAGTAACTTCATTCTTCTTCTTCTCTTTTTTTTTTTTTTTTTTTTTTTTTTACTCATATAGAGGTTTATTGTTCAAAATATACAAAGAACAAAAAAAAAAAAAAAAAAACCTAGACATTGGAAAACCAAATAATGCAGTTAAAAATGGGGTACAGATCTAAAGGAATAATTCTCAGCAGAGGACACTCAAAAGGCCAAGAAACATTTAAAGAAATGTTCAACATCCTTAGCCATTGGGAAAATGCAAATCAAAAGTACTTTGAGATTCCATCTTCTGCCTGTCAGAATGACTAAGATCAATAACACATATCACTGATAGCTCATGCTGGTACGGATGTGGAGTAAGGGGAACACACCTTCATTTCTTTTTTTTATTTTCTATATTCTTTGTTTATATTCCAAATGATTTCCCCTTTCCCAGTTCCCCACTCCCCATATGTCCCATAAGCCTTCTTCTCTGCACCCATTCTCCAATTACCTCCCTCCTTTTTCTCTGTCCTAGTACTCCCCTACAAAGCTAGATCAAGCCTTTCCAGGATCAGGACCCTCTCCTTACTTCTTCATGGGAGTCATTTGTTATGCTAATTGTGCCTTGAGTATTCAGAGCTTCTGGGCTAATTAATATCCACTTATCAGAGATTGCATTCCATGTGTATTCTTTTGTGATTGGGTTACCTCACTTAGGATGATATTTTCCAGTTCCACCCATTTGCCTAAAAATTTCATGAATACATTGTTTTTTTTAATTGCTGAGTAGTATTCCATTGTGTAAATATACCACATTTTCTTTATCCATTACTCCACTGAGGGACATCTGGGTTCTTTCCAGCTTCTGGCTATTATAAATAAGGCTGCTATGAACATAATGGAGCATGTGTCCTTATTGCATGCTGGGGAATCCTTTGGGTATATGCCCAGGAGAGGTATAGCAGGGTCCTCCGGAAGTGTCATGTCCAGTTTTCTGACAAACCGCCAGACTGATTTCCGTAGTGGTTGTACCATCTTACAATCCCACCAGCAGTGGAGGAGTGTTCCTCTTTCTCCACATCCTCACCAACACCTGCTGTCTCCTGAGTTTTTAACCTTAGCTATTCTGACTGGTGTGAGGTGAAATCTCAGGGTTGTTTTGATTTGCATTTCCCCCAATGACTAATGATGTTGAGCATTTCTTAAGGTGCTTCTCCGTCATCTGAATTTCTTCAGGTGAAAATTCTTTGTTTAGGTCTGTACCCCATTTTTAATAGGGTAATTTGCTTCCCTGAGGTCTAACTTCTTGAGTTCTTTGTATATATTGGGTATTAGCCCTCTATCAGATGTAGGGTTGAAGATCTTTTCCCAATTTGTTGGTTGCTGTTTTGTCTTTTTGACAGTGTTCTTTGCCTTACAGAAACTTTGTAATTAAAGTTTCTGTAATTAAAGGTCCCATTTGTCAATTCTTGTTCTTAGAGCATACGCTATTGGTGTTCTGTTCAGAAACTTTCTCCCTGTACCGATGTCCTCAAGGGTCTTCCCCAGTTTCTTTTCTATTAGCTTCAGAGTGTCTGGCTTTATGTGGAGGTCCTTAATCCATTTGGATTTGAGCTTAGTACAAGGAGACAAAGATGGATCAATTGATTGGTTATCTTCTTGTGAGTTTGATAAAAGAAGGTTGAAGTTTCCCTCCTTGTAGTGTTTTCCTCCTATTATCTTTTGTAGGGCTGGGTTTGTGGAAAGATATTGGATAAACTTGGTTTTGTCATAGAATATCTTGATTTCTCCATCTATGGTGATTGAGAGTTTTGCTGGGTATAGTAATCATGGCTGGCATTTGTGTTCTCTTTGGGTCAGCATGAGATCTGCCTATGATCTTCTAGCTTTCATAGTTTCTGGTGAGAAGTCTGGTGTGATTCTCAGGTCTTCCTTTATATGTTACTTGGCCTCTTTCTCTTTTTTTTTTTTTTTTTTGTCTTTTTTTTTTATTTGATATAATTTATTTACATTTCAAATGATTTCCCCTTTTCTAGCCCCCCCCCACTCCCCGAAAGTCCCGTAAGCCCCCTTCTCTTCCCCTGTCCTCCCTCCCACCCCTTCCCAGTTCCCCGTTCTGGTTTTGCCAAATACTGTTTCACTGAGTCTTTCCAGAACCAGGGACCACTCCTGCTTTCTTCTTGTATCTCATTTGATGTGTGGATTATGTTTTGGGTATTCCAGTTTTCTAGGTTAATAACCACTTATTAGTGAGTGCATACCATGATTCACCTTTTGAGTCTGGGTTACCTCACTTAGTATGATGTTCTCTAGCTCCATCCATTTGCCTAAGAATTTCATGAATTCATTGTTTCTAATGGCTGAATAGTACTCCATTGTGTAGATATACCACATTTTTTGTATCCACTCTTCTGTTGAGGGATACCTGGGTTCTTTCCAGCATCTGGCAATTATAAATAGGGCTGCTATGAACATAGTAGAGCATGTATCCTTATTACATGGTGGGGAATCCTCTGGGTATATGCCCAGGAGTGGTATAGCAGGATCTTCTGGAAGTGAGGTGCCCAGTTTTCGGAGGAACCGCCAGACTGCTTTCCAGAGTGGTTGTACCAATTTGCAACCCCACCAGCAGTGGAGGAGTGTTCCTCTTTCTCCGCACCCTCTCCAACACCTGCTGTCTCCTGAATTTTTAATCTTAGCCATTCTGACTGGTGTAAGATGAAATCTTAGGGTTGTTTTGATTTGCATTTCCCTAATGACTAATGAAGTGGAGCATTTTTTAAGATGCTTCTCCGCCATCCGAAGTTCTTCAGGTGAGAATTCTTTGTTTAACTCTGTACCCCATTTTTTAATAGGGTTGTTCGGTTTTCTGGAGTCTAACTTCTTGAGTTCTTTATATATATTGGATATTAGCCCTCTATCTGATGTAGGATTGGTGAAGATCTTTTCCCAATTTGTTGGTTGCCGATCTGTCCTCTTGACGGTGTCCTTTGCCTTACAGAAACTCTGTAACCTTATGAGGTCCCATTTGTCAATTCTTGCTCTTAGAGCATACGCTATTGGTGTTCTGTTCAGAAACTTTCTCCCTGTACCGATGTCCTCAAGGGTCTTCCCCAGTTTCTTTTCTATTAGCTTCAGAGTGTCTGGCTTTATGTGGAGGTCCTTGATCCATTTGGATTTGAGCTTAGTACAAGGAGACAAGGATGGATCAATTCGCATTCTTCTGCATGCTGACCTCCAGTTGAACCAGCACCATTTGTTGAAAAGGCTATCTTTTTTCCATTGGATGTTTTCAGCCTCTTTGTCGAGGATCAAGTGGCCATAGGTGTGTGGGTTCATTTCTGGATCTTCAATCCTGTTCCATTGATCCTCCTGCCTGTCACTGTACCAATACCATGCAGTTTTTAACACTATTGCTCTGTAGTATTGCTTGAGGTCAGGGATACTGATTTCCCCAGATTTTCTTTTGTTGCTGAGAATAGTTTTAGCTATCCTGGGTTTGACAAAATTCAGCATCCTTTCATGCTTAAAGTCTTGGAGAGAACAGGAATTCAAGGCCCATACCTAAACATAGTAAAAGCAATATACAGCAAACCGGTAGCCAGCATCAAACTAAACGGAGAGAAACTTGAAGCAATCCCACTGAAATCAGGGACCAGACAAGGCTGCCCCCTTTCTCCTTATCTTTTCAATATTGTACTTGAGGTACTAGCTCGGGCAATTCAACAACATAAGGAGGTCAAAGGGATACAAATTGGAAAGGAGGAAGTCAAACTATCATTATTTGCAGACGACATGATCGTCTACCTAAGTGACCCAAAGAACTCCACTAGAGAACTCCTACAGCTGATAAACAACTTCAGCAAAGTGGCAGGTTACAAAATCAACTCAAGCAAATCAGTGGCCTTCCTATACTCAAAGGATAAGCAGGCTGAGAAAGAAATTAGGGAAATGACCCCCTTCACAATAGCCACAAACAGTATAAAGTATCTTGGGGTGACTCTTACCAAACATGCGAAAGATCTGTATGGCAAGAACTTCAAGACTCTGAAGAAGGAAATGGAAGAAGACCTCAAAAAATGGGAAAACCTCCCATGCTCATGGATCGGTAGAATCAATATAGTTAAAATGGCCATTTTGCCTAAAGCACTATACAGATTCAATGCAATACCCATCAAAATCCCAACTCAATTCTTCACAGAGTTAGAAAGGGCCTCTTTCTCTTACTGCCTTTAATATTCTTTCTTTGTTTAGTACATTTGGGGTTTTGATTATTATGTGACGGGAGATATTTCTGTTCTGGTCCAGTCTGTTTGGCGTTCTGTAGGCATCTTGTATATTCATGGGCATCTCTCTCTTTAGGTTAGGGAAGTTTTCTTCCATAATTTTGTTGAAGATATTTGATGACTCTTTAAGTTGTAAATCTTCACTCTCATCTATGCCTATAATCCTTAGGTTTGGTCTTCTCATTGTGTCCTGGATTTCCTGGATGTTTTGGGTTACAAGCTTTTTGCATTTTGCATTTTCTTTAACTGTTGAGTCCATGGTTTCTATGGTTCTCTTCAGCATCTGAGATTCTTTATTCTATCTCTTGTATTCTGTTGTTGATATTTGCATCTATGTCCCCTGATTTCTTCCAAAGGTTTTCTATCTCCAAAGTTGTCTCCCTTTGTTATTTCTTAGTTGTTTCTACTTATGTATTTAGATCCTGGATGGTTTTCCTCAGCTCCTTCACTTGCTTTTTTGTGTTTTCCTGTAATTCTTTAAGAGATTTTTGTGTTTCCTCTTTCATGACCTCAGCCTGTTGAACAAAGTTCCCCTGTATTTCTTTAAGTGATTTTTGTGTTTCCTCCTTATTGGCTTCTATCTTTTGACCTGTATTCTCCTGAATTTCTTTCAATGATTTTTTTGTGTTTCCCTTGTAAGGGCTTCTAACTTTTGATCCATTTTCTCCTGAATTTCTTTAAGAGCTTTATTTATGTCCTTCATGTATTCCTGTAACAGCATCGTGACCAGTGATTTTTAAATCCACATTTTGTTTTTCTGATTTGTTGGGGGTATCCAGGACATGCTGTTAAAGGAGAATTGGGTTCAGATGCTGCCATATTGCCTTGATTTCTGTTAGTAATGTTCCTACATTTGCCTTTTACCATCTAGTTCTCACTGGTGTTAGCTGGTCTTGTTGTCAATGCCGGATTCACCAGTGCAAACTGCCTCTTCCTAGCTGCCCTCCGGGTGCACAGCTGGCCTCCTGCACTGCCTGGAGATGGGGTGCCTTGGCCCAGGCTGTTCCCGATCCCAGTCTTCCTTCTTCTTGATCTTCATGTGATCTGTGAATTGTATCTTGGGTAATCCAAGCTTCTGGGTTAATATCCACTTATCGGTGAGTGCATACCATGTGTGTTCTTTTTTATTGGGTTACCTCACTTAGGATGATATTTTCCAGTTCCACCCATTTGCCTAAGAATTTCATGAATACATTGTTTTTAATAGCTGAGTAGTAATCTGTTGTGTAAATATACCACATTTTCTGTATCCATTCCTCTGTTTAGGGACATCTGGGTTCTTTCTAGCTTCTGTCTATTATAAATAAGGCTGCTATGAACATAGTGGAGCATGTGTCTTTATTACATGCTGGAGCTTCTTCTGGGTATATGCCCAGGAGTGGTATATCTGGGTCCTCAGTTACTATGTCCAATTTTCTGAGGAATTACCAAACCAAGTGGTACTTACCAAGTGGTTGTATCAGCTTGCAATCCCACTAGCAGTGGAAGAGTGTTCCTTTTTCTCCACATCCTCACTAGCAACTGTTATCACCTGAGTTTTTGATCCTAGCCATTCTGACTGGTGTGAGGTGGAATCTCAGAGTTGTTTTGATTTGTACTTCCTTGATGACTAAGGATGTTTAACATTTCTTTAGGTGCTTCTCAGCTATTTGGTATTCCTCAGGGGAGAATGCTTAGTTTAGCTCTGTACCCCATTTTTTAGTAGAATTGTTTGGTTCTCTAGAGTCTAGCTTCTTGAGTTCTTTGTATATATTAAATATTAGCCTTCTGTTGCATATTGGATTGTTAAAGATCATTCTCAGTCTGTTGGTTGCTGGTTTGTTCTATTGACATTGTCCTTTACCTTACAGTAGCTTTGCAGTTTTATGAGGTCCCATTTTTCAATTCTTCATCTTAGAGCATAAACTATTGGTATTCTGTTCAGGAATTTTTTCCCCTGTACCCATGTGTTGGAGATTTTTCCCCACTTTATCTTCTATTAGATTCAGTGTATCTGGTTTTATGTGGAGGTCCTTGATCCACTTTGACTTGAGCTTTGTACAAGAAGAATGGATGAATTTGCATTCTTCTTCATGTTGAGTGCCAGTTGAATCAGCACCACTTGTTGTAAATGCTGTCTTTTCCCCACTTTAGCTCCATTGTCAAAGATAAAGTGACAATTGGTGTGTAGGTACATATCAGGGTCTTCAATTCTATTCCATTCATCTACCTACCTGTCACTGTATCAATACCATGCAGTTGTTTTTTTTTGTTTGTTTGTTTTTGTTTTTGTTTTTTTCCACAATTGCTCTGCAGTATTGTTTGAGGTCAGGGATAGTGAGTTCCCCAGAAGTTCTTTTATTGTTGAGAATAGTTTTTGCTATCCTGGGTTTTTTGTTATTCTGGATGAATTTGCAAGTTGCTCTTTCTAACTCTATGAAGGAAGTATTGAGTCAGAATTTTGATTGAGATTGCAATGAATATGTAGATGGCTTTGGGCAAAATGCCCTTTTTTACTATATTAGTCCTGCCGATCCACAATCATGGAAGCTCTTTTCATCTTCTGAGAACTTCAATTTCTTTCTTCAGAGACTTGAAGTTCTTGTCATACTGATTTTTCACATACTGAATTAGTCAGACCAAGGTATTTTGTATTTTTTGTGACTATTGTGAAGGGTGTTGTTTCCCTAACTTCTTTCTCAGTGTGTTTATCCTTTGAGTAGAGGAAGACCACTGATTTGTTCGAGTTAATTTTATATCCAGCTACTTTTCTGAAGTTGTCAGGTTTAGGAGTTCTCTGGTGGAATTTTTGGGGTCACTTAAGTATACTGTTATATCATCTGCAGATATATATATATGTATATATATATATCGTGATATTTGACTTCTTCCTTTCCAATTTGTATCCCTTTGACCTCCTTTTGTTGTCTAATTGCTCTGGCTAGGATTTTGAGTACTATATTGAACAGGTAGTTCGAGAGTGGACAGCCTTGTCTAGTCCCTGATTTCAGTGGGATTGCATCAAGTTTCTCTCCATTTAGTTTGATGTTGGCTACTGGTTTGCTGTATATTGCTTTTACTATGTTTATATAAGGGCCTTGAATTTCTGAACTTTCCAAGACTTTTTTCATGAAAGGGTGTTGAATTTTGCTAAATGCTTTCTCAACATCTAAAGAAATGATTATGTAGATTTTTTCTTTGAGTTTGTTTATTTAGTGGATTACATTGATGGATTTCTGTACATTGAATCATCCCTGCATCCCTGGGATGAAACCTACTTGATCATGGTTGATGACTGTTTTGATGTGTTCGCAAACAGTGGATTCAGTTTGTGAAAATTTTATTGAGTATTTTTGCATTGATATTCATAAGGGAAATTGGTCTGAAGTTCTCTTTCCTTGTTGGGTCTTTGTGTGGTTTAGGTATCACAGTAGTTGCAGCTTCATAGAAGGAATTGGGTAGTGTTCCTTCTGTTTCTATTTTATGGAATAGTTTGATGAGTACTGGTATTATGATGTCTTTGAAGTTCTGATAGAACTCTTTACTAAATCCAACTGGTCCTAGCCTTATTTTCTTTGGGAGACTATTAATGACTGCTTCTATTTCTTTATGATTTATAGGACTGTTTAGATGGTTTAATCTGATCTGGATTTAACATTGGTACCTGGTATCTGTCAAGAAAATTGTCCATTTCATCCAGATTTTTCATTTTTGTTGAGTATAGGCTTTTGTAGTAGGATCTGATGATTTTGGATTTCCACAATTTCTGTTGTTGTATCTCCCTTTTTATTTCTGATTTTGTTGATTTGGATATTGTCTCTGTGCCCTCTGGTTAGTTTGGCTAAGTGTTTATCTAGCTTGTTGATTTTCTCAAAGAACCAGCTCCTAGTTTGGTTAATTCTTTGTATAGTTCTTTCTGTTTCTACTTGGTTGATTTCATCTCTCAACCTTGAATAAATAAATCTTGAGTTTATTTCCTGCAATCTACTCCTCTTGGGTGTATTTGCTTCTTTTTTTCCTAGGGCTTTCAGGTGTGCTGTCAAGCTGTTGAGTGTATTCTCTCTCCAGTTTCTTGTTGGAGGCACTCAGAGCTATGAGTTCTCCTCTTAGCACTACTTTCATTGTGTCCCAGAAGTTTGGGTATGTTGTGACCTCATTAAACTCATTTAATTATTCATTAAAGTCTAAAAAATCTTTAATTTCTTTATTTCTTCCTTGACCATGTTATCATTGAGTAGGGCATTGTTCAGCTTCCATGTGTATGTGGGCTTTCTGTTGTTTTTGTTGCTATTGAAGACCTGCCTTAGTCCATGGTGATCTGACAGAATGCATGGAATTATTTCAGTCTTCTTGTATCTGTTGAGGCCTGTTTTGTGACCAATTATATGGTCAGTTTTGGATAAGGTACCATGAGGTGCTGAGAAGGTATATTCTTTTGATTTACGATGAATGTTCTATGGATATCTGCTAAATCCATTTGGTCCATAACTTCTGTTAGTTTCAATGTGTCTCTGTTTAGTTTGTATTTCCATGATCTGTCTATTGATGAGAATGGGATGTTGAAGTCTCCTACTATTACTGTGTGAGCTTCAATGTGTGCTTTGAACTCTAGTAAAGTTTCTTTTATGAATGTGGTTGCCTTTGCATTTGGAGCATAGATGTTCAGAATTGACAGTTCTTCTTGGTAGATTATTTTCCTTTGATGAGTATGAAGTGTCCTTCCTTATTCTTTTTGATAATTTTTGGTTGTAAGTTGATTTTATTTGATATTAGATTGGCTACTATATCTTGTTTCTTGTGACTATTTCCTTGGAAAATTGTTTTCCAGCCTTTCATGTTGAAGTAGTGTCTGTCTTCGTCACTGAGGTGGGTTTCCAAATGCAGCAAAATAGTGGGTCCTGTTTATGTAGCCAGATGGTTAGTCTATATCTTTTTATTGGGGAATTGAGTCTATTGATGTTAAGAGATATGATGGAATAGTGATTGTTGCTTCCTGCTATTTTTGATACTATTTTTATGTTTGTGTGGCTATCTTCTTTTGGAGTTGTTGAAAGAAGCTTACTTTCTTGCTTTTTCTAGAGTGTAGATTCCCTCATTGTATTGGTGTTTTCCATCTATTATCCTTTGTAGGGTTGGATTTGTGGAAAGACATTGTGTAAATTTGGTTTTGTTATGGAATATCTTGGTTTCTCTGTCTATGGTAATTAAGAGTTTTGCTAGGTATAGTACTCTGGGCTGGCATTTGTGTTCTCTGAGGGTCTGTATGAGATCTGACCTAGATCTTCTAATTTTCCTAGTCTCTGGTAAGAAGAATGGGGTAATTCTGATAGGTCTGCCTTTATATGTTACTTGATCTTTTTCCCTTACTGCTTTTAGTATTCTTTCTTTGTTTAATGCATTTGGTGTTTTGACTATTATGTGATAGGAGTAATTTTTTTTCTGGTTCAATCTGTTTGAAGTTCCATGGGTTTCCTGTATGTTTATGTGTATCTCTTTCATTCAGTTAGGGAAGTTTTCTTCTATAATTTTGTTGAAGATATTTACTGGCCCTTTAAGTTGGAAATCTTCACTCTCTTCTATACCAATTATCCTTAGGTTTGGTCTTCTCATTGTGTCCTGGATTTCATGGATATTTTGGGTTAGGAGCGTTTTCCATTTTGCATTTTTTTTTTTTTACTGTTGTGACAGTGTTTTCTATGGTATCTTCTGCACCTGAGATTCTCTCTTCTATCTTTTGAATTCTGTTGGTGATTCTTGTATCTATGACTCCTGATCTCTTTCCTAGGCTTTCAATCTCCAGGGTTGTCTCCCTTTGTGATTTCTTTATTGTTTCTATTTTCATTTTTAGATCCTGGATAGCTTTGTTTAATTCCTTCACCTGTTTGGTTGTGCTTTCCTGTAATTCCTTAAGGATTTTTAGTCTTTCCTCTTTAAGGGGTTCTGCCTGTTTACCTTCTCTTGTATTTCTTTAAGGGAGTTCTTTATGTCCTTCTTAAAGTCTTTTATCATCATCATGAGATGTGATTTTAAATCAGAGTCTTGCTTTTCTGCTGTGTTGGGGTATCCAGGGGTCACTATGGTGTGAGTACTGGGTTCTCATGATGCCAGTTCTTGGTTCTGTTGCTTATGTTCTTGCCCTTTCACTATCTGGTTGTCTCTGGTGTTAGCTGGTCTTGCTGTCTCTGACTGTGTCTTGTCCCTCTTGCAAGTCTCTGTGTCAGTACTCCTGGGAGACCAGTTCTCTGGGATGAATTGGGTATGAGGAGCTGTGGCACAGGGTCTGCTCTGGGGCACAGACAAAAACCAGAAGGATCCTGCCTCCAGCTGTTCCTTGGTTCCTGTGTCCTGATGACTCTGGGAGGGTCCCTATTGGACCAGAAATTTGAACAGACATGGTGGTCTTACCTGTGGTGATTACAGGTGTGTCTGCCTCTCCTGGGAGACCAACTCTCTTCTGCTGGTATTTGTGTATGTAGTCCTATTGCACAGGATCAGCTCTAGATGCAGACAGAGACAGGAAGGTACCTGTCACACGCAGCTCTTCAGTTCCTATGTCCTGAGAGTTCCAGGAGGTTCCCTCTGAGCAGCAGTGTTGGTTTTATCTGAGGTCACAGGCTTGTCCACAGTTCTGGGAGGCTAGCTCTCTCCTGGCACTATTTGAGTGTGGAGCCCTGTGGCACAGGATCAACTCTGAGCACAAACGGAAACTGGAAGCCTCCTGTGCCAGGCCACTCCTGGGTCCTATCAGACATCTTAAGGCTCAAGCCCAGAGATAGCCCAGCCCTGTAGAGCCTGTGGCTTCCTCTCCCCAAGCACTAAGATCCATAACTCTTTTACTGTGCCTTAACTCCAGTCCTTCTGAGCTGACAGCCTTCCTATGACAGCGTTTGCTAATCATCTCTAAAGGCCTCATTCACTTTGATAATAACCATAGATACAAAATCAGATTTTTAAAAATGTGATTATCTGAGTTTAAGTTGCTAAAATTCCAAGCATCACATGAAGTGACAGCTAAAACCTAGTGATCAAATGATCTAGAGTACTTGGTCAAAAATGGTTCAGATCTCAAACATACGTTACCCCTGCCTCTGCTCTGGGAAGGGCCTTCTGACTATATGTATTTGGTAATTAATCTCACATCACTGATTGTCTGAAATAATTTGCAGCAAGTAGCCAAACTATGCCACTTAGTTCATGAAAGGAAATAAAAGCTGACATAGTGACATATTCCTATGATCTCAACATATATGGAATAAGGTTAAAAAAAAATCACCCACAATCTGAATTTCAGGGCCAGCTTGGGCTTTACAGTGAGATTCTCTCTAAAATATGCATGCACATGCACAAGTTCACACACACTCACACACATACCATGGACACGAGATGGGCTGTTAGTAAGGTAGACATCTGTGCAGATTCAGTAGCATTCAGAAAAGTAGCATTCTTTACTATTTGATGTAAGGAAGCCCAGGTGGAGGGAGAGACCCTGACCCCAGGGCAGTATCAACAGCTAAACAAAGGGTACATGGTTAGAGGCTAGCTGGTGACAGAGGAGGCAAAAATCACCCCGAAACCAAGAGAAAGTGCTCTGCAAGTCTGTGTTCCCAACTGAGCAGATAGGAAACAGGGATGTGTGTCCTACAGCTCACCTCATTCTTGGCTGTGGTGCTGCTCCAAGGGCATACATTTGTGCGTTTGTCCTACCTATTCAGGTACAGCCCTCAGGTGAGTACTGTGATAGAGAGTTCCAAGTTACACACTGGGAAATGATGATAGTGACAATGTAAGCTAGTGCAACCACTACAGAAATCACTATGCGTTTCTTTGAAAAGTTAAACATCATACTGCCACATGACCAATGATACCAGTTGTGAATGTATGCCTAAAGGACTCTATATTACCACAGAGATATGTGCACGTCCATATTTGCTACTGCCCTAGTCACAACGGCAAGGGGATGGGATCAGCCTGGATGTCCATCAACAGAAGAATGGAGAATGCTGATGCAATGGAATTTTACAAAGAAAATAGCGTTAAAATCATTTGCAGGGAAATAAGCAGAACTGACAAGCATTGCATTAAGCGAGGTCATTCACATGCTCTCTTTCATATACAGATCCTAACATTTAATAATTATATGTATGTATATAAGATGTGAGAGCGGGCATAGATTATGAAACTATATCAGAGACCATGAGAAGGGAACAGGGGCTTTTGAAAAAAACGAGAAAAAGGAAGGGGAAGATCCTCTGTCATCTGAAGATGGAAGGGAAGCTGGTGGGTGGGTGGGGGCTTGAGGGAGGACAAAGAGATGGCAAAGAAGTGTCAAGAGAAACTATGAAAACAAATTGTTTTAAAGATTCCCTAATAAAATTCATTTTTGCTATGCTAATATAAATTATATATGCATACACATTACAGGTATATATTACATTTACACATTAGAGAAATATATTATGAATTCCATATATTTATAACATAGATGGATATATCTAAGACACATCAAGAATTGCAGTCTAACGTTGTTACTGTAATTTGAAAATACAAGCAGAATGGAGCCGATATCACATTCATAGACATATTTCTGACATTACCATGTGCCTTTGGTAGGGATGTAAAAGGTTTGGGATTGGAAAGAAAGATAAAGACTGGAATAACAAGTCTATGATAAAATGCACCAGCCCCGCCTGCCTCTCTAGGTTCCGGATCTGCTTTGCCTAGACCTTTCCCATGTTCTGACTTTCCACGTTGCTCAGGAATTGTCTGGTTTCAGGCTCACTGCGGCCAGGAACAACATGAATCGCAGAGATCCCTCACAACCTGAGGCATGAGAATCGTCAGATAATACTAACCTAAGTCCATTCTCAGTACATGATTCAAATGGCCCACAGACAAGCTGGACCTTGTAACTACAGTTCCCAGAGAGCCAGGGGATTATTCAAACCAGCCTTGGGGCAGGGCAGTTTGGACAGCCAATGAGCTCTTCCTCTGCAGACCTTGGCTAGGAGTGGACAGCCTCCCACCAGCTTCCTGGTCAAGGCCCTGCTGCACCCGGTAAGCAGAACTCCCTGGCTGCCAGGCTGACTTGCAGTATTCTTCAAAAACAGGATCTCACCCTGTTTCACAGAAAGACCAGGAAGCAGAATTCTACCCAGGCCTGAACGGCAAGTTCTAAAGATGTTCAGAAAGCTCTGTCGGTCGTACTCAGAAACTAATGGTGTAAATTTTTTTTACAGAGCTCTGGTGGGTGTAAGGAAGAGGTTATCTACCTGTGGGTCACGAACCCCTTACTGTTGTTGAGTGACCTTTTTACTGGGGTGGTTTAAAACCATTGGAAAGCACAGATGTTTACATTACAATTCACAACAGTAGCAAGATTACAGTTATGAAGTAGCAATGAAAATAATTTTATGGTTGGGGTCAGCACATCACAAGGAAAGAGTTGCAGCATTGGAAGGTCGAGAACCACCTGTATTAGGGATGTTTGCCTCAAACTATCTGGCATAGCTAGGACACATTTTACCAGTGAGAATTTGAGAAAGTCTCTTTAGATTGTCTAAAACTCTGTTTTCTAACAGTAAAATGAGAGCTAATGATGGTGCTTGCCTAAAGGGTTTGTGTGAGATTAAATTTGTATGTTAACGGAGTCCTGTTACAATTGTATTTCCCTCAGGGGATCTTTTGACACTGATATCTACTAGTCCTCTGACCCCAAAAAGGGAAAGTCCCAAAGGACGTAGTTAATGGTGCAGAGAGCAGACTGATAACACTTCTTGCTCAATTTGCACTGGCTCAAGAGAAATCACCCAATAGCCCTAAATGTCCAGCCTTGTTAGATTGGGCATCTATGATGTCCAGTGGTATGCAAGTTCTCTCATGCTAGAAGGAACAGCGGAAAGCAGGCCTCAGGCCGGTCAGTAACAAGGTATCAGTTTCATGTTCAGTCAGACTGTAGAGACAGCCCTAAGGACAGTCAAGAATTCTATAGGGGCAAGGAGCTTCCAAGGCAAAGAAACCCAAGAACAAGAGGCCTGTGTGCCCTGCTCTGGTCTGCTTCTGGCTCATTGGCCGGCCTCCAAAACAAACTTCCCCACCCCTCTGAACTGCTATTTTCTTTCACTAAGTTCCTTCTTTTAACCCCTAGGTCCAAACAACAATCTCACCCCATTCCTCATCAGTCCTACCCAGTTCTCCATACCATCAGTGTATGGGGTCCATATGTTTCACTATTCATCTTCTGCACTCATCAAGGGGACCATCAAACCTAGTCACTCTTGTGTGTATCATCTGTAAGTGTTGTGTGTTTGCTTTGGATAAGTAATGTTATAAAGTTATATAAAGTAATGCTATAAAGTTGTGAATAATATTATAAAGTTATAAAATAAACTTTATAATAGCTCCAGCCCTCCGAATTTCATTCCCCCTCATACTTATTAGAAGGCACTGAAGTACTTTAATCAGAATAAGTTCTATCTCATGAGTTTTAAGGGGCCACTAGAGCGCCTGCCTTCTTGAGGTCCCAGTCAGAAGCCACGAAGCAGCTGCTAAGCCTAAGAGTCTAAGGACTTTCTTCTTTAATTAATTGAGTATATCTCCTTTGTGCTGTCTCTGTTTTATGAGAGTTGTCTCCAGCCACAGCCTCTTTAGAATATAGAACTGCTTGAGATCTGATGCTTCTGGCTTGCTTTCTCAATTGCTTCCTGCTCAAATAAGCTATTTAATTTAAATGTCCCTGCAATTATCTTTTGATAATTTGTTCCAATGAGATAGTACTGGACCAGATCTTTCTAGTTCTGGTTTTTCTTGATCTTCAGGTTCTATTTTGGCAATTGTGTTTTGGTGTGGGTTTTATGGGTACAAACCCGTCCTTGCAGTTCATGAGCAGTCAAGGATGAACTTGAATTTCTTATCCCCAACTGCCTCCCTGTCCATCCTGAGTGATGGCGACATAGGCCTAGGCTTCTTCATCTGTTTTCTGAAACTAAAGGCAGGCACCTAACCAACCGAGCTACGCTGCTAACCCCTAATTTTTAATGTATGCATGTGGGTGTTTTCCTGCATGCATATTTGTGCACTATGGACATGCCTGAAGAAGGTATCAGATGCACTGGAACTGGAATCATAACTGGTTGTGAGTGGCTATATGGGTGCTAGAAATGAAGCTGGATCCTTTGGAAGGGCAGCCAGTGGTGTTTACCACCTGGCCATTTCTCCTGCCTCAATTTTTTGTTTCTCCATTCCAATTTCTTAAAAGACAAGGCTTCTTCAGCCAGCATAATGATCACCCATTTCTCCTGTTTATTCTGTATTAAATTAAAAAAAAGAGCCAGTGTTCGCAGTAGTCTTTCAATACAGCCCCTCATTTCCTAGTTTCCCCTTTTCATTTATTTCTTCTCCAGCAAGGAAGAGGAAGCACTTCATTGGGAGAGTTTATAGTTATTGTCATTCTCCCTTTTGTTAGCATTTGAGGCACGAGTCCCCTCCGTGAAGTATTCACAGTGCCGTGTGTGAGGGCAGCAACTTTCCTTCAATCCTTTGGAGACACTGTTTCATTATTTCAGAGTATGTCTGTGGAACATTCTGGGTGCCAGATGGAGAATCTCTTTGTTATGAAGTACTTTCTTTGCTGCATGCCCGGGCAGTTCTCTTTCATTTTGCATTTCACAAGTTTAATGACAACATATTCCTGCAGCAAACTTTTCCAGGAGTTTGTCATTCTTATTTGTCAGATGCAGTTTCTTCCATTTTCCTTCCCACTTCAGACATGCATTTGTTTCTCCTCACAAACATTCATTGCCACTCTTTTAATTTCTCCTCTTCAGTGGTGTTGCGGGGGCTTGATGTTGCTACCTTTCATCCCTCTTCTGACTCTGGAATGGATTTGTCTTTTATTAGCCTTCACTGCAGTTCTTGAGCTGTTCTTCAACATGAGATCCTATCTATGGTCTTCCAAAGACACATTTGTTAAATTCTTGGTTCAAAGCCTATTCTGCCACTGGTAGTAGAGCCTTTAGGATGTAGAGCCTTGTGGGAAATTTTACAGTCAATTGACAAGTGTGGGGCACATCCCCGAGCATGGTGTTGGAACTTCCACCTTCTTTTTTTTTTTAACTTTCCTAATTTCATGAATTGAGAAGTTTCTTCCACTACATGATGTTTGCCATGATGCATTGCTTCACGGCATGCCTAAACAAAGTGGGACAACTGACTGGAAAACAAAATTAAAGCATCCTTTTTTTTTTTAGTTGTTTATCTTTGGTACTTTGTTGTAGTAACTGAAAACAGACTAAGAGAAAATGAATCGGGGTTGAGGAATCGTTCCTGTGACTCTAATAATGTAGATCAGAAACCTTTGCATTTATCTCACAAAAGAGTTTTGGGAAGTTTGGGAACGCAGGAGTGCTCTAAGCAGATCATCAACATGTGATCACATGGTGTTCGAAGAGCCAAAAGCAAATGGAACTGTGGACAGTGGCGTGCAACTGAGGTTTCAATAGAAGGAAGAGGATACTGGGAGCTTGACTAGAGACTCCCCAAGTCACACCATGTAAAAAGATCCCCTGGGGCTTTGTGTTAGGATGAGCTCGAAGGTAACAGGGTAATTATTAAATGGAGAACATTTCTAGGCAGCACAGAGTTCAGGAAGCAACATAGATATTATCAACTGATTGCAGCCGGCCAGTGAGACGTGAGCTCAGCAGGAATCAGAACTTCAAGGTTTGGAAAACTTGCAGTTCAGCCATAACCGGCACATATGAGCAGTTTCGTGAATAAGAGCTACAGTTCTTGGGTCTCATAAAAAGAAGCCAAGCAGGATCCCTGGGACATTAAGAAGGATGTCATGGAGGAATCTCAAGAAAGAGCTATGTCTCCTTCTTAGTCTCAAAGACTTAAACAGGAAAAAATGCCTCCACTGTTTTCTAGGGCAGAGTTTTTAGATAAGAGAGGAGCTGTGCCCCTTCTGGGACCTCCTTGGATTACATCTTGTTTTTTGTTGTTGTTGTTGTTGTTGTTGTTGTTTTAAGCTTCTGCCAATGAAAACTCAGTCCAGCTGTGGGTCTAATGGGTGCCAGTGGCAGACCTTTGTGTCTTGCCTAAGAGTCTGGGCTAGCATGATAGCTGAGTAGGTGTGGTTGTGGAGGGACTGCCACCAAGTCTGATGATCTAAGTTTCAAACCGACAAACCACATGATAGAAGAAAAGAACCAGTTTTCTCAAGTCTTTTCTCAAGTCTCTGGAAATCTTCTGACTTCCAGAGATACACACACACACACACACACACACACACACACAAACAAACAAACAAACATGTTTAAAAACAAAACTAGCAGAGTCACAGGCATACAGGTTTCTACTCAGATTTCAAAGAAAACTCTGGGAAGCTAGGCAGTGTGTGAAAAGGGAGGATTAATGTAATCAGAGACCAGCAGACTGACTCATAGATCTGCCACAGGAAAGTTTGGCTGCACTGGAGATCCAGAAAGTTAAGAGAAGTTCATGCTGTAAAACATCTCCAGGGGCCAGCTGCAGACCTCAAGTGATGCTGCTCCAGGAAACCTTAGTGTAGGCTAGAGGGTAAGGCCATGGGAGTATGGTTTCTCAAGCTCTGGGAACCTATATCATCCATACAGTGTGGAGACATTATGGTAGTAAGAGATCATAGTATCACTGTATTTTAAGGCTTATTTGAAATTAACTCTACCTTGTAAACTTGCCTCTTAGTTTCCAATTCTTTGCACAATATTGTAACATTTTAAAGAATGACTAAAATATTGATGAATTGAACCAACTACTCCAGTAAAAAAAAGACAAAGAGGCAAAAAGATTGCCCTAGGTCTCCTGATCTTTAGTTTTTCAAAAACACTGGAAACACCTGGGCATCATAACACAGAGTGCAGCAGAGCCAGTGACTTGCCAGTTCCGCTCTGTAATTAAAAGAATGTCTGATTTGCATGAAAATAATGTTTACCAAAATATTACAGAACAAATTATAAATCATGGCCCAGGAGATGGGAGTCATTTGTAATCAAAGGATTGGATCAAACGAATAGAAAAGAATATTCCCTGAATGGGCAACATGATCATCAAGGAGCTATGCATGATTCACTATGTAGCTTTTCTGCTGAAAGAATCTCTTTATAAATTAAAACAATTAATCACATCAACTACTGCAGGGAACTTGGATCTGGAGGTGTACGCACAGGCCACAGTACCCCAATCAGTGATGTTTCTTTGGTTTCCAGACTGATATATCTTGTGTTCTTTGCATATCATCTCTGAGGAAAACTTTGTATTACCAGAATGTAATACATTCTTTTTGTCCTCTGATCTAAAGAAAGCACATAGAGAAAAGTAATACGTTTATCTAAAAGATTACTGGACAAAGCCTAGAAGAGGAAGGTCACTTACAATTACAGAATGGTTTGACTGAGATGTCCTTTGTAGTAAGACGCTGACCAGTTCAGGCTAGCGTATCTTAATAAAGCTGGATTTCCTTCCCATGACACTCAGATATGAATACTGACACATGTGTGATTGATGGGTAAGATTTGGGCTTACACTTTGCCCTACTACAATTTTGTCTGTCTTTGTTTTCACTGTTTCTTATTATTGACCTACACCCCTCTTTTGGAATGAGAGTGCTAACCCTGGGACATGGTTTCTTAGCAACATGGGGCTCATTTTAAGTTTGCACAGAGGCCGCTAGCGGAGGCTGCCTCGAGTGTCAGAGAAGAAATCTGACCTGGATTTTAACTCATACAGAACAATTAAACTTTTGGAGTCTTGGATATGGAGTAAATAAATTTTGCATTTAAAAAGGAACATAAGTCTATTCGGCTGAGGGAAGAACACTGGAGTTTGAATAAGGACCATACAAAGGTACCATTGCAATAGTTTGTTTGCTTGTTTGTTTGTTTGTTTGTTTGTTTTCCAGTTCATGCTATGATTTGCAAGTCACAAGCTTTCAAACTTTTCAGAGTACACTCTTGAAGAGGATTTGGGGAGGCTGGTTTCTTCCTATCTTTTTCTTTGCTTCTCAGATTGATCAAACCAAGCATCTTTCTGCACAATACAGTCTTGCCACGATGCAGTGTGCCACCAAAAAGCGACAGGACCATTAGCTATGGCTAGAGAAGGCCAAACTGCAAAAGCAAATTAACTCCCCCTCTTTCTGAAATGTGTGTTCACTCGGATGAGTGCTTATGTGCGTGTAGAGGCCACAGACTGACCCCTGATGTCCTGGTCAGTCACTGTCCACCTTTATTTTTGAGGGAAGGTCTCTCACTAAACCTGGAGTTCTCTGAGCTCGTAAGGCTGACTGGCCAGTGGACTCTGAGGATCCATCTATCTCTAGTCCCCTATTCACACACAGTGGGTGACGTATAACTGAGGTCTTAGATGCATGCCCAGGGCTGTGGATCTCCACTCAGGCCAGCGTGCTTAGGTGGCAAGCACCTTCCAGACAGAACCATCTCCTAGCCCCAGAATGTATTGGTATACCAGGTTCTTTATAGCTCTTCATTATTGAGATTCCATACTGTCAAATATCTGTAAGGAAGTTCTTTCTTTTGCTCTCTTTCTATCATTGGTTCTAATAGTTGTCATTCTAGGTACGGAATACTTTGCATGTATGTCTGGCCTCCCTTCTCCCAATTGCCTAGTATATTTTCATTTTGCTTTGTCATTATAGTCATGTATTCATAAATTTAGCTCTATGTTTATTTGTTTCTCAAATCTGGTGTGTGTGGTGTGCTACTTGACTGTTGTTAGGTTTGGACTCCTCAATCTTGCTAGAGGAAGGAAAAGACAATGAATTTGACAAGAGACTTTTTCATGGAGAGTCTCTGTGTAAATAATGGTTATTCTTCCCAACCTCTATCAATACTTTGTTTTCCTTCTCTAGTACTTCCAAATACAGTCGTCTATAGGAAGGTCAGATGCTGATGCTGCACACTGGATTTGGTCCATACTTGCTGCCCTATGGCAATCAGTCATCTGCTGGGCTGCCAGGTGACTCATGACTGCTAGACTTCACAACGTAGTGTTTGTCATGATGCTACCAACGTCCATAATAATCTTTGAATAAACTTCCCCGTGTACATCAGATGTCCACTTTACTATTTTGTCAATTCCTTCTTTTTAGAATATTTGGGATCTTTCATAAGTTATGGTCCACATGAAACTGCCACTTTGATTTTTAAGAAAAGCTATGTTGGGGCTGGAAAAAAATGGCTCAGCAGTCAGTAGTAGGTAATGTTTTTGCAGAGATCCTGGTTTTAGTTCCCAACAGCCACATTGGATGGCTCACAACCACCTGTAATTAAAATGGCAGGGAATCTGATGCCCTCTTCTGGTCTCTGTGGCTAACTGCACCCACGTGGTGCACATAAACTAAAGCAGACATACAAGACACACATAAATAAAATAAGATGAAAACCATATGATATATATTTTGAAGTTATTTTTTATTATTTCTGCAGTTTTCACCAAGAAGAAGAAACATTCTAAGACATTAAACCTGACAATCAGCCTACAGTAAACTTACCACAACAGGTATGAAGAGTCTAATGATTCTCAGTGATTCATTTGTTCTAGCTCCTTTTCATCTTGATAATGAAGTATAAAGGAAGAAGTCTATGGTTTACAGAGATGCAGCAAGTCAACACGTGGATCCATTAGTGTTTCATTTCTGAGTTTCTTGGCAACTACTCTATAAGTTTTCATGATTTCATCTTAAATCTCAGCTTCAATAGTACATAATTAAAATATGCTTAGGCACAGGCTACCCAAATTATGGGCTGACTACAATGTAACTAGTATCACGGTCCCTAGCAAAAACTGATTCCACTCTGATGGATCCTCAATCAGTACATTTTGACACTTTATCCTAAGGAAAACTTTGCTTCATGATAGAGAAGATGCATGGAGGAAAGGGAGGTGGGAAGGAATGAGGGGGGGAGACAGGCATAGCAATGATGAAAAAACTTAAATATAAGCACTCAAAAAGAACTACAGTTTCTGAATAGAAAGCATGCTGGCTAACTACCTTTCTCCAGTTGGTTTAATCTGCCTCTCTCTTCCGGACATGCTTCGTGCAGATTCTGGGATAGGGGCCAGGGAGAGTTTAAGATGTTCTGACAATTTGTTCTTTCTAGGACTGAATAATAGATTTTAGAGGTTGTCTAAATGCCAAGGGAGGGTGATGGTATCACAGAGCTAATGATGTAGGGAGGGTGTTGCAGGCATAACTAATGGAGAAAGTGGAAAGCCGTGACAATAGGAGGAGGGTATTTGTATAGGAAGATAAACTCTTTATGTAGGTTATGTCCATTGATCTGGGAGCCAGCCCCTCTGTACCATGCCATTTCAGACTACACTACACTGTAAAGGGTTTCCTCTCAAGGTCTGTGTTCTGAATAACTGTTTGAAAATTTATTTTGGCGATGTCTGCCTTTTATCACCAAGGTAACTACATCTAATCTGTCTTTTGTCTGGTCATTTATACTTTCTAAGTTCAATAACTTGAAAGATACAAGAAATAACAAAACATTTCTTTAAGGGTCACTGAAAGTATTTAATGAACTGCAAGTAAAAGTAAGCCATACAGTAGAAGCAATATAATTGCCTACGAGATATTTAGAGGCATTGTTCTTGTATACATGCTAACAGTACATTCTAGCTACAGTTAGCCAACTCTGGGACACCCACAGGAATTGTTGTAATGTTTGTCTGCTTTCATCCTGTTCGCCTTAGGAGACAATGGACATCGAAGCATACTTTGAAAGGATTGGTTACAAGAACTCAGTGAATAAATTGGACTTGGCCACATTAACTGAAGTTCTTCAGCACCAGATGCGAGCAGTTCCTTTTGAGAATCTTAACATGCATTGTGGAGAAGCCATGCATCTGGGTTTAGAGGCCATTTTTGACCACATAGTAAGGAAGAAGAGGGGTGGGTGGTGTCTCCAGGTTAATCATCTACTGTACTGGGCTCTGACCAAAATGGGCTTTGAAACCACAATGTTAGGAGGATATGTGTACATTACTCCAACCAGCAAATATAGCAGTGAGATGGTCCACCTTCTAGTACAGGTGACCATCAGTGACAGGAACTACATTGTGGATTGTGCCTATGGCGGCTCCTACCAGATGTGGGAGCCTCTGGAATTAACATCTGGGAAGGATCAGCCTCAGGTGCCTGCCATCTTCCTTTTGACAGAGGAGAATGGAACCTGGTACTTGGACCAAATCAGAAGAGAGCAGTATGTCCCAAATGAAGAATTTGTTAACTCAGACCTCCTTGAAAAGAACAAATATCGAAAAATCTATTCCTTTACTCTTGAGCCCCGCATTATCGAGGATTTTGAATACGTGAATACCTACCTTCAGACATCGCCAGCCTCTGTGTTTGTAAGCACATCATTCTGTTCCTTACAGACCTCAGAAGGGGTTTGCTGCTTAGTGGGCTCCACCTTTACAAGTAGGAGATTCAGTTATAAGGACAACGTAGATCTGGTTGAGTTTAAGAATGTGAATGAGGAAGAAATAGAAGATGTACTGAAAACCACATTTGGTATTTCTTTGGAGAGAAAGTTTGTGCCCAAACATGGTGAACTGATTTTAACTATTTAGGGTAAGGAGCAAAATTGTTCTTCATTATTATTTCATAGTCTTAAACATTCTAAACATATGCAAATGTATCCATAACAGAAATCATCCAGCTCAATATTGATCAACTAATGACTTGTTGTATCTTCAATTTCCCACATTTTATTTTTTAAAAAATCCTAGTTGTCCTGTCATTTCACCAATAAAAATATCACCGGTTATAATTAAATAAAAATGGTAATGGATGTAACGACAATTCTTTCAACATTAATCAACAAAAATTACGTAATGGAGATGTGGAAATCTTTGGATTCATGTTCATTTGTCGTAGAGACTTCCCACCATCATTTTATTGTTGAACTCATATAAATAATGGTTGAATATGAAAAAACAGAGAACAGCAGGTGTTAAATTCAGCCAGACTAAATCTGATGTCCAAGGTTTACAAGAAACTACCTTCACAACTTAGGATTGGAATATAGCAAAGAAAAACGAGCCATCGTTTCCAGGTAACTTCCCAGTCCTGGAAGTAGAACTGCAGCCAATGCACCCGGGCTCTGTGAGTAGGCACTAAGACAACAACGCAGCTCTGAATTTCTTCCAGAGCTAATTTTGCAGACACAGTTCTTTTTGATTTTTTTCAAACTATAAGAATACTTTAGAATTAGGTGATTTATAGATCATATAATAATCTTTATAGCCTATAATATATGTTACATGAAAAAACATTGCTTGTCAAGTATATTAAATCTTAAAAATATTAAAATAGTATTGGCTAATCTAATGGATCAAAGGTTTCTTGGAGGTATTGATATATGATAAGGGTTGGTGTTCTCTGTAAGATGAGTGTCCCTTTCACTCAGTGTAATAACCCTGCTACATTCTTCTGCTTCTCTCTATTCTTTAGCTGAAAAGGAATCAAGAGACAAACATGGTTCTTAGTGGATCTTGGCGCTCACACCCTGAGCACATTGCTGGGTAAACTTGTGGATCTGATTCAAGATGTAAAACAGAGTTGGAGACATATATATTCAGTACCAGACATGAAGGCCACAAATACAGGGATATGGGGTAATTTCCAGCTTAGCCTGCTGGTCTAATATGCTGGAAGCCCAGAGCATAGTTTACCGCACTACTGCACACAAAAGTATTCTGCTCAGGGATGAAAAACTAGTAGTGGTAATTATTTCTAAGTCTTTCTAGCTTTCTTTACCTCACTCCTGCTTTATCTCCTGTTCACATTGCCAGCTGCCTACTGTGTGCTTGCTGAGAATAGAGGCCCCGGATGTCAATGTATATGGCTCATGCCCCAGAGTCTGAATCTTTAACTTCTCTGTACTTCAATCTTTCTGACTGCATTGCATAAGAAGGTCATGCTCAAATCTAGCCTCTGTTCAGGCCCCAATACTTGAAGCAACCTCTCTCCATAGTTATGGGTAGCAATGGACGGGTTCCTTGTCATCTAAGAGTCCCAAGCTAACAGGAAACCCCAGTACCAGGGGGAGTGTTGGCTTTGGCACAGTTGCTGTCGCACAACCAGAACCACTCTCTCCCTCCCTATGTTCCTGCTTGGGAATCAGGGATCCTGGCTGCAAGTTCTTGCTGTGAACTTCTCCCATCCTCAAAAGGGATAAAAAGAGGTTCCCTCCTTGGCCACATCCTCCTATTCTCCTCAGAGACCCTTCCAATCTGTCTGTCCATGGAGCTGAACCTATACAATTCTTGGAGCCTCCGTCTCACTGTTGTCCCTCTGTCTATATGCCGATGCAGTGAATAACTTTTAAAGTAAACCCATTATTCCCCCAGTTGTCCAGCCCAGAGGCCTCTTGAACACCCTCTTCCATGCAGATTCCAATGCCAGGGCTCTAGTTCACCCTGCATAGCTTAGTCTTCATCTGGTAGTGATCATATTAAGGTAAACAGAAAAGCAAGAGCTGAGATATTACCAAAGTTATAGGTTGCATTACCACAAGGAAGATTGTTTTACTTAGTGTTTGTGAAAATGGGCTCATTGTAGCCCAAGCTGGCCTTGAACTTGCTGTGTAGCTCAGGATGACCTTGAGTTCTTGATGGTCCTCCCTACACTTTCGAAGTGCTAGGATTGGAAGTTTTGGCTACAGTGTACCTATGCTGTTGTTGTCATTGTCGTTGTTGTTGTTGATTGGGCTTTGGCTGTTTGTAGTTTGGAAGTGCTGGCTTAGGTATAAAACGATACAAGCAGATT
The DNA here is from genome assembly GCF_947179515.1 of Apodemus sylvaticus. Classification (NCBI taxonomy): domain Eukaryota; kingdom Metazoa; phylum Chordata; class Mammalia; order Rodentia; family Muridae; genus Apodemus; species Apodemus sylvaticus. The sequence continues at coordinate 65,193,872 of NC_067489.1, forward strand.
GCCAACCAATGGTTGTTAACAAAGGAAGCAAAATCCCTCAGAACCACATGGAGAAGTATTGCTGTGCATGGGTCAGAGTGACCCAACTGAGCAGACAGTAAGAGGGGATATAGTTCTATAACCCATCCCTAATCACCCGAGCCACCCCACCTCCACTCCCTGCCACCAAGCATAAATTTAGGAATCTAATTTGACTACCCAGAGTATAAAAGCAGTGTGTGCCAAGGAGTCTTTAAATTATAGTGTACGGGGAAATAGCTAAGAAATAGCAAGTGTTATCTATAAGAATCATTAGTATAGATCAAAAACAGAAACACATAGGACACTTGCCATTTTTGCAACACATGTATGAAATACGTCATACACATTCCACAGTGCCTTTGGATAGAGCAGTAGAAGGGCCCGAATATGAGAAATGAAAAAGAGAAAAAAAAGGGGGGAGCGACAAAAATTGGTAGGAGAAGCCTGAATTAGGAACTCGAGTGACATGTGGCAACCTCTTCCTCCTCTATGTCCTTGATCTGCTCTGCCAGAGCCCATTTCAAGCTCTGACCTCTCACAGGCTCTAAGAAATGCAGTCACAAGATATCTCACCCAAAGAATGGACTAGAGAAAAAGTTCACCAGGGTGAAGTGAGGCCCTACAACTACATTTCCCAGAGATCCTTGGGTTGGTTTTTTAACTAAGCATAAGGGGCAGAGCAACTTGGACAGCCAATAAAAGCACTTCCTTTGCAGACCAGGAAGTGGACTTCACTTAGCTTGCTTCCTGGTCCTCCTGGTTGCAGTCCTGGGAGCCCGGTAAGTGGAGGGCTCCTTAATAGACTTGGAAATCAGGATTTCTTCCTCTCCCAGGAGGAAGACCAGGGAAGAACAGCACCTGGATTTCCAGTCCCAAGGTTGTTTAGAAAGTTTGGGTGGCACATACTTCAAACCCAAGCTATTAATACTTTGCAGTATACAGGTGATTCTGACAAATGTTTTAAATAGGTGATAGGCAGTCACGTTCTATTAGACTTGAAGAGCCATTTAGTTCCTTTAATACTGTTTCCTTATGTTTCCAAATGAACTAATAATGGTGTTTACTTAAAGGGTTTGTAAGAGTCCAGGAGGTGCGTTAACAGTGTAGGAAACCCTCAACTGGATTCCCTCCCTGTATAACCCTGGCTGTCCTGGAACACAGTCTGTAGACCAGGCTGGCCTCGAACTCCGAAATCCTCCTGCTTCTGCCTCCCAAGTGCTGGGATTAAAGGTGTGCGCCACCACCGCCCGGCTCTGAGATACATTTAACAATGCCATGCTCTACTATGTTCATAGCAGCCCTATTTATAATTGCCAGATGCTGGAAAGAACCCAGGTATCCCTCAACAGAAGAGTGGATGCAAAAAATGTGGTATATCTACACAATGGAGTACTATTCAGCCATTAGAAACAATGAATTCATGAAATTCTTAGGCAAATGGATGGAGCTAGAGAACATCATACTAAGTGAGGTAACCCAGACTCAAAAGGTGAATCATGGTATGCACTCACTAATAAGTGGATATTAACCTAGAAAACTGGAATACCCAAAACATAATCCACACATCAAATGAGGTACAAGAAGAAAGGAGGAGTGGTCCCTGGTTCTGGAAAGACTCAGTGAAACAGTATTTGGCAAAACCAGAACGGGGAACTGGGAAGGGGTGGGAGGGAGGACAGGGGAAGAGAAGGGGGCTTACGGGACTTTCGGGGAGTGGGGGGGGGGCTAGAAAAGGGGAAATCATTTGAAATGTAAATAAATTATATCGAATAAAAAATAACAATAAAAAAAAAGGAAAAAAAAAAAAAGGAACAATGCCATCCATTGCATTTCCAGAGGAATTCTTGGAGGGACTTTTGTGTAGGGTCTCAAGGAACACCAGAAAATCGACTACTCCTTGTGACTTCAGACTGAGATGTTACCTTGTAACATAGTCTACAGAATTACACAGCAGTTTGGTGCCAGCTCATGCCAACAGTCCACGGAGCTAACACCCCATGACCCATGGACCCTGCTATCATGAACTCTAGTCTGTATTGTGGGCATAATGTCAACTACGTTGCTTGTGTCTTTTCTGATAACAGTTCTGTCCTTTCTCCAGGCCCTGTTTGCCTGCCTCAGGCAACTGACTCCATCCTGACTTAACAAACAAACAAACAAACAAAAAAAAAAACCCCAAAAAACAGACAACTGCCAACTCTGCTAACTTTTTTTCTTTTTTAAAAAATTAATTAATTTATTTTTAATTTATTTACATTTCATTCCCTTAAGTAGTTTACCTCTCTCCTGGAAAAACCCCCTATCCCATTCCCCCCTACTTCTATGTGGGTATTTCTCCACCTACCCACCCACTCCCTCCTCCCCGCCCTCAATTCCCCTACAATGGGCACCTTTTGAGCCTTCATAGGACCAGGGACCTCTCTTCCCATTGATGCCTGGCAAGACCGTTCTCTGCTACACATGCAGCTGGAACCGTGTGCACTCCTTGGTTGGTGGCTTGGTCCCTGGGAGCTCTTGGGGGTCTGGTTGGTTGACATTGTTGTTCTTCCTATGGGGTTGCAAACCCCTTCAGCTCCTTCAGTCCTTTCTCTAACTTCCCATTAGGGACCCCATGCTCAGTGCAATGGTTGCCTGCGAGTATATGCTTCTGTATTTGTAAGGCTCTGGCAGGGCCTCTCAGGAGACAGCTGTATCAGGCTCCTTTCAGAAAGCATTTCTTAGCCTCCACAATAGAGTTGGAGTTTGGCGATTGTATCTGGGATGAATCCTCAGGTGGGACAGTCTCTGGATGGCCTTTCCTTCAGTCTCGGCTCTGCACTTGGTCTTCATATTTGTTCTAGTGAGTATTTTGTTCAAAAACTAACTGAATGCTATGACCATTTTCACCCATGGCCCCTATTTCTATTTCTCTTTGCGCACACTATTAGATTGTTTGCCTAGCAGGATCCCCTGCCTTTGCCTGGCTGCTGGAGGCCTTTGCTCGAAGCCATGGATGCCCTGGAGGTTGTCTGTAAGCAAACGGCAGCTTGTTACTGCTCTTCACATATGGCCAAGTCAACAAGTCTAGTGTCTTCCCCCCACTTAGTTAGAAAGATTGCTTAGGGTTGTCAACAGAGTTGGATTGTGTGGGCTTCAGGAACAGAAATGAAAGAGAAAAGGAATCAAGGAAGTAAGAAAAGGAATTAAAGAAAATGAATTACTACACATACAAAATTACAAGCAGTTCATTAGCTCTCATTGTAACTTCATTGAATATTGGCAGTTATTTGGCATTGGAATCCATGCCATAAATATAGAGGCCCCTCAATAGTGAATCCTGCTTCTATTCTGACAGTTATGTCAGTAACATATCATAGGCATTCTCCTTCCAGGTTGATCCTCTCTATTTTTTTCTATGTTGGCTTCTTGTTCACAATTCCATTTGTCAAAGAATAAGGAGTTCTCTTACTAAAACAATCGAAAAGCAGTGTTTTCCATGAAGGATGCAGAGGTTCTAAAGACATAGAGTTAAAACCAGAAAAGTTCTGCACAGCAACACCTGTTCTGTGGAGGCTATATCCAAAAATGACAATTTGTGATTGGTATGCCATGTCATTTAGGGATAAATGACAGCAGCTGGCATAACTATTGCATATTGGTTATTTGACTAAATAAATATTCCTGTGATCTGCAGAAAGCAGCAAGACTTTTATAGGGTGCTGAAGACCCTCCAGAAGTCCCCCACCTTTTCTGTTTTAATGTGGTTATTGCAATTCTATGGAATGAACTTGAAGCTGGCCAAACTCAAATTCCCCCAAATCAGATGCCAGGGCAAAGTTACATGTCCCAATGAACTGAGGAAGTTCTGGTGTGCATGCGTGTGTGCACGTGTGTGTGCATGTGTGTGTGCATGTGTGTGTGCATGTGCATGTGTGTATGCATGCATGTTTGTGTGCATGTGTGTGTCTGTGCGTGTGCACTTGTATGTTTATGTGTGTACGTGTGCACATGTGCTTGTGTCTGCGTGTGTGTGTGTGTGTGTGTGTGTGTGTGTGTGTGTGTGCGCGCGCGCGCGCGCGCGCCCGCGCGCGCGCGCTGCAGCCCTGCAGATCTGGATTCCTTGGCTCTCCTTTCCACTTGCCTCTCCACTGGCTGGCAGAGAGGGGGGACTTCACCAGGGGAGCTCGAGGTTGTTTCACTAGCCTGCTGGCATTCTAATTCAGTGACGTGCTAACAGAATAACAATAAGGGACAGTGTGCCCTTTTGAGACTTTGTAGACAGGGTTCCATTATGTTACCTTTGCATGTTTCTGTGGAACCATCTGTTGCCACGCTGATATCACCTTCCCTATGAAGAATTACTTAATTCTCTACCAGATGCTTGAGTAACTCTTCTTAATTTTAGATTTCCATAATTTAAATAGATATACTCACATGCCATGTATGTAGAATTCAGTTTTTCTTGGAATGTTATCTGTCTTGTTTTTCTGATAGGATTTCTGCAAAATTTTCACACATGCACACACACACACACACACACCTTACATCTTAGATTCTTTTTCTATTCTAATTTTGTACTTTTCATATTAGAAACTTTGGTTGCTTTGTCAGCATTTTACTGACTGACATGGCTTTATCATTCCATCAGCCTTGACTATGAGCATCAAGCTGTCCTCCCACATACCTGGTATGTTATTGTGTATTGTGTTATATCTATAGAGAACTGCCCGTCACAGTTAATGTAACGTCTTGCATAATTTCCGTAATTAGTATCTAAGTTTGACGTCTTTCATTGCAGAAAGCACATTGTTCAGTCGTCTTGTCTGTCACTTCTTTGAGACCATTTATACCTCTTTGTGCTATGTCCCTATAAATGACTTCTAGGAATTTTTCATTAGTTCTCTTTGGTAATCTTGTCATAGCTCATCTCCTTGTGACAGTTCCCTGGTACATCTTCATTCTTTGTTTTCACTTTATAAACATGTATGCATAACATTGTCTCTATCATTCATTTCTTCAGTGAATCCAGTTTGTCTAGTAAAATGTCCAACTGGAATTGTACTTGATCATTTTGGAAGATGCGGGACAATGAAATATGATAGAGATTCTTTAGTCACATGCCTTCCACATGGAAGCTATTGGTCGCCTTCTCTGGTGGCATCCTCATTGAGGCTGCTACTTTCTTTCCCTGCCTTTAGTCCTTGTTGTAGTTGCTACCTCATGGAAGGCCACTGCACACACCCCTTTTCAGGGATAGTCTATATTTAGGTAGTAACCAGGGTACTGGTTACTTGCTGTTCCTATGGTAACTAATGAACTGGATTGTTGCTTCTGGGCTCTGTATTTATGAGAACATCCAGGTACTTCTGGAAGTCCCAACATAGAAACTATCATGGTGCTGCAATCCCTTACCATTCTCCTTTCTGCAAGCTTCCCTGTGTAGCTCAGATACTCACTTTTCAATGTCGTCTTCTCTCCGTGTTTGTGATGTTCTGTGATTCCTCGTGATGTACAGTACAGATAACTATCCCTTTGCTTGCTTTCAAGAAAAGTAATGTTATATTTAGCATTTTACATTTACTCAGGGTTTATATTCTATCACAGGTATGGGACAGTCAGGAAAATTCGTGGGGGCTGGTTTTCTCATTCCACATTCTAAGTTATGGGGATGAAATTTCGGTTGTCAAGCTTGGAGTCAAATGCCCTACTGTCTCTAAGCCATCCTCCCACTTCATGTTATATTTCATTATTAAACAATACTTCCTAGGGTTTGTACCAGGAAAAGGACACATTCTAATACTTTTGAATGAAAAACAACAACTTACTTTGAACTTAGATATGTATTAAAGTGCTTACTAAGAAGTCTCAAAGGATCTAAGTATGTTTACCAGCCTTATCTAAGTCTTGTCTGTACTGATGACCATACTGAAGGAAGGCTCCATCCTTGCATAGCCTCTGTGGGCCTGCGTGTGAAGCTAATAGTGTTTTCCTTCATCTCCTTCCATACCAACTACTCCCCAGCACCCACAGGATTTTCCCTTGAGCCCCATCATTATCAATATGCAATTGGAATATATTTAGTCACAGAATAACCAGGTATGTTTTTCTTACAATATATAGCTAGTATTGAGCCCTTAGCCAAAAACTGACTTAATTATAATGAATCTACAGTTACTAAATCTAAATTCCAACTCAAAACTCAATCTTCAAACAAAAACAAAAACCAACTGTTGCTTGTGCCAATATTTCAGTTATTTCACTGTAACGCCTGGAATTTGTTTCCAACTGTCTCTCCCAGTCTCATCCTCTGTGGACCATTATTGATTCCTTTCTTCCCCAATCCTGGGCAGGCAGCAGTTAGGCGGTCAGTCATCTATGAAGCACAGCGCATTCTCTTCTCTTCTACGTAGACTCAAATACTAAGGAGCCAAACGGGGGCTGGGAGCATCTAACTAAATTCCCTTTGCTCTCTCTACATCTTAGATATTTAATACTTATGTAAATGGTACCATGACAACTGTGTACTATATTACATAATTCTCCTGATTCTATAAGCAAATGTTCAGAGAAGCCTATTTTAATGGGTTCTAATAGGAATCTTTTTTTGTTATTTGTCCTTGTCTGCCTTTTTACTTTGTACCTGTACTGAGTCTGCACAGGGAAGAAGGCAGAGCATACTACATCTAAGCAATTTATCATCTGGCTCACCATTTGACCTGCGTTTCAAACAAATGAGAAATAAGGTCACTTAGATTATTTAACACTTGTTTAAGTGTTATGAACATTAATTGTAGTCAGTTCCTATAATAGTAGCAAAATAAATATAGTTGTAAGCATTGTCTATATTTATATCTTGAAAATGAATTTTAACCTGAGTTACCCCCACTCCCATAAATTCACAAGCAAACACGGTAATGTTTGTTTTGGATTGTTTTCCTTGCCTTAGGAAACCATGGACATTGACGCATACTTTGAAAGGATTGGTTATCAGAACGTCAGGAACAAACTGGACCTGCAAACATTAACTGAAATCCTTCAGCACCAGATACGAACTATTCCCTTTGAGAACTTGAACATCCATTGTGGGAAATCCATGGAGCTGAGTTTTGAAGCCATCTTTGATCAAATTGTGAGGAAGAAGCGGGGTGGGTGGTGTCTTCAGGTTAATCATCTGCTGTACTGGGCTCTGACCAAAATGGGCTTTGAAACCACAATGTTGGGAGGATATGTCTTTAACCCTCCAGCCAATAAGTACAGCAGTGGCATGATTCACCTTCTAGTACAGGTGACCATCAGTGGAAAGGACTACATTGTTGATGCTGGGTTTGGACGTTCCTACCAGATGTGGGAGCCTCTGGAATTAACATCTGGGAAGGATCAGCCTCAGGTGCCTGCCATCTTCCGTTTGACAGAGGAGAATGGAACCTGGTACTTGGACCAAATCAGAAGAGAGCAGTATGTCCCAAATGAAGAATTTGTTAACTCAGACCTCCTTGAAAAGAACGAATATCGAAAAATCTATTCCTTTACTCTTGAGCCCCGAACTATTGAGGATTTTGAGTCCATGAATACCTACCTTCAGACATCACCAGCATCTGTGTTTACAAGCAAATCAGTTTGTTCCTTACAGACCCCAGAAGGGGTTCATAGTTTGGTTGGCTCCACCCTCACTTATACAAGATTTAGTTATAAGGACAATATAGATCTTATAGAGTTTAAGAGTCTGACTGAGGAGGAAATAGAAGATGTATTGAAAACTATATTTGGGATTTCTTTAGAGAGAAAACTTGTGCCTAAACATGGTGATCGATTTTTTACCATTTAAAATGTGCAAAGTTTTGTTATCCTTCCATGTACTTGGAATTTTTATGATAAAATATTCAAACTGGTGACATGAAAATCCTGGTGATCATGTTGATGTGTACTAGGAAATACCCAGCACTGGCTTACAGCTAAATTTATTTAGAATTTGTGCTAATTATTAAGTAAAAGGAATGGTGTGAAAAGCATTCCCTTTAAATTCAACTAGCATGTATCTCATATCAAATTTTCATGAAGTATTACCTGTACAATTTAGGATTTGGATTCAGCAAAGAAGAATGATACGTTATATTGGTTCCAAATAACTATATAGTCTTCAATATAGGACTTACACCATCAGCAAATGATATGTGATTAGGGCCCAAGAGTCACACAGCTAATTATTTCTTTCTGTGTCATTTTTATATCCACTTCTTTTTATACCATTTTTTCTTACTGTGGAAATAAACATCAATTTAGAAACTTGAACTTCTTGATTTTTTTAAATATGTATGTCTAAAATAATATAAATAATGAAATATATGTCTAAAACTTATTTTTAAAAAGGTATATTAAAACATGTTGACTAATATTGTGTGAATGAAGGGTTTTGTCTAGAGCTGTTAGGATGTGATGGGGCTGGGGTCTTCTGCAAGGGAGTCTTATATTTATTGTATTCTCTGTCATGCTGATTGATCGTCACTGCTGACTTTCCTAGATTTATAACCACATAGAAGACACATCTCTAAGCATTCCTGTGAGTATTTTTTTGAGAAGTTCAACTGGAGTTGAAAGACCCAACTGATGAAGGAATGTGGGTGTCACCATGCCCCCACAATGAGGTCCTGGACTGGATAAAAGGGAAAACAAGGAAAAAGCTGAGCAATCTTTATTTAATTCTTCTTGGTTATGATGCAGTGTGACCAGCTGCTTTGTGGTCTCACCTCTGCAGCTATCACTGAACCCTTAAACTATGAACTAAAGTATATATGGGCAGTACTCATTTTACCTGTGACAAATCAGCCACAGATTTAGGTTGTGTGTGTGTGTGTGTGTGTGTGTGTGTGTGTGTGTGTGTGTGTCAGAAAGGGAGGGAGGGAGAGGGGGGGTAGAGATCCAAACCTATAGTAAATAATAAATATTTAGCCTGTGGTTGCCACCTGAAAACCATGTCATCCACTCTATAAACTCTCAATGTTAAACATCTTGAGTTTAATTATGAGACTAAAACTGTTCTTCAACCCCATTAGAAATCTGAGTACGATTTAAATATTAGCTGAAATATTAAATATCTGTTAGACAGATGTCTGGGTAATATCATTAAGTCAATAATTGTGACATGGGGGGGGATGGTTAACTGAAGTTCTTCCATCTTTCTTCATTGTACTCCACAAATGTCTCTTCTGTGTTACATTATGTCCCTCTAGCTAAAAATCCTGTCCCACTGTCACCCACTGACTTTATCCTTGATGGAAGATTGCTATCAGATCCTGAGCCTCAGTGTCAGGAATATAATGTAAAATTCACACTTCTGAGAGTAGTTTTCTCTCTTCAACTGTGATTATCAAGAAAAGGTAATATGAGAAGTAGCATTAGAATAGAGAGAGATTCAGTAAGCTAATGGGTTTCCACCTGCATATTCCATGTAGTGATGGAGACACGGAGGAAGGCACATGTCCTTGGCATCCATTAAGAAGAGCCCTGACGTGACTAAAATAATAAAGTCTAAAGTTGCATTTCAGTTAACGATGCTTTCTCTTCTTTGGCTTTGCTTACTAACACTGTTCTCTTTGCCAGTGTCGAGTCTTTCTGGTACTTCAGAACAGAAAAGGATTTACACATTCATCAAGATCACACCCCGACACAGTACACTAAGCCAACCAGACTATGGCCCATCAAGAATAATGAGGTTTTAGAACACTCAGCAAAGTTATCTGTGCAGTGTGTGTCTTAATCCCAGCCCAATTGCTTTTCCTTAATGCTTTCTACTATGTGGGGAAAACCAAAATATGTCAATAGATACAAAATTTACATATCAAGGCTTGAGTGCTGACTGCCAAGTGTTAGTTTCTATCAAATGAAATTTAAATGAATAAAGAAAGGAGACACCCATAAAAATGTATAGCAGCTATTTTAAGATAGCCCTTCATTCTCTGGTTACCCAAACCTGTCTCTTCTGGGACCCTTTAGAGAATAGGAAATGCCAGCCTCCATTAGGGCTTTTAGGTATCCCTAAGAGGTAGAAGAAGCTTGACCCGTGGATGTGTCTGGAACAGTTGCCAATAATGAATGTGTACATCATTTCCGTCTGTCTTTAAGATGGAGTCATATGAAGATGTGTCCCACTCTATAGTATGCAGATAGAAGAACTGTGACAAGTCCCAGTGTCCCCTTAGCCCTGCTAACTAATGCTTCACCTTTTTATTCTGGAGAGGAAACCGCAGGTAGTAGGCTCACTGCAAATTTGAATCTGCATTTTCTGTGATCTAGGACCACTGCAGATGAGAATTCCTGGTGGAGCCAAAGCAATTCTAAGTGTATGATTATAATGTCTATATTGAAAAGGGAAGAAAGCATGAAATAAATAAGCTAGCACTGCACTCTCAAGATACTAGAAAAGCAGGAGCAATCTAACTTCAAAGTTAATAGAAGGGAAATGTAAAGATCAGAGAGAGCAAACAGAAGGTACAATAACAGCAATAGCAAAGATCAGCAGGAGAGCTGGAGTTTGGAAAGTTAGATGAACTGGAAACTGTTAGCTAGATCACATAGAAATTAAAAAGTACTAAAACAGAAAGGGAAAGGGGAAGGGAAGATCTTATAACTAACAGCAACTACAAAGATTTCTAAGAGATTTCAATGAACAGTGAATGAGCTCATAGATTAGAAATTAAGGAATAAAATGAGTTTGCAGAAACATATAACGGAGCAGTAGCAGGACTAAACCTGAAAGAAATAGGGAGTTTGAATAAACCAATAACGAGAAAGGGCATTGAATCACTCATTAAAACTCTCGAATTGAAGAAAAAAAAAACCCAGAACCATATGGCTTGATAGCTGAATCATTTGAAGAAAAAATAATTAGCAGTACTTCTCAAATTATTTCTGCAAACTGAAGGAAGGAGGCATATTTCTAACCTTTTGTCACCTGACCAAAGCCAGTGATATCTTAGAAAGGAAAACTGCAGTCCAGTCTTGCTAATGACATAGCTTCAAAACCTTCAAGGACATTTTTTTCATTTGCACATCAAAGGATAACAAGTATTATATGTAGGATTTAATTTCTAGATGCAAGGATGGTTCCACATACACAAATTAGCTAATGTGATTCATTATACTAACAATATAATAGCAATATTACCACTTCAAGAGAATCATAAGCAGTTACCATCAAAATTCAAGTTATTTTCCAGATGTAAAACTCAATGACTTAGACACAGAAAGACTGTTCCTCAAAACAAAACAATACAAAACAAAACACCTCTCAGCTAACATCATAATCTAAGATGAAAAATATATACCTTTCCCTGTAAGGTCAGCAATGAGATAAGGATACTCAGTCCCAGCATTCTGCTAAACCTAGTGTGGGACATTCTAGTCCCATAGGAGACAAGAGACATTCAGTGAGAATGCAAGAAGTGAAATTCTTTGTTTGGGCCTACTATGATCACATGTGAAATTCTATGATCTCCACCGAAGACACCTTTTTCTCCCCCCTCTCTCTGTCTCTGTGTCTCTCTGCATCAATCTATCTATCTGTCATCTATCTCTCCACCTATCTATCCCTTATCTCCATCTTGAGTTGATTTTTTACTTTTATTTTGTTGTGGGTTTTTTTGTTTTGTTTTGTTTGTGAGAAAGGATCCTACTGTAGCCATGGCTGGTCTGGAACTTGACATGTAGACCAGGCTTACTTTGAACTCAGAGATCTGCCTTCTTCTGCCTCCCAAGTGCTGCAATTAAAGGTGTGTTCCATCATGCCCAGTTGAGACTCTTAGAGATAAACAAACTCAGTAAATTTGTGTGATGTCACAGTAACCTTTAAAAACCAATAGCATCTCTAGTGCCTTATTTAGCCATCCTCAAAGAAGTTTCCTCCTACAGCAGATGGGAAAAAATGCAGAGAACCACTGACAGACATTACATACACAGAGCATGAGACCTTGGAACACTCAACTCTAAATGGGATGCTTCCACAAATTATCCCCCTCAGAGCTCAGTGGATTTAAAGGGCCTTAAATCCTCTCTGGCTCTTAGAAGATGAGGCAGGATGAGTCTAAGAGCTTTGTTCATATGAACTTACAGAGACTAACGCAGCAAGCGCAGGGCCTATGGAGGTCTGCACCAGGTCCTCTACGCATTACAGCTTTCAGAGGGAAGAAGAGGTGGAGAGGATCTGGGAGGGGGAACCGTAATCAGGATATATTGTATGAGAAAAGAATCTGGTTTTAATAAAAGTGGAAAATAGAAATTCCAAAAGATCACCTAAGTTTCAGAGTTGGATATATAAAACATTTATTAAGTGAGTCCTATTTAGAAATAATAGTGCTTACTCTAATCATTTCTACATGAAATGTGACAGCACTATGACAAATGGGGAAAGGGCACAATCAAATGTCTACAAATTTGAATACATTAGTCAATTCATACAAAGAAAAAAGATTTAAAAATTGATAGCACCTCTATATGCTAGTGTTGGCTCTTTGGAAACAGCATGTAGAAAGCCATCTCTTTCACAATAGCACAAAAAAATGGTCAACGAGATTGATTAGTGATAGAATCCTCACTTAGCCCACACAGGACCTTGGTTTCGGTCCCCAGAAACACACACACACACACACACAGAAGAAAATGAAATCCATTTTGTGTGTGTATGTATATGAATTTAAGAAAGGAAATGAAAGATCTGTAGACTAAAAATGATAAAAGCCTTATAAGAAAACTATTCATGCTTCATAGAAATTGTAAACTAATCTAAAACTCTCATGAACCCAAAAGTGCATTTAGTATACTCTTTGCTCCTAAAATAGAACACTTAATAACTGATAATTTATAAACCATGCATATTTATTTGTCAGAGTTTTATAGGCTATAACCAAAGAGTTCAGGGTAGGCTTTAATAAGAGGGCCTTCCTGCCGCATGGTATTTGGCAGTGGGCACATACCATAAGCAAGAAGTGGTAGGGTAGCAGATAGTGTCTCTCTTCTTATAAAGCCAATACTCCCACTATAACCTTAATCCTCATGATTACAACTAATTCTAATTATCATCACCCCCTTAATTCTATCACTAAGCACATCAGTATATAAATTTGGACACTAATTTCTGAACAAATTTTAGAAGACTTATTCAAACCATAGCCAAAATCAACTTTAGCAAGAGGACAAACTCGGAGGTATCACTACTGGATTTCAAAATTCTCTACAAAGTTTTAATGATAAAAATAGCATGCTATTGGCATTAAAACATGGCACATGAACTAAAAGACCAGAATAGACAGCCCAGAAATAAACCCCTAACTTATGGTCAAGTTATTCACAAAAGTACCAGGAAAGTTATAATGAGAAAAGGAAAGCATGTTCAATAACTTGTGTTGAAAATGTTAACTATCTACACACAGAAGAATGGAGAAAGTTTTCTTACCCCTTATCCAGGAATAAGCCCAATATGGACAGATGACTTGAATTATAAGAGTACCAAATACAAGCACAGCAAGAAATACCCCCATGATACTGATCTGTATATTGTCAGCATAGACGCCCAGATCACAGACAATATAAGGCAAAATAGACAAGTGGGATTACATAAAACTAAAAGGCTTCTGCACAGTGGAGCAAAGTAATGAGATGGTACACACACTAGAATAATGTTTTTGCAAATCACATACCATCCAATGGACCAATATCTGAATATATAAAGAAACAAACTATTCAATGACAAGAGCACCAATAACCCTATTAAATATACGCTAATGACCTCGACAGACTCAAAAGAAGATATCAAGAGAAATACAGTGAAACCAGTATGAAAGGCCACTAGTAACTTAACTGGTTGATTATTATCCAAAAGATGTTTCAATACATTCACAGACGTATGGAAATAGAAGAGCAGTAGACTCCTTTTGTAAATATGATAAAGTAGTATACTTTAGAAAATAGTATGAAGGTAACTCAAAAACACTAAAACTTGAATTATTCGAGGATTTAATAATGGCATTTCTGCATACATATCCAATAGAATTGAGATTGGTATACTATAGAAATGTCTGCTCTCCAATGTTTATTATATTAGTAACATGTGAAATCTAACAAAGTTAAGACAGTCATAGTAGCACACATTTACTTTCCCAGCACTCTCTGAGGCAGGAAGGTCACATATTGGATCCCAAGCTGGGGTACATGGCAAATTGGAGGTAAGCCTGAGCAGTACAGTAAGATTCTGTCTTTACACGCTGAGAATAAGTAAATGGATGAAATAGTCAAATGCATGGGAACAGAGTATCAGGTGTTAAAGGTCGAGGCAGATGGGGAAGACACAACTGTGATATGTACATTATGATTCCTAACAGCGGCATACATACAATTCATAACAGATATGAAGTAGCAACAAAAACAATTTTATTGTAAGTGGGTTCATCACAACATGTGGAACTGGATTAAATGGTCAGAGTGTTAGGAGGTTGAGAACCACTTCTCCAGCACATAGGTGTGAAGACACACAGCACATAGGCTCCATCTTAACTTCACCATGTCCAGTGAATTGTGTAAGTGTGTTGTAGAAATTTTTAACCCCAATCCAGGGTTTCTACCCAGCCTTTGACCATTTAGTTCCTGGATAAAAGACACACACAACCTCTATATTTACAATAAGCCTTAATCAGCACTAGAACTGGCCAGAGACCTACTGTTAAAATCTATTTCCTATCAATAATCCAGAGTTATTATTATATTTTATCTGGGCTGCTCTTAACTCCAATTAGTCAGCCCCCGGGGCCATGTTTTCTGGACTTCTAATGCATGGTGACTTTCTCTTCAGCATATGGAGACTGGACAATAAATGCTACAGCTAGCTTTCTTAAGACTAATAATTTTTCTTATTTTCTTGCCCCTCAAATTCTTTACCCCAAATCAGCAGGAAGCAATTATAAAGAAGACTGTAGTCCTAGTCCCTTATGTTGGAGTAGATGGCTTTGATCATTTTATGAATTAGATATATGTTGCCATTTTAAGAGAAAATGACAAATAATTATAGTTTTGGATAGCAAGGAAACAAAATAGAAAAGAGCCTTTTCATTTAGACAAGAAAGGAAAATTGTTGAGGTTTGGTCTGTTGCTATATATTGCAACGCTAAACTCTATACCTGAAGGTCTAGACCTTCAAGTGACTTCCTGTTTACAAGATTTATTGTGCAAACCTTGTTCCTTGATTTTAAACTATTGGTTATATAAAATTGGCTACAGTCAATTACTGGGGATTAGAAGTATGTGGATTTGGAGTGACCAGGTCAGAGGAGAAACAGGAGAGAAGGAGGGAAAGGGAGAGAGAGAGAGAGAGAGAGAGAGAGAGAGAGAGAGAGAGAGAGAGAGAGAGAGAGAGAGAGAGAGAGAGAGAGAGGAAGAGGGAGGAAGAGAGAGGAAGAGAGGGGAGAGAGGGAGAGGAGAAAGGATAGAGAGAGAGGAAGAGAGAGAGGGTGAGAGAGAGAAGAAGAGAGGGGAGAGAGGGAGAGGAGAGAGAGGAGAGAGAGGAAGAGAGAGAGGGGGAGAGAGAGGAAAAGAGAGGGGAGAGAGGGAGAGGAGAGAGAAGGAGAGGAGAGAAAGGAGAGAGAGAGAGAAGAGAGGGGGAGAGAGGGAGATGAGAGAGAGAGGGGAGAGAGAGGAAGAGAGAGAGAGGGAGAGGAAGAGAGAAAGGAAGAGAGAGGGGGGGAGAGAGGGAAAGGAGAGAGAGAGGGGAGAGGGAGAGGAAGAGGAAGAGAGAGAGGAAGAGAGAGGAGGGAGAGAGAGAGAGGGAGGAAGAGAGGAGAGAGGAGAGAGGAGAGAGAGAGAGAGTGTGTGTGTGTGTATGTGTGTGTGTGTGTGTGTGTGTGAGAGAGAGAGAGAGAGAGAGAGAGAGCTAGCACCGTGAATGGAGATGAATGATGAGCGAGCACATGGCCAGAAACAACAAGTATTTGGGGAGCAGCACTGGAGGAGCAGCCCTGGCAACAGGTAGAAGAGTAGATTAGGGGTTACTTGTCAAAGCCAAATAAAATAACCATAGTCTGAGTCTCATTTATTTGTAAGCTAGTTAGGGCTAAGTTTACATTGGTTACTACATAGGTGTTGTCTTGAGCATTGGTATCTGTGGAAAACAATCTTTGCAGTAGCCTGGGTTGTCTGGGGATTCCCGTGGGACTCATTTGGCCAATAACTCAATAAGATATAATACAATTCCAATACTGGAGTCTTCATTTGGGGACAAAGACGACGAGATGCCTAGTTGGGGTCCTGACTCCCCCATTATTTGGCAATTTCATTTAGATAATTTTTACATATGTATATATTTTAGGAAGTGTCTACTGTATTAGGTTTCCATAATACCCCTCAAATGGCCCTTAATTTTAGCTGTCTTTTCCCATATCCCCTCCCTCGTCACTTCCTCCCTCCCCCCTCCTCGTTTGATTCTCATATTCCAGCCCCACCCACTCACACATAACTATTCTATTTCTCTTCCCTAATAAGATATATCACTCCCCCTTACTCCCTTTCTCTATACCTAACTTTTGTGGATCTACAGATTGTAGCTTGATTATCAGTCACTTAACAGCTAGTATTCACATGTAAGCAAATACTTACCATGCTTATCTTTCTGGGTCTAGGTTACCTCTCCAAAGATTATAATTTTTCTAATTCTATCCATTTCCTGGTTGATTTTATGGTTTTGATTTTTTTAAATGGTTGCATGTATGCTATTGTATAAATGTACCACTTTTCTTTATCTAGTTATCTCATCTGGGATAACTACGTTGTTTCCAATTTCTGGCTATTACGAAGAGCAAAAATGAACATGGTTAAACAAGTATCTCTGTGGCAGGTAGAAGCATCCTTTGGGTATATGCTCAAGAATTGTACAGCTGGATCTTGAGGTAACTCTATTTCTATCTTCCTCAGGAATTGCCACACTGATTTTCTAGAGTGCTTGTAGGAGTTTGCATTCCCACCAGCAATTTATGAGTGTTACCTTTGCGCCACATCCCTGCCAGGTGGTCACTTGTTTTATTAACCTTAAGCGTTCTGATAGGGGTAAGATGAAATCTCAAGGCAGTTTGCAATTGCAATTACCCAATGGCTAAGGATGTTGAACATTTCTTTAAGGATTTTTCATCATTTGAGTTTCTTCTATTGCGGGTTTTCTGTTTAGATCTGTACTCCATTTTTAATTGGGTTATTTATTTTCTTGATATTTAGTTTTTTGAGTTCTTTATATATTATTAGTCTTCAATCAGATGTAGAGTTGGGAGAAAAAAGTTCCTATTCTCTAGGCTGCTGCTTTGTCCTTTAGTCTTTCCTTCACAGAAGCTTTTTAGTTTCATAAGGTGCCATTTAGGCGTTGTTGGTCTTAGTGCCTTTGTTATCGGTGCTGTGTTTAGAAAGATGTTTCCTGTGTCAATGTATTCAAGGCTACTCCCTACTTTCTCTTCTATCAGGAATATCTGGTTGTATGTTGAGGTCTTTGATCCATTTGGCATTCAGATTTGTGCAGGGTGATAGGTCTGGATCTATTTGCATTCTTCTATATGACAACATCCAGTTTAACCAGCACCAGTTTTTGAAGATGCTTCTTTTTCAGTTTGTATTTCTGTCTTTTTTATAAAAACAAAAATAAAAATAAACAGGTGATAATAGTGCATTGCTTTATGTCTACATATTAATTTGATTCCACTGATCAATGTCTCTTTTTGTGTCAACACCATGCTGTTTTTATCACTATACCTCTGTAGTACAACTTAAAATTGGGTATGGTAATATTTCCAGCAGTGATTATTTTAGCTGTCCTCTTTTTTGTGAGTTCCCATGTGAAGCTGAAATTGTCCTTTCAAGATCTGCAAAGAATTGTGCTGGAATTTTTATGGGGATTACATGGAATCTATAGACTGCTTTTGGCAGGATGGCCATATTTACTATATTAATTATCTCAATCCATGAACATGGGAGATTTTTCTATCTTCTAATATATCCTTCAATTTCTTTCTTTGGTGTCTTATTTTATTATATGTCTTTCACTTGCTTCATTAGAATTACCAAAGATATTTTTATATTATTTGAAGCTGTTATGAAAGGTGTTGAAAGGACAGATATCTTTCTCTGCCCATTTCTCATTTGTAAATAGGAAGGTTACTGATTTTTTGAGTTAATTTTGCACCTAGCTGAAAGTGTTTATCAGGTGTAGGAGATTTCTGTTAGAAATTTTAGGATTATTTATGTAAACTCATAATCATCTGCTCCCCTAAAAATACTTTGACTTCTTTTCCAATTTGTATCCCTTAATATCTCCTTCAGTTGTCTAATTGTTCTAGTTAAGTAGAAACTTGCTTCAAGTTTTTTTTCCATTTAAGTTGTCTGTGATTACTATAAACTGCCTTTATTTTGTTGAGGTATGTCCCTTGTATCTCTAATCTCTCCAGGACTTTTCTCATGAAGGGTTTTGAGTTTTGTCAAAGACCTTTTCTGCATCTAATGGAAGGATCATGTGGTTTTTGCCTTTCAGTTTGCTTATATTATGAGTAACATTTACCAGTTTATGCACATTGAACCATCCCTGAATCTCTTTGATGAAGTCTACTTGGATTCTGTCTGCAAGTATGGTATTGATAATTTTTGTATCTATGTTCTCAGGCAAAATTGGTCTATGTCTTAGTTTATTTATTGTGAAGAGACACCATGACCACGGCAACTTTTTAAAAGAAAAACATTTAATTGGGGCTGGCTTACAGCTTCAGAGGTGTAGTTCATCATTGTCATGGTGAGAAGCATGGGGCATTTAGGCAGACATGGTGATAGAGAAATTGATGAGAGTTCTACATCTTAATCTACAGGTAGAAGAAGGGAACTGTGTACTACACTGTGCTTAACTTGAACATAAGAGACCCCAAAGCTGCCCCCACAGTGATGCACTTCCTCCAACACCTTCTAAAAGTAGAATTCCTTATGGGACAAGGACTTAAACATTTGAGTTTATGGGGGACATTTCTACTCCAACGACAAGTCTGTGTCCCTTCTGTTTCTATTTTGTAAAATAATTTGAAGAGTATTGGCAGTAAGTATTCTTTGAAAGTCTGGCAGAATTCTGTTCTAAAACCATCAGGTCCCAGGCTTTGCTGTTGTTGCTGCTCCTGTTGTTGTTGTTGTTGTTGTTGTTGTTGTTGTTGTTGTTGTAATGAAATGTTTAATAACTACCTATATTTCATTGGGGATTTATAAGTCTATTTAAATTGCTTATTTGATCTTGATTTAACTTTACTAAATAGTATATATCAAGAAAAATCTTCTTTTAGATTTTCTAATTGGTGGAGAACAGGGTTGTAGTGTATATTCTTATGATTATCTAGATTTCTCCTGTCTGCTGTTCTATCTGCCTTTTATCTTTAATTGCACTTAGTTGGGGATGACTTACAGTTTCAGAGGTTTAGGTTATTATCATAGCAGGAAGAAAGTAGACATGGCACTGGAGACATATCTAAGAGTTCTATATCCAGATCTACAGGCATCAGAAAGAGAGGGAGGGAGAAGGGAAAGGAAGGAGGGAGGGAGGTAAGAAGGATGAGAGAGAGAGAGAGAGAGAGAGAGAGAGAGAGAGAGAGAGAGAGAGAGAGAGAGACTGGGTCTGGCCTCAAATCCACCCCTAGTGACACTTCCTTCACCAAGGCTGACCCTCTGAACTATGCTGCACTCCCTATGAACTTTCAGTCCCATTTTCACTCAAACCACCACACCCACCTTTTGGCGTACGTTTCAAAATAACTGAAAGATATTTTAACCCTTTTTATCACAAAGAATAAATATTTGAGATGAAGATGTGTTTGTTAGCTTGGTTTAATAATTCCACAGTGTCTGGGTAATTCAGTAGTACCATTTGCCCTATCAATCTGTACAATTATTGTGATTTTATAATAAAATAAAACTTTAACAAGCAAATGAGTGATCAAAACAGACAAATGTGTCTGAATACAGTTATTTTCCATTTTTAAATATTGTCCTGAAAGTTGGTACCTTTCAGGTACCATTTTTTTTCCTCTCACATATTTTCAGAGTCTCAAAGAATATGTAGAACATTACTATCCACCCTGGTGCCCTCTTGTAGGCAGAAGACTTCTATGGTAGGAGTGAGCTTATGACTTTGTGCTACAACTATCTGGAAGAGTCTAAACAGATATGAGTGGTGCTGGGCAGGGCCTAAACTCACATTAGGTTCCCTCACACCATGTTGGCCCATGTTGGTTGTTTTTTATTGCCTGGTAATTCTAGATTCTATGTGTGATGCTTCTGTCTTACAAGGTTGAAAATTAATCACGTTTTTGATAATTTCATACATGTATACAATGTACTCTATTGTATGTAGCCCTAACGGCCTTCTCTTTCCTTATTCCCATCCCTATAATCCTCTTTTCCCAAACTGTCACCCCCTTTTACTTTTACATCTGTTTTTATAATTTGTAATTTTTAAAGACTTATTTTAATTTTAATTATGCGTATATGCAATAATTGCACATAGATTTTGATAATCATTAATGCCAGGGGAGGATATCAGATTCCCTTGACCTGGAATTACAACTAGTTGTGAACTGCCCAATGTGGGATCTGGGAATTGAACCTGGGCCCACCACAAAGAGCAGTACTCTTAAGCACTGAACAATCTCTCCAACACCTATAATTTGTGGGGATTGGAAGGATTGTTTATTTGTTTGTTTTTTGAGATAGTCTTGACTGTCTTGATAGTCTTGGAAGTCATTCTGTAGACCAGGTTGGCCTCAAACACACAGAAATCCACCTTCCATCTCCTTCCCTAGTGCTGGGACTAGTATGCTACCACTACCTCGCAATAATATGTTTTAAACTGTGATAAAACATTCCAGACAACCATCTTATTACTTATTTTATAGGATTTAATCTTTTAGCATTTAGAAAGCTCCCAGTGTTATATATTTACCACCTCAATCAAATTGACAACATTTGAAATACCTAAGATTCATCCCCCCCCATCCTTTGTCCATTAAAGAAGTTATAACCTAGTGTCAAAGTCACAAGGCATGGTATCTGCTACATTATTATTGGCTTTATGGCCTTATACTCTCCTGGATACAAGAGGAGAGCTTGTCATGATTCTTGATGTACAAGTAGAAGGCTCTAGACTCTACACTTTTAAAATCAGCTTTGGAAGAACTTTCCATGATCATCTACTCAGAAATAATTTTTACATTCCTTTCATGTGCAAGATATTCTTTATTCATTTCAAACTCTAAAATATCCCTTCTCTTGCATTATAGCTGGAGATTCACATTGGAAGGTCAATGTCTTTTCACCAAGTCTGGGAATGACGAAAACTTCTCCAATGTAGTAATGTGAGCCCAAATCTTAAGTGCCATTATTCTTGACCTCAGATCCTGTGACCTAGTGGCACAAATTATTTTTCTTTGAACACCTACAATAATAATAATAAAACAAACATAAGATAGCCACCACATACACTTTTATTAGTACAAGAACCAACCCAGGAACATCTGTTAGCCATTGACCCACAAAAGTCCACCTGGGCATATGTGGTAATTTTTTGATTAAAAGAGAATCTTAGTTTATGGGAGTTGTTTCCATGGCTATCACTCCAACCCTCTGGGCTTCAGGATTCACTTCATACACCCTGTCCCATTCTTTTGGAGTGGGAAAGTTATTGCAAGAACTATTTTCTGGTTAGGAGGATCCAATTCAATGGGTGCAAATAGAATGAATGATTTGTTGAAAGACACCCCTAGGATGAGTGCAATACCACCTCCACACAAAGGAGACATCGTAATATCCCAGACAGCAAGTCACAGAATTGGGTTTCATTACAAAGTGGATGGGTAAGAGTTCATGCAAGTAAGAAGGCAAAGTGATAGAGTGAGGCTCCGCTTTGCAGAAAGTCCCAGGTTAGTGCCTGGAACCCAAGCCACCGTCTGCCCAAGTGAAAAGCAGGGACTGCAATTTGAAATGCCAGCCACAAAAATAGGCATATTGGGGAGCATGAGGGTCCATATAGTAACACACAGAGACTTGGACACAGGTAGTTTAGGAAGTGGTAGCAGTAGGTATAGGTAGGTAGGCTAGGCACAGGAAAAAAGAAAATCAATTAGGCATATAGTAAATCTGTGGTTGACAACAGGGGTTCATTGGCACTATAACTTACAAGGCACATTAATGAGTGTCTTCCAGCTTGTCTGCCCATAGGAGAAGAGGGACCCATCAGTTCCTGCTTACCACTGATGGAGAGTTCCCCACTGCCCTGGCCCTGTCTAGACCACCAATGTAAATCCCTGTGTGTATTTACTAAAAGTCCTTTGACAGAAAAACAAAAACCACAATATATTGCAAGCAAGATTCTATAGTGTGAAGCACTCCAAAGCCCAAACTGCTGAGCTAGTAGCTTGTAAATCAGGGATGCTGTGAGGACTGGACAGAAAGATGAGGAAAGTAGATGCTGGGAGAAGGCAAGGGCCACCCAGGGAACCATGGGGTATAGTAGCAGCTAAGCTTCGAAGGACCTGGGAGTTTAACCTAGTGTGCGTGTGCGGTGTGCGTGTGCGTGCATGCGTGCGTGCGTGCGTGCGTGCGTGCGTGCGTGCGTGTGTGTGTGTGTGTGTGTGTGTGTGTGTTTTGGTTTTCATTTGTCTTTTTAAAATACTAGATGTGAATAGAAATGAGGAAGAAGCATACGAAAACCCTATATAAAAGATGGGCGGCAGCATTCTTACAGCTGGAAAGAGCCTGGAAATGTTGTCATTAAGACTTCAAGAAGTGAGAATCTGCTTCTTCTCACGGGACCCCCATAACACGGTGGCTTTGCCTGTCCGTCATTCTTAGCTCCTGTGCTCCTCAGTGTTTTTCAGTGTGGCTCTAATAGCTATTGCTGAGTCATTAGTACCACGCCGTCAGCATAGCTACCTTCTAAATTATGTAGGGGTTTTCTTTTCATATTTTGAACGTCTCCTGAAAATGCTTTACAATAAATCAACACAATCTAGAGCTTCATTGAAGGGGTGAATCCTAGGCTGTGGCATTGAATCTGCGCTTTTGGTCTCTTTCTCCTTCCTCAGGGTCCAGCTCCTTAACTTGGCTTACTGTCCTTACTAACTGAGGGGACACTAACTCAAACCTCTCTGCTACACAGAGGATTCTCAATGACTATCTTAGCCACAGAAATTAGTGGTGATGACCCAATGTCTACATATAAGCTTTAAAACAAGGGGTTAAGGGGGGTCAGAATTACAGTGCCTGCTGAGTCTATGCTGTCTTCTGGGGCTTTCATAAGTATGTGCAGCTCACACATGACTGAAGTATTGAAAACAGCTCTCTGGAAGAACTGCAGCATTGAAAGACTCTCTCCTCTAGGCATCAACTAGGTTCACATCAAGCAGAGACTCTGCCTCGTTCACGATTTAGCTCATAGACATTAAGCAAATATTTGTTAAGTAAATGGATGGATGCATCCAGTTCTGACCGGCGGTGCTTGACAAATAGCAGTCTTCAAACTGTGCTTGCTGAATGATGCATGAGATAGAAATAAATGCACGGTTTGCTGGAGGAAGGAAACCTGCACTCCCCTGCCCATCCCCACTGGCCTTTAACACCATCGTCTTCGGTGCTCTGTGCAACTAATCAGTTTGTCTAAAACCTCCACCTACTCCAGCAAGATGGGGCGAGGAGTTCCCCACAGGAGTGGTTGACAAGACCAAAGCTCTCCTGTCTCTAATAGGAAAAGGCACTGCTGTGCACATAGAGGAAAGATGTTTGTGGTTACTGCTATATTGTTGGGGTCTTTGTTGCTTGTGGTCTGTTTGTTTTTGCTGGGGATTGAACCTGGGGCCTCATGCACACTAGGCAAGCACTCTGTAACGGAGTCACATCTCCAGGCCCTTCCTTATGGTTTTGCTTTCTACCCATGGGGATATTAAAAAAAGCAAAACTGAAAACCAAGAAATCCTCATTAAGTCAGGAGTAGGCTGCGTCTCAGCAGCAGCGATCCTGCGATCCTGCGTGATGCTAATACTAATAAAATGACAGGAAAGGTGCCCAGTGCGGCTGCCTCGCTTTATGCTGCAAGGTGGGGAAGGAGCAAGGCCTTTTCTTTTTCCTTTTTTTTTAATTTCTTTTTTTTGAAAAATAAAACCCAGGTACTTAATAAATGCAGTCCCGTTGATTAATTGTTTGGGCCACAAATGCATGAATGAAATTCAGATTCTGAGCACATAAAATTTTCTTTGCAGTTCACTGCATGACACAGCTCTCAGGCTCTGGACTGTGTCATTCTTGTCAGATATGAATTCCAATTGCTACTTAGAAAGCTTATTGTCCAACAGCTTCTGAGTGGAAAAGTATATTGTGCAAACCAGACCGGCACCAGAAGAAATGACCTTTGCCTTGCCAATGTCACCGCATTCCAATGTTCTAGTCTCATTTACAAGTGAAATCAACCTCGGCATTCCTTCTATACAAGAATTTAGAATGACTTGACAAATATCTCCTATCTACTAAAATATACGCAGACACACACACACACACACACACACACACAGAGTTCTCATTTTGCTTCTGAGTCAGACATGATTTTTGGACACACACAGATGCAGACATGTCCATTGCTGTGATTATCTCTGTTGCTGATGCAACTTCAGACCTCCATTAATCTGCTCCTCCTCATGAAGGAGTCTCAGCGCGACAGCAAGAAAGCCACTTATATGTGTGGTCTCTCACTGTCCGTGATCATGACCAGTCAGGGACAGGTCACCTCTGGCTTGGCAGCTTACTTCTACCAGTTATCTACCACAAGGAAGCATCCACTCTCCACCACAGTCCAACAGCCAAAACTATTTAGAACAAAAGATCAGTTAAGTCGGTTTGATTCTCATACAAGTGGGCATTTCATCTTTGAATTTCTTTCTTCTCAGCAATGCATAGACATAGGATTATTACACTCACCTTCTTCTCCAAAGTGACCAGAGACATATGTTTCTTGCATGTGACTGTCCCCACTGATTAGAGAGCATAATCTGTATCCATTAGTCTCAGGACACACTATGTCTGGTGGATCTCCAGCCACCAGATTTATAATTTTAGAAATGGAAGAACAAGGCACAGAAAGAGACTCTGATGAACTTAGTGGCTTTTTATAATTAGAAAAAAATAAAGAGAGAGAGAGAGAGGGGTTTCTGCTATCAGCTAGTCACAGAGGAATTCAAAAGAGAGTCTTGAAAGTGGTTATTTGTGGCGGTAAATAGCCAGCTGGACAAGGAAGCTGAGGGCAAAGAAGCAGTCAAGGGTGCCCGAGTTCTCAGTGTACCACAGTCCTACTGTAGTAAGCATCCCCCAGGAGGCAGGGGGTGAGGTGGAGCAGGTAGATGAGGAACACCTTTCCTGTAAAGGGACCTCCTCGCTTCGTTTGGGTCAAGTAGTGAAGCCAGATAGGGTAAGTTGGGATCGTAGTAATGTAGACCCAAAGGCAACTAGTTGGAACTCAAGTCAGCTCCCAAATCATTAGAAGAATGTCCTAGCTCACAGATTCCCAGACAGCTCAGGGGCGGGGCGGGGTGGGGGTGGGGTGGAGGAAACAGCTCAAAAGCTAAATCCCCTGAGGAACTATCCACACAATCGGCTCTCATCCACTGCAACATGGTGCCCTTTACCAAGCCGTCTGCCCACGCCTTAACCATAGCACAATCTGCCAGCAAGGTGGGGCCTCTAGGCCTTGCAGCCTCAGCCTGACTCAGAGCTGTGTATAACAAGTGAGAAATGCACAGGCACAAAAATAAGTGAGCAATAGGCTACCAGTCATAAAGCAGTTTCTTGTCTGAAGCCAGCCTCCTGACAATAAAGTGACTTTTTATTGGCAGACAGCCCCGCCCCAGAAGGGCCTAGTGATGAATTCTTCATTGCTGCAGCCACAGTTTCTCTTTTTCATATTATATGATGGCAGACTGTGAAAAAGGGAAGCTTTGTAGGCATAAATGATCCTAACCTCTCCCCTTCCCCACCGTTGTTAGCAAATTAATAAAGAAGCCTCCCTGATCTGAGATCTCCAGGCTATGCCGTTACCATGATGATGTTAGACATTGTCACTTTTCCTGTCCTATCCACAAACCCAGAGTCAGGAAGAGGATCTGTCTCTAAGCAGGTAGAGGATTAAATGGCATTTAGGCTGGGCCGACTTGATCACACCACCCTATAGGATATGGCTGCCTCCCCACCCCCTGCTACCCACAATGCTCTGTGGGACAGCCCTGCTACCCACAATGCTCTGTGGGACAGCCCTGCTACCCACGATGCTCTGTGGGACAGCCCTGCTACCCACGATGCTCTGTGGGACAGCCCTGCTACCCACGATGCTCTGTGGGACAGCCCTGCTACCCACGATGCTCTGTGGGACAGCCCTGCTACCCACGATGCTCTGTGGGACAGCCCTGCTACCCACGATGCTCTGTGGGACAGCCCTGCTACCCACGATGCTCAGTGGGACAGCCCTGCTGGGAAGAGGAGACAAAAGATGGAGGGAGAAGAGTGAGGAAGCTGGCTGGTACTTCCTGGAGGTGGCTAGGTCAGCCTCCTCTGAGAGTTCTGACTGAGGGAAATGGACTCCAAGATGCCTAACTGTGCTAAACCCCTGATTTTAAGGTGAAGGAGTCAGTAGATACTGTGCAGCAGGCTCTTAATCCTTAGACTGAATATCAGACTATGAACAAATGCTGTGTAGAAGAGGCACCAGAGCTGCTGTGCTTCAGCCTCCTGTCACAGGAACCATCAGCCTGCAGAGGGCCAAACATGAAAGGATAGCACCAGATGGACAGGCGTGGCTGTCCCGCACTTAGAGAGTACACAGCTGGTGAGTTAAGACACAAAGATTGCCTCTCTCAGTACCCTGTAACAATGCTAACTCGTAACATTGTTACAACACTCCGTGGCAGCCATGTCTGCCAGTGTCGGGTCGCACGAGAGAGGAGAGCTACAGGAAGGAGCCCCTCTTCTCCAGAGAGGAAACAGAGAGGGGGACCACAAGCTCTGCTGCCTCAGAACATTTGCTGCTTACTGCCACACACGCTTTATTCTGTCTTGGGCAGAGGACAAGGATTAATTCTGACTGGCACTTCAGAGGCTGCTCCACGGGAAGGTGACATCTGAGCTCCGAGGATTACTATGAGCCAAGCTGTCTGAAACCTGAAATCAAATCTGGCCCTTATCCACACTTAGATCCTTCTCATAACTTCCCAGAACGCCGCCTCCAGACTGCAGGCCCTCCACCCGTCTCTCCTCATCCAACTCGCTCCTCACTCTTGACTCTGACTTGTTTTTCTAATAACATGAAGAAGACAGCACGGGAACAAAAAACCACAAATAAATTCAAAGCTGTTTTCATATTTACACAAAAATAGGTATTTTCTGTGAAAACACTTTCCAGGATCTCTGGGGCAGAAATAAGAGCTCCTTCCTTCAGTGATCCGATTGATTGCATTTAATATGGGTGGTGATTACAGATCCATCCTGGGGTGCCGTGTACCCACCTGCTTTATGTAATCTCCCACTCCTATGTGAGGAGCTTCTGTTGACTGGCTCCTACTGAGTGTTAAGCACACCTTGGTTGAAAGATATAAAAATGAGCACATCTTCCTTATATGAATATATACACTCTGGCTGCTGTGCGTACTTATGCCTGTGGCGCGTGCGCACGCGCACACACACACACACACACACACACGCACATGCACACACGCATGCACGCACATGCGCGCGCGCGCGCACACACACACACACACATGCACGCACACACACACTAAATAAATAAATACATACATACATACATAAATTCTTCTTAAAATCACATGAGTCCATCTGTATTACTTGTAGAAAAGTACTTAAACCATGGCTCAAGAAATGAGCATGACACTCAAAGCAAAATTGCCAAGGAAGCAAACACCACGTATGTGAGCTGGTTCTGACTGGCAACATTGTCAAAGAACTTTAAATTCCACCTCAAACCTAAAACAAACCGTCCAATCTCCCTATTAGGTAGCACCAGAACAGACTAATTTTATAGACCAATAATCACGGAGTTTGTTTTAGCAAATCAAATGAAGACACAAAATGCGTTGATCCTAGCCAGGGAAAAGTTTCAAAACTTGATTCACACGTAATAAAGGCCACACCCCCGCCTCAGCCACCCCTCGCTGCAAATATCCTTCATCCACACGAATACTTGTCTGAACAGTGGCTAAGCTCACCGCTTGCTTTCTAATCATTGGATTTTTGTCTTTTCTTTACAGAAAATAACTTTAAAATGCTACATTCTTGTTCAGTGGAGTTTGAAGTCTGGGACTCATTTAAATATTTTAATAGTTAATCAGGAAGTGAGGTATCAATAATGCAGTGAGCAGATGCCTGAGAACGCGGTGTCAGGGCGTTTTCTAATGGAAGAACAGCAGCCATTTCTCAAGTAAACGCTGAGTTGGTAACCAGCCTCTCTGCATGCTGAGATTTCAGGACTGAGTGCTAATGGGCCGGTTTTATGAAAAAGGTGGAGGTCAGCAGTGTCCTGGGGCCCAGGTAACTCTGTGAGGCCCAATACTAAGAAGAAGCTTTGTATTGTTCTGATAGGCCAGACCTGATGGCTATTTCAAAGGGAAGTTTGTTGTTATATGTGGTTGTATTTTCTTATGTGCGCGCGCGCGCGCGCGCGCGCACACACACACACACACACACAACAGCTAAGATGAATGAAATACATTAGCACAGTGTTCTAGAGGCTGCAAGCCCAGCCCAGCACCTAGACATTGGCAGACTTGATGTCCTTAGGTTTCTCTACCTGCCTTACTACCCTCATATCACCGCTGACAAGCTACGTGTTGTCTGTACCTAATGTCTTCCTGTGAGAACACAAGTCATATTGGACGGCAGTCCAGAAATATTGTCCTCTTCTTAGTTTTATTTTTGAAGACTGAAATCAAATAACATCAGCTTCTAAGGTGGGATGGGTCTGGGTTAGGACTTTAGCACATGTATTTGAGCACAGTCATAATTCCACACACAACATTTTGCCCTCTAGCACCCAACCCAAAATTCATTACCTTCTTGTTTACAAACCTATTCCCTATATTCTAACATCCACATAATCCCCAATGCATGCCCAAATGAAAGCTAAGTCCAATGTGACTTAGATATCATCTACAATATAGGTAGCATTGAGGTATGATTCTACCTGAGACAAAATTTCAGTTCAATTGTAAACCCATAAAATCAGACAGATTGTCTGCTTTCTACACAGAGTCAAAATGTAGACACTCTCATTTTAAAAAGGAGAGAAAGGATAAAGATGCCCTAAGCAAATTCAAAGACAAAGGAAATTCCACTGGGTTTTAGGCTTTGAGAATAAATGCTCCTCTTTTCTCTTTTAGCATCAATAATGGTCACATCTCTAAAATCCAGGCCACCAGAACAATGACATCACGGTTGACTATCCAAGAGGCAGTTACTGGGACACTGACCTTAAGAAAGTGGCACTGAGATATTTGGTTGTATCTGGAGTCACAGTCTTCATTTCTTCAGCCCATAGTTATCTGGGCCAATCCTTGGAGTTCTCTCCAGAATATACTCCCTCATTTTTTTTTTGAAGTAAAAATGGGCAAAGAATTTCCAAATCCTCTCATACTAGTTTTCAGCTCACAGTAGCTTCTTCAATTTCTCCGTCTTCTCATGTGTTACTAAGCACAAAGGAGAAAAACAAACCTCATCCTCAACTCTTCAAATCTTCTTCGCCGGGCGGTGGTGACGCACGCCTTTAATCCCAGCACTTGGGAGGCAGAGGCAGGTGGATCTCTGAGTTCGAGGCCAGCCTGGTCTACAAAGTGAGTTCCAGGACAGCCAGGGTTACACAGAGAAACCCTGTCTCAGGGAAAAACAAACAAACAAACAAACAAACAAACAAACAAATCTTCTTCAAGAAATCTCGAAGTTTACCACCCAGAGTTCTTTCTTCAGGAAGTGTATACCTCGTGTCACAGTGGAAAAGACGTGTAAGGAAACTGAGAGATAGTCACCAGTTCTATCCAGGGGAAGCTAAGGTTGTATAAAGGCAGTCCATAGCACCCATCTGCCACACACAGGACAAAATTGTCTACAAATGCATCACGGGAAGCATCAAGTAATTATGAACCACATCTCTGTATGATAGGTAATGTCCTAATCACACACACACACACACACACACACACACACACCAAGATGGGTAGTGTCCCCTTGTTCTTCAGAGCTACATCAGCTTTTACTGTTTTTACTTTCCCCACCAAAGTACTATATAAACACTCCTAGCAGACCAGTGCTTTGGCTATGTCGGTTTCTTCTGCTCCTTTCTACACAAAGACTGTAACCACCCTTCAGGGATGTTCATATTTACGGCAATGATTCCTTAATCAGGGAAAACATCCTCTGGTGGGACATTTGACAGTGTATACAGATATTTTTAGTTGTCACACTGTGGAGAGAAGAAAAATGGTGTTACTGTCACTTGGAAGACAGAGGTTGGGGATTCCTGTAATCCACAGGTTGACCTATAACAATGTCTGACACAACCTTAGAACACCAGTATTGCCAATGTTTGGAGCTTCTGCAAAGGAGTGCTCATCTTAAACACAGAGTAGAATGTCAGAGATTGGGTAATGGGGAGAAGGATGAGGTTTCACACACTTCAGAGTTTTCTACTCGGAGCTTTGCAGAGGACCAGGACCACATGTTAAAGTCATGCCTGTCTAAGGAATGAGCCAGACTATTTTGTTTGTAATGTGCTCTGGTCTGATTTTCTTCAGTGTAATAATCCATCACACTAAGAAACATCAATCTCTCAGATATTTTACAGAATCCAAATTTCAGGGATTATATGAGTTTCCCTTTTTCATGTGTAAAGGAAAATGTTTGTTATCTCCAAAATCATCACTGGACACTACCGAAACTGCTGTCCTGAGATACAGTAGCTATTACATGGTTGTTTGGCACAAGGTAGAAACATATATTCGAGTGATGCTGTAGATGTTATTATTCCCTTTAATGTCATTGTGGACCAAGGAAAATAAACCTGTTCATTTTAATGTCCCCAGGTACACCAATGGACTATGCGACCTCTGTTTCACGTTGTCAGGTCAAATAGCCAGAAATCACGGCAGATGGCAGTCTACAGAAACCCCTCACCTCCTAAGCTGGGATCTCACCATGCCATTCTCTCCCACAAATAAAGGCTTTGAATGAGGTGACCTACAAGGAATGTCCCAAGCATTAATCTTATCCACAACTTGTGATACATAATAGCTAGATATTTTGAATATTTTGAACAGTCATGTCTAAAGCCCAGCACTTCATCGACTTGCCCCAAGCTAGCGCCTCTTCTCCATGACTCTGCCCAGTGATAGCATCTTCTCCACGGTCATCCGCAGCCAGAAGTACCACAGGTGTCTTTAATCTCTGCTTCACCTCTTATCAAATCCAATTCTGTGTCCAGACAATTCAACCACCACAGTGCTGCCAGCCTGTCCCCTCTCCTCCCGACTTCCAGAGTCACCACACTGACTCTGTCTCTGCTTCCCATTCTCCAGGTCATTACCCTGTGCCACTGTAGCTCTTTCTCCTAGCAGGATGAATCGGGGGTCTGACATTTGCACAGGGTAGAGATAATCGTGGGTATCTGTTACCTGGGAAGCCTCGTGTACATGACAAGACCACATTTGCTTGCTGTGTACTCTAGGCTCTGTTTACAGGGCCCAAGCCAGCTCACCTTCTCTAGAAACCCAAGCTTCCCAACCTTGTATTTTTTTTAATTCATTTATTTTTGTTCTTTAATCCTTTTTTTTTTTTACAGTCCAGACTTCATTCCCCTCTCAGTCTGCCCCACTCACTGCTCCCTATCCCAAACCTCCCCCAATCTGTCTCCAAAAGGATGTCCACACATACACCCGGATCCCCATCACCCCAGGACTCCCCACTAACTCCCTAGAGCCTCAAGTCTCTGGAAGGTTAGGTGCATCTTCTCTCACTGAGGCCACAGTGCTGCTCACTGATGCTAATCCTCCCAGGAAGTGAGCTCCTGATGCATTCTGTGTGTCCTTTTGCTGAGTCATGTGGATTGTCACTTTATCTGTACATGTAGATTTAATACAGCACGACATTCTCATTTTCTCTCTTTTCAATTCTTCAGTGTAATTAGAGTATCATCAGAGGGAAACTTTTGTGTGCATGCATGTATGTGCATCTCAGTTCAAATGCTCAGGCCACCATGTGTCTGTCATATGGGGAAAGTTTGTGGTTTTGATTGCTCAGAAGTTAGATGTAAACTTGTGGTTTGACCTATGGATGAATGGATGATGGCAGTAGTTTGGGATAGTAGATGAGCAGCTAAAGTGACTTTTTTCCATCATGGTTTATTTCCCTTGAGCCTACAATTTTAGCTCCACTACCATTTTATTGCTTCCTCCTTGACTAAATTTGATAATATATCACATGCCTACAACCTAAGAGCATGCCTTCTGCTTCATAAACCAAGTCTCTGTTCCCCTATAAGCCAGCTTTTCTGTTTGTGGATTTCAGTATCCAAGCTACAGGTTAAAATGCAGTTTTGCTATTAGATGATATCCCCCTCCAAGCTCTGAGCACCTCAAGAGAAAATAAAAGCAGGGACTTGAACAATAGGTTATATTGTAGTGTGCGTTATTTGGTGTATTTACATAACACTTGGGTGATACTGGTGTGTAGGGTGGGGATCCTAGGGAGAGGTAATTATATATGACAACTAGTCTGAATAGAAAGGACAAAAGGATTAAAGGTGTCTCAGGTTATACAAAGGGTGTATGATTGGCAGGTTGCCTGTGAACAAAAGAAGCTTGAACAGCACTGGGAAACAATCCTGAATAGCCTTGAGCAGCCCAACTGCAGCAGGTAAAGCATCTCATCAATAGTTAAGGTGCAGTCCCAGGGAGCTTGATTTGAAGTTTTATCTAGTCTATTCTAAGCATACAGCAATGCAGACCTTCAACTAGAGCAGTGATTCTCAACCAGTGGGTCTCAATCCATTTGGCAAACCTCTGTCTCCAAAAATATTTACACTATGATTACAGTTATAAAGTAGTGTAAGACTTGGGGAGCCTTAACTTACTGGAGACCCCCTGAATGTGAATGTGGAAACCTAAATCAATGCAAAAAGCAAGAGGAATTTTATTTAATCCAGCATGCTGGGGTCACTCTGCACATGGGGAGAGAACGACCACACACAACCAACATAGTAGGCCTTTTTACAGTCCTCAGGGCAGCCGCCATTAGGCGCAATGTGATTGGCAGGACAGGGTTACCTTTAATAGGTTGTTAGGGAATGAGGTAGGTGGCCAATGGTCTCAGAATAACTCTGGGCCTCCCCTAGCCTCTGGGATCTCCCTGTGGTCTGAGGAATGTAATTTAGCCTCTCCCTTCTGGAAGGGGCAAGTGTTCCATGACCTTTCCAAAGTCCCTGAGCTAACCCTTTTAGTAGCAACAAAATAATTTCATAATTGGGGGTCCCAGCATTAGGAATGTTAAGAACCACTGATCTATAGAGTTTCAGGTTACATAGCAGAGAATTATACTAGAAGAGGTGGTGCCAGAGGGTTAGCATAAGGCACCAACTGCATCATAAAGACAGACTTCAAAATATAGAGGAAACATCTATGGAACCTCAAAAGTTGAAGAGGAATATCATTAACGTTAACCAAAATCAAAGGATGACCTGAACAGTACAGTATGGCCTCTACTTCATACATACCCAACTCAATCATCACAAATTGCTTTTGTGTAGAGAGGTAGAGTGATGTGAGCTGCAGTCCAATGTGTGCTGTAATCAATGACTTCATCTGATTTCATCCTGTTCTTTCTCACACTCAGAGCCTGGCTGTTACCCTGCAGTCCTATAAACATCATCATATCATCATCATCATCATCATCATCATCATCATCATCATCATGAGCTGATTCCAGGAACAGTATCAGACCACAAGCCTGGCTAGAAAAAATGCTCTGTTCTCAAGACAAGAAAACCCTGTGTCATGACAAGTATCCCACTCCTTGGGTAGAGGGACCAGATGATCTCAGTCAAGGTTCTGGAAAATCACCAATTGTCTCATGTAGCCAACCAATCTCCATGCTATAGTCCACCCTTCCCCAGAGAAGAGGAAGGAGGGACTGACATGTTCCCTTCCTTCCCCATTTTTCCCATCCTCAATCAAGCTCAATTTCTTTTTCTCAACAGTCTCTATCTCTCTGGTTAATTAATCTTATTGTCAGTCTCCTAACCCTGAGTCCTGTAACAACAGAATAAAAAAGAGAGACTATTTATTATATGCAATAAATAATAGTGAGCATAAACTAAGAGTGAATGTGCCCTGAAGCCTCCATCTTTCTATTCTGCCTCCTCTGGGATGCTGGATCTTCTCAGACAGACATAGGATATTTGACCTCAGGCTCCAGCACAGCAGGAATAATGTGACATACAAATGATATGTTCCCCACAGCCTGAAACAAGAGAACTATCAAATAATGTAATCTCTTCTTTTCAGTGAGATTATTTGAAGAAAAATCGACTGGGCAACCTGAGGCTCAAGCAGCTACCATTTGCAAAAACCTGAAAATTGTTTGTAATTAGAGTCCATGAAAAGGGGACCTCACAGCTAGTTAGAGCACTTCTGCGGACGTGAAGAGATGTCACAGCACTTGGCCTCCCTCCTGGACATAGGCTGGAGTAAAGCTCCCTGACTCTCTTGCGGTATACATAAAATTAGGGTTTCTTCCTATCTTAGAGGGAAATAAGTATGTGATAGTTACCTGATATTTCAAATTCACTTGATCAAAATGTTTAAGTGGCACATGCTTAGCAAGTATTGGTCTAAATACACTGTGGCACACCACTGAATCTGACAGGCTCGTTTCAAACTGTCCAGCGACTGTAACAGCCACTGAGCATTCGATCCATCCACGAGGACCTGAACAAGTATCTGAGCCCCTCTAAACTCCTTTTATCCATGTGTAAAATGGGAGTAACTGGTGGAGTTTATTTGATGTATCTGTTGGGACTGGGCTCTATAGTTCTGCATTCTGGTTTACTGTAATGGCCTCTGTCTGTTGTGATGAGAAGTCTTCTTGATGGGGGTTAGGACTACAGTTATTTGTGGGAATAAGGACAAATATTTAGAATGTAGTTAGAGATTATGGTGGTTTACTAGTGGTTGTAGATTGCCCTCCAAGATCTATGAATTCACTAGCCCTGGGAAGTTGGCTATAGTTCTAGTACCAGGCATGCTTTTCTTTTTCTTGAATGGGTCTTAAGTCCAGTTAGCTGTTGGCTACCAACAAGGTATGTGTGCTCTTAGAGTTATTATGCCATATTGGTCATTAATGTAGTATATAAGAATCATAGCTAGATAGGACTGCTGGTTGCCTCCTTCCTTTGGAAGCTTGCATGGTATCTTCTGGTATCATGCAAGTTATTCTGCAGGGAGGCAGCATTCAATTTAGGTACAGTTCAGGCTTCTCTGAACCGTGGGTGTGAAGTGCATGGTGTCTTTATCAATTGGTATTACCTTAAATCTCTGTGGTGGACAAGCAAAGACATTTTAATGTTCACTATCATATGTCCCCAATAGAGTCTGTCTTGAAAGGACACAATTAATCAAGAAAGGACAAGTGGAAGTGAGTAGCAAACTGCTCATCTTATATTAGTTAATAAGAAATCTAATGGTCTGACATATGTCTCTAGTGGAATTATTTATTGTAAGGCGTAAAGGTGTTCCTGGGAAAAATTGTCAAGTTGTTGTAAGAAATCTTATTGGTGAGGGTGTCTACTATCTTTCAATGACACCGAAAGCAACTGCTTTGGTTTCATTTAGATTAGAGGATTACCCTTCAACACTGATTACACAATTTCAGGGGAATGAGGTGCAAAGAGCACCAGAAGTGAGAAGCCCATAGAAACTCTGCTTTAGATGAAGTGCTGGGTCTGCTCTGGGCAGGGTGCCCAGAACAGTGCATTGCTTAGCTCATCTCTGAAGCCATTCTTTAGCTGCTCCTTGAATTTCCTCAGACTCCTAGCAGCTGACAAAATCCTATCCTCTATGGAAACCTTTTAGTTTTCTCTATCAACTCCCTGCCCTGGGATTTATTTTCTTCAGCTGTGGCTCCTATTTCACTCTCCAGTGTCTCTTCAGCCATCTGCAAATACTCTGTGGTGATCTTTGGTTGTGGAAGAGAGTCACAGGGAAGCAGGACTGAAATGCAGTTCTCCTGTAAGCTATAATGACCACTGATTGATGGTCTTGGTATATATGACCAACCTCTTAGGTCCTGTTCATCTAGATGGTCAAGGGGTGGTTTGGTAGGGAATAGATCCATAGTATTAATATAGTGGGAAGCTATGCTTTTCACTGTGGGAGAGACCAAAGAAACAAATGAGAAAGGGTAGAAAATATACATACACAGAGACTGACATGAACCTTAATCATTAGCTCTCTTTGTCTAGTTACTAAGAACAGAAATATATGACGATACATAGACGATGCTAGCTGAGTTCCTCCTATTTGCACTTGGGCTGCTTATGGCCTTCAGGTACAGCATAGGTGGGTTTCCTTTGGTTTTCCATTAATTCTGTATTGCACATCTGCTCATAACTCCACTTGTGGAAAATAAAGGTTGTTTGGCAAGTAATATTGAATAAATAAATACATATATATGTATATGTCACACAAAGATACAGAGACAGAGATAGAACCAAGAAGGGTGAAGATATCCTAAAGGCTTAAGTTCTGTACATTCGCCTGATTCCCCTAGTGTTGTGTTGTATAAAAAGATAAAGGAAGGGATATGTTCTGTGGAAGTGTGATGAAGTATGGGGGAAGGAGGTGCCTCAGCAGGCCCATGCTGAGGCAACTCCTCCCCCTGAGGGACCAGCCACAGTGTAGAATAGACTTTATAAAGGGTGTGGGAAAGGGAGTTAAAAGGGTAGTAGAGGCAGAGAAAGGCAGAGAGAGAGAGTAGAGAAATAGAGGAATAGAGGCCGGCCATGAGGACATGGGGAGGCAGGGTGGGGGGTGGGGGGAGGGGGGCGGGGAGAGAAGCAGAGAAAAAGCAAGAGAAAACAAGAAAGCAAGAGGGAGGAGGGGGAAAGCAGCCCCTTTTATAGTGGAACTACCTGGTAATTGCCAGGTAACTGGAGCAGAGCATACCTGGCAATTACCAGTTAGAGCATAGCTCTAACTATGGGTTAGAGCTTAGACAGAAGACTAACACCTAGAACACATTAAAAATGAAAATTTGTGATTAAGATGCCGGTTCAGAAGGACAATCACAACAGTTGACCCACCTGTGAATGCTGGCTAATTAGCAGTGGACAAGTATCCATGTGACTGTAGAGAAAAGCTATATGCTATCTAATGGCTCTTAAATTCCTTTGGAAGAGACCTCAGCCTGTCTACCTTGAGTTTCTTTCACATAGTTCTTCAAAGGCACAAAAAAAAATAGTCTAAGTTAGTTACTCCTAACCTGACACAGGTCAAGCATCTGTACATGAGTCTCTTATGAATTTGTATCTATCTATCTATCTTCTATCTATCTGTCTATCTATCTATCTATCTATCTATCTACTAAGCTTTTCATGGTTTGAATGTGCCGAAAACCAGTGCTGGTGATATTGATCAGGTCTTCTCTGGTCTTTCTCAGTCTTCAGATTTCTGTTTTGACTTTCTAATCTCTACTGCTGCTTAAAATAATGCTTGCTCAACTTCCACAATGTTCATCCCTTCTTTTTAACCTTTGTCTTGTATGAAAGGGGCCAAAGTTCACTGCAGTCTGGTCTGTGGCCTCTTTCTTTCTTGGGTGTCCTTTAGATTTATTCTTCCGCTGGCTAATGAAGAGGAAAACATCATCAGGGAAGGTCAGATTTTCCATGTTCCTCGCTTGCTTTCATGCTTGAGGCTGCCTTTGTATGCACGCCTTGCCTATTCAAGGAGACACTAGCAGACTAGGGCTCCAGGGCGGCGCTTTCCTTCACTCCTTTAGACACAGGCTCCCTTACTTTACCTTTGGAACTTTCTGTGGAATAGTTGTTGCCAGATGGATCTTTTCTTTGTACAAAGGACCTTCTTTTTCTTTTGCCAGCTTCTTAAATAACTCTTTAATTTTGGATTTCTATAATTTGACTAGAATATATTCCAATGTCAAACACAGAGAATCAGACTTGCCCAAAATCTTGTCTCTCTTGTTTATCAGATCTGATTTCGGCAGTCCCTCCCCTGTTCTCACCCATTTTCCTCTCCCATTTGCGAATGTTGTTCTCTGGAAGCTCCACGAGGATGGCCCCTCATCTGTTCTGTGTTGATTTGCCCATAGCTACTTTGGGAATAGTATGCCATCCTTGTCAGCCTTTACTGTGAATACAAAGGTTGTCGTGCCTTGCTTGATTGTTTTTGAGATTCTATTTTAATTAGAACATTCTCCCTTCCCTTTTGTCCCTCTAAACCATCCCATAATCTTCCCCTTGCCTCACTCTCATTCAAATTCATGGCCTCTTTTTTCATCAATTGTTACTGCATGCATCTATGTATCTGTATATACATATACATACATATACATGCAGGAATCCATATAATGTTGAATCCATATAATGTTACTTGTATTTATGTTCCCAGGGTTGGCCGTTTATCATTGGACAATCATTCAGTCCAATCATTCAATCCCCTGAGAGGGGCGCCTCTCTTTCTCTCTACTTTGCTCAGTAGCCTGTAGTTCTTTGTGAAGGGCTGGGGCCTCCTGGGCTTTTCCCTAAGCTGTTTTGTCTTTTGCTGGTGTCATCCTTGTTCTGCTAACATCTGGGAGGCCATGTTGTTGATTCTTTACTGGTGTGGTTTCACATGTTACTAGGAGACACAATCTCATGGCAAAGTCCCTGGTCTTATGATTGTCCCTTCCCCTCTTCTGCAATGTTCCCTGAGCCTTAGGTATGGGTGTGAGCTTGTCATTCACAGGGACTGATGTGATATTGTGCTGTCTATAGAGATCTTAGTTGATCATTAACTTTGTCCTTTATATCCTTACATAATTTCTGACTTTAAATACCCTCCAAAACGGCACTATTTCATCACAATGATTTTAAGCTCTTTATAATTGAGCCCGTTTCACATGTTCCTCTGCAAGGTGCCTGTGAAGACCTAGTGATGTATCTTGCTCTCATTCTTGCATGCCAGGAGCCATTCTCACATAGATCTCGAAACCCCCTCCTCTCAGCCGTTTCTAGCCTGCTTTCTCTAGGCTGCTTTTAGAAGGAAATATACTAGTTTAAAGATTAGCCAAGTAAGCTAGATGGTTAGTACATGCAGAGCTCACCCAAGTGGGCTTGAACAAACGAAGCTCACCTGTGGTTAGGTTACCATAGCAACTCCTTTCCACTTCACCTCCTCATGATCAATTTTTAGTGCCAAGTTCCTACGACAATTGCCAAATCTTCCCTGAGATTCTGAGAGACAATTCTGAGAAACTGTTCCTGAGAAATGATGTTAGCCCCCTGAGATTGTTCCCAGAATACAATGACATTCCTCCTTCCCCCCTCCCTACACCTGCTTGCTTGCCTTTAACTTACCTTGTGTAAAAAATAAAATTTGACAGCTTGATCAGAATACTGTCTTGCTAGCAGACTCTCGTGTCTGTCTCTCGTCTTCTCCTAGGTGGTCCGGGGACCCTGTTGACTGTCCTGCATGTCGGGACACTTGCATTCAGTGTCTTTTTAACATATTATTTTTACATGTTAAACCCACCTTCTAATCCCAAACTTATAATATCCTCTCCTTCTTTTAGACATTTCAATATTTGTGTAGTTCTATTTTTCTATAACTGTTTTCTTCCTTGAATTTACTGTAACTGGTAAGGCATTTACCCAGGGTTTATATTGGACTCCCTAAACTTTTCAGAAGCTAGAGAAAGTGAATATAACAGATTCCTTGATCACATAGTGTCTCTTCCTTTCTGGTGACATACTCTACATTCATTATTCGGTCTCAATATCTCCAAATAAAACTGACATTTAAAAAAAAAAAAAGGAAGTGCCCTGGTTAAGGGCACGTCTCTGCAGAGGACCAGAGTTCAATTTCAAGCACTCATTGGGCAGCTCACAAGCACTTATAACTCCAGCTCCAGGGAATCTGATGCCCTCTTCTGGCCTTTACAGGTACACACATATACATCACACACACACACACACACACACACACACACACACACACAAATGAGGTAGATCTTGTTTAATATTTTTATTATTATTCAGTATTCAGAAAGACAAGGTCTACATGGTCGGTTTTCTTTGTTGACTAGATTTAGAATCACCTAGGAAATATCTCTGGGTTGGTCTATGACAGTATTTCAGAAAGGTTTAAGTAGGAAAAAGGAATTAGTTTGAATGTGGGCAGCACCTTCCCATGGGCTGGGGTCCAGGACTGAATATAAAGGACAAAGAGAACTGGGCACCAATCTTTTTCTGTTTCTGTCTTCAGATGGCAGATGTGATGTGACCAGCTGCCTTAGGCTCCTGCTGCCATGCCTCCCATGTCATGACGGACTTTTCAAATTGGGAAGGTATATGAACTATTAAGTTTATTCTTTTGAGAATTTGATCCTATAACAAGAAAAGTATCTAGCATAAGGCTTGACTCACTGACCTAGTAAGTGTTGATGTGTCTGGAATATATCTTAATAATAATAGAGGCAATACAATGTGCTCCATTATTCCTCCATATAACCATGCCTTTTATATATATGTGTGTGTGTGTGTGTGTGTGTGTGTGTGTACTATATTCTTTGTTTACAATCCAAAAGTTTTCCCCTTTCCCAGTTACCCCTCCGCATATGTCCCATAAGTCCTCTTCTCTCCATCCATTCTC
This sequence comes from Apodemus sylvaticus, assembly GCF_947179515.1. Classification (NCBI taxonomy): domain Eukaryota; kingdom Metazoa; phylum Chordata; class Mammalia; order Rodentia; family Muridae; genus Apodemus; species Apodemus sylvaticus. The sequence continues at coordinate 65,234,866 of NC_067489.1, forward strand.
CTATCTTTCCCCCTCCCTTTTCTCTGTCCTGGTACTCCCCTACAATGCTGGATCAAGCCTTTCCAGGATTAGGGCCCTCTTCTTCCTTCTCCATGGGAATCATTTGATATGCTAATTGTATCTTCAGTATTCAGAGTTTCAGGGCTAATTAATATCCACTTATCAATGATTGCATTCCATGTGTATTCTTTTGTGATTGCGTTACCTCGTTTAGGATATTTTTCAGTTCCAACCATTTGCCTAGAAAATTCATGAATTCATTGTTTTTAATTGCTGAATAGTACTCCATTTTGTATATATACCACATTTTCTGTTTCCATTCTTCCATTGAGGGATATCTGGGTTCTTTCCAGCTTCTGGCTATTATAAATAAAGCTGCTATGAGCATAGTGGAGCATGTGTCCTTATTGCATGCTGGGGAATCCTCTGGGCATATGCCCAGGAGAGGTATAGCAGGGTCCTACGGAAGTGTCATGTCCAGTTTTCTTAGGAACCACCAGACTGATTTCCATAGTGCTTGTACCATCTTACAATCCCACCAGCAGTGAAGGAGTGTTCCTCTTTCTCCACACCCTCGCCAACACCTGCTGTCTCCTGAGTTTTTAATCTTAGCAATTCTGACTGGTGTGAGGTAAAATCTCAGGGTTGTTTTGATTTGCATTTCCTTAATAACTAATGATGTTGAACATTTCTTAAGGTGCTTCTCGGCCATCTGAATTTCTTCAGGTGAAAATTCTTTGTTTAGATCTGTACCCCATTTTTAATAGGGTTATTTGGTTCCCTGGGGTCTAACTTCTGGAGTTCTTTGTATATATTGGATATTAGCCCTCTATCAGATGTAGGGTTGGTGAAGATCTTTTCCCAATTTGTTGGTTACCGTTTTGTCCTTTTGACAGTGTCCTTTGCCTTACAGAAACTTTGTAATTTTATGAGATCCCATTTGTCAATTCTTGATCTTAGAGCATAAGCTATTGGTGCTCTGTTCAGGAACTTTTGCCCTGTGCCCATGTCCTCAAGGGTTTTCCCCAGTTTCTTTTCTATTAGTTTGAGTATGACTGGTTTTATGTGGAGGTCCTTGATCCACTTGGAGTTGAGCTTAGTACAAGGAGATAAGAATGGATCAATTTGCATTCTCCTGCATGCTGACCTCCAGTTGAACCAGCACCATGTGTTGAAAAGGCTATCTTTTTTCCACTGAATGTTTTCAGCTCCTTTGTCGAAGACCAACTGACCATAGGTGTGTGGATTCATTTCTGGGTCTTCAATTCTATTCCATTGTTCCACTTGCCTGTGCCAATACCATACAGTTTTTAACAGTATTGCTTTGTAGTATTGCTTGAGGTCTGGGATACTAATTCCCCCAGAAGTTCTTTTACTGTTGAGAATAGTTTTAGCTATCTTGGGTTTTTTGTTATTCCAGATGAATCTGAGAACTGCTTTTTCTAACTCTGTGAAGAACTGAGTTGGGATTTTGATGGGGATTGCATTGAATCTTTAAATTGCTTTTTGGCAAGATGGCCATTTTAACTATATTAATCCTACCAATCCATGAACATGGAAGATTTTTTTTCCATTTTCTGAGGTCTTCTTTGATTTCCTTCTTCAGAGACCTGAAGTTCTAGTCGTATAGATCTTTCACTTGTTTGGTTAGAGTCACACCGAGATACTTCATATTGTTTGTGGCTATTGTGAAGGGTATCGTTTCCCTAACTTCTTTCTCAGCTTGCTTATCCTTTGAGTATAGGAAGGCAACTGACTTGCTTGAGTTGATTTTATAACCTGCCACTTTGCTGAAGTTGTTTATCAGCTGTAGGAGTTCTCTGATGGAGCTTTTTGGGTCACTTAAGTATACTATCATGTCATCTGCAAATAGTGATAATTTTACTTCTTCCTTTCCAATTTGTATCCCTTAGGGGTCATAGAAAGTCTCCCAACCAAAAAAGCACAGGACCAGATGGCTTCAGTGCAGAATTCTATCAGACCTTCAAAGAAGACCTAATACCAATTCTCTTCAAACTGTTCCACAAAATAGAAACAGAAGGAACATCATCCAAATTGTTCTACGAAGCCACAATTACACTAATACCAAAACCACACAAAGATCCAACAAAGAAAGAGAACTTCAGGCCAATTTCCTTTATGAGTATCGATGCAAAAATACTCAATAAAATTCTTGCCAACCAAATACAAGAACACATCAAAATAATCATCCACCATGATCAAGTAGGCTTTATTCCAGGGATGCAGGGTTAGTTCAATATAAGGAAATCCATCAATGCAATCATCTACATAAACAAACTCAAAGAAAAAAAACCATATGATCATTTCATTAGATGCTGAAAAAGCATTTGACAAAATTCAGCATCCTTTCATGCCTAAAGTATTGGAAAGAACAGGAATTCAAGACGCATACCTAAACATAGTTAAAGCAATATACAGCAAACCGGTATCCAATATCAAACTAAATGGAGAGAAACTTGAAGCAATCCCACTAAAATCAAGGACTAGACAAGGCTGTCCTCTCTCTCTGTATCTTTTCAATATAGTATTTGAAGTTCTAGCTAGAGCAATTAGACAACATAAGGAGGTCAAAGGGATAGAAATTGGAAAAGAAGAAGTAACCATGCCTTTAACCATCTGATTGATTATTTTTCTGGATTTACTCTTAGTGGCTCCCCAGCATAGAACTCATGATGTTCTATCCTCTTCTACCATTATCCTCTCTCTGTATTTCCCTGTGCAGTTCAGGTGGCCAGCTTATTGCTCTCCCATCTCTTTCCCAACACAGAGGCACCCTTCATAATTTATGAGCCACAAAACTATCTTTAAAAAATAAGTAAGTCAAAGTAGTGTTATCTTCTAAAGTTATCTTTCCTGCCATTTCTAGAATATTTATAGAAGATCTTATGATTTTTGAATTAAAACTCAAAGTCAACCTATGTTTTATTAGCAGGTAAGGAGAGACTCAGTGGGCTTCATAGTTGTATACAGTTAGGGCTCTGCCACGCCGACACTGAGCTGAACAGAAGCTGCCAATAACTCACCAGAGATGCTGCAAATCAGTGCAAAGCTGAGAGTTCTCACTTAGTCCCTTCACTGGCAATATTCCCAGAGCCTCCTGAATTTTATTTAAGTCCAGGTTTTATGAATGCAGAATTAAAATATGCTAGTTTGAAAATATCAAATAGCATTTGGTCACAATGTGTCGCTAGTTACAAGGTCCCCAGCTGGCTTTATTCTAATGAGCATGGAGTTGTGACTTCAATGGTGACCGTGCCAGTCTCTGAATAACCTTTGGGACCAGTCTTCCTTTTACTTAAAAGACAACATAGGATAAACACCCAAATCATTTGTAAATAGTCATCCCTGAAAACATACAAAAGTAGCATTATATGTGTTGTGTTTTATAAAAAGATAAGGGGAAAGAGAATGGTAGATGTGTGGTCAGGTGTGGGGGAAGGGGGTGCCTCTATAGGCCCAGGCTGAGTTATCCCTTTCCCCTGAGGGACTGGTTCAGTATAGAATAGAATCTATTCAGGGCATGGAGAGGGGAGTTGAGAGGGTAGTAGAGACAGAGAAAGGCAGAGAGAGAGAGAGAGAGAGAGAGAGAGAGAGAGAGAGAGAGAGAGAGAGAGAGAGAGAAGCAGTGAATGCTGGCCATGGGCACTTGGGGGTGGGAACGGGAGAGAAGGGGAGCAGGAGGAGAGGACGGAGTGAGCAGCCCCTTTCATACTGAGTCAGGCACACCTGACTAGTGCTAGGTAATTGTGGGGCAGATCCTAGACAAATGGCTAACAATATGGACTTAATCAGCTATGTTTGGGAATATAAATATGTATAATATACAAATACATATGTGCATGCAATAATAGATCATTATTCTGATTCACACTTATTCTCTACAGGACACCCTTTCTCATTATTTTCAACATGGTCAGGCTGAGAACATTAAAATCTTCATGCTTTGGCTTCAATTCATGAAACAATTCCTTTCTGAGGGTCCCTTGTCCTCTCAAGTTATGCTAAAAAAAAGGATAACAGGGGTCTCCAATGACTATCCCAGTTTATCACCCCCCCCCAGTATCTCCCTTCTAGGAATTACTACAGTAGAACTCAATGAAGTCACATCCCACTTTATGCAAGTATTACTTTGCCTCACTTCTCCAAGCTCTCACAGAAGCAGTGTGTTGGCCACATTTCTACTAATAGTCTACATGACAGTAGGCTCTTTTTCTTTTTCTTTTTTTGTATTCAATAAATTCTTTATTTACATTTCAAGTGATTTTCCCTTTCCTGGATCCCCCCTCCCCGAAAGTCCCATAAGCCTTCTTCCCTCCCCCTGTTCTCCAATCCACCCCTTGCCACTTCTCCGTCCTTCTTATATAAACCTCAAACTCCTGTAAACTCTGCCTATTATCCACTTCAAAATCCACATCTGTCTTACTAGGTTTTGGTCTGACTATAGACACGAGTCTAGGAAAGACAAAAATCATTCTATAATACACAATAGAGCTGAATTCTGAGCATTCTTAGTATGTGACCTTGGGCAATGCACACACTAATTTTTATAGTCTCAATATTATAACTTTTTTATATATATTAACTCACTTTGCTCTCTCTCACACACAAAAGGAAACCATAGAAACATAAGAAAGGAATAGGAGCCCCCCTCAGAGGGTTACAAAATGTTCCAGACTAGGAAATAGGAACACTGTAAATCCAAGTGCCTTTGCTAAGATCACACAATGAAGAGGATTGTAATGGGGTAAGCCTGACCTAGACTCAGCGTTAGATTTGGTGACCACTCCTTTTTCTGTTTGTGATGTTCATAATATATGCCTCTCATACTGTATGGGAAGACCACACAAATAAGCCAGAATCCCCACCAGTCCAGCACAGTAATCTCAGGGCATATACACAGGATGCCCAGAATATCCACACACAGAGAACAGCAAAATCTGCAAATACAAATATGCAGCAGGATACATCCACCAAAATTAAGCTCTATCTCTAATCAGTAATGTCCCAACACAGAAGACACTCTTCCAAAAATGGTGATCTTTTCGTCTTTCACCTCACTGCCCCAGTTAGGTGCTTTTGTCATATTCTTTCAGCAGTCATCCTTCAGTTTTCTCCATGACATTAGCCGATGTCATTTCTCCTGTTCCTTCCTTCAGAGTCTGTAGCAGCTCACAGTAGTGTTCTTTTAGGCCACGGCTCTCAAATGAGGCCGATTTACTCTCCATGAGGAGACTCCCAGTGCATTCAGAGATTCTCATTTATTACAGTCATGGGGAGTATGATTGACATTCAGAGTTTCAATATCAGGGATGATGTGAAATAGCCCATAATGTTTTAGGAGCCAAATTTGTCCTCCCTCCATGAATTGCCCAGGCTGAAATGTTGACATCACTAAGGTTTGAGCCTGCTTGACAGGAAGACTGTGTTCAGCACATGGTGGGGTATCAGCAACTCAAGCACGAGGAGCAAGGCTGCAGACGTACCCTCCATTGCACCTACGTCTACTTCTCTCCAATGCTTGGCAGATGAACATGACCACGTACAAAACTGTGCTTGACTAATGAGACACGACTTCTATCTGGATAAATACTTTGATTTGTTTCTCATCTCGGTACGTAATTTTTTTGGAGAGAATCCATCTGAATTTTCACAGATTCCAAATTCACAGTCTTAAGTTTCCATTTGCATTGGAAAGATTTTTATTTCTAAAAATGTCACTGAACTCTAAAATTACTGAGGCTAATATCATCTTGTGAAAGTGGAATGTAACTTTGAATGGTTATTTGGTATAAAATTAAGTATGCAGGCTTAGTAATGTTATTATTTTTAATATTATCATGAGCCAACAAGAATAAAGAATCTTGTTCAACAGTAACACTAAAGATGGTTGACTTTAGTTTTATACTGACCAGTAAAGCATTCATGAGAACTTCTGGTGAGCCGGTATAGAAATCTCCTTTCTTCCCTCCACCTTACCTGTACTTGAACACTGTACACAGTGGCTTTGAGGCAGGTTTGTTTCAAAATGAATGCCCCACGTTCTGACTTCTAATTACATTGTGTGTCACAATATCAATCAGATATCCATACCTTGAATATCTAGCCAGAACTTGTCCAAATCTCAGCACTTCATCAACCTGCCCAGACACAACTCATCCTAATGAACCTTCCTGGTAGTAGTGGTATTATTGTGTCATGGCCACCCACATCAGAAATATTCTAGGCATCTTCAAACTCTACTCACTATGCTTGACCTCCTTACCATATCCAAGTCTACATCCTTACAACTCAAGCACACTGTTTATGGCCTAGCTTTTTGCCTTTAAAAATCACATTGTACCATGATGGCTAAACCCATACCCCTTGCTTGTAAAACTGTAAAGCCATGTTAAAGAGGGAAGATGAAATAGATGCCACTGTGGGTTCCCCAGCTACTGGAAAGCAGCTGCCTATGTATTTGTCTTAGGGTCAAGGCACAGAAGCTGATACAGTGTAGTCCAAGGAGCCAGGCTCTATGGAACACTGCCAGGAGAACTTGGTCCATATAGTGCTGGTTTTACATATATGTGTGATGTAAGATTGAGGGCATCATTTGTTTTTATGGAATTCCTGTGTGTGTGTGTGTATGTGTGTGTGTGTGTATGTGTGTGTATTGTCTTTTCCTTAGCCTCTTTTTCTTGTTTGATTATTTTGTACTACTCTGATTTGTTAGGTTTTGCTTTATCATATTGTAGTTAATTTTATTGTTATCCTTTAGACGCCCATTTGTTTTCTAAGGAGAGACAGAAAGGGTGTGGAGGATAGGTGGGGTGGTGAAGAGAAACTGAGAAGAGCAGGGGGAGGCAAACCCATAATTAGAAAATGGTGTATAAAATATATTTTTAATAAAAGAAAATAAATATTTGAGAGAGCCACCAAAGCCAAGCAATAGATAGCAGGCTTAGATTCGTTACAAGGAGAGTTTAAGAGGATAGAGGATATTGTATGAAGCTGAGAAGGTAAGGCAAAAGTTGCAATGAAGATCCCAGGATGCTGGAGATGCCAGGACTGGAGAATTTCTGTGGAGGAAAACTGCATGCATGAAGTGAAGCCAGTCCCAAAAGAAGTGTGTGTACTGCAGACCACCGAGTGGGAGGGGTGGAGCTACTCGAGTTCCAGATGCCAGACATGGAGCCATGGGATTTGGTGGTTTCCTGGTTAGGTTCTGGTCTTGTTTTGGTCTGATCATTCTTTATAATGCCCAAATTTCTCTCTTTTGGAATGACTTTGGATGCTTACTCTGTATAATTATGTGTTAGAAGTATGTAGGGTTTTTAAACATATCTTTGTCATAATTAAAAGAATGTTTAGAATTTCTGTGTAGACTTCGATTTTGGATTTTGAAGGATTGGTACTATTAACATTTATGGGTACTTGCAGAGATAGACTAAATGTACTTTGAGGACAAATGAAACCTTAGGAGGTAGAGGCAGAATGTTACAGTTTGAAGTGATGTATGACATATCAAACTGACGAGAGGTGGAGTTGCTAATCTTGACTGTCAAGTTGATGGGATTTAGGATCAATATGGAAGCAAATCTCTGGGTATGTCTGTAAGGTTGGAAGGATCCGCCTTAAATGTGGATGGCACCATTCCATGGATTAGCCTCCTGGACTACATAAAGAGGGCAAAGCTAGCTGAACACACGCATTCATCACTCTGTTTCCTGACAGTGGATGCAACTAGTGGCCTCACACTTGAACTGTAAGTCAAAACAAACCCTTCCTTCAGTCAGATATTTTTATCATAGCAATAAAGAAAGTAAATGTTAGTACTATAAAGATTATGGGCAAGAGGAAAGGGTGGTAATAGAAGGGTATGTGGAATATCTTAAAATATAGTAATATAAAAATTAATAAAATAATATGTAAAATTAATAATAATAAAAGCCTAAATCCTGACAGCTCTAAACTTTGTACAGAAGTCAGCTACACAGCCTGTTTATTCTAATGCTCATATGCTATGAGCATTAACATACTTTGCATATTCTATTGTCACTAGTGTCAACTTCATTATAATTTATAAACTAAAATTATGAAAACTAAAGATAGAAAATAGTAATTTACTGTCTCTATATCAGCTCTCATTTACCTTCTAGTTTACCGTCAACTTCCCGGAACACTTTGCCACAGAGACAAACAAAGATTTTTCACATACATCTCTGTTCAAATGTTGTAGCGACAAGGTGCTTATAGGATAGATCTGCAGCTCTCCTTCCTCAGAGGCAAATGGGGCTATTTATCGGTATAATTCAATGTCAGATTGAGGATAAGCTTTCAATACATATTTTCTCAATGGATGAACATAATGTCAGTAACAGCTTTGATAGCAAATGAGAATTTGATGGAAACGCCCTATCTTGTTTTACATTTCTCAAGCTTGAAATCCTGGGTCTACCCTCACCTGTTGTTTCTCCTTGATGAGCTATTTATATCAATTGTCCATGATCTAAGTTCATGGGCTGCATTTCAGAGTCTGATCTGAGTGAATCTTTGCTTGTGAACAACTCAAATATCTGTCTTTTCCAAATATAGATGTATTAGCTAATACTCCCTCTCCAACCAGTGGTCACCAGAAAAGTTAGGGGGGGAACCATGGAGGAAATACAATAGATTATAGGATGGAAAGATGGCTAGGTAGTTATGAGCTCATATTGTTCTTCCTGAGGACATGAGTTAAATTCCCAGCATCCATATTAAGCAGCTTACAGCTGTCTATAAACCTAGCTCAAGAAGAATCACACACCTCTCTGGGCACATGCATTCATGTGGATGTAACACACACACACACACACACACACACACACACACACACAGTATGTCTTTTTTAAAAAAAGAAAATAGGGTACATTTCAAAATGGGTATCTGATGTGGTGATGCAGCAGCTGGAAGGTGCTGGTGAGAGGGAGTGGCTTAATGAGAGGTAGACCCGTCATCTGGGCTGGTGGAAAGGAAGGACTGAGGTGGTAATGGGAGAATTAACAATGGTTCATGGTCAGTAGCTTGGATCACATGGGAAGCAGCACTTGATGCGCCTCAGGCAAGCCTTCTAGATCAGGTGGAACACAGATGCTCTAATTCCTGTCATCTTCAGCAGATGTGCTGTCATGGGGACCTTAATTGGTTTTTATCAGCCCACCCAAGCACATGGCACTGGGGACCTTCAGGAACAGTCTTAGACTATTCAGTAGGAAAACAAAATAAATTAACTAGAACTGTAGGTGCCAAAAGGCTAGCACCAGGTATCAAGTGTCTTGAAGATAGGTTTTTAAATGGAGTGTATAGGAAGACATCTAAAAGAACAACGTCCTTAGTGTTAATAAAACCTATTAACCTAGCTAAACAAAACCAATGAGGTGGGGAAACCGGGGTTTTCTTTTGTGGGTTCTTAGTTTCATTAATACAAGAATTTACAAATTCACTCAGAAGGAAACTCAAAGACAACTCTATCAGAGTTTAAGAGAAAACTAACAAGGCAGACCAGGGGAAAATCTTGGCAGTTGCTCGAAAGAAAGAGGAAAATGGAAGGGCAAGTCATGCTTTTTAAGTTGGATGTGGAGGCTGACAAACGACTCTAGGAAGAGGCTTCCGAGAAACCAAGAGAAAATCCAGAGTACTGGGAAAGTGTGCTGGGGTGTGAGTGCCAAGGTGACAGTGCCCGCCTGCGCTGCCACAGTACGGAGTATTGGAGTATGGGGCATAGGCCTGGGGGATTAACAGAAAACACAGACACAGGTCATTCTGTAAGGAGAATGCCAATGCTTTACTGAGGGACCAGCAATATATACCAGAGGCCAGGGAAAACAACAGGAAAAACCAATTATAGCCATAAACAAGCACCAGGGAGGTCCCTACCACACTGGGCAGGGAAAACAGGAATCAAGCTAAGCTGCAGGATGTTCTGCAGGATGTTTTCTGTGCAAAACAGCTCATCTGGGGGAGCTGAGCTAAGCTCACCGATGCCCAGCACCCAGGAAAACATCCTAGGGTATAAGTGCCTAGGAAAGTGTGCTAGGGTGTGAGTGCCCAGGAAAGTTGCTAGGGTGTGAGTGCCCAGGAAAGTTGCTAGGGTGTGAGTGCCCAGGAAAGTGTGCTAGGGCTCTGGCTAGAATCTGCATAAGAATAGATGGATAGAAGTAAAACAATTTCGTCTTCAGTTAGAGCAGAGACACAGACAGGCCTAGCTGCAGAGACCTGCTAGTAACTGTACTGGAACCAGGACCTTCTTGGAGGTAGAAGTGTATTATCTCTCAATGGGGCCTTTGCCAAGGACACTCCAGAGGTTTCCTGGCCAGTTCCCTGTTCCAAACATTGCCTAGCCAGCTTCTACCTATTGCTCTCCGTGTGATCTTAGGTCTCCGTGATCATCCCTTAGGGCCTGGAAGTCATCACAGTTGGAGACCCTAAGCTCTTTTCTGACCCAACTATAGCCCATCTTCTAAAGGATTTTGTAGTTTCCATTCTTGAAAATGAGAACTATTGGGGTTAGAGGCCCTGTGGCTTCCGGGCAGGTGTCGTTTAGGAGGGGAGGTAGTGAGGAACCAGGAACCTGGCCCCAGTCTCCCCAATTTCTGGAATTCCTGGACTCTAGAAAGGACAAGGGTCAAACCTGCTCACTTTTCCCAGGTCCCTGCCAATTCTCCCAGAAAGAAGCTTAGTTGGGGGCGCAGGAGGGGCGGTGCAGTGAGGGAGGCTTCTCCAGGAACTGACCAAAAATGTGTTTGGTTTGATTTTGGTTTTGGATTTTATTGCCATGCTCATTGTTTTTATAAGTTGCTTTGTCCCTGATCACAGAACACAGAATTCAAGAGCAATGCTCCTACAACGGCAGAGGGTCAGAGACCCATGGCATGTGCTCCGGACTCTGTTTCTGGCTCTGGGCACAGCTAACAACAACTCCCCGGATTTCTCTAGAAATGTCGTTTCCCTTCGCTAAGACCTTCCTTCCATTGCCTTACAAATACCAAGTGCAAAACACTTTGGTCTCTCCTGTCTCCCAGAAAAACTCTTGAAACTATATTGTCTTCAACCACTTTCTGCCAGAGATTTGTTTTCGTTTGGTCTTTGCCATCCCTAGCTGTGGACACTAGAACACTAACTTCCTTTCAATTTGTTTTGGGGACTCCCTGGAAATACCCTACTCTTCCTCCTTCATCACTAGAAGTGTCATTGCAGCCATTTCTGAGTTGATGGTCTCCTGAACACTACAAACTGTTGGTTAATAGTCTTTTAGTGTGGCCAAGCCAGCCAGTCCCTTTCTGTCCAGATAGTTAAAGAGCTGGCTTGTCTAGGTTCCAGAGTGTGATGTTAACACACAATGATTCAGTACCCTTCAGTGTGCATGAGAACAAAGGCAGCAGAAAAGAAGGAATAGGAAGCAGAAATACCACACTCAAATCAAGTAAAGCAGTCCCTGGCTTTTACAACTCTTCTTTTCAATAACAACAAAAATCTTTGTGGCTGGCAGAAATGGGAATATACTAATGATACACACATGTCCATTTCTTGGCTATCAGACTGTTAAGGCAGTGGTCCTCAGGGATTTAGAATTCCATCAGGAGTCTCCTTTGGGAAGAAGAAATGACTGTCTGCTCTGGGGGGAAGGCAGAGAAGGAATCTGCAGCCAATGGAGCATATTTCCTGTTTGTGAAAGAATGTTGCGGTTAAGAACAGCCTTGCAGGAGAGTCTGGCTCAGACACTGGTGCACTTTGTGAATTATATATCTTATATATCTTGTCTTGTATTTAAGCTTAAACCTCATGCCAGTGCCTTGAAAATAGATTTGAGGACTGGTTGAATTTCTTTGTCCTTCTCCCCAGTGTTGAATAAATTTCTCTTTCTGCTGTTCACTATTAACTTAGCTCTTTCATTGTGCTTGAGAACCAATGGCCAAATCTGGCTTGTTGGGACACATTCACCTTCATGTATGGCCACACAGCCTAGGTGTTCAACCTTTGGACCAATCTGCTTTTAAGTCATCTTCATTTGATTCCCATTAAAATTTCATTTGGTGGGGAGAGGAGTTTTCTTAGCCAAAACACATGAAAACACATGTTGTAAATGAAAGATGCAGATAACATCTCCATCATTTGTCCTTCCACACATTTCCCTTTGCACCCAGATGATCGCCTCATGGATATGTCTTGAAATTTAGATATCCTCTATAATTTAGTTTTCAAAACTATCCTTTTGTTTTCAAGAAAAGTTATGTTTTAATTACCCCATAATTTGCACTAGCAAGAAGAGGTATTCCAAGATACTTGAATTCAAGCTATGTTGGGCTAACTAGAACAGGCACATTTTCTGAAATATGTCAGTGGGGTCCCTACATATGCTTACTCTGCTTCCTCTGAGTTTACTCCTAGGCTAATTGTCACAGTGAAGGGGAAAGGTCGATGCCTGCACAGAGGTTTTGCAAATCAGCTCTGGAATGCTAATGCTGTTTCCATGCAGTTCTTGGAGATTGCTTCCTAATTCCTTTAGCATTTTACCTCAAATCCTAGTTTAACTAGCAGAATTTAAACATGTTTAGTCCCAGAATATTTAATATTGATTATGTTACTGTAATCTTAGGTACTGATGGCTGCCTGCCATGATGGTTATAGATTTTTATCCTTCTGGATCTGTAAGTCCAAATAAACCCTGCGAAGTGCCTTGGTTGTGGAGTTTTATCACAACAATATTCTGTAACATACAGAAAGTTATTCCATCGCTGTATCAGTGGGAAATGCTTAGTGAATGTTCAGCAACTTGTTTCCTGAGTGCATCAATCAATATGTGAATGCATACCCAGCTTTTTAATAGGGAACAGAGCGGCCTGTGTCCTAGTTTTATCTATGTTGCTGTGTTAAATAAATTATGACCAAAAGTAAGTGGAGAAAAAGGTTTCTAGATTATAGTTTATAGATTACAGTCCATGGCTGAGAAAATCAGGGCAAGACTGAAAAAGATGTGAAGCAGAAACCATAGGAAACATTGCTGGCTAGCTCAGTCATGAGCTCATGCTTAGCTAGCTTTCTTATATAGTCTAGGGTCCCCAGCCCCAAGAAAGGGCTCTGGGTCTTCCTACATCATCCAATAAGCAAGAAAGTTTTCCCCAAAGACATGCTCTCAAGTCAATAGGATCTAGGCAACTCCTTAGTCCAGGCTTTCCCCTCAGAAGACTTTAGGTTGTAGGAATTAAACTCCTTAGGACATCAGGTGTTAGTACCGAGACCTGTAACATCATATAGGCAACAATTAACACAGTGTGACTATAGGCCTGTTGCCAAGGCAACAGCCGCCATATACCCAGAATTTAATGGGCATACCTTTACCTGTAATTTACTTCATCGCCCGTATATAATTGAGTAGCATTTCTCCTCTCTCTCTCTTTCTTTTCCTTCCTTCTTCCTGCCTGCTGCACCTTTTCCCCATCTTAAATAAAGCCCCATGAGGAACTGTTTGGCCTGGTGTGACCTCATTGCAGTCCACATCTCCACCGCATACCTTCGGCCCGCTCAGCGGGCAAACAGGTGACCTGCACAGCGTACAGGCAGATGATCTTCGTGGAAAAATCAACATCAGGGACATAAAGGCCCAGTGTTCCTTTGCTAACTACTCTATTTCTTTTAGGCATTGTGTCTAGGCTTATATAATGCACATCAATTGGAAACCCCTATTAATTCACAATAGAGAAAATCACATCTAAACCTTCACCATTCTATTCGCCTCATCATCTAATCTAGATTTCTAATTTCTGATACTTGAAAGATAGAAAAATAAATAAACTTTCTCTCTAGGTTCACTGACAACGTTAAACAGTTTTAAGTCATTAATATGACAGATATTTAGAGCTAATTTTGTATTTGTGTATTTACATGTTCTTTTAAATAACTTTAAGAGCTAAATAACTTTTATAAGGAACTCCAAGTGCAGATAGTGACATTTGATGGTTTTGTTTCTCTTGACTTAGGGGACCATGGATATTGAAGCGTACTTTGAAAGAATTGGTTATCAGAACTCTAGGAACAAACTGGACTTACAAACATTAACTGAAATCCTTCAGCACCAGATACGGGCTATTCCTTTTGAGAACTTGAACATCCATTGTGGGCAACCCATCGAGCTGAGCTTAGAGGCTACTTTTCATCACATTGTGAGGAAGAAGCAGGGTGGGTGGTGTCTTCAAGTCAATTATCTTCTATACTGGGCTCTGACCATGTTAGGTTTTGAGGCCACAATGTTAGGAGGATGTGTTTATATCCCTAAAGGCTGCAAATACAGTAACACTATGGTTCACCTTCTACTACAGGTAACCATCAGTGGCAAAAAATATATTGTAGATAGTGCATTCCCATTTTCCTGCCAGATATGGGAGCCTCTGGAATTGATATCTGGGAAAGATCAGCCTCAGGTGCCTGCCATCTTCCACTTGACAGAAGAGAATGGAACCTGGTACCTGGAACAAACTAAAAGACAAGAATATGTCCCAAACCAAGAATTCGTTGATTCTAATTTTCTTGAGAAGAACAAACATCGAAAAATCTACTCTTTTACTCTTGAACCTCGAACGATTGAAGATTTCCAAAGTGTGAGTGCACACTACCAGGAATCACCAACATCTGTGATGACAAACACATCACTTTGCTCTCTGCAGACCCAAGAAGGGGTCCATGGTTTAATGGGCACCATTCTTGCCCATAAGAAGTTCAATTATAAGAACAATGTAGATCTGGTAGAGTTTAGGATTCTGAAGGAAGCAGAAATAGAGGAAGTCCTGAAGTGTGTTTTTGGTATTCACTTGGAGACAAAGCTTATGCCCAAATGTAGTAATGTTTTTTTTACTATTTAGAATAATAAGGGAAAATGGTCTTTAATGTTTCTATATGTACTTATTCTTTCATGTAAAATGATTGAATTATGCAAATTAGGTGACAGAATAAGAAGTCCCAAGTCATCATCACAAAGTTCTTCAATGATTGACTGGTGTCCTATCAACATCTGTCCCCTACATTATGTTAAGAAAATCATACACATCAAATTGCTCTTTCTGCAAAATCAACCACTTATGTAACTAAAAGATGTTTAAAGAAATGTACCATTAAAAAATGTAATCATAATAAAAGTGATGATACAGTTGTCTTAATTTATGCAATAAAACCCTCCATGTTGACTCATTGTTAGATTCACTCAAAGGTTTTAATGGTGGTTAGGTATCGTGTACAGTGCAGACTTTATGTTCACCTAGTAAAGATTCAGATTCATTTTTACCAAATGCCCTTCTATGACATAAGGCAGAAATATAGAAGAATAAGATACAGTGTTGGTTACAAGTAATTCTGAATATAAGAATGATACTAGTAGAAAGTACTGAGAAATGAAAAGCCATGAACTTGGCATAGCTGGTGAATTCTCCCACAATGGCTTTGGTAGCTTCAAGTCTGTAGTGTTCCTCAAATTGTTAATATTCACATTTAGAATATTCTACTTCCATTAAATAGTTCATATATAAAGTGGTAATTATATATTATAGAATACATATCAGATGGAAAACACAGCACTTAAGAATGCTTTTGACTAATACAATAAGAATCAGAGGTTTTTAAAGAAGTAGATGCATTTTGAGCCTGACTTTTCTACACTTTGGTCTTCTTTGAATGTACTGTCTTATCTAAAAATCAGATCCTTGCAGTTGCTTTTACTCAATGTGATAAGAAATAAAAATGTCTTAAAAGTCTTGTATTCACTCTACTTTGTGTCCTTCTAGCTTGAAAGCATTCTTCTATTGTGTAGCAGAAATTAATAAAAAAAAAAAAAAAGATGATCGCAGGACGGCATGTTCCTGTGCTGGTGCCAGGCAAGGCAATAGCGATACGCAAACCTCACACTGCTGTGCGATAGGTAGGGCTCCTACTAGCCCGCCAAAGGACCTTCACACTCTCTGTGGGTTAAACCCATGCTCGTGTGATCTGCCTGCCTGCCCACTTTCTAACACAATGTCCTGGCAGGGTCCCACTCCAGGAGCTCCTAGGCAGTCCTGCTAGCCTAGCCATCTCTCCAGTAGAGGTTCGAGGCTACGGGTGCAGTTCCTGCGTGTTCATCTCACTTCCACCCAGCACCCACTCATTCCAATTACCCAGTAAAACATGACTGTTAATCTTAAATAGTTAGCCAAGGGTTTATGTATATTAAACTCACAAATATACGATGTCTATTTACAATGATAAAAGTCTATCCCAATTTCTAACCTTTAGATAATCTAACAACTGACTCCATCTTGAGATTCCGACCTTTCACGCGCCTCTCTCATGCACTCCTGCATCCTTCACCCTCCCGTGCTCGTGAGTCTGCCCTCTGACCTCCCAACTTCTAGCTCCTCCTCCTCTTTCCTACCCAATCACAGGCCTCTCACTGCCTCGATGTGATTGGACAGGGAACTACTTTGCAACACCTCTGTCATTTCCCAGAACCATATCTAATTAAATGATGATGTGAGACATCCAAGGTCAAGTAGCATCTAACAGGCATTTTGGCTTGTGGATTTAATGTCAGGGTTATAGTTTAAAATTCAGATTTATTCTTCCATTTGTCATCAAATAAGGAAAGTAATAAGAAATGTAAGGGCTAGAATAAATGACTATTTATTAAGAGAATAGGCCAGGTATCCGTGTGAATATTTTATATACTGAAGTATTCATTCACTCAGGGTAGATATCCTAGGAAGAGGTGGACAAACTGGTCTGGGTGGGAAGAAAGGATGTCAATGTCACTTTGTCCTCCAGGTCCATGGTTCTCTCTGTCACTGTCAAGTCAATCTAGAATTCTTGAGCTCAAAGGGTTTTTACATTTTCTGACCAAAACCATTTCAATGACAAAAACAACATCATCAACAACAACAAACCAATGATCTACTCAAGAAAAGTAGATCACAGAAAATGATGCAGTTACATTTAAACGTTATCAGTAATTCATGTGTAAAGTGACCCTTACCTATTCCACAGTTGAACTTCAAAACACGCTAAATAAAAGAAACTAAACACTAAAGTCAGCTGTGGTGACCATTTGTATAATGATATAATTAATTGTCTAATATTATCAAACTGTGCACTTAAAACATACCATTAATATATGTTAATACAGCTCTTTCAAATGGTTGGTCTGATCACTGGACACTGATAAATAGCTATGAATTTTACCTACAACTGAAAACAGCTAAGCCTTTCCATTTGCCCCTAGGCCAGCACCCTGGTAAAGCTAATTAAAGATTCCTTCTTCAACAATAATAAACAGAGAACTTGGTTTAACCAACAAAATGAAAATTCATGCAGTTCCTTGGCCTCAGTCAGGCTGAAAAGATAAAAAGCCTGATTCACAGCCAATACTATGCTTCCAAGACCATCATAAACTCTCTTGGCATTTTCCCTCACAGGAGTCACTCACTAATTCATCATCCATGTGAGATAATTTATCTGGACAAGAACTAACAGTGATTGCTTAACTAATGAGTTTAGAATTTTTGCCTTCTTTTTTTAAATGTGTGTGTGTGTGTGTGTGTGTGTGTGTATGTGTGTGTGTTGTGTCATATAGATATAGTTAGATACACATGTATATATGTATGTACACATACATATAATATATATATATACACACACATACCTGTGTCTGCAAGTGTGCACATGTGTAGCCAAGAGAAGAACACTACATATCTTGAGCTATCATTGCCCACAGTCTATGAAGATGGTGTCTCAGTGAACTTACAGCTCAATGCTTTGGCTAGATTGGTGGTCACTGATCTTCTAAGATTTTCCATCTTCACAGTAGTTCTGCTGGAGTTATGCATGTATATATGGCCACAACTAGCATTAAAATGTTTTTGGTAATTTCATAGATGTGTACAATGCATCTTGATCACATATACCCCTAATTCTTCTCTTTCAGTCCTCTCTGGACTCTCTCTAATGCATACACCCCCAACTTTAATATCTTCCACCTCATCTTTTTCTTCTTAAATATTTTTGGAAATAGCCCACTGATTCCCAGTAGTGTTGTCAGTATACGCACAGATATGGCCATATGCTGGTGTTCAAAGCCTTTAACTTGGATGCTGGAGATCAGAACTCAGGTTTTCATGCTTGTACAGTAACTATTCTGACATACTGAACATCTCTCTGATTTTTGTCTTTTCTTGAAGAAAATTAAAACTCTAACACCAGGCCATGAGAGACTAATGTTATAGTGACCCTATGTCTGTCCAAAGCTTGAAAGTCAACGTGGATATACCTATCAAAGGAAGGGACAGCTAGCTCTGAGTTGGTTTTACCTCTATCCAACCATGCTCCCAGAGACTGAAACTGTCCCATGCTCCTAAGGAAACTTTATTTTTTTGATTGGAAAATATTCTCTTAAGACCTTGAAAGTTTGTGATTATCAAGCCAATCTGCCTTCCAAATACAACATGTTTTCAAAACAGTCATTAAAGCAAGGAAGCAATCAAATGACAACAAACTTGAGGAGACAATGTAGAATGAGAGGCCATTGGGGAGTGTTGTCCCACTCTTGGGAAAGAACCTCAGGCTGAAAGCTGATGATTGGTTCTAATGAAGAATGGAGACCTCAACAGTAGTATCTGGGCCAAGGAACAATGTGAGACCCCAAGTCCAAATAAACTACATCCTCTCTTCTCAACAGTAAGGCTATGGTAGTACAGCCTGATATCTACTTTAAATAGTAGCTTACTATTATGTTTTCCCATTGGCTGTGCTTATTGGCTAGGACTAAATAGCTAGGACTAAATACTGTCTGACAACTGTAATTAATTTCCTCACAGTTCTTGAGATAGATGTGTATGCTCTAGGTGTTGACAGGCTCCGTCCCTCCAGATCCCTCTCCCTGGCTTTCAGATGACCTTTCTATTCTTTATGTCCTTGTTCTCCATCTGTGATGCTATGCCCTCATCCATTCTTATCAGGAAATGAGCTACAGTATTATGGCCCAGAAATATTAGCTCATTTTACCTCAGTTTCATTTTTAGAGGTCCTATATTAAAATATGATCAGATTCCAAGGTAAAATGGGTTGGGAACTATATGAACTTGAGAGAAACACAGAGCAGTCTATAACATCCTACCTCCTGGTCCCATAATTCATGTCCACGTTGTATGCAAAATTAATTTGTCCACTACTAATACTACAACTCTTAACACATTCTAAAATCTAAGATAAATCCTGTCTTCGCACTATTTAATTGCTGTGAAGAAACACCATGACCAAGATAGCCATTACAAAAGAGTACATTCAATGATGGGCTCGTTGACAGTTTCAGAATTTAAGTCCATTATCATCATTGTGCGCATGTTTGTTTGGTTTTCTTTCTTTCTTTCTTTTCTTTTCTTTTCTTTCTTTCTTTCTTTCTTTCTTTCTTTCTTTCTTTCTTTCTTTCTTTCTTTCTTTCTTTCTTTCTTTCTTTCTTAGTTATTAGTAGCTGAGAACTACGTCCTGATTCATAGGCCAAGAGAGAACAAGCATGGTATGGAATTTTGAAACCTCAGAACTCCAAGCCCAGCCCCAGTAATATGCTTCCTCCTAATCCTTCCAATTCCATCAAAGAGTTCCATCGCCTGATGATTAAGCATTCAAATATATGAACCTATGGGAGTTATTGTTATTCAAACCATGTTAAACCCCAAATCACGTTCATTACATCATCAAAATCAGGCATGGATATTATTGGTGGTATCATTAATCTGAAGCAAGATTCCTCTAATTATAATTACTTAAACTAGACCAGGTGTCCTTTTCCAAAATGCAGTCCTGGGAGAGAAAATAAATGATAAGGTTACATTTCCTAGGGGAAATCATAGAAAGAAGAAGGAGCTTTCAAGTAAGCCCAAATTTAAAATGGATGCCACTAGCTAAAGAGTGGTCTTTACTAGCTTCTTCTCTGTCTTCCATCCTTGATATGGTGATGTCCTTGTCACTTTTCTATTGCTGTGAAGCGACGCCATGGCCACGACAACTCTTATAAAAGAAAGCATTTAATTGGGGCATGTTTACAGATTCAGTGGTTTAGTCCATTATCATCATGGTAGGAAGCACAGAAGCATGCAAAAGCACAGCGCTAGAGAAATTACTGAGAATTTTGCATCCAGTTCCACAGGCAGCAGGAACAGAGAGCCACCGGGCCTGGCTCTGGCTTCTGAACCCCAAAGCCTACCCCACCTCCAAATCTTTCTCAAGTAGTGCCACTCCCTGATGACTTAAGCATTCAAATATATGAACCTATGGGGACCATTCTTATTCAAACTACCACAGTAGACATCAAATTTTTGTACCTTCCAGAGCAGTGGACTCAGCTCCTTAGTCTGGAAGTTCACTGAAACCAAGGTTGTAACTCTGGAATAAACAAGAAAGGGTATCACACAATCAGGTTGCAGTTTTGTGATGGGCTTCAGTTTACTGACATCCGGCTTCTCCATTTTTGAAAGGTTCCCTAGGGCAATGCTGGAAGGCATGTGTACACCCCTGGGCAGAATCTTAAGTGGATGTCTTGGAGCACCCTAGCAAGCTAAGTCTGAAAAGCTTTTAATCTAAAATCTAAAAGGCTTTCTTCTTTAAGGGAAAGAAGAAACCAAACCAAAAATAGCCTCAGGTCAATGATGGGGCTGGAAAATCTGTCTACTACAGACACATCTCCTTTATCTTGTTTATGCCTCTCTCTCCAAGGGACCCTAGTTTTTGTAGCAGTCTGAGTGGGTGGAAATCAAAATTTTTCTAGGCTTTAGTAATTAATGTAGAACCCAAGAGAATTTTCACATATCTATGATATTTACTCCAAAAAGGTGTAAGTCTCTAATGTGGGATTTCCATGTCCACATCTGTCTGCAAGAATGATCTTTTGAATGGAATGGTGTTGTTCATCAAAGTGCACCAAATTTTGGCCCCTAAATTTTAGGAAGGCTTGAAACCTAGTCCCTTATCTTTATGGGTCTGTTATCAGTTGTCCCTCTCTATCTTTGAAATAACAGAATACTTTCATTTTTCTTGTACTTCGAAAAGATAAGCATATCATAGCAGAAATCATCACATGCATTTTCCTTATGAAAATGTTTTGTGTACAGAGTCAAGATCAACTTAAGGTAAATGAATTTTCAGACCTCTCTTCTCTTGTCTACACATCATTGTCCTAGAATACCAGGAAGCAAATATTAAGGAGCAGGGTGAAGGGAGGTCCTTTTAGACTGTATGTGCATCTTTCTACCTCAGAGTTTTGCAGATGATTATAACCTGACTTAGGAATGAGATGAGCTGTCTTGTTTGTATGTGTAGACCAGTTTGCTTTTCTTCTAAATAAGAAGTGTTTAGGAGAGGGTCCATCAGACATTTTACAGAATTCAAATTACAGATTAAATAGGTTTTCCTTCTTTATGCTTAAGGGGAGAGTATTTATTATTTCTAAATATATCACAGAACACCATAATTACTACTGTAACTGTCGTCTGAGATGCAACATCTAACTTTGCATGGTTATTTGGTACAAAGTAAAAATGTAGAACCAACTGACTCTCCAAATGCTATTATTCTTTTTAATATCATTGTGGGCCTAGGAAAATAAACTTGTTTAACAGATGGTGTGATCTCAGTTTCATGTTGTCAGGTCAAATACTCACAGGAATATGCAGCAGGTGACCACAGAACTCCCTTCCCTCTACTGTTCTACGTTTCCACTCACATCACCTTACTCTCTCACACATCTTTAGCATTTGCTTTGAAATAAGGAAGTTTCAAATATATAGCCTAAACTTGAAACATGTACCTAGTTTCTGAGGTGGTTCATACAATTGTACCAGAAGCCCGTATTTTTTAACTTGCCAGGACTTGTCCAAAATCCTACCCAATCCATCTTCCATGTCCAAAGTCCTACCAGCCTCATCTTCCAAATTTTCCGGAAGCATCTTCTCAGTCATCTACATCTAAGAATGAAACAAGTGCTTTGTATTCACCTTCCTATTGTTCACCTCCTGATCAAACCCATGTCCAAACTCTGACCATTCAACTATTACCATATTCCTGGTATTGGTTCCCCTCCTTCATATTCCTATTGTTGCCACACTCGTTCAGTCCTTGGTTTCAAGTTCTTGGACTGTAGAAGATGCATTCCCATTAAAATTTACTTGGTACACATGCGCATGTGCTCTCTCTCTCTCTCTCTCTCTCTCTCTCACACACACACACACACACACACACACTCTCTCTCTCTCTCTCTCTCTCTCTCTCTCTCACACACACACACACACACACACACACACATACTACCCTGTGAGTCTTCCTAGATATAATTACTTAATGCATTGGCCTCAAACCTTTGCTGTTGCCTACTGCCACGTGCTTCATGTTCCTTCACAGGAATAAGTAGACTGAAATGTTAAAATGTCCTTTGGGGGGGAGGGACAGTGATGGAACTGGAAAATTTGCCTTTACATTTGTGTGTGAGTGTGCATACATACATGTTTGTATGTGTGTACATTTGTTTGTGTATATGTTCACAAATGTGTAAATATATAAATGTGTAAGGGGTACCTGTCATTATGTGCACATATGACCTGACATGCATGACGTGTCTTCCTTGATTGATCATCATTTTGTTCATCAATTCCTGTTAGTCTATCTGTCTGTCTGTGTATATATATATATCCAGCTTGCTCCAGGGATCTCCTGCCTATAACTTCTGGGATTACTCATGGATGCCAAGCCTACCTGGCTTTGATGAGATTGCTGTGGATTTGAATTCCATGCTTCATGTTTATACAGCAAACAATTAACCTACCGACTAGCATTTGGTCCTTTAGACTTTCCTTGGCAATCCAAACAATCCGTGCGGAGAAACAGACTTGAGTGAATGGCATAAGAAAGTCATTGAGCTCCAGGCAACACAAGGCCATTGAGAAAGTTTTGCTCAGATGTAAAGTCTGTCTGAAGATACTGGCTTGTTGAGAGGAAATTTCAGAAAAGAAGGAGAGAGAAGACTACAATGACAACTTCTTCAGTCAAGATCTGCCTGAGAGTGTTGGTAGTGTTAATGTACTCTGCTTGAAAGTTCTCCACAGATGGGCCATTGGGGAAGGTACTTTTGTGTCATGATCCCTTGTTACAGCATTACTTAGAGGACTATCCCAGAATCTAGCTACCATGTGGGCTAGGCAGTTTGGATCCTGCTAAGTCTGAGATGTTTCTAGTCCATACTGCATTGCCTAAATGGACCTTAAAACTGAAAATTTAGAAATACAATATTTTTTAGAGATAAATTGTATACAAACTCACCAAACAATTATAGTTCTCATTGAACCACAATGAACACGTTTATCCGATCCATGTTCCACTGGGAACTGGAATTAAGAAAATCAGTGTGCCGTCTACTCTTTATCCCTTTCCACTGAGCTACAAAGATGTGGGCGTTTAAAAGAGATGAAGCTGAGGCAAAGATTAGGCACCACCCATAGGCATCAGGGAGGTGAGAAGGAAAAGAGACCATGGGGAAAAATATTTCTAAAAAAATAAAGGGCTGAGAAGTAAGGAGACAGAAAAAAATCATAACTACAGCTTCTCATTTCATATTTCTTAAGGTTTTTTCCTACAACTAGAAAAATGCTCCTCATAAAACGTTTTAGCTTAGTGTTTGGAAATCTATTCTGTAATATGGGGGGATAGGACTTTCTGACAAGAAAAAATGATCAGTAAATGCTCCTTATGAGTAAGAAAAATAAGTGTGAAGAAAGGCAATAGTTAATGAGACACATTGCCGGGAACACTCGAGATTAGTGTCAGACTCAGGCTTGCCTGGAAGGTTAGAGCTAGAGCATTTCCAGACAGCTGACCTGAAGTCAGGGCAGACTCTGTGGTTGTATAGCTGAGTGAAAGAAAGGAGCATGGAGATTAAAACTCAGCATTTGTTTCTCTGAACTAGCAGGTGCTTTGGAGCTGGAAAGGCAACTTGCTTGTAAGAGCATCCCACTGTGCTAACTTCTACATCTGAGTCAGGCTGTTCTTCTCTGTTGTAGAAGAAGCCTCTGTGGCCTGAAATCATATCATTTTCCATCCTCTCTAGCTGATGACGGTGCCATAGCCTGGTTCGACTTTAGTTTTCCCTGCCTATGATATCCTATTTCTACAACACAAGAAGCTATTTTCATAGATATGACTCACTCTGATAGATTCAGTTTGATCATGTAAGACCTTTCCGCTCCTTGCTTTGAGTAAAGGCCATAGAAGGTGAGCAGGATCCCCAGAGACTTTTGATAGAGTAACAAACAGTTCTTCTATGAACCACAGCACCCAAATCACTCAGTAATCAACATTTCATCCCTTGGTACTCCTTGACATTTTCTTTTCAAAAAGCAATTATTCTAGAACTAAGAAAAGGAAAAGATAAAGAAAGGGAAGAAATGAATACATTAACATTATTGTTTAAACTCTAAAACCCTCTGAAACTTCAGAGAGCAAAATGAATGGCTGGATAATAGAGTCTAATTCACATCAAAGGGCATGCTGCGCCTACCCACAGTGCTTCAGTAGATAGGGAACCAGGCCTTATCCCCCTTAAAGAAGAGTGGGAGCTTCCTTGATTCTTAACAATTTTACAATGCACTTATGTTGTTTGCTCCTGATTATAACAAATAAGTTGCAGTGGCCTTGGGGCAATAATTGATTAGATCATTTAATAATCCCACATATTTGCAAGCCATATAAAACCAAATGCATCTATAATCCTGGTGCTCTTATGGAAGCAAAAACAGAATCCTCAGAAGGTCAGAGGCCAGTTAGTCTGGTCTGTACAGCAGCAAAAAAGAGATTCTGTCTCAAGCAAGGTGGAAGGCAATAACACTCAATGTTATCCTTTTGACACCTGTGTTGTGTCTGTTAACACACACATATGCACACAGAGACACTACAGAATATATATTCTGATTCTCTAAATGATGGGGTATGTAAGGCACTGTATTTACCTTCACATTTTAAACAACTAGAAAACTGAACAAATATCTATATACAGTATCTTTTCTCTTCTTCTCCCTTACCCCTCTCAGTTTCGAAACAGAAACACTGTATTTACCTTCACATTTTAAACAACTGGAAAACTGAATAAATATCTATATACAGTCTCTTTTCTCTTCTCCTCCCTTACCCCTCTCAGTTTTGAAACAGAAAATAAACCTGATGATCAGGCCTGTGAAATGGCTCAGCACATAAGGAGACTTGCCACCCAGCTTAATATCCTGAGTTCAATCTCCTAAACCAATATGGTAGAAGGAGAGAACCAGCTTCCACATATGGTCCTCTGACCTCCACATATATGCTTACACACAGACACACAATTAGTTAATTAGTTAATGTCTGATGCTCAACCGCATACATTTTATAATCTATAATACATGTAACATATAACACATAGTATATAACATACAACTTACAACATACAATGTATAATATATAAAATAATATTTAATATATAAATTATAATCTATACATTTAAAAATATATGATCTATGCTAACAAGAGGAAAATAACTCTAAAACAACAAAGATGTTGGAACAACCCTCACTACTATTAAACAGGCAGTTATCAGCCACTTCCTCTCTACAGTGATGGGACTGACTTGTGAATTAAAGGGCAAATACATTCAGCCTGCCACAGAGAAACAAGTTCCTTTCCACAGATGCTAAGTCATTCTGTACCCCTAACAACACTGTGTAGAAGTACCTGTTTCTCTGTGGCTTTACCAGCAGAGTGAGAACCAAGCTATTGAGTGTTTACCCATCTGAAGAAATGAGAAGTGATAGTTTATCTTTCAACCACTGTGTGGAGAGTCTGGAGTCTGACCTATTAATCCTGAATGTACTTACCCATCCTCCTTGGATGCAGTATCCTAGTTTATGCTTTATCCTCTCTTGTCTTCTCTTGCAGAGCATTTATTTCATTAATGCTGGGTATGTGCTACTCAGTGAAAGGTCTTGGGAATGAACAGTAGGGCACAAAGAACCCAGACATATTCTGGTTTATAGGTTGGCTATAGTTTGTTGCCAATATATCCATTGTTTGGCTTATAGATACTTTGAATCTATTTGTGTATCAGAGACACACAGAAAGCCAGACATTGTGGTATACATTTATAATCTCAGCAATTAAGAAGTAGAGACAAGATGGTCAAGAATTCAATGTTATGTCTTAATACACAGCCAGTTGAAGGCCATTCTTGGCTGCATGAGTCCCTGTCTCCTAAATTTAAAGCAAAACATACAAAAAGGTACAAAATGTTTTTTCCCTTGGAAGAAGGAAGATGGACATGTTGAATGCTCAGTCAATAACCAAGGAATTAGTCTGCAGAAGAACTTGGAAAAGTGGACCTAGAGATACGCATAAGAAGACACATTCCAAGGAAGGAGACTGAAGCCAGGATGTACCTTTAGATTGAAACCTTGAAAACAAAACAGAACAAAATTAAACATATTAGACCATTAAAGATGAATTTACTTGATAGTCATTTGTATCTGTTGGTATTTGTTTGTTTGTTTGTTTGTTTATTTATGGTAAAGCAACTTGCTTCATTGGATAAAGAAAATAGAGTTGATAACTTCTTTTTACTGGAGCCAAGCTCTACCCTAATTAAAAGACTCAGAATGAGAGACATAAGGCAAGGAGAATCTGCCAAAGCATATTTGGTCTGTTATCTATAGTAGCTGCTATACACAAACTGCAGTATAGACAAATACAATACTAATAGAAGCATATACAAAGTTTTCCCTGGAACTTATCATTGTTGCTCATGAATGTACCATTCTATAGTCACCAAACAATCAGTTGCACTGACTATATGTAGTCTATTTGCTTGCCTCTGTTTTGATTTAAAGAGAACAATTTCATAGCATGATTTAACAGTAATTAAAGAGCCTAGTGAATGTCTTTCTTTCTGATAATATTCCCCTTGCCTCTTCTATTAAACTGCCACACTGTAAAAAAGAAAATCTTGGTTTGAGAAGATGCTTCCCTCTGCAGAAGTGCTATCATACAAATAGAGACATTGGTCCGTGTTTCCTACAGGATTAAATAACTTTAGTTGAGGCTTAGCATGTTAGGCACTGGCCTAAAACCTTGGTAGGTGACAACTTATTGACTGTTTAGGACCCTCTTGGAGATACTATTATGTCTTTTGCACAGGAGAAAAGACAAAGGGTAGAGGAATCTCAGCAGTGCCTAGCTAGTGGTTGAATTACATGAAAAATTCCAGCCCTTATCTACTAACCTCAAAGCCTAGTCACAAAGAAAGCAAATCTCAAAATCACCAGCACGTTTTCTGTAAGAAGTAAATTGCTCCCTAACATAAAATGAATGAGAATATAAACAAGCAACAGCATCTTCTTCCTCTAAAGGAATGAAGTTAGTGGCTCAGCACACATGATTGGGGTGAAGGCATAATTCATCACCATTTTAGGCAAAGCAGTTTGAGGAGGAAAAAAAAGCTACAAACTCCACTGATGATTGATGGTCCTCTGCAGCTTCCTTAAGGTCTCAAGAGCCTCATAAATCTTTGCCCAAAATGAATTTCTTGTTGTATTTTTAGTTTAGGCAATTTGTGATCTTGTTCACCCATTTTTCTAACAAACTCGAAGCCCTAAGGAAATGGGGAAATTTTAAGATTTATATATTTTTTTCTCATTTTCCAAAAACAAAGCATGAATTTAAAAAAGTGTGTTTTGCCAAATAGGTGTTCCTTCTACAAAAGATCAGTGTATAAGATTCAGAATATTCTAGGCTTTGGACTATAATCACATAGCCCCAAATTTCAGGTAGAGATATTAAAATGGAAATTGTGCAAGACTGTAGGCTTTGATGACTTGTTTTGTGAAATGAAATAGATTTCTAGAAACAGTCAGGCACTAGGATATGAAGTTATTGTTTAAATTTGATATAAAAAGGACGCCTACTTTCAAAAGGAAGAAAACTATGAAAAAACCTTGTATCTTGAAAGATGAATATGAATCAGAGGAATGAGACAATCTTACCCTTGAGGGGGTGGAAAGGGCTTTTCCTTTCAGGGCTGCGGATGAAGCATTTAAAAATAAGATTTCGAGCTCCCCTCTTGCAGTGCTTTGTGACTCAGAATTGAATTTATTAGTCTAACAAATTGGTTTTTATAGATGACTTGATTTGAAAACCAAATATACTGCTGAGTTGATAACCTCAAAGAGGGCACACACATAGAGCGTGACTTCCCCTGTGTGTGTTTATGCAGATGATAAAGGATAAGGCAGGGCTGACTCCTCAGCAGTACAGTCCTGCCCACACAGGATCTGATCTGTGTCAATCAGGAAAGGGTTAGATCGTCTCTAATACTCTGTACTGAGGATTCCCATCCAAGAGCAAGTACAAAAGAACAGGACAGCAGACCTGACAGAGAGGGAGGTGGGGAGTACAAGCTTAACCTGGAAGTCAGATCTAGAGGAAAGATTCAGTGATCTGTAATTCTGGATTTATCTCTTCAATGCTTCATGTTCCCAGGCAGCCGAAGAGACATTAACCATAACAATAAATAACCCTTAGCTTTCAAATGAAGTCTGGCCAACCTCTTTGGAATGAAGGGTTTCCTCTCATGCCTAGCCCACTTGCGACTGGCATTCCAGATAACGTTCCTGCTTAGCACACTTAAGCCCTCCGGTGTCTCCTGACTCAGTAGCTACTCAGAGCCCCTCCCTCTTAGCTTTTACAGCTGCCGAAGCCCTGGACCAGGCATGGGAGCTTCTCTGGGCATTCCGGGAATGTCCATAGCTCCTAAAGACTTGCGTGGTGGCCCATGTTTTCAGCTTGGCTATTCCGTTGTTGTTCCTATTCTTCCAGGATGCTGGATTTATATCTAACAACATTCCTACTTTCCCCACCCACCCAATGGGCTGTAACTTGCCTTCGACCGTATATTTATAAAAATTAGCAGTCTGGTAAATGATAAAGCACCTAAACCTCACCTATTCCGTGTTCCCACACCCTTAACTCGTTTGTTCCTATAGCCTGTGTGCTCAAGTTGATGTTAATGAGCCTAAGTCTGTCTAGACAAACTCATATTCTGCCACTACGATTTAATCCATTGCTGCCAGCTTCCTTACTCTGAGCCTAGCATGTTTACTAACCAAGGTAATAAACTTTCCTCTACCTATGCAACCTGTCAAAGCCACTTAAGATTCCCATTCCTATCCTCTCTTAACTATTGCTCTCCTATCTTGTGCTCAATCTTGTCAGAAGTTTGTTATTATATTTAAGACAGACAGAATTCCCAAAGGCCTGACAGCTTCTCCCAGGAGGTCTCAGAAGAAAGATGTGAACGCCGCTACAGGATGCTGCCTGAAAGAGTGCAGTGGACAAGACCGGATACCTTGAGTCAAATGACCTAGCTAAACAAAGATAAGCCATTTCTCATGTCATGGGTATCCATTCCACAGAGAAAAAGCTGTGCATCTTCTGTGCTTGAACGCCGGATTGACAGCCAAAGCCACCGTGGAGACCAGAGACCACAAAGAACTGCTGGCTACTGGAATCTGTCATTCTTTAATAATATAACTGCTAAGTTATTGTTTATTCCTCAGACTTCTGACTACATTGACAGCTAGACAGTTATCTCCTTAGCTAAACTGTTAACACTAAATGCTTCATATTTCCTCTTCTTGCTCTATCACTGTCCTAACATATGCATTCCTATAGATTTGCCTAACTCTAATGATAAATATTCCACTATATGATCCAACCTTCAATCCTATTCCTTCTGCTCCACAAAAGGCTCATCTTAAAGACTGTTAATGTGGTTAACTCATGTTATTACCTCTTTAATAAACTTGTTGGCTACAGGAAACCTACCCAGGTCTACTACTTATGGACCAAGTAGGCTCCATTCAGATAAGTACATCTGCCAAGTTCCCACTTTACTACCTTTCCAAAGGGTGGGATTCCTCTGGGTTTCAATTGTACATCTTAGAAAATTTTTCCTTTCTCCAAAATGTACTTAATCTTACTCCCTACCTGTACTAATGTGTTCCAACATCTTGTTAAGTCCAGGCTCTTGCCACATCCAGGACAGCTCCAGAGAAGCAACCTTCAGATGTCCCAATCTCCTCTCAGCTTCTCTAGATGCAAACAGCTTCTACTGCACCTATTCTCCTGACCTATCCTCAAATGGCTCCACAGACAGACCCTGGACAGCAAGGAAGCAGCCAGTCCTCCTGAGACTGGACAATCACCCCCCCATACCCCTCTCTCTAGGTTCCCCAGAGACATGTCGCCCCAATGTTAGCATGAAGCAGCCAGATCTCAAAGACGACCCTATTCCTGCTTCGCCGTCACCTTTTTATTTTTCCTTTTTACTTAAGCAAATATTGGAGACTGTTGGTATTCCGTCTAAGCTCCACCCCACACCTACCTGGCAATAGCCAGGTATGCCCCGCCCCATAGATCAGGCCCACTATAAAAGGGGCTACTTGCCCCTCCTCTCTCTCTTTGCTCTCTCCCCACTCTCCCACATACTCTCACCTCTCTGCCCCTTGGGCTCTCCTCCCCCCACCTCCACGTGGTCATGGCCGGCCTCTACTACACACACACACACACACACACACACACACACACTCTCTCTCTCTCTCTTCTCTCTCTCTCTACCTTTCTCTACCACTAACTCCCATCCTCTACCCTGAATAAACTCTATTCTATACCATGCCTGTGTGTGTGAGGTCCCTCAGGGAGAAGTGGTGCCTGGACAAGGGCCTTCCTGGGTACTCCCTTCCCCCACATACATGTGCCACACTCCCTTAACCCCCAATCCTCTCTTTTTAAGCCCCTTCAGTGGTCAGGTGTTGAAGTCAAATAGACTTGAATTCTATCTCTAGTACAGGCTAGTACTCTCTGAGCATCGATTCCATCTTCCATGATGGGGGATAACAAGGTAGCTCAATCAAGAGTCTCTCTAGAGAAACAAAACTAATTACATAGAAGGATGGATGGATGGATGGTGGATGGATGATGGATTGACAGACAGACAGACCAGTAGGTGGGTGGATAGAGGACAGATAAAGAAATCTAGTGTGAGAAATGTGCTAATACGCTTATAAAGGCTGAGAAGCCTGACATCTGTGAAACAGAGACTCAGGAGAAGCAGCCCTACAGTCTGCATCGAAAGACAGTCTTCGATAGACCTAGAGAGATAAGGAAGCACACAAAGTCTCAAGGCCTTTTGCTTTGCTAAGATATAGCCAGTTAATTTATCCTGTCCAGGCCTGATTGTATGAGAACACTAATCACATCACAGAGGCCAATCTGTTTTATTTAACATTCGCCTGTGTAAATGTAATTTGCACTAAAAATTGTATAAACACTTAGAATATCATTTGATCAAGTAAACTGGTAGTCAAGTTGATATATACAATTAAACATCATACCCATATAGCATTTACATAGTATTACATTGTACTATTTGTACAACACAGCTCATGGGGGTCTTAAACTACAAACAGCTTTCACTATGATTCTTTCATGTGTCAAAAAATAACAAAGCCATATGTCACTTTGAGATCATCTGTTTTCAAGATAATTCTAAATTGATCTCTTCTCCTCAGTGTCATCTACAGAGATAATCTTCCAGTGGTGTTTGGGGGGAAAAAAGCTGAGTTTATTCAACCCTGTAAAATGATATCATACCCTCATTTCATTTCCACCATGATATCACTTCTGAGACTTACAGAATCATAAAATCTCCTGACCAAGGGTTTTTCTACTTAATATATTTTTCTTCTGTGTATAACAGTGAAATTATGCTTTCTATTTTCAAGATTAAAAAGGAGAAGAAAGGGAGAGAGAAAAGACATAAGAGAGTAGAGGAGGAGAGAGGAGGGGAGGGAAAAAGAAAGGAGGGGGAAAAGGAAAGGGGAGGAGAAAAGTGTGTAGAGAAAATAGAGAGGGGGTAAATTTGAAAACAAATAGCTAGCCAAGATAGTCATGAAAGTGCAACAATAGACCAAACAATTAGTTTTCTTTGTATTAATCTTAAAATTCATAAACCAGGAGTTTGGAGTCTTGGGTAATATTTGTAAGATCCATGTTATACAGTCCTCGGATCTGACTCATGGCAGTTGCTGATGGAGGAGCTACATGGACATCAGAAGGTACGGCAACAAGAGTCCTCTGTTCATCGTGGGAACTATGCCAGCTTTGTCCTCTACATCACTGCAGTTCTTAAAGCAGCTTCTGTAATTCTCCCAGAATGGGTATGGTGACTCTGACCAGTTGTTCTGTAGAGCTACCAGAGCTGCCTTATTCCCCAGAATGAGGTTTATGTGTGTCTATGGTCATACCCCTACAGTCTTTCTCATCTTCAGAAGAATCTCAAATCTTGTTTAGAAATACTTATAATCCAGTTTCACCATGTGCCTTTCATTTCCTTGTATAGAACATTCCACTGCCAATTTCCAAGCAGATGATTAACCCACATGCTTTACTACTTGACTCAGGCAAAGCTCGAGGTCTCTTAAGATAGTAGCTTCATCTGCAGGTCCTCACTAAGGGACAACCTTCACTCATCTCTCACATTCTGCTTTCTGTGATCTTCTAGTCCTAATGTTTCCAGAAATATTCAGAGTCTTCTAATCTCATACTGAAAGGGAAGTCAGAATTATTCACTGGATTACAACAGCAAAGAAAGAAATATAGCAAATTAGGTCTTTGGCTATTTTATAGATTAGTAGTTAAGATGGTAATAATCCTTTGAAAACACAGATCATAAAAATTACTTTGAATTCATGAAATTCATAGGCAAATGGATGGAGCTAGAGAACATCATACTAAGTGAGGTAACCCAGACTCAAAAGGTGAATCATGGTATGCACTCACTAATAAGTGGTTATTAACCTAGAAAACTGGAATACCCAAAACATAATCCACACATCAAATGAGATACAAGAAGAAAGGAGGAGCGGTCCCTGGTTCTGGAAAGACTCAGTGAAACAGTATTCGGCAAAACCAGAACGGGGAACTGGGAAGGGGTGGAAGGGAGGACAGGGAAAGAGAAGGGGGCTTACGGGACTTTCGGGGAGTGGGGGGGGGGCTAGAAAAGGGGAAATCATTTGAAATGTAAATAAATTATATCGAATAAAAAAAATTAAAAAAAACAAATGCATTTAGAATATAAATGAAAAAAATTACTTTGAGAGCATAATTTATTATTATTATTATTATCATTATTATTATTAGAGCCTGTAGAGCCTACCTCCAGTAAAAAGAGCATAAAGTGGAGGGATGGGGTTGCTATCCCACGAGGAACCTAGCATGGGTGTCCTCTAAGAGGCCCAACAAGCAGCCATAAAAGCCAGATGCAGATATTTACACCTAATCAAAGGACAGAAGCCGGAGACCGCTGTGGTTGAATTACAGAAAGTCTGGAAGAGGGGCTGGTGAGATGGCTCAGCAGTTAAGAGCACTGACTGCTCTTCTGAAGGTCAGGAGTTCAAATCCCAGCAACCACATGGTGGCTTACAACCATCTTAATGAGATCTGATTCCCTCTTTGGCTGTGTCTGAAGACAGCTACAGTGTACTTACATATGATAATAAATAAATCTTTAAAAAAAAAAAAAAGAAAGTCTGGAATAAACTTAGGAGGAGGGTGACTGAGTTTACCTGAAAGGGAGGCTGGAATTAAATTAGGGTTGGCGAGAGAAGAATGAAGCCAAAAGTTCTCATCAAGGCTCAAAGTTTAATTTTCAGTTCTGCATTTATATAGGTAAAGACCCATCTGTAGTTTCAGCTGAGCTCTTGTTTTCAAAACAAGCTAAGCCGGCAGTCTTGTTTTTGCAGGAATACTGTGAATGTGGTAAACAGTAAACTTCCACCTGGTCAGAAGACTCCACCCCAGGTGGCCTAGGGAACGGTGGCAAAACAAGGTCTGATTAGCCCACTCAAGGCTGGGGGGGAAGGGTACAGGTCCCTCCTTTGAGTCCTGAAAGTCTATGACCTCCCAGGTCCTTGGTACATTCTAGAGGGTTTCCACACCTCCTCCCTCCCAAAGTTGCCTGTTTCCATTCTTTCTGCGGGCCCTCAGGGTTTCACTCCAGTTCCCTTCCCCAATGCCTGATCATGTTCCCTCTTTCCCTTCCTTGACCCCTCTCCCACTCAGGTTCCTCTCTCCTCTTGCCCCCTATGACTGCTTTCTTCTCACTCCCAGTAAGTTGAGGCATCCTCACTTGGGTCCTTCTTATTAACTAACCTTCTTGAGGTCTGTGGATTGTATGCTGGGTATTCTGAATTTTTTGGCTAATATCCACTTATTAGTGAGCACATACCATGGCATGTACTTTTGGATCTGTGTTACCTCACTCAGGATGATATTTTCTAGTTCCATCCATTTGCCTGCAAAACTCATGATGTCCTCATTTTTAATACCTGAATAGCATTCCATTGTGTAAATGAACCAAATTTTCTGTATCCATTCTTCCATTGTAGGACATCTGGGTTGTTTCCAGCTTCTGGCTATTGCAAAGTTCAAATGGATCAAGAACCTCAACATAAAACCAGATACACTGAATAGAAGAGAAAGTGGGAAAGAGCCTTCAACTCATTGGCAACTCATTAGATCTCAGACTCTAATATCAAGAATTGATAAATTGGACCTCATCAAACTGAAAAACTGTAAGTCAAAAGAAATAGTCAATAAGACAAATCAGCAACTTACTGATTGGGAAAAAAATCTTCAGTAGCCCCCACATTTGATAGAGGGCTAATATCCTAAATATATAAAGAAGTTAGACTAAAAAAATAAAATGAAATGAAAAATAAGTTACAGAGCTAAACGGAAAATTCTAAACAGAGGAATCACAAACATTCAAGAAACACTTAATAAAATATTTAGAGTCCTTGGTGATCAGGGAAATGCGAATCAAAATGACCCTGAGATTCCACCTCACACCAATCAAAATGGCTAAGATCAAAGATTCAGGTAACAGCACATGTTGGCGAGGATATGGAGAAAGAGGAACACTCCTCCATTACTGGTGGGATTGTGAACTGTTACAACAACTCTGGAAATCAATCTGGAGGTTCCTCAGAAAATTGGAAATAGATCTCTATCTGAAGATCCAGCTATACCACTCTTGGGCATATACCCAAAAGATGCCCCGCCATGCCTCAGGGGTATGTGTGTCACTATGTTCATAGCAGCTGTATTTGTGATAGCCAGAAGTTGGAAACAACCAAAACCATAATTTAATTTGAAATAAAAACACCAGTTAGTCATGTAGCTTAGTGGGTCTAGAGGATCTGAGGTCTTACTTGTTTAGATGCCCAGAGGCCCAGGATTCTATCCCTAGCACTACCTAGAATGTGTTGCTGGAGATATAGACTTTGTAACCCTTGACACTCCAGAGGTAGAAATTGGAGAATCAGAACTCTGAGCTCATTCTGACCTCTAATATATATATACATATATGTATATATATATTAGACCCTGACTCAAGCTTTAAAGAAAAGATGGATCTTCCACTTTCCTCTAAATTTAAGGCTGGGGAGCTGGCCCATAGGTTAAATGTGCTTGCTACTTTTGGTGGTTTGAATAGGTTTGGCTCCCATCGATTCATGTGTTTCAATACTTGGCATAGGGTATGGCATTTTAGGAGGTGTGGCCTTACTGGAATAGGTGTGGCCTTGTTGGAGGAAGTGTGTCACTGCATAGTTTGCCTTTGAAGTCTCTTGTGCTCAAGTTCCACCCAATGTGGAATCAGAGTTTCTTCCTGGCTGTCTTCAGATCAAGATAGAGAACTCTAAGCTCCTTCCCCAGTACAAAGCCTGCCTGATTGTTGCTATGCTTCCCACTATGATGATAATGAACTAAGTCTGTGAAACTGTAAGCCAGCTCTAAATTAAATGTTTTCCTTTTTTAAGAGTTGCCTTGGTCATGTTGTCTGTCCCTTCACAGTAATGAAACCCTCCCTAAAACACTCTTCTAACACAGGACCCACATTCAGCTCCCAATACCCATGTCCAAAGGTTCACAGCCACCAGCTCCAGGAGAGCTAACATCTTCTGTCTACACTGTACACTTGTAGTATAGATACAGAGAAACATTACACACACACATTTATATATGTGTGTGTCTATGTTTGTACATAGATGTAGTATAAGAAAATGTATAGTTTTATGGTTGTAAAATAAGAATGATCTGATTGACCTAAAAATTTATATTTATGAATAAGTACCTAATAAAACCTCAAAACATCAAATTATTGATATGTTGAAGAAGTTAATCTCAAATATATGTACATATTTGGTTTAAAACTGCAGCTTGGCTTTCATGTGGTCCTAAACAACTTGAGCAGGGACTATCCCAAAAGCTGTTACCTGAATGTAGACTATGTTCTACTAGCTGGGCTGCCTTGTCTGGCCTCATTGGGAGAGGAAGTGCCTAGCCTCTCAGAGACTTGAAATGCCAGGGTGAAGAGATATCCAGGGGGCTCTCACCCTCACCCCACCCTACCAGAGGAGAAGAGGAGGGGGAAGGATTGAGGGAGGGGGTGTCTAGGAGGGAGCAATGAGTGGGATGTAAAGTGAATTATTAAAAATAAATTAAATTAAAGGAAAAACACACAGCACACATAACAATGTGGGAGAATTCTCTTGACAAATAATAACAGCTAGGTATTTTAAGATAGAGGAAGGTTAAAATGAAAAATTCTAATGAAAGACTTGTGGATAGAATCCAGGAAGTCCACATAAATAATGTAATGACCATTAAGACCTTTAGACTTGCTCTTCTGTCAAGATTCATTACAAAATTGAGTCTACCAAATTTTAACTTTAATTCTGAATTAGGAGAATGCATTCATTATTTAAAAGAAATAAAACTGTAAGTCCACAAAAATATATCTGAGCTTCAGAAGTTTCAAGGGAAGTTATATGATTTGTGCTATTAGAGTTGAGTTGGTGTTAAGGTGCAGAGCTAAAACATGATTGTGTGTGTGTGTGTGTGTGTGTGTGTGTGTGTGTGTGTGTGTGTGTACACGTGCATGTGCACACACACACCACATGCATACACATATAAGGACTCATGAATCCCCATGTACAAACATGAAGATGCTAGAGAAGGATATCAGGTGTTCTGCTCTTCCACTCTACATTTTTATTTCCTTGACACAAGGTTCTCTTTCAACCTCAGTTTAAGCCTGTTGGCCCCAAGCTCAGATACTCCTGTGCTTGACCCCTGCAGCACCGGGGTTATGAGCAGGCACACCCTAGCACAGCTCTTTAGAAAGGTGCTAGGGATTTAAGCTGAGGCTCTTCTGCCTGCACAGCAAGCTCTCCTTCTAACTAAGACATCTGCCCAGTGGCAAAGCATGAGTTTTTAATCACATAAACCAGAGACAATTGATCAAGTCACAGATGAAGTCAGCTAGAAACAGTCAAGAAACCAGGTTGTCAGAGAAATGGAGAAGGGAGTCTCAGGAAACACACCACCACACTATCCACAAAGCTCCTGCCCGGTCATCCTGAGCTATGTAAAGATACACAGGAAAGTTACTGAATGTTACTACAAGAAAGAAGCCAGTCTGAATGCTGTGTAGATGTGAATATATGGCCTTCAGGAAAAGGCAAAGCACTGAGGAATGAAAAAGGTCGCTGACTGACAGGGCTTAGAGGAATGGGGGGATGTGTTAAATAATCACAATACAGTGGATCTTTTGGAACAATGCAGCCACGGTGTATTTGACCATAATGTCGGATGCACATCAGTGATGATTTGTAAAATCCTGAAAAATATTTTATAGCACCCAAAGTAACCCATCCGCAAATTCTGGGCTTGAAAGGTGCTGGTCTGCTAATACAGATCTGACAACAGTGGAGAATGTGTCACGCTGGTGGGGTGCTGACATCAGGAAAGGCTCAACATGTGCTTGGGAAGATAGGGCTTATCTGGACTTTCTACCAACTTTATCTGTCAATCTAAATTTTCTTTGAAATGTAGAGTCTATTTTATAGGCCACATTGTAGTGATAGTTTCAAAGGGCTGTGAAACTTCATTAAAACTTCTCTTGCTATTCCAATTTAGTTGCAGAAATTGCTTATCAACAAAAATAACCCAAAGGATGAGTTTTTTTCAGTGAAGTACACAATTTATTTGAAATAACTTTGAAAGAACCTCCTGCCTCCTCTGTCTTCGTGCTCCTTGTCTGCAACTTGGTATGTCTGTTCTTAGAAATAGAAGCCAGAGAGGGCAGAACACAAGGCAGGAGCATGAGTCCTTAATACCATGAGCTGCCCTGCTAGCCCTGCCTGGTATCTTGGTTCTTTTTAAATGTAGAAGAAAAGTCCAATCCAGCGTTGTTTTGGAACCCTTATATTGTAATTTTCT
Organism: Apodemus sylvaticus; assembly: GCF_947179515.1. Classification (NCBI taxonomy): domain Eukaryota; kingdom Metazoa; phylum Chordata; class Mammalia; order Rodentia; family Muridae; genus Apodemus; species Apodemus sylvaticus. The sequence continues at coordinate 65,273,320 of NC_067489.1, forward strand.
GTTGCTTGCAGCTAAACCAGAACCTAGTTAAAAAGCCTATTCTACTGGCTACTTTTTATTAGTATTAGCCATTCTGTAATCTATGTTTCCATAATTTAAATAAATGGGTACTACTTTAAAACATTTTTTAAATAAGAAAAGAAGCAAATCTTCCTAGGTTTTATAACTGTAGCATCCTAAAAAATACAGAAGGGTTATATTGCATAATTGCTTTATGATTTACTTTAAAATTTAGCATGCCATATACATTACCATGTTTCTATAAATCTTGGAAGAATATTTTGTATACTGTTCATGTAAGTGAGTGACCTCTAATTTACTTGCTGGCTGAGTTGTTTCTGCTCTTCCAGTGTAGTAGATGTCATTGTAAACACTGCATTTTTACCTCTAAAGCCGGGACTTTTAATACCAGTCTAGTAGAGCGGATCTAATTAGGACACAGACTCCACAGCAGTACTTTGAATAAAATAACATTTAATGTAAAGGATTATTGACTACCAACCCAGAAGAGTAAACACTAAGAACAAATAAAAGAACTGTGATGTTATGCCAAGGCTTACCAAGAAAATTTCCCAAAAGAACAAACTTGGAAGGCTGCCATCGCCAGACTGGGTTTTAGGTATCATAATAAGGATGGGTGTGGGTCTGTGGATAGTGGGGAATTCACTAGCTGCATTGATTCCCAGCTGAACTTTAGCTGTCTGTCAAGGCTGATGAGCAGAAAACTGTAGACCCGAGTTGAGGAATCGAACTTACGGGTGGGTGAGTGTCCCTGAGTGTTCTATAAGCAAGAAGCTATACAGGTGAACACACACATACACACACACACACACACACACACACACAGAGAGAGAGAGAGAGAGAGAGAGAGAGAAGCACACTCAAACTAGAAATAAAAGGTCTGGAATATGGCTTCAGTGCCTTTTAAAGACAAGACCCAATACTGCACCAGCCAGTTAATGTGACAAGTTCACAGGGTTTGACTGCACAATATATGGGGAGAAAGGACAAAGGATCTAGAAATGAAGTATAATACCTTGATAACTGACACAGCCAGCATATACTGATCCATCTGACAGAATGCCCAATTTCCCACCTGTTTTTTTTTTAAACAAGAAGTTTATTTAAACAACAAGATGCTTGACTTGAAGGGGAAACTATCATTTTGTTCAAGAGTAATGTATCCCTACTCTTAAAGACTGGTTGCCCTATGTGTAACAGCTACACACAAAAAAGTTATAAAATCATCCTTGGTTTTTACAATGATAAATGAAAAACATTAAAATTCTCCAATTAAATAAGATATGCAGGGTTTTGTTGTTGAGTTCTTTTGCTAAAACAACAAGAGCAAAATAATTTTCTGGAATATAAAGATGAGAGCTGAATGCCCGTGCTGATGGAGAAAGAGGAATATTTTCACTGAACCAATACTTTCCCCCAGACCATTTCCATCAGATGTCAACCAAAACAGAACACTGGCCACTCGTCTAAAAAAGAAAAAGAAAAAAGAAGAGCAATGTGCCCGTGCACATACTCCTGTTACCTTATGAGCAATAAAGAAATGGAAACAGGGAAATGAAGGAATAGAGAAAAGTGTACTGTAGTAGTCAGGATGTAGTGGAACTAAATTGCAGTTCTAATTGAGAATGTATTCTTGGTCTATAGCAAAATTCTGGAAGAAAGTAACAGGTCCCCTTTTTAGTAGACACCTCCCGTGTGCTGTTGGAACACACCAGTCTTTATTCTCTATTTCCAGCTGTGCAGGTGTGTCTGTTTCATTGACTGCTTGCCCATCAAACCAGAACCTGATCTGCCTCAGTGACAAACCCTGTCATTCCCAATAGGCATTCATTAGTTTACTAAATGGTGTATGCCTCTTAATCTTAAACTGCGCCACAGAACCATCTTGCCTTTCCACCCTTAAATTAATATGATTGCTGTTCTCAGCCTTGACTGCCCCCTTCCTTGGGTTTCTCATTGGCCATGGTGAGCACCGAAATCTCCTCAGCTGCCACTCCACAAAAGAGGCACCATACCTACACTGAAAGAGCATACACTCTGCACCAGGAGAGGCAGCAGGAGTGGCAGAAGGAAGTGACAGCAGGTGAACTCAAGCTTGCATTTTTAACATCCCAATAGGAATATCTGATCCTAAGCAATTGGTGCAAATAGAAAAGAAACTGGGGAAGACCCTTGAGGACATCAGTATAGGGAGAAAGTTCCTGAACAGAACACCAATAGTTTATGCTCTAAGATCAAGAATTGACAAATGGGACCTCATAAAATTACAAAGTTTCTGTAAAGCAAAGGACACCATCAAAAGGACAAATCGGCAACCAACAAATTGGGAAAAGATCCTCACCAACCCTACATCAAATAGAGGGCTAATATCCAATATATACAAAGAACTCAAGAAGTTAGACCCCAGAAAACCAAATAACCCTATTAAAAATGGGGTACAGAGCTAAACAAAGAATTCTCACCTGAAGAACTTCGGATGGCTGAGAACATCTTAAAAAATGCTCAACTTCACTAGTCATCAGAGAAATGCAAAGCAAAACAACCCTGAGATTTCACCTTACACCAGTCAGAATGGCTAAGATTAAAAACTCAAGAGACAGCAGGTGTTGGTGAGGATGTGGAGAAAAAGGAACACTCCTCCACTGCTGGTGGGGTTACAAATTAGTACAACCACTCTGAAAATCAGTCTGGAGGTTCATCAGAAAACTGGGCATGTCACTTCCGAAAAATCCTGCTATACCACTCCTGGGCATATACCCAGAGGACTCCCTGGCATGTAATAAGGATATATGCTCCACTATGTTCATAGCAGCCCTATTTATAATAGCCAGAAGCTGGAAAGAACCCAGGTATCCCTCAACAGAAGAATGGATGCAAAAAATGTAGTATATATACACAATGGAGTACTATTCAACCATTAGAAACAATGAATTCATGACATTTTTAGGCAAATGGATGGAGCTGGAGAACATCATACTAAGTGAGGTAACCCAGACTCAAAAGATGAATCATGGTATGCACTCACTAATAAGTGGGTGTTAACCTAGAAAACTGGAATACCCCAAACATAATCCACACATCAAATGAGGTACAAGAAGAACAGAGGAGTGGCCCCTTGTTCTAGAAAGACTCAGTGAAGCAGTATAGGGCAAAACCAGAACAGGGAAGTGGGAAGGGTTGGGTGGGAAAACAGGAGGAGGAATGGGGACTGATGGGACTTCCGGGGAGTGGGGGTCCAGAAAAGGGGAAATCATTTGAAATGTAAATAAAAAATATATCGAATAAAATTAAAAAAATAAAAACATAAAAATAAAAATTAAAAAAAAGAATGCTATGTGGCTCAGCTGCAGATACCTGTCTATCCATCCCTTTTCTATCACCTATTTATCTATTTGCTCTCTGTTATCTATCTAGCCATCATGTATCTGTCTTCTCTAAGCCATCATAGTCATCTATTTACCTATCATCAGTCTGTCTGTTTGTTTGCCAGACCAACAGTTGCTTACTGAATCCACACATCGAGAGTCACATGTATTTTTTATCTTGTTTAGCAGAGAGGTTATGAATCTCTTACTGTTGAGGACAGAACGTCCCCCTCAAAGATGAGGCCTTTGTGACATGAAGCATTATTCAGCCATCCAGAGCAGTAGGGTTCTAATAACCTTGTTAAAGTCCTAAAGTCAACCATCTCTCAGTATTTCAGTTATGTGACCCAGCAAATATCCACCTTTCTTTGCTCCAGTTGGGTTGGGTTATTATATTTTCAGTTACTGACAAAAGAAAATATATTAAGCTAGTAGTGCCTCATGGTTTCACCACATTAGGAGTTTTTGTAATTCCTAATGTGTTTGGTCACAATTTTTCTTAGTAATTGTTAAAACAGTATCTTAAAAACTGTTTATATGTGATATATGGCTACCCATAAATTACTACTACTCCAATGACATATTGATTTATATCAGATGGTGGATGTAGGCTTTGTGCTTTGCGAAGCACAGAACAAGGATGTGTTGACACAATTGGCACAATCCTTTTTCTAGTAGTGCTATAAAGAGCAGATTTGAGAACGGGTAGAATTAGCATCAGTGCAAGATCAACTGGATGTTACAGAAGTCCTAGGTGTTCTCAAAGCACGGAGGATGGACACTTGCGGAAGATTCAGAGCAAGGTTAAGAAAAACTTCAGAGAAGTTTGTGTCTAGACAGACTCTGGGAATGGATTTTCTTTATTAGACATTAATATATCTCTTGCTATGTGGCCAGGACAATTCTGAGCACATTACAGATGAAAACTGACTTAATCTGAAATTATGTTTACATTTCAATCTGCCATTACTATGTGTTCTTGTTTAGAGCTCAGTACAAGATGGAACATTATAGTAGGAGGATGGGCAGAGCCTGTGACTTACCTTATGACTGCAGAGATATGCAACAGAGAGGGGAAGGGGCCAAAATCTCCCTATTCAGTTCAAGCACACATACTTGACCTAACTTTCTTACCCTAGGTCCTACACCCTGAAAGTTTCCCCACCTCCACAATGCATCACAGGCTGATGACCAAGCCCTCAGTTTATAATGTTTATGGGAAACGTAGGCTATAAACTATAACAGCATCCAAGTTGGCCCAGGTCGAAGAAGCATTTATACTTCGAACAGCTCCCTGTGCTGCCATCTATGTGAGAAAGGGAGCAGGCATAAGAGCAGAGGAAGACTTTCAAGAAGGTGAAAAAAATGACAGATAGTAGAGGCAGACTTGGTATGTGGGAGGAAGAAGGTAGCGAGAAGTGGAGACAGATTACTTATGTCTTCCTAAATAATATTCAAGAGTGAGCACTTTGTCCTAGAGTCAAGTGCCACCAGAAGTTTCACAGAATGGCTGCCTTGTGTATACTTAAAGCCACTCAGGCTAAGGTGAACAAAGTGGGGCTATTCTATTAGGAGGCAGCTGTGATGATCCAGAGCCTTCATTCTGCTAAGATGACTTAACAACATACCATAGTCTGAGAGCTAAAATACCTACTTCTCCTATAAGAGGCTGAGGGGGGTGTGTCAAAGATTAAGTCATTATTACCAGATTGACTGTGTGAGAGGAGTCCTTTCCAACTTTGCTAACTTTCTTTGGCTTTCTTGCTTAGAATTCACATAATAGAATGAATGAAACCACCATGGTCTTTTCTTATAATGGCACCAATCCCATCCCAAGGGCCCCATCTTCATAATTTCATTCAATTCTAATTACCTTTCAAGGCCTCCATCTCAAAATATAGTGACAGGTGGTTAGGGCTTCAACATATATATGTTCAGGGTATACATACAGCCTGTGACACTACGTAGTTGCCTCAATGATTTTCGATGTAAAACATGTTTAGGAAGTAAGTTTGGTGACCATAGAAACACCATGATGTGTACCTAAGAGATAAAGAAAAATGATGATACCTCAATTAGTTTAGCTAAATAACTTAAGGGATAGAGAAAGATAAACAAGTGACTATTCTCTTTCTCTGACCCATTTGATGTTGAAGGTATTTGGAGGAAGTATGTTAAGAAGGAGGTGTGTGACTCAGGAGGCTAGGAATGACTTATCAGAGAATAATGACGTAAGACTCACCAGTCAATTTATTTAGGAATAAGAGAAGGAAATCACTTGTGGATATGATACTGAATAAAAAGTAGGTCGCAGGCAATGGCACGGTGACATAAATGAGTAATGGATGGCTAAAGAGGGATATAAAAAAGAGACTGAGTATCCAGGAACAGAAACAGGCAAGGCGTCAGTGGAGGAAAAGTGTTTCCCTCCTCACCTTTTTTTTTTCAACTTCTTAGAGCTGCATTTGTAACTCACAGGTCAAATCAATTCACACAGTGAATTTCGGGTTGAGAACTGATGATTAGTTTAATAATAAGAAACTCATTGGTGACTTTAGTAAGGGCAATTTCAGTAAAACTAAATGATTACAATCCACATTACATTCTTTTGAAAGGTTACTAGGGGGCGGGGAAATGGAAACCCTAAAGTTTCCTCTTCATAGAAATTTGCTGTGAAATGAAAGAGTGGATGTCTGAAGGCAGACTTGAGTGGAAGGGACCTCTTCTGAAAAAAAAATGTGTTGGACATTTTTTAAGTTAATAGGAAGAAGGCAGTAACACTGCAAGGTTTGCATTCATAAGGGGAAAAGGAAACAAGTACTTGGTAAGACCCAGATGAAAAGAGAAGATGGGACCCCAAGCAGAGGGAGACAAATCAACGTTGGTAGTCAGTGGGGATGCCTTTCCTTGTAAGAGGGAAGACAGGATGAAGGAAGGAAAGGAACCAGGGCTGTTCTAGTCATTCAGGGCTTGTGGAAGCCACCCAAAAATCTCTGTAAAAGAATGGAATAGAGAAGTTTCTCTGGAGGGCAGTTATGTTTGGATGCAAGGTTGTCAAGAAGCACAAAGACCTAAGTTGAAGAATTATCTCCACCTATCACCACCAGCATTGGTTCAAGTGTGGAGAAAAAGGTAGCTAAGGAATGCTTGATTGCTTTCACTAGTTCTTCTGCTCCATGGTTAACACAATCATTCATATGTTTCAAAACATTTGATGGTTCATTTTAGTGAGATATTAATTAAATGCTTTGGTTTGTTTTATTATTTTACACATATGAATTTTTTGTTTGTGTATAAATTCACCAAGTGTGTATCTGGCAGCCAAGGGAGTCAGAAGGCATTGATCCTCTGGGACTCTGGATCTCCCAGGACCAGAGCTACAGACAGCTGTAAAAAAAAAACATGTGGATTCTGGGAATCAAACCTGGGTCCTCTACAAGAATGGCAAAGGCTCTTAATCACTGAGCCAACTCACCCTCATTTTAGTAAGATTTTAAGAATTAGTTAGAATCAACTCTCTATAGCCAATTTTAAGAGTGTATAATGTTGCCTTTGGCAGCATTTCTGTTGTCCTTTTTAAAGTTTCCTTTGCTAGCTTAACTACATAATACTCTACCACTGATCTACACTTCCCTCCCCTAAGCAGCCACGAAAATGTGCTCTAAATATTGTAGCTTTATTTGTATCTCTGAAGCAGATGGGTTTAGACATTCTAGTGTGGGTCAGAGTGGGGTTATAGTTGGTGCTGGTACACCTTGAATTGTCTTTTAAGAAAGGAATTCGTGCACCTCCACCCCATTTGGTCTAAGGAAAGTGTTCTGATGTACTGACATTCTACAGAGGTTACATTCTGTGTTTCTGCTTTCTGTGTTTAGCTCAGTCCAATGGTCAGTTCTCCCAGGAGGTGCAGCTGTGAGCAGGTGGAGCACATTTGTAGGCCCTTACAACAGTGCAGCTGCAGAAATGTTGCAGGTCTAATTAACAGTAACATCTACTTCCATTTCACGAACCCTAATTAGTGTGGTGCCACTTTAAATTTGTCCTTTTATATAGCCAGAAAAAAAACCAACACAAATAAACAAATAAAAATCCAAACCAAAACAAACAAATAAAACGAAGCATAATTTGTCAGGTGGGAGAGTGGGCTTGAGAGATAAGGAAACCAAAACACAAGAAGAGATGATTTCATTTAGCTGCACTCTGTAAAGCAAACTGCATCCTATCTTCCTGATCCTAAGTGCATCTAAACACAGCCAGGGCTAAGGAAAAAACAATCACACCTTTGTTCTTTGCTGCCTCAAGCATCTCTTAATTTGAACAAATAAGATTTTCATCCTTCTCCATTTCTTTTCCTGTGACTTCCCGCACAAAACTCTACAATTTTCTGAGACAAAGAGATCCTTGACTGGCAACCACACTGTGCCTCTAAACCAATTTCAGCTTTGCGTTCATGTCACAATGCCCCACAGTTACCCACTCCAGACCTGCATTCGCATTCACCAAGGGTGTTGTGACAGTGCAGAGCGAACAGGAGCATTACAGAGAAACCACTGTAGACATTAGCAAGGCCAGCAGTGAGACATTCCCATTTTTGGAATTCTGAAATTTTTCTTTGAAAGCTATCTGCTAATATTACTTGATTTTAGAGCAGAAAAAGCTGTAAATTTGCCAGACCACATATTTCTTCCCATTCAACGTTATGCCTAGATTATGGGATTAGGAGTCAAATATTCAGATGGAATAATACAGGAATGTAATACTCTAGAAAGCAACCTTCATATCTTAAGAGCTTTCTAAAATTATTAAGATCATGGGTTTATTCTTGTATACATACACAATCCTAGGTATGTATAGTGACATATAGGGGCCAGAAGACCTAGATTCTAGCCCTGGTCTTAGTACTATGTGGGTAATAAGCTTAGTTTCCCATCAGGACCCAACTCTCCTTGGCTATGAAGTAGGAGAGTTACACCAGTAGAGTTCAGTGGTTTATCTTGAAAAGCTTGCTTATTTGATTGTAGTCACACATCACAAGACAGCAAAAAATTATATAAAGGCTTGTAATTTTGGATTATATTTGTTACTAAATCTACTGTGGTAAGGGGATACCTGACTAGCCCATACCATGGTGTCTCCCTCAGAAATTACACCATGCCACAGATCTGGTATGAGGGGGCTTACTTGGGGGAAGGGAGGGAAATGAGGACCCAGAGAAGGGGTAGCACAGGAGTGGGCATGTAGACAGGCAGACAAGCAGACAGACAGACAGACAGACAGGAACAGAGAAGGAGAGAAAGTAGGAGAAAAAGAAGCTGGCCAGAAACACATGGGAACACGGAGAGAGAACTATGGTGGCAAGCAGTTCTTTTATATACCACCCACACGGCAGTGGCTGGTGATGACATAAGCCATTACTAGGTCTTTGGGAGGAATCTAGTGGAATTGCCTGTAAGCTAACAGCAATTATCGTAGGAATTATCGTAGGAAATGTAGCTATCACTCATACAAATCCATATAGATCTCTCTGTCTCTCTCTGTCTCTCTGTCTCTGTCTGCCTGCCTCTCTCTCTCTCTCTCTCTCTCTCTCTCTCTCTCTCTCTGTGTGTGTGTGTGTGTGTGTGTGTATCTTTATGGTGTGTGTATGCATGTATGTGTGCCAGAGCATAGGTAGGTAGAAACCAGAGGTTGATATTGGGTGTCTTATTGCTAAACTGGATCTTATTGAATGGCTAAACTGGTCAGCTTCTGGGATCCCTCTGCCTTGGCTCACGTTCAGTGTTGATTTATAAGTACACCGTACTTTTCACATGGGTGATGGAGATCCCAACTCAGTTTCTTCTGCCTGCACAGCAAGCAATCTACCCACCCCATCTCCCCAGAGTACCTGACTCTCAACCTTTCAGGCATCATTTTGAGAAAAATGGCCATTCAGACAATTCTCCCTACAGCACAAACTACATATTTCTATTTACATGCTCATTTTATAACCTCAATTTGAAAAGGGGAATATATGTTGGGGCTGTGGAAGCAGCTCCATTGCAAAGTGCTTGCCAAGATATTCAAAGGCCTAGACTTGATCCCTAGCCCCACAGTGTAGATCAGAAGGAAGAAAATATGTTTTTCTCTTAAAAGAAATTTCAACCATTTATCATCTCTCGTTAGCATAAAAGAAGCTCCCAGAGAGCTCATTCTCTCCCCTGGTCAAGCTGAGCCCACTTCTTCTTTTTGCAATAGTTGTCAGTTGATAACCAGGTTATTCATGCCTCACAGGAAGACTGATATGATAGTCTAAGAGCTTTGACTGAGAAGCATCCATAGTCTACAAAGTTCAGTAGTGTTGAAGGAATCACCTCAGTGTAGTCCCACTTGGTGAAATATCAGCCTTACAGGTTCTGTTGTGCTCTTGTCCTCTACACAGCTTTTAACCACTGATGCTGGGGAAGGAACGATTGCAGGCAGGCTCCGAGCTCTTACCTGGTGCCTCTGAGGTGATGAAACCCTGCTTCATGCATGGCATCCAGCCCTGGCTTGGTTGCTATGGACCAAAAAGACAAACCTATCACTAACATGTTTGCTACCTAGAGAGGTATGTAAACACGTAAGTGCTTTACACACAAGGCTGTCTATTCTAAATGTTGCTTCTCTAAGGGAATTTCATCTTTTCACAGATTTAGGAGTTAGCTTGAGGACAATGATAAAGAGTATGCATAATATATTCAGCCTTGAAAAAATATCTTAGGGGATTTCACACCAAGAACTATTTAAACCTTTGGATTATGATCATCTTCCCAAGTTTTGTCAAAGATGAGAAGACAGCTAAAATCAGTGGTTGGCAGCTGTAGGTCAGATCTGCCTGCAGCTATTTTAATTTGGACAATGTCTTAGTTATGATTTTTATTGCTGCAACAAAACTCCATAACCAAAAAGCAAATTGGGGAAGGAAGGGTTTATTTGGCTTCTACTTTCCTCATTACTGTTTATCACCAAAGCAAGTCAGGACAGGAACCTGGAGACTGTAGCTGCAGAGGCCATGGAGGGGTGCTGTTTACTGGCTTCCTTTCTTTTAGAACCCAGGACTATCAACCCAGGGATGGTGCCACCCACAATGGGCTGGGCCCTCACTAATATATATAGCTGGATCTCATGCATGCATTTCCTCAACTGATGCTTCTTCCTTTCTAGTGACTCTAGCTTGTGTCAAGTTGATACAAAACTAGCCAGTATAGCCACCATAGAATCTGTAAAATTCAAAAATTTAATTTCCCTATCAGCTCTGAACTTGGATATTTCTGGAAAAATAGATGATGATTAGCAAGTAATAGTATGATTAGGCTAGTGTGAGTAGAAAGGGAAAGAGCAGAAGAAACTCAGCATGGGGTATGATATTGTGAGCTGTTACATATTTGGGCTTCCTCCCACATTCCTGTAACATAATTCTAAAACCCTTGGGATTTTCTGAGTGATAGCTGCCTTTTGTGTTCCAATGGGGTTTACCAGATGGCTAGTTTGAAGGCTAATTGTCACTGTCAACTTGATTATATTTAAAATCACCTAGGATACAAATATTTAGGTATGTTTGTGATAGCATATCCAGAGTTTGATTGAGGAGGGGAAAATCCATTGTGGGTGTGGGCACATTCTTCCTGGTCGGTGCAATGGAACATGCCACTCCCACTGCCCTGCCATAACGGGGTAGATTTCTTTAGAGCATAAGCCAAAGTAAACCATTCCTCCTTAAGTTTCTTTGATCAGGTATTGGGTCAAAGCAAGGAGGAAAATTACTAATATAGTTCAGGATTCCTCAATAGCATCAGGATGGAAAAAAGTCACAAGATTAAGCTGGCTGGTGCTTTGGGCAGCCATGCCCACATTATGAAGCCACAACAAAGGAGCTGTTTCAGAATTCCAGAGCACTTAATACACGCAGGCTTTGATGGTAGAGAGGGCACAGGAGCTCTGCCACCCTCCAGTAACAAAATGCTTAGGGCAAATGTTTTTAATGCACAAGCCTTTGGAGGAAGATTTCAGAAGATGCAAACTTCCACAGTAGGTTCTACATACTACAACTGTGATGAACTCCATTCTGGGCCTAGCACTAAAGAACAAGGGAGTCTGTGAAGGTCTAATATTAGTTCTTCTGTATCCTTGACCTTCTGTGTGTCTTCTCAATAACTTGTTTAAAGGCAGGCCCCAGGCCTGGCAGTAGATGGCCAACACAAAGTGAACTCAGTGGCATTTTGTACACTTTCTCTCTCTCTCTCTCTCTCTCTCTCTCTCTCTCTCTCTCTCTCTCTCTCTCTCTCTCTCTCTCTCCTCTCTCATATTGCTTTGTTTGGGCTTTTTTTGTCTTACTGGCTTTTGCTTGTAGATCATGGTTTATATGTGATTTTTGTAGCCTTTTCTTGTTTTTAATTGTTTAGTCTAGTTTGTTGTTGTTTTTTGAAAAACAGAATAAGAAATGGGTGGAGTTGGGTGTGTGGGGCAGTGAGGAGCATCCGAGAGAAGACATGCAGAAAGAAAAGCAGCATCAGAGCCCATTGTATAAAAATGTTCTTTTAAATCAAGTACAGCTAATTTCAGACCCACTTTCATCCTTGATCAGTCTTGGTAGTCCATCTTAACTGGCAATGAGAATAAGGACAGGCAAACCAGGAAGCTTCTGGAAGCAGAAACAGGAAGGAATGATAAAAGGTAAAGTTTCCAGAAGCCCTAGCCCCAGCAGGGTGTTTGACCCCCGTGATGACCTCTGCCCTCTCACCAGCCCTTGTTCTTCCCTCATGTGTCTGTTTGGTTACAGATGTCCTCCCAGAGTCCATACAGTAGAGTTACTCCCTGTGTGCTTGTTGCATGAGACCCAAGAATGTAAAGCTAAATAGGAGAACCAGAAACTAGACCCCTTCCCCCCCAAATCTTCACTTCAGCACACTTATCACTGGACCCCATTGTAATCCTACCCACTGAAGGGGACTCATCAAAGGAGGAGGGCTGCGAAAGGTGGGGTCCCTCAGAATACAAAACTAGTTGCTTATTTCAGAAGCAGTATCTTATTAGACTTTCTATAAAACAAAGCAAAGGAGTAATGGCAGAATAGGTACCTTCTGCATAGACTTTTTGCTTTTCTTCAGCAGTGATTCTATGTAAGACCTAAGAATTCATCAAAGACAATAAAATAATGTGATACCCAGAACTGCAGAATTAAGGATAAGCTTCAAACATTATTGAAATGAAAATGACATCATTGTGAAGCTGTTCCCTTCACACAGATACAAAAGAACTGTGTGAGCTCTGTTGATTTTAAAGCCTTTGAAGGCATATCTAATTTAATAACCAGTAGACTGTGATTTAAATGTTTTCAATCCAGAGGAAATCCTCAGCAGATGATGACACTGGGTAACATTATCATTCATGTCACTAGAAAAAGAATCTACATAAGAGGTCGGGACACTGATTTCAAAGAGGAAGAAACCTTCTTTGAGAAATAGGCAAAGCCTCCTGTTAAATACATGGTGTCCTCAGTGAGGAGCGCAGGAAGCTTAGTTATGTCTTCTGACTTTTAGGAGCTGGAAACCTATAGAAAGGATAAGGGCATGATATCCACAGGGGACAGAGACGGTGTGAGCAAGAGGCGGTGTGCGGTGGGGGTGCCTCTTAGTTGGTCAATAAAGAAATGGTGTGGTCTTTGTTTTAGATTTCTGGGGCAGAGTTTCAAAAACCTTTGAAATATCCTGAAGGATACTTATGAGCCCCTTGGATATTGACTGCGTCTTGGGAACAAGATGACTCTGGGGGCTAAGGAAATGGCCTGGTGGGTAAAGTCCTCACCACTCAACCATAAGGACTTTGTTTTGAATCCTGAGAACTCATGTAAAATGCCAGTTGCTAGATAGTGAGCAACAGTGACTCTAAGGTTTCTATGAAGAGAGGGGAGACAGAGACAGGAGAATCTTGGGATACTCATGGGCCAGCTGAAGGAGACCTTATCTTAAAACAACATGGAAGATGTCCCATAGTACATGTAACTTCATAGTCACATACACAAACATACACAAATATAAATATAAACACATACACTGTACACACACACACATTTGTTTGTCTCTTGTATCCATATCCTTTATTCATAACTAGAGAATCTTCACACAGAGCTGTGACTTCAGACCAGTACACCCAACACAAGCTGCTACACCTAACTGCCCGAGGACGAGAGTATGGCCTACACTAGTGATGGTGCTCCCTGAACTGCCTGCCACAGTGGCCACACTCCTCTCTGACTTTGTTTCTTTGTCAAAGTAAATATATAACTGTGGCATAACACATGTGGCCGGGTACCACCCCCATCACTGCAGACTGACTACCTCACTCACTGGCTCTTTTATCAAAGCAAGAGCAAGCTCTTATTTATCTCTTTCTGACAATGACACTCTCTGCTTGCAATCCAGAAAAGAGCCAGTATCCAGCAGAAGGTCACCATCACTGCCATCTTGCCAGTGACCTGTCACTTCACATACAAATTAAAAACAAAAAAGAAAGACTCTGGATGAGACTATGTACCAGGATCAACTGTGTGCTTATAGGGGGATTATACTTTGGCTACCTGATGTGTGTGTGTGTGTGTGTGTGTGTGTGTGTGTGTGTGTGTGATGTGTGTGTATGATGTGCGTGTGCTTGAATCCAGCTATAGTTAAGGCTCTAACACACTATTTTCCTATGCATTTATTCATTAAGAAAGTAACAAATCATTTTTAAAAATACAAACAATAAAAGAATGAAAAATAGTTACCAACATTTCCACCGTGAAGGTGGAATTTTATTGTCAATAATTCAGGCTGATCATGCAACATTAAATATGTCAGATAATATGTACACAGTATGATGTATCATAGTATCCAGCAGGTCATAACTACAGCCATCTTGATTGTAGCTGTCATTTTGTCTTCCACGTGACCATGGCACACATCCTACCTACGATAGAATCAATAATATAATCAGCCAGTTTTTCCTGCCATAGATGATTTTAATGGTTGACATGTTGAGACTTTGGAGGAACTGAGGGCATCTAGGTCACTCATGGCTCAGTTGTGTGTAGTTTAGTGTGTGAACTTTCTCCTGCCCTTGGGATGATGTTCCTGTCGTGCTGTCAGCAAGATATATTTCTGTCTATAAGTTCTTTTTAAAAATAACTTACATTTATTTTAAGTGCATTGGTGTTTTGCATGTATGTATGTCTATGTGAGGGTGTCAGATATTAGAGTTACAAAAAGTTGTGAGCAGTCATGTGGGTTCAGGGAACTGGACCCTTGGGTCTTCTCGAAGAGCATTGAGTGCTCTCAACCATTGAGCCATCTCTCCAGCCCACTGTCTGTAAGTTCTTAAGTTACACTCTGGACTCCTGAATTTACCCCCAGTCTCCCAAACACCTTCATTCTTTGGGTGTTGGTTTTCAGTCACTAGAATTTCTGAAACAATCCCATATAATTTTATTGGTGTTATAAATCCCAGAAATGTCCAGCCACAGGCTTTTATAAGAGAAACTACTCCCCAAACAAGCACAAATACATTCATTTGGAACTGTATTTTATGACATCCCATAATTGCAGAGCAGATTATACCTGATACAGTACTTGGATCTTCCCTGTGGGCAGGTTCCAGCCTTGAGGACTTAGGCATGGTTTAGTCCTGTACCTGGAGATTTTGTGGCATTGTCCTTGGCCTTCCCTTGGTCAAGCTGTCCTCTCTGAAGGAGGGGCTAGTCATTTCACTAACTATTCCAAACCAATAACCTAGCCTCAGTTATTTCTCTTCCACATCTTACCTCAAACTTTGACTTGATGAGTCAAAGTATGCACAAGTTTGCACATAGGCCATAAAGCCAACAAAACAAAACAACTGTTCCCGGTAGGTAACACCTTCCCTAGCACCATCAGGAATCCACATGATCAGGCCTGAGAGAGACAATTATCAACTGACCATAACTATATAACTAAAGCACACACCTTCTTATCACCCTCAATTATCCATTCAACCACCCCCCAACACACACTTTCATCTTTACCCTCCACCCTGACTTCTGCCCTTTAGCCCCACCAGGCTCTTCTTGCAAGCAGTCATAATGCTACTGTCAATACCTCAGAAACAGGACTTGGGTTGTTTGACTTCTGTCCTTGCTGGTATTGGCTATACTGACATAAACTCCTTTCCTGATTCACGGCTACTGGTGAATCTCTTTGCTGTCCAGGTCACTTTTGGGACAAATGGCCAGGCCTGTTCTGTTCAGCTCTCTGACACAGAGTGATGATCTAAGATTTGGGGCATATGTCCTCTCGTGTGTTCAAATGTAAATGGCCGGCTACCCTTTTGTCCCCTGGCTGCCATTGGTACCTTGTACTTCCTGTGTGTTCTGGGTCTTTCACTTGGACTTGTGTCATTTGCTCTTTGTGTATTGCTGCTGCCCTATCTTTCATTCTTGTTTTTCTTTTCTCTTACAAGTCAGCTAAACAGGAATAAAGACAGGCCTAAAACAATTGTGTGCACACATCTAAAAGGGATGTGGGGATACTTAATTGATACCATTGTAAATTGTAAATTGGAAGAAAAATGAAGTCAATGGAAATAATGTTGCCAAATCATGAAGTTAACATTAGAAATGTCATAGTTAACTATGATATGAATGAACTGTAGTGTGTGTTTCAAATAGTTAAATGGAGTTTAACTGGGAAAATATTTACTGATTAGTATGCATCGATACCATTCACTACTAAATATCAAATTCTGTATTCAACACAATGTTGACATTAAAAAATGAAGTCAGCTGGGAAATACAGTAGGAAGCACAGGGACACACGTTCTGGTCCCCCAGCACTTGAAATGCCTTTGATAGGGGTCAGAGATATGGTAGAATCCCTGAGGCTTGCTGGCCAGCCTAATCTAATTAGTGACTTCCAGTGTCAGTGGCAGACTTTGGTCAAAATAAGAAGCAGAGCAATTAAGAAGACTTCTAAGGTTGACTTCTGGCCTATCCATGTACAGTGTATGGGCATTCACATACATATAGATGTGCACACACATATGTAACACACATCAAAAGCGAGGTAGGAGCTGTAAGGGATTAAAATGGCAGAAACATCAGGAGTTAAAATAGGAAACTGCACATCCACAAATAGGTTGAAATACACAAGAGTTAAAATGCACATCAAAAGTTACCAAAGATGTGAGACAACTAGAAATCTCCTAAGCCATGGACAGGAATATGAAAACAACACAAGCACCTGGAATCAGTCTAGAAGATGCTTAGTGAATGGAACATAACCCTGTCATGCAAACAATTATGCCAATCCTAAGTATTTGCTAAACAGAAGTGAAAGGAAAAGTACACAAAGACTGAGACATGGTATTCTGTAATAATTTTGCTATATACCCCCAAACTGAAAGCAATTCAAACATCCACTGGACGTGAACTGAAAAGCAAACTTTGGTATATGTAATACTGGAATATGACTTGCCTTAGAGTTTAATTGCTGTGACGAGACACCATTACCAAGGCAACATTTAATTGAGGCTGCCTTATAGTGTCAGAGGTTCAGTCCATTATCATCATGGCCGGACAAGGCATTATGCAGGCAGGCATGGTGCTAGAGAAGGAGTTGAGAATTCTACATCTTGTTCTACAAGCAGCACAAGGAAACTCAAGGGTGTAATTCCTCAAAGCCCGCCTCCACAGTGACATATTTCCTCCAACAAGGCCACACCTCCTAAGAGTGCCACTCTCTACGGCCAAGCATAGAAACACATAAATCTATAGGGGGACATTCCTACTTAAACTATCACACTACTTAACTATGGAAATGAACAAACTTTTTCTAGCTCCTCCATTGGGAGTACTGTGTCAGTTTAGTGGTTAGATATGAGCATCCCCCTCTGTATTTTTCAGGCACTGTCAGAGCCTCTCAGGAGACAGCTATATCACGAGCTAGAGAAAGGTTCCATGGAGCTGATGGGGTTTGCAGACCTATAGGAGGAACAACATTATGAACCAACCAGTACCCCAGAGCTCCTAGGGACTAAACCACCAATGAAAGAGGACACATGGAGGGACCCATGGCTCCAGCCACATATAGCAGAGGGTGGCCTTGTTGGACATCAATGAGAGGAGAGGCCTTTGGTCCTGTGAAGGCTCATTGCCCCAGTGTAGGGGAATGCCAGGACAGGGAAGTGGGAGTGGGTGGGTTAGTGGGGGCGGGGGGATACAGGGGAATGAGATAGGGTGTTTTCAGAGGGGAAACAAGGAAAGGGGATAATATTTGAAATGTAAATAAAGAAGATATCTAATCAAAAATAAATGTAAAAAAATATAAAATTAAAAAGAAAAAGTAAAGAAAAGAAAAAATAAAAAAAAGAAGTGAACAAACTATAAGCACAACTATATTAATAGGTTTCAACGTAATGTTGCTGAATGAAAGAAGACACAGAACAAAACAAAGAAACAAAAACAACAATTGCCTCCGCTTTAACAAAGCTCTAGAAATTTTAAACTAAAATAAGCAGTGATGGAAAGCAAATTGGTGCTTGACTATGAAGAGAAACGGAGTTGGGAAACTGACAAGAAGAAATTCAAGGGTCCATGAAAGCTCTGGAGATGTTAATATTTTGAAATGTTAATTTTTGGATTATTCAAATTCAGTGTGAACATTTTTATTTAATGACAAATATATAATAAGCATATAAACATGTAAATAAGTTATTTAATATTTAATTACATAAGGTTTTGTTTTTGAAAAAAATAAGACATTACAATCTTGGACTACATCCTTTAGAAGCTGAACATTTCCTATAGCCCACAGGTGGTAACATTCAACAGTTTAACACATTCACCTTTACCATCAATATTCTCATGTATGTACTGTTAATATTTTCATATTTTACAAATGGAATAATTTTATCCTGTTTTGAACATTTCAGAAAATTAGCCTGAGTTCAGAGAAGTGGCTCCGTGGCTAAGAACATAAAATGCTCTTGAAGTGGACCTGAGTTTGGTTTCCAGGGTCAGGTGGCTCACACCTTTCCAATCCAGGGGCTCCAACTCCAACTTCTGATACTTGAAGGCACTGTAGTCATAGACACACACACACACACACACACACACACACACACACAAAATCTTCAAAAAAAAAAGTTAGTCACAGCAAAGCATGGTGGTACACGCCTTTATTCCCAGCAATTCAGGAAGCAGATCTGTGAGTTTAAGGTCAGCCTGGTCTACATAGTGAGATTCATCACTTTAAAACATTAATGAATTAGTCTTTTCTAAAGTCAACAAAGTAAAAGTGTTAATGCATTAAGCAGTAAGGTTTGTTCTAATAACTAGCTAGGGGTAGAACAGAAGGGCAAGACAAAGAGAAACAAAGCCACGCTGCAGTTGGAAAATGAAACAGACTTTAACATTTCAGCTGTAATAACAATAAAAATGTAAAGTACTTAGCAAAAAGAAAGCACACACCCAATATCAAAAATTGTAAAAGTTTAAGCTAAATTTGAGGGCGGGGTGGGGGACAAAAGCAAATGCAAATTAGGTCTATATAGAAAATCTCTTATAAATATCACCTGTCAATAAAAAAAGCCGATGGCCAATAAGCTGAGGCACAAAATAGGAGGTGGGACTCTGGCAGGAAGAGAGGGGATTCTGGGAAATAGTGAGAGTGTAGAAAAGATTCAAGAGAGCAAGGGGGAGCCACAAGGAGATGGACCAGAAAGATGGTCGAAAACCAAAAATAGATGAACTCACAGAGACAGATGGAGGAAGAGAGACACAGGAGACAGAGGACATAAACACTGCATGGAGACACGGAGGAGAAAAGAAAGAAGAAGCAGGGCAGGGCCTGAAGGAGAGGTAACTAACCAAGTGGTAGACATAGAATAGCTTAAAGAGTTAAATAAGGTAAGAGCTACTCGGGGAATGAGCCAAGGCTTACGGCCTAGGTATTTATTAATAAATATTTACCCTTAGAGTCATCATATCAGGAGCAGGGATGGGAAGGGAAGACAGATATATTAACAAGGATAGTTTTGGGGGAGATTGATAGTATAGAGTTTATTTTCTACAAAGTATTCTATAAATTTGATAAATAAATCCATCTCACTACAGAGTTTTTCAAGCAGCTTAGACTGAGAACAGGTAAGATCTACTGTTGAAAGACAAGGCAAGTGGGATTGGCCCTGCCCATTACCTCGCTCTTGTGTATAGATTTAATATTGAAGCAACACTGGTGGTCCTAGGAATGATCAGACCAATGGCGTGGAGTAGAGAGTCCAGAAATGGATCCTGTGTCCAAGAAAATAGAGTTTACCACCGAAATTGAATCTCCCAACAATTGAGACTAGAAGGCCCAATGCCATTAATCTGTAAGATGTTTGCCTAGTGTGCATGATCTCCGGAATCTCATTAACTGCATAAAGTGCTACACACCTGTAATCTAAGCACTAAGATGAAGAGTTCAGGGTCACCCATGGCTATATAGTGAGTTCAAGACCATCCTGGGCTACCACAGACCCTAACTCAAAAAAGGAAGGAAGGAAGGAAGGAAGGAAGGAAGGAAGGAAGGAAAGAAAGAAGGGAGGGAGGAAGGGAGGAAGGAAGGAAGGAAAGAAGGAAGGAAGGAAGGAAAGAAGGGAGGGAGGGAAGGAGGAAGGAAGGAAGGAAGGAAGGAAAGAAGGAAGGAAGGAAGGAAGGAAGGAAGGAAGGAAGGAAGGAAGGAAGGAAGGAAGGAAGGGAGGGAGGGAGGGAGGGAGGGAGGGAGGGAGGGAGGAAGAAATGTGTCAACAGAAGACTTTTCTGGATGTAAGGGAAAAATAATTTAGAGCAGAAAGTGTTGCAGTGTTCAATATATAGATATATTAAAACATAAATAAAATTAAAATAATGCCAATATATGTGGAATATTTGTGTATAATTGTCATTTTAAGAAGGAAAATATCCTAATGGATATGCATATAAACATTCTTTATTATAAACTTTTATTTTAATTTATCTTTTGCTTTTTGTGTGAATTTCTGATGAACTTTCTAACATGTGATCATGTATTCTGAAAGATATATAAATACTGAGGAAAAAAAGATGAGAGGGAGTTAGAGTAGAATTTTTTCCCCTTTCCCACTTTGACTAGAGTCTCTCTTTTTGCCTTTCCCCACTTAGAGTATTTTTTTTCTTTCCCCACTTAGAAGAATTTTTCCCTTTCCCCACTTAGGATCTTTCTGCTTTTTCCCCTAGATAGCTTTTATAGGAAACTTTTTACAACTTAGTAATAAATGCCATAATAACTTTTCTTTTTTTCTTTGTTTTTTATTTTTATATATAAAATAAAATAAAAGATATTTGCTTTATTTACATTTCAAATGTTATCCCCTCCTTTCCTTTTCCCCTCCAAAAACCCCCTATCCCATCCCTCCTCCCCCTGCTGACCAACCCCCCTTCCCACTTTACTGACCAGGCATTCCCCTACACTGGGCAGTTAGCCTTCATAGGACCAATGGCCTCTCCTCTCATTGATGTCTAAAAAGGCCATCCTCTGCTACATATGTAGCTGGAGCCATGGGTCCCTCCGTGTGTCCTCTTTGGTTGGTGGTTTAGTCCCTGGGAGCGCTGGGAATACTGGTTGGTACATATTATTGTTCCTCCTATGGGGCTGCAAACCTCTTCAGTTCCTTAGATCCTTTCTCTAGCTCCTCCATTGGGGACCCTGTGCTCAGTCCATTGGTCAGCAGTGAACCATGGGAATTTTGATCCCCCTTGTAAGAAGGACCAAAGTAACCAGATTTTAATCTTCCTTCTTCTTGGGCTTCATGTGGTCTGTGAATTGTACCTTGGGTGCTCCAAGCTTTTGGGCAAATATCCACTTATTGGTGAGTGCATACCATGTGTGTTCTTTTGTGATTGGGCTACCTCACTCAGCATGATATTTTCTAGTTCCATCCATTTGCCTAAGAGTTTCATGAATTCATCGTTTTTTAATAGCTGAGTAGTAATCCATTGTATAATTGTACCACAGTTTTTGCATCCATTCCTCTGTTGAGGGACATCTGGGTTGTTTACAACTTCTGGTTACTATAAATAAGGCTGATATCAACATAGTGGAGCATGTGTCCTTATTACATATTGGAGCATCTTCTGGGTATATGCCCAGGAGTGGTATAGCTGGTTCCTCAGGTAGTACTATGTCCAGTTTTCTGAGGAACCACCAAACTGATTTCCACAGTGGTTTTACAAGCTTGCAATCCCACCAGTAATGGAGAAGTGTTCCTCTTTCTCCATATCCACTCCAGCATCTGCTGTCTCCTTACTTTTCGATCTTAGCCATTCTGACTGGCGTGCTTTGATTTGCATTTCCCTGATGATTAAGGATGTTGAACATTTCTTTAGTTGTTTCTCAGCCATCTGGTATTCCTCATTTGGAAATTCTTTGTTTAGCTCTGTACCCCATTTTTAATAGGGTTATTTGTTTCTCTGGAGTCTAACTTAATGAGTTTTGTTGTATATATTGGATATTTGCCTTCTGTCAGATGTAGGGTTGGTAAAGATCTTTTCCTAATTTATTGGTTGCCATTTTGTCCTATTGACAGTGTCCTTTGCCTTACAGAAGCTTTGCTATTTTTTGAGTTCCCATTTGTCAATTCTTGATCTTAGAGCATAAGCTAGTGGTGTTCTGTTCAAGAAAATTTCCCCTGTGCCCATGTGTTCAAGATTTTTCCCCACTTTCTCTTCTATCAGATTCAGTGTATCTGGTTTTATGTGAAGGTCCTTGATCCACTTGGACTGAGCTTTGTACAAGGAGATAAGAATGGATCAATTTGCATTCTTCTACATGTTAACTGCCAGTTGAGCCAGAACCATTTGTTAAAAATGCTGTCTTTTTTCCACTGGATTTGTTCTAGCTCCTTTGTCAAAGATCAAGTGACCATAGGCATGTGGGTTCATTTCTGGGTATTCAATTCTATTCCATTGATCTACCTGCCTGTCACTGTACCAATACCATGCAGTTTTTATCATGATTGCTTTTCTAAGTGTCCCATTTTCTTCCTGCGACTTCTAATTAGCAGGTTGAAAGTTAGAGCCCAGCAGTTCCTGCTGAGATCGAACAAAGACCAAAATTGTGCTTAATCCTCCACAATTAGGCGTTAATCACCTAAGACAGCAGCGTCTTTCACCCTTAGAAAGAGCAAAAATGTTTTTAGGACGTTCTAGAAGTTATCATTAACATTTCAGTATAGTTAGGGAGCTAGAAAGCCCTGAAATCCTCAGACCTTAAAACCATCACCAGAGTCCTACTCTGTGCCCTCACCACTACCTTCTCTGGGCTGGGAGGTTCCTGGCACAAATGGTGGTGAAACACACAATATAAGCAACACTACATGGGCTCATAAGGGTGTGTGTGCATTCGTGCGTGTGTGTGTGTGTGTGTGTGTGTGTGTGTGTGTGTGTGTGTGTGTGTGTGTTCACATGTAAATAATAATTAAAGAAAGAACAATAGAGAAACTACATGAAAGAAAGGCTTGGAGTTAGAGAAGAGGACAGGTGGGAGGTGGAACAAGATGGGTGATTTAAGATAATCAAGGCATATTATATGCATGTGTGGAATATGATGAAACCTATTACCTTGAAAATTTAAAGAAGAACTCTCAATTCTGAACATCTATGCTCCAAATGCAAGAGCACCCACATTCATAAAAGAAACTTTACTAAAGCTCAAAGCACACATTGCACCTCACACTATAATTGTGGGGGACTTCAACACCTCACTCTCACCAATGGACAGATCAGGGAAACACAAAATAAACAGAGACACGGTGAATACATTTTAATAAAAAAATAGAAATTCCTCACAGGCATGCCCACAGGCCAACATAATCTAGACTATTCTTCATTGAGACTCCCCTTCTGGGTGATTCTACATTGTGTCAAGTTGATATCACACAGGGTCTCTCACTCATCCTGGAGCTCCTTCCTTTGGACTCAGCTTCTAGCCAGCAAGCCCAAGTGATCCTCATGTTTCCTCCCTGCTGCCCTTCCAGGCCAGTGCTGGACTACAGGCATAACTTTGTACATGTGGATTTGAACTCATGTCCTCATGCTTGCAGAGCAGACATGGTAACCCACTGAGCCATCTCTCCAGCTCCATATTTTCTTATTTTCTTCAGTTTTATATCTGATTGTTTTGGGAGTTGGAGATTCACTTCTACATGTCTTTAATAAACATTTTTGGGTTTTTTAGCTAAAAGAATGGATATGCAGAACACAAAGCCTGAGGCTACCTGCCTACTTTGAGTTATATGTAAGGAAAGGAAAGTTGTTACTATATAAACAAACTAAAACATAGCTTAGGGATATGTTTCCTATGTGAAATAAGCAGGTTTCAGTCAATAGCAAACAGCTAAGCCCATCAATTATTTGCAGCTAAAGGATAAGTCCACGCCCAAATACTGCAGCAGATTAACTATAACCAGTTGGGCATTGTTGATGTTTTATTCTGTTCCCAGATCTATAAAGGCAGGCTGCTGTTTGTCTTTGATGTGATTTTGACTTTTTCCTTTCCTCTTCTGTCATTTTACCCTGTGGCCACATACTTGATTGGCATCTTTGGAAATATCCCTTGCTTATTCTCACCTCGTGTGGCTTAAGTGTGGAAGACCCCGACCAAAGAGAGCCAGACTCAAGCTTGGAACTGTGGCAGATATTTCCTGAGAAAGAGGTTCTCATGTCTCCAGAGTGGGCGAGATGTTAGAAGAAAATACAAGCCCTGCTATGTTGTTTAGGAATATAGTGAAATTCAACACCCTGAACATTGTTCCAGAGGGTATATAGAGGACAGCTGTACAGTGCATGGAGGCCAGGGAGAGGGAGAGAAGGAGAGAGGGAGACATACAGACACGCCACATATACACAGAGACAGACAGGCAGACAGACAGAGAAAGACACAGACAGACAGATATATACACAGAGACAGACAGACACATCACACAGAGGGAGGGGGAGTGAGGGAGGGAGAGAGAGAAAGAGAGAGTCAGAGAAACAGAAACAGACAGAGAGAGCATCCAATCCCTCTTCACAAGGCCCTACCTTTTAAGGTTATGACAGTTCCCAAGAGCAGCAGCCTAGCAACCAAGCCTTGAGCACATTGCATTTCGGGAACATTTAAACCATGACAAGGTGAGGTCCAGGGAGAGAATGAAGGCGGTCAGCTCAGACTGATGTCCTCAAATCCCACTGCTGATAGAATCTCCTGGGGTGGTTGGTACAAAATAAAACATTTCAAAGCCTCACCTAGGCAATGTAATCAGGTTCTCTGTGGGACGGAGCCATGAAGAGACGATTTCACAGAAGCCCAGGATTCAGAATGAGTGCTTTCTTAAACACTTCTTTCTTCGGATCAGTAAAGTGAGTATCTCAAATCAGAATTTGAAAGCAATGATTTTTTTTTTTTTACATAGATGTCACTGATCTTGGAGGAAGATATTAGGGCTGTCCAGGAAGGACAAGTATGGCTTTAGCTAGTTTGGGGGTCAAAAAGAAAGTGTGAAAGGTTAAGAACAGTTGATGGGGGAGGGGAGCTAAAAACGAATGGCCAAGGAAACAAATGCCTGTCATGTTTTTGCTTATGAACCCTGAGATCACATGACAGGCAGTACTGAAGATGACGGGGAGCTAATGCAGTGACATTGCAAATTTGAAAACCTCACAAGCAAGACAAGGAGAGTGGGGAGGCCCACTCAGGAAAATTGGTCACACAGAGTTGGATAATGGCTAAGAGGACTCAATGGCAGAGATGAATAATTGATTCTTCTTTCAAGGAGCTCTGGGGATGACATCACATCCCCATGTTACTTCTTTATAAGAGGGTTTAAATGGTTTCTTTATACTCTCATGTTATGGTTCATCTATGATTGGCCCAGGGAGTGACCCTATTCGTAGGTATGGCCTTGTTGGAGTAGGTATGTCATTGTGGGTGTGGGCTTAAGACCCTCACCCTAGTTGCCTGGAAGTCAGTCTTCTACTAGCAGCCTTCAGATGAAGATGTAGCCCTCTCAGCTCCTTCTGCACCATGCCTGTCTGGATGCTGCCATGTTTCTGCCTTGATGACAATGGACTGAACCTCTGAGCCTGTAAGCCAGCCCCAATTAAATGTTGTCCTTTATAAAACTTGTATTGGTCATGGTATCTGTTCATAGCAGTAAAACCCTAACTAAGACAACTCATGAGGAAATTTGGGTGTTGTGCTATGTGTATAAAACTGTTCATTTGTCCAGGGTCAAAGAGAAAAAAATATACTTATATAAACTTAATTCAAAAAATTTCAGAACTTACAGGGCAGGAGGGAACTAGAAGACACTTAACTATAAAAAATATTTAATGTAGGGAGATGACTCAGGTGGTGTCCTAGTTAGGGTTCCTTTTGCTGGGACAGAACACTAAGACCAAAGCAACTTGGGGAGGGAAGAATGGCTCACACTTCACATTGCTGTTCACCAAAGGAAATCAGGACAGGAACTCACACAGGGCAGGAACCTGGAGGCAAGAGCTGATACAGAGGCCATGGAGGTGTGCTGCTTACTGGATTGATCGCTTAGCTTACTCAGCCTGCTTTCTTATAGAACCCAGAACCACCAGTCCAGGGATGGCATCACCCACAATTGGGCTGAGCGCTCTTCCCCCATATTAATTACTAATTAAGAAACTGCCCCATACACTTGCCTATAGTCTGATCTTATGAAGAAATTTTCTCAGTTGATTCTCTTCTGGTGACTCTAGCTTGTGTCAAGTTGACACAAAACTAGCCAGGACAGGTGGGTAGTTGTGACAGGTTGTCACACAAGCATAAAAGCCTGAGTTCAGAACCCCAGAACTCCCCTAAAAAGATATGGGTTGGACCACACACTTAGAATCCCAGCACTTGAAAGGCAGAGGAAAGAGGACCCTAGGGCTTGCTGGACAAGCAGTCTAGCTTAATGGGCCAGTTCCAGGTTCAGTGACACAACCTGTCTTTAAAAACTAGTGGGTGAATGACTGAGGAAGACAGTCAACGTCAACCTTGGCATATGTAGTCATACTCAATATATGAACACACATACACATACAAGCATGTACACACATGCACATATTTTAAAAAGGGAAACATTTCATCTATAAATAGTTTTAAATACAACTCTAGGCCATATGAGCTGTGAAATAGGCACACAATGTTGTATCTACAGAATTAAGAACTCAAAAGCAATTCCTTAATCTGCCCAGACTGGAGACACTCTTTGTAGGTATGGTGACCTTTCAGCTAAGCTTTAAATGTAAGTGAGGCCTCATAAGCATAGCCTCGGAGATTCACATATAAAGAGGAAGGAGAGGTTGCTGAGGCAACAAGGTGTATTCTTATAGGACTGGCTTAAGGGGCCACTCAATGCCACATCAAAGACTCTGGGAGCAACAGGGAGTCCTGAAGATGGAAGACAAGAAGGGAGGAGGGGGGACTGGCAGTGTCTCAAGGTCAGAATCTAAAGGTTCTACTTCAGAGCAACTGATTAGCAATGACTGTAATGATTGGGACAGCTAAAGGCTGGGGAAGGCAGCTTTGTGGATGACTGTGAGAGGCATTGTGGAAATAGCTAGTTGAATAATAGTTGAATGATTGGATCCAGGAACAATAGTGGGGAAAATAAGAGGTGGTTGTGTAGGGTTTTTTTTTTTAATTTTCATTTTTTATTATTGAATGTGTGTGTGCAAACACATACACACACATGTATGTGAGCGTAGGTGTCCTTGGAAGGCTGGAGGGTGGCTGTACCTTCCTTCTGCTTTAGGTGACTGTGTCTGCCACGCTGGCTGTCCTGTGAGCGTCTGGAGAGATCATGTCTTTACCTTCCATCTTACTGTAGGACTGCAGAAGCATGCAAGCTTCTGTTGGGCTTCACGTGGGTTCTTAGGATCCCAACTAGGTCCTCACACTGCATGGCATTGCAAATACAGTGCACCACTTCCACAATGCTTTAATTTTTATTTCTAAATTAGTATTCACTCACCATAAAATCACCAGGAATTAGCCATCATAATTATTCTGATATTGTCTTATTTTTCCTGTGGATATTCCTTCCCATCCTTTCTTCCTTTCCTCCCTTCCTCCCTCTCTCCCTCCCTCCCTCTCTCTCTCCCTTCCTCCTTCCCTCCCCTCTTCCCTCCCTCCTTCCCTCCCTCCATCCTTCCCTCCCTCCTTCCCTCCCTCCTTCCCTCCCTCCTTCCCTCCCTCCTTCCCTCCCTCCATCCTTCCCTCCCTCCTTCCCTCCCTCCTTTCCTCCTTCCTTTCCTCCCTCCACTCTTCCCTCCCTCCCTCCTTCTTTCATTCCCTCCCTCCATCCTTCCCTCCCCCTCTCCTTCCTTCCTTCTTTCCTTCCTTCCTTCTTTCCGTCCTTCCTTTCTTCCCTCTCCTCTTCCTAGATTTTTAATTGAAAAATAATATACTTACAGAAAGCCTCAAAAACCCCAAGTGTATAGTTAATAAGTTATTAACAATAAAAAAGAAAAACACGGGGCCTCCAGAAATAGGTTAGCAGTTAAAATCACTGGTTGCTCTTCCAGAGGATCTAGGTTTAATTCTTAGCATTCATATCATGCCTCACAACTATCTAGGATTTCGGTACCAGGCAATGGAACTGTCCTTACATGGATACCAGACTTGCAGGTGATACACAGACATGTATATGTATGTGCAGGCAAAATATCTAAATATATAATAGTAGTAGTAATAATAATAATAATAATAAATTTTTGATGAATACAATGAAGTAACTACTAGCCACATTTCATAAATCTCTGCACCTTAAGCCCTCTCAGCTGCCTATTAACTACTAAGTGCTTATCTTTACTCCCTTAGTACTGACCACAACCCTTCCTTCCACCGAATACTGCCAATGGAGACTTATCAATGATTTTTATGTGTGCTGTCTTGTATGTTCTTGCTGCCTACTGTTTCATTTATGGCATGAATGGAGGAATGAATTCCTTCATTCTAGTGCTCACATGCACCTGAGTTATCTTTGGCTTCTGTCTTGTATTCGACTCTTGAAATCCAAATACAATCTTTCAGTATCATATACACCCAGGACTGCTGATCACTGAGTATCTATTATCTTCTCACAGACGTGGAGACTTTCCCACAGTGTACTGCTCTGCTCTCTCGGCAGCTGTGAGAGGTTCCCCATCTCAGACCCAGGAATGCCAGCCTTCTTCATTTTGACTCCAGTGAGTGTTAAATCTGCAGTGGTATTCATTGGTGTTTAAGCTACATTTCCTTTATTACCAGCAGCAGGGTATTTTTTTGTACTTCCTGCTCACTGGCAGTGAAGTATGCATTCACACCTTTCCCTATTTTCACATTGAGTCATCTTCTGCATTGGGAGAAACCCTTGTATATACTGGATAGGAGCCCAATGTCATTGTTTGCATTGAATCTTCTCTGTGGCTGTCCTTTACATTGTTTTGTGATGTGTCTTTAGATGCGAAGAGGTTCTGGGTTCTAAATGCTGCCCAGGGCACTGAGTTGTCCTTTATGTGCACTGTTTGGCTCTTGGTCATGAAGTATGTGCCATTCTCCCCAGGAGGGACTGTATTACTGATGCTTTGCTGACAAATCCCTTTCTCAATGCTCATACCTATAGACTAGCCACTCTCACCCTGGGCCACAGAAGCCTCTTTTTGTCAAGTTTGGTGTGGAGATTTACAAATGATTGACATGCTGGAAATTAGTGAGTGTGTTGGTTTCAAAAGAGATATCTTGATTCCATTCTGAAAGGCCCAGAGTAAGTCTGAAGAAAGTGCTGGAAAGTATGCAAGACACACTGTTTGGGAAGGAGCACTAGTAATGCTATCTTCAGGGCCATTGTAATCATAGACAGACAGTAAGTACACACAGGATGAGCACCCGCACATGTGCATACACACACACACACACACACACACACACACACATGCACACACACCTAGAACATAGAGCTAGAAAGGGTTAGTTGGCAGAAAGAAGAGAGTCAGTGAAGGGGGTAGGGGAAATGAACTGAATATATGACCACAGTACAATCTATACATGTCTATATTTGTCAAAAATAAAAAATGAAGTGTCTGCCTATCTCAAGGTTAAATAACATTGTTCTAGAAAACTAGAACAATGGTGCTTTAAGATATCCAGTCGGGCAGTGGTGGCTCATGCCTTTAATCCCAGCACTCAGGGTAGAGACAGGCAGATCTATGTGAGTCTGAGGTCGGTCTACAGAGCTAACTCCAGGACAGCTAAGGCCACACAGAAAAACACTTTCTTGGAAAAACAAAAAACAAAATGAAAACAACAATAACAACAACAAACAACAACAAAAAGAAATTCAGTCACTAACCATTTTTTCCAGTGGTCCTTAAGAAAGAATCCCCAGCTGGCAAGATCAGCTGTATGCCAATGCACAGACCACCACCTGAGCTGGATGGGAGCCTGGTGCCTACGTGTTTAAGGTGGTAAGAAGATCTGAAAAGAACATCTGTCTGGGTCACTGCATAGGTTTACCTGTATTGAGAAGCAAAAAGGCAGAGGAAAACACACAATAAACAAAATCTGGAAGTAAATATTATGGGAGAACTTGCTTCTGCCACCTAATCTACCCACCTGGAATTTGTCCTAAGTAGTGAATGCCCGTGAGGATTTCCCACATGCCTCTCCTCTCTCTAGTTATGTCTGAGCCATCATTAAGGTGGCGTGTGTCTACACAGATACATCTTCCTGACTGTGTTTTCCCTATGCCTTTCCTAGTTTGGAGATAGTTTCTATTTATTGCTTTTATACCTCACAAAACTAAATAGTAAAAATTTGCATTATTTTTGTTGCCCTTTAAACTCTATAAGTTACTCTAGTAACCCATCTTTTCAAAAGTTAAGTCTTGCAAAGAATGTCTGAAGTTAATTTTTTTTAAATTTATTTACTGATAATATTTTTCTGGGACATATTTTTTGAAGGCTTTTATTTAAAAATATAATTAAAATATTATAACCCATTTATATAACCATTTATTTTATTTTATTTTTGGGGGGCCTTGGATATAGAGAATCATTTTTTAACAAATGTAGCCATATTAGAATTTTTTAGATTAAGTAATTTAAATATTAAGTTGCTTTTTAAAATCTGAATCATTATCCCCTACAAAACATTTAGTACTTTCCCCCAACTAGTTTGAGATTTTTATCCTGAAACCTATAGTTCTTTCATTCACACTCAGAATAAAATTTATTTGATTACAAGTGAAATTAAGTCTTGTGGAACTAATTAGGATTGCAAGCTGGGAAAACACAGATTTAGGCCTGCAATAAGTATTTCAAGGTTCTACAGACAGGTGACTGACTGACTGTATTACAGCCTAAGTAAACCTTTTTTTCACTTATTAGTAAAGAATTACAACTGGTACTAGGAAACACTAAGTCTTGTAAAGAAAAGATTTAGCCAGTCTCAGTATATGGATATTTTGAAGTTCAGCAGGAGTTAATACAAGCAAGGGAAGTCTTGTGGAAGAGTTGGGGGAAGGATTGAGGAACCAGAAGGGGATATGGAAGCCACAAGGAGACCAACAGAGTCAACTAACTTGGACACTTAGGGGCTCCCAGAGCCTGAACCACCAACCAAAGGGCATACAAAGGCTGGACCAAGTCCCTACACACATATGGAGCAGAAGTGAGTTTGGTCATCATGTGGGTCTCCCAACAGGGAGCTGGGGTGTTGTCTGCCTGTGGATCTCATTCCCCTAACTGGGCTGTCTTTCCTCACTTCAGTGAGAGAGGATGTACTTAGTCCTGCAGTGACTTGAGATGACAGGGTGGGTTGGTTTTCTGGAAGGGACCTCCCAATCCTAGGAGGAGAAGGGGAGGGTTCATGTGAGGGAGAGGACTGGGAGGAGAAGTGTGTACAACTGAGATGAGAAAGACAGACAGACAGAAAGAAAGAAAGAGAGAAAGAGAGAGAGAGAGAGAAAGAAAGAAAGAAAGAAAGAAAGAAAGAAAGAAAGAAAGAAAGAAAGAAAGAAAGAAAGAAAGAAAGAAAGAAAGAAAGAAAGAAAGAAAGAAAGAAAGGGGAAAAGTGTAAGCAAGCAGGGTGTTAGGGCTCTGAGGTCTGGTCCACCCAACAATCAATTTGCACCTAAGTCTGCAGCCCACTGCCAGCTTTGTTTGGTGGCACAGGTTTATAATCCTAGTGCTTAGGAGGATGCAGGTTTGAGGTCACCTGGTTACATAATGAGGCCAAGGCCAGGCTGAGCTACACAAAAGCCTGTCTCCTTTTCCTTTGGTTTTGGTTTTTTGAGGCAGGGTTTCTCTGTGTAGCCCTGGCTGTCCTAGAACTCACTCTGTAGATCAGGCTGGCCTTGAACTCAGAAATCCACCTTGCCTCTGCCTTGCAAGTGCTGGGACTAAAGGCATGTGCAATCACTGCCGGGCCACAAAAGCCTATCTCAAAAGAGCAAGCTGTATTCATCTGCAGGCCTGTCTGAGTGCTCACAAACAATGGTCTCCACCTCAGATGGAGATATTCAACTGAAAGATACTCAATATGGATTCTTTCCTCAACCTCCAAGATTTTCTTGATTCATGTCTTTCATCCATCTGATTTTTGTGTCATTTTTGCCCCTTTTGTTTCTTTATATGTCATACATTTCATTAATACAAAGTTCCCAGGTCAGTTCTTCCATTCTACCTGAGGAACTTTAATTCTGGGAAAACCTTTTAAGTTCCTTTAGTGTTGCAAGACTTTCCTTCTTGGGGAGATACAAATGTTGATACCCTCCTTATAAAGTGCCAGTGACAAACCAAAGTAGGATTCCTCTGAAGTTCACCTGGGAACGTGTCATAGTTACTTTTCTATTGTTGTAAAGAGATACCATGACCTAGGCAATTTGTAGAGGAGTTTATTGGGCGTTTACAATTTCAGAAGGTTAGAGTCCATGATCATCAAGGTAAGGAGCGTATCAGCAGGCAGGCAGGCATAGGGCTGGATCACAACTGAGAGCATGCATCTTATCCAAAGCAACAAAGAGGTCTGACTGGGAATGACATAGAATTTTGAAGTTTCAAAGCCCACTGTCACACCTCTAAGAAAGCTATATACTTCCCAGACAGTTCCACTTACTGGGATCAATTATTCAACTACATGAACCTATGGGGGCCATTCTCATCCAAATCACAATAGAACCAAAGTGTTTATTTGGCTCTGCAGAAAGTACAACTGAGGAGGCCACTTCTAAGAACATTGGTAACCCAAAGCGCAGCACTGGAAAGTCTGCATTCACTGTAGAGAACGACAGTTTCATAGCCACACAAGCGAAGCCCTCCTTTCTCTACCTTCCCC
This sequence comes from Apodemus sylvaticus, assembly GCF_947179515.1. Lineage (NCBI taxonomy): Eukaryota > Metazoa > Chordata > Mammalia > Rodentia > Muridae > Apodemus > Apodemus sylvaticus. Next base: position 65,306,099 of record NC_067489.1, read on the forward strand.
AGCCTATATACTCTAGCATGTAACCACTTATAATTAAGGTTGAATCACATAACTAATGGTTGGGATATACACAAAGAGGGGCTCAAGTCTCAGGTGGGGCTCTAATGTTCTTCCACGGCTTGTGATGGTCCCTTGCAAGCAGCCCTAGTGGATATAATAAAGAAGGTAGCTGTTCTGCTTAGAGGAGAATACTCTACCACATCCAGACAACTGATGGAGTAGCATCTCTCAAAAACTCAGGTGACAGCAGATGCTGGAGAGGATGTGGAGAAAGAGGAACACCCCCCCACATTACTGGTGGGATTGCAAGCTGTTACAACCACTCTGGAAATCAGTCTGGTGGTTCCTCAGAAAATTGGAAATAGTTTTACCTGAGGACCCAGCTATACCACTCCTGGGCATATACCCAAAAGATGCTCCAACATAACAAGGACACATGCTCCACTATGTTCATAGCAGCCTTATTTATAACAGCCAGAAGCTGGAAACAACCCAGATGTCCTTCAACAGAGAAATAAATACAGAAAATGTGGTATATTACACAATGGAGTACTACTCAGCTATTACAAACAATGACTTCGTGAAATTCATAGGCGAATAGATGGAACTAGAAAATATCATCCTGAGTGAGATAACTCAGTCACAAAAACCCACATATGGTATGTATTCACTGATAGGTAGATATTAGCCAAAAAGAAGCTTCGAATACTCATGATACAACTTACACACCATATGAAACCCATAAAGAAAGAAGACCACACCAAAGCATGGATGCTACATCCTACTCAGAAGGATGAAGAAAATAATATCAGAAGTGCAGGAACAATGAGTATAGCAGAGACTGAAGGAAAAGCCATCGGAGATTTGCCCCCCTTAGAGATCCATCCCATCTGCAGACACCAAACCCACACTCTATTGCTGATGCCAAAAAGAACTTGCTCACAGGAGCCTGGTATAGCTGTCCCCTGAGAGGCTCTGCCAGAGCCTGACCAATACAAATGAGGATGCACAAAGCCAAACTTCTGATTAAGCTTGGGGACCCCAATGGAGAAGTTAGGGCACAGAATGAAGGAGCTGAAGGGGTTTGCAACCCCATAGTAAGAACAATATTAACCAACCAGACTCCCCAGTGGAGGGAACCATGGCTCCAGCTGAATATGTAGCAGAGGACTGCATTATTTGGTATCACTGAGAGCAGAGCCCCTTGATCCTGTGGAGGCTTGATGACCCAAAGTAGGGGAATACTAGGGTGCTGAGGCGGGAGTGAGTGGGAAGGTGGGGGAGCACACTCATAGAGGCAAGGGAGAGGGAGGAAATAGGGGAGTTTGTGGAGGGGAAACTGAGAAGGGGGTAACATTTAAAATGTCAATAAATAAAATAACCAATAAAAAATGAAAAAAAAAAAGAAAGTCATCCCATAGTAAAGACAAACTAGGTTCATCCAAGTTCATCATTACACGTTAGTTTCTCAAGGATTTGGGTTGTGCCCCCACCTGTATCTTGACTACAAATTGTTCTATATTTCCTATTCCAGGAAATGGCAGCCATGTCTTTGTTATAACCATCTTGCAACCCTGCCTTTGTTTCAAAAGGTTTTTTATGACTACCTTAAGACCACTTTGCATTCATGTGTTTGTTTTAGCAGATTGTTTTGAGTAAGTTGTTATGGTTATATGTTCTGTCATATTTTGCTCACCATATCTTCATTTGGAAATTTCCATCCTCTTAGCTGTAAATGCCTTACCTTCTTAGTGCCCAGTGCTGACCTGGATCATGCTTTATTGGGAGGCAACTCATGTACTGGAATTTTTCTTAAAAGCATGCTTTAAATAATTGCTTGCTTTAATTAATTTAGCCATGATGATTTGGGTCGGTCCTCTTTTTCCTCCCATCTTTGGGATTAAGAACAACCTTACCCATTTTATGTCTTACCTTGATCTGCTCTTTATCTCAGCCTAATGCTGGTTCCAGAGAAATCCTATATTCCTAGACCCTTTGCTGTGCAATGCCTTAGGGCTAACAGCTAGCCACTCTGAAAGACTTCCTGTCCATGTCAAGACCATTTCCCGTTTTCTTCGTTCAAATTGATTTGAATTTTCCCCCTTATCATCATCTTTGAAGGAAAGGTACTTATTGTCGTTGACATCAGGAAACATGTAAAGATTCAGGGACATAGAGGATCCATAGCAAGCTGGAAATCTTCCAGCACTGTGACTGAGAAGACCTCAGCTGTCAATCTAAATATCACAGTCTCAAGGCGCTGACAGCTGAGGGGGCAAGTGGGTAAAATAATTTAGGTGCTTAGATGTAATGAAATTTCCACTATGGTAGAATTATAACTAGCTTTTGAAAGAGATATTGCAAGTGAAAAAAAAAAAAACTCTATTTGACTTCATTGTGTATTTACCGAGTCCTCTAGGTAGATATTACCATTAGAATTTGATGAACAAGGAGACAAGCCTAAGGACATTTTGCAATTTGCTCAAGATAAAATTGCAAAGTTTGGAGGCTGGAAAGATAGATTAATCAACAGAGGGATTGTCGTAGACACATGAGAACCAGAGTTCAGGCCCCAGTATTCATGGGGAAAAAAAATCAGGCTTGGTGACATACTAATCCCAGCCTTGGGAAGGATTACAAAACAATCCTTGGGGCTTGCTTACTGTCGTGTACTAGACAGGTGAGCCTAGTCTCAGTGAAAGGTCTGTCTTAGAAAATAAATCAGAAGGTTCCTGAGGTTGACCTCTGTTATTCATGTAAACACACACACATACAGAGAGAGACAGAGACAGAGATATAGAGAAACAGAGAGACAGAGAGACAGAAAGACAGAGACAGAGAAATTATGAAGTCTGCTCTGAGGCAGATTGTAAGGCTCACCTCAAATACTTAGGGCTGGAAAAGCCTCATTTTCTCTTAAAACAGCTCATGCGTGGGATTTTAAAATTCTATAATTTTTATAAAATGTTTTTAATCGTAACTAGATTGTTGTGGCCACAAACCTGCTGTGGTTCACGTACCTCTGGCGACAGTTAACTGAACCATATTCTCCCTGTTTCTGAAGCAGACAGAATAGCAGTCCTGTGGATTCAAGCAAACAGGTTGCTGTCAGCAAAATCATCCACTTTAATAGATCACAATTAGGCAGTCATCCTTCCCCTTGCAATTTTGGGGCAATAAAGCATGCGCCCCTTTCCCAAGTTTCCAAAAATCCCTGATCAAGAAGAACCTAGCTCACAAATACATTCATAATGCTAGAGAGTGTGTTTATCAGAGGTGGTGAGCAAGTGGGAAAATGAGCTTGTGGTGCATGGTGCTTAAAGATTCTCACAGAATCCTACCCGTCTTCCTTCTTGACCACCATCTACTCTCCAGAAGCAAGCAAGCCTCAGATGGGAAGGGCGCCAGCCCACTCCACCTAAGCCAGTTCCTTCTGTTTTTGTCTCCTCTATGTCCTTAACCATGGCTTCAATCAATTTCCTTTTCTCTGATTTGTGAGCACACAAAGGAATTGATTATATAAGATACCAGTTTACATTTTCAGAGCGCTCACAGTCATCATGCTGTCTTGAGACCATTGGACAATAATGAAAACTTGCTAGCAACCTAAGATTGCATCTTTAGAGACAATGCCATGATCGACAGTAGTTAAACATTTTTGGCAACAAACAAAATGCATCTCATCAAGCTCTAACCTTGTCCATGGTAGATCTGCATGCCAGTTTCCACCTACCGTCCTGAAAAATGTATTTTGCTTGTGACACAAACAAACTGAAAAAACAGAGATGCTACTTGATTTTGTTCAGTTTCTGTTGCTTTAGAAAATAAAAACAGCTCAAAACCAACTTGAGGAGTAAAGGGTTTGTTACATCTTGCACATTAGATGAGTCTATCATCAAGGGTAGGTAGGACGCGAGCTGATGCTAGAAACCTGGGATCAGGAACTGGAGAGTGAGGAGATGCTACCTATTGGCTTGCTTCCTTTGGTTTACTCTGCTACCTTTTGTTATTCAAGCATGGACCATGTGCCTAGGGATGGAACTGTCCACAGTGGGCTGGGCCTTTCCACATCAATTACTAATCAACACAATGCTCCACAGCCCACAATCTTTCTCACAGGCCAGTCTGATAGATGTGATGATTCTACAACTGAGCTTCTACCTTTCCAGGTATCTCTTGTTTGTATCAAGTTGGCAAAAACTAAGGAGCACAATATCTAATTGAAATTTCTCCCAAAGTAAGCACAGTAATATGTGCTTATGATGCCAGTGCTTTGGAGATAAACCTAGGATAGGCCTTCAATACTACTCTGGGTCATATAAAACAGAATCAGTCTCAAACAAAGTATAACAGCAAAACAAAACAAAATTTCTTACAGTACAAAACTTAGACCATGGAAAGCCTAATTTATGCTTAATTTTTACTCATTTCATTCTTGAAACCCAACATTTACTTGTTGAATAAATCTATAATATTTTGCTCAACCCCTATAGGATACATTTTAGACATGAAGTAATTTTTAAACATGATTAATACACATTCCCATTATGTGTGTGTGCTTCTCCATGTATGTGCACACAAATGCATGTATCTACAGAGGCCAAAAGAAAGGTTTCAGTTCTGTTATAGCTAGAGTTACAGGCAGTGCAAGGAACTGAACTCTGGTCATCTCAGAAATCATCAAGTTCTCTTTGCCACTAGCATCTCCCCAGCCTCGTGAAGTGATTTCTTAAATAGAAACATAAATTCAACAAAACAAATGGATCCCCTTATTCTCATATTTAAAAAAAAATCTGAAGGAAACTAGTAACTAAAATGATGTTTCTCTTTCCACCAGATACAAATTTTCTTTTCTACGTACAATTATGACAATTAAATGATTAGAGGTCAGTTCTAACAGACTGCCCCAAATACCAGAATCTTTAATGCATGCCACCACTGGTACATGCAATGATGATTTTAAGATGAAGAAAATTCTAAATACTCTATGCTTTAAACAACATATGCTGCCAAGTTCTAAGTTACTGATTATTTTTTCTTGAAATTCACATTCATTTTATCCCTAATCTCTCCTACCATTTATACACAAGAAGCAGCTGATGGGAACGCATTGAGCTATTTGTAGCCGCCCATGTGTTCAAGAAGGTAGCATGTGAAAACAGGATCTTTGTTCCAGGTGGTGCTTTCCACCAATGGAAAGTGAAGATATAAATGGTTGGGCTTTGACATCATAGTAGAAGTTTTTGTCTCTAGGCAACAGAATGTGTCTCACAGCCACAGCAGTAGCTGGGGGAGCACTGAAGGTCTGGCTGCTATGGACGGCCATGCCTGACAGGCAACTTGTAAAGGACATTTATGCATAGACAAATAGACGTACCTGCCCTGGGAGCTGGCTGCCGTGCCCCCTCAGCATGGTGTCAGATAGCGAGGCAAGAGTTCTTTGCTCTGCCCAATGCTCACCAGCACATACTGAGTTGGCTGGCTTCATCAGTCCCATTCTTTGTCCCTCAGGCCTTTGGGGATTTTCTTGGAGTAAAGGAATAAGTGTGAGTGCAGAGTTAATACTGGGGTCAGGTTACACTTTGTCTTAGCTGAAGGTGAACATAGGAAAACAAAAAATAGGATTGATTCCCCAGGTAGGTATCTGCAAAGTACAGAGATTGTTAAAGGTTCCTCCTGCCCCTCTTGGAAACACTTCATGTGGAAAGGAAATCAGAAGTGAGTGGAGATCGCACATGGTGAGATTCTAAAGATGAAGAGCTGGGTGTATACAGATGTGTCCCTTAGCGACAGGGCTATGTTCTGAGCAACGTGTTGTTAGGTGACTTCATCACTGTGTGGACATCTCGGTGCATACAGAGTCTGCATGGGTTAGTCTAGCACACCTCGCTATGGGCTCAGAGATGAAATGGCATTATTAAACAGAGCAACCATGCAGGGAAAAACAAAATGAGGATGTGAGTCTCATGTAGCTCTGAAGGGAGTCTGTCAGACACCATAGTGCTGTCACCGGATGTGCAAAAAGGACCAGCTCATCTTTGTGCTCAGCCGTGTTGGTGCTGGCATTCACTGAGGCGCTGCTGTGGTCCAAGCTATGTACTGACCTTTCCTGTTATAATCTCAGCCATAGGCCTTCAGGTTACCGATCTCAAGATTCCAATGGGAGGATGCATCAGGTGTCGAGCACAGAAGTATCTTCTACCAGAGCCTTCACCTTCTGCCTGCTGTGCTCAGTCTTCTGAGCTGTCAGGGAATGTTCACCCATCAGCCCCAGGTGAAAGTCACACTACCGCGCCTCTGAAAACCCTCAGGATGCACATCACGTGTCTCCAAGCATGGTCTGTTCTCCTGATCACTACTGTATCTCTATCTAGAGAATGGTCGAGAATAATCAGGAGTATCCAGTGAATGTGTGCATGTACTCCTACTGGAAGGAAGAATTAATCAGAGCTTGGCGTGTGGCTAGACCTAGGGAAGAGCAGCAGAAACTGCAAGGAAGTTTTAAGGAATGGAAGCAAGGCTATTTAAGTGAGCAAGCTGATGTATTCAGTGATTTGAAAACAGTATTACCCAGGCTTAAACAGGTCAGAAAATCCCTTTAGGATATGAAGGTCTTCTCTCATTTTATAAATAAATTTTCATTCCATAATTATAGGTTGACAGAGTTGACAAGGTTTGTGGTAATATTATGATTTATAAATGCCATGCAACATTTTTAATATTTTTCCTGATAAGTTTATGTACTTAGTAGGTTGTGGTGGATGCACATACTGGAGCTTTCTCTCTTTTTATCCTGTGGGCTCTGGGGACAGAACATATATTGTCAGCCTTAGCAGCAAGATCTCTTACCTGCTGAGCCATGTTGTATGCCCTTTGATGTAGAATATTAAATCAACCTACTTCTGCATTTCATAAAACTTCCTTGCATTTTGCAGTCACTGAGGAAGTTTGCATCTGTTTCTTTAATTCTGTGCCCTGGCAAAGTTCAAAACCAATTTCAGGCTGATTGTGAATTACCTAATTCTGAAAGCCGGGTTAGTAATGGGATTAATTTTAAATATGCCCAACTCTGGGATTCTCCAGTATTCTGAGGGGGGACAATCCATCCTCTGCCGGGCACGTCAGCTATACTTCAGGGTTATGTTCTCACCCTTCTGAGGAGTCTCTAACACCCCTGCTGGAAATGCTCGTGCCTGTGAGGACAGCCACAGCTGGGTAAAGTATTGAGGACTCTGTGGCACCTGGATGAGGAAATGAAAGATACACACACTGTGGGGAAAAGTAGGATGTTCTCTAAAATCAAAACCAGAACTATCATAAACTCCAGCCCTCTACTCCAGGCTGTATAAACAAAGGAATGGAAGCCTGGACCTGAGCAAGATAGCTGTATCCAGGGTGCTTATTGCAGAATTGTTCACAGCAAATGGAAATAAATCAGATGCCAGTCAGTAGATGAATGGACAAAGAAATGTAATGTGTGCGAAATGTATGTATTGTACATGCACATATAACATAGATGTGCATTCACAAATATATATGTGTGTGTATATATATCCTCAATGTAATGTTATTGAGATTTTGTGAACTTACGATTTAGTTGTTTGTTTCTGAGACAGCACCTTTCTATGTATTCCAGTCTGTGCTGGAACTTAGCCACATGGGCCCGGCTGTCCTTGAACCCCACTCTTTCTGCCTCACCCTCTGAGTATGGAGCTATCAGGTATGTGCTGAAGCTGGAAGCATTTACAAAGAAGAAACTACTGCTCGGTCCAGCACCACAGCTGTCTGTACCCGGGAGACTGTGCCCGGGAGACAAAGTGAAAGAGGGACACTGCATGGTCCCACCCAGATGAGACGTCTGAAGCCCTCACTGTCACAGCAGAGAAGGCAATGACAGCTGTCAGGAACTGGAGAGGGGGAAAGGAGGAACTGTTTGTGATGGGTATGAAGTTTCTGTTAGTCACACATGTATATTCTAATGATTCACTCTATAGCGTGGATCCAACAGCTAACCGTATGGTACTGTGTGTACTTTCAAATAGGTTAAGAGGGTAGATCTCATCTCAATTTGTATTAAGACACATGTACACATGTGCATACAACATATTCAAATATACATATATGGACACATATAGACACACAAACACACACAACACAGAAGCACACACAACATAGGCACAACACAGAACATGCTGCAAGACATAGTATCTGATACCTATGGATATGTCTAAAGTCATCAATATGTGTGCAATTAGTTATTTGGAATATATTAATTAAACCTCACTAAAACTAATTTTAGAAACAAGACATACGTGAGTGGGCTTTTTGCCTACTTTAATCTTCACTCTTTGTCATATACAATTAAAGAAAATGATAGTGCCTGTATTGTGGAGTTGTTAGAGTAACTGAGTGTTATATATAAAAAACACATGGTGTGATACTTTTATAGATGCAATCCAATTAAAACTACTACCGGGACTTCGTTTTCACACTGCTCTTTGGGACTCTGGTGTGGAGTGGTTCTAGATTGCCTTATAAAAACAGTTTGGGGAACATAAGCAAGAAACTGCAAACCTTTCAAGGGTTCCAAGAAGGTCTTGCTCTGTTTTTTTTTTTTAATTCGATATAATTTATTTACATTTCAAATGATTTCCCTTTTCTAGCCCCCCCACTCCCCGAAAGTCCCGTAAGCCCCCTTCTCTTCCCCTGTCCTCCCACCCACCCCTTCCCAGTTCCCCGTTCTGGTTTTGCCGAATACTGTTTCACTGAGTCTTTCCAGAACCAGGGGCCACTCCTCCTTTCTTCTTGTACCTCATTTGATGTGTGGATTATGTTTTGGGTATTCCAGTTTTCTAGGTTAATATCCACTTATTAGTGAGTGCATACCATGATTCACCTTTTGAGTCTGGGTTACCTCACTTAGTATGATATTCTCTAGCTCCATCCATTTGCCTAAGAATTTCATGAATTCATTGTTTCTAATGGCTGAATAGTACTCCATTGTGTAGATATACCACATTTTTTGCATCCACTCTTCTGTTGAGGGATACCTGGGTTCTTTCCAGCATCTGGCAATTATAAATAGGGCTGCTATGAAAATAGTAGAACATGTATCCTTATTACATGGTGGGGAGTCTTCTGGGTATATGCCCAGGAGTGGTATAGCAGGATCTTCTGGAAGTGAGGTGCCCAGTTTTCAGAGGAACCGCCAGACTGATTTCCAGAGTGGTTGTACCAATTTGCAACCCCACCAGCAGTGGAGGAATGTTCCTCTTTCTTCACACCCTCTCCAACACCTGCTGTCTCCTGAATTTTTAATCTTAGCCATTCTGACTGGTGTAAGATGAAATCTTAGGGTTGTTTTGATTTGCATTTCCCTAATGACTAATGAAGTTGAGCATTTTTTAAGATGCTTCTCCGCCATCCGAAGTTCTTCAGGTGAGAATTCTTTGTTTAACTCTGTACCCCATTTTTTAATAGGGTTGTTTGGTTTTCTGGAGTCTAACTTCTTGAGTTCTTTATATATATTGGATATTAGCCCTCTATCTGATGTAGGATTGGTGAAGATCTTTTCCCAATTTGTTGGTTGCCGATTTGTCCTCTTGATGGTATCCTTTGCCTTACAGAAACTTTGTAATTTTATGAGGTCCCAATTGTCAATTCTTGCTCTTAGAGCATACGCTATTGGTGTTCTGTTCAGAAACTTTCTCCCTGTACTGATGTCCTCAAGGGTCTTCCCCAGTTTCTTTTCTATTAGCTTCAGAGTGTCTGGCTTTATGTGGAGGTCCTTGATCCATTTGGAGTTGAGCTTAGTACAAGGAGACAAGGATGGATCAATTCGCATTCTTCTGCATGCTGACCTCCAGTTGAACCAGCACCATTTGTTGAAAAGGCTATCTTTTTTTCCATTGGATGTTTTCAGCCTCTTTGGCGAGGATCAAGTGGCCATAGGTGTGTGGGTTCATTTCTGGATCTTCAATCCTGTTCCATTGAACCTCCTGCCTGTCACTGTATCAATACCATGCAGTTTTTAACACTATTGCTCTGTAGTATTGCTTGAGGTCAGGGATACTGATTCCCCCAGATTTTCTTTTGTTGCTGAGAATAGTTTTAGCTATCCTGGGTTTTTTGTTGTTCCAGATGAATTTGATAATTGCTCTTTCTAACTCTGTGAAGAATTGAGTTGGGATTTTGATGGGTATTGCATTGAATCTGTATAGTGCTTTAGGCAAAATGGCCATTTTAACTATATTGATTCTACTGATCCATGAGCATGGGAGGTTTTCCCATTTTTTTGAGGTCTTCTTCCCATTCCTTCTTCAGAGTCTTGAAGTTCTTGTCATACAGATCTTTCACATGTTTGGTAAGAGTCACCCCAAGATACTTTATACTGTTTGTGGCTATTGTGAAGGGGATCATTTCCCTAATTTCTTTCTCAGCCTGCTTATCCTTTGAGTATAGGAAGGCCACTGATTTGCTTGAGTTGATTTTATAACCTGACACTTTGCTGAAGTTGTTTATCAGCTGTAGGAGCTCTCTAGTGGAGTTCTTTGGGTCACTTAGGTAGACGATCATGTCGTCTGCAAATAATGATAGTTTGACTTCTTCCTTTCCAATTTGTATCCCTTTGACCTCCTTATGTTGTCGAATTGCCCGAGCTAGTACCTCCAGTACAATATTGAAAAGATAAGGAGAAAGGGGGCAGCCTTGTCTGGTCCCTGATTTCAGTGGGATTGCTTCAAGTTTCTCTCCATTTAGTTTGATGCTGGCTACCGGTTTGCTGTATATTGCTTTTACTATGTTTAGGTATGGGCCTTGAATTCCTGTTCTCTTCAAGACTTTAAGCATGAAAGGATGCTGAATTTTGTCAAATGCTTTTTCAGCATCCAATGAAATGACCATGTGGTTTTGTTCTTTGAGTTTGTTTATGTAGTGGATTGCATTGATGGATTTCCGTATATTGAACCAACCCTGCATTCCCGGGATAAAGCCTACTTGATCATGGTGGATGATTGTTTTGATGTGTTCTTGGATTCGGTTGGCAAGAATTTTATTGAGTATTTTTGCATCGATGTACATAAGGGAAATTGGTCTGAAATTCTCTCTCTTTGTTGGATCTTTTTGTGGCTTTGGTATCAGCGTAATTGTGGCTTCGTAGAAGGAATTGGGTAGTGTTCCTTCTGTTTCTATTTTGTGGAATAGTTTGAAGAGTATTGGTGTTAACTCTTCTTTGAAGGTCTGGTAGAATTCTGCACTGAAGCCATCTGGTCCTGTGCTTTTTTTGGTTGGAAGACTTTCTATGACTCCTTCTATTTCTTTAGGCATTATGGGACTGTTTAGATGGTCTAGTTGGTCCTGATTTAATTTTGGTATTTGGTATCTGTCAAGGAAATTGTCCATTTCCTCCAGATTCTCCAGTTGTGTTGAGTACAGGCTCTTGTAGTAGGATCTGATGATTTTTTGGATTTCCTCAGTTTCCGTTGTTATATCTCCCTTTTCATTTCTAAGTTTGTTAATTTGGATACTTTCTCTGTGCCCTTTGGTCAGTCTGGCTAAGGGTTTATCTATCTTGTTGATTTTCTCAAAGAACCAGCTCCTGGTTTTGTTGATTTTTTGTATGGTTCTCTTTGTTTCTACTTGATTGATTTCGGCCCTGAGTTTGATGATTTCCTGCCTTCTACTCCTCCTGGGCGAAATAGCTTCTTTTTGTTCTAGGGCTTTCAGGTGTGTCATTAAGCTGGTAATGTATGCTCTCTCCATTTTCTTTTTGGAGGCACTCAGGGCTATGAGTTTTCCTCTTAGCACTGCTTTCATTGTGTCCCATAGATTTGGGTATGTTGTGTTTTCATTTTCATTGTGTTCTAAAAAGTCTTTAATTTCTTTCTTTATTTCTTCCTTGACCAAGGTATCATTGAGTAGAGTATTGTTCAGTTGCCACGTGTATGTGGGTTTTCTGTTGTTTCTGTTGCTATTGAAGACCACTTTTACTCCATAGTGATCAGATAGGAGGCATGGGATTAGTTCTATCTTCTTATATTTGTTGAGGTCTGTCTTGTGACAATTATATGGTCGATTTTGGAGAAGGTACCATGGGGTGCTGAGAAAAAGGTATATTCTTTTGTTTTAGGATAGAATGTTCTATATATATCTGTTAAATCTAATTGGTCCAAAGCTTCAATTAGTTTCATTGTGTCCCTGTTTAGTTTCTGTTTTCCTGATCGGTCCATTGAGGAAAGTGCAGTTGAAGTCACCCACAATTATTGTGTTAGGTGCAATGTGTGCTTTTAGTTTTAATAAAGTTTCTTTTACGAAAGAGGGTGCCCTTGCATTTGGGGCATAGATGTTCAGGATTGACAGTTCTTCTTTTTGTATTTTTCCTTTGACCAGCAAGAAGTGTCCCTCAGGGTCCCTTTTGATGACTTTGGGTTGAAAGTCAATTTTATCTGATATTAAAATGGCTACTCCAGCTTGTTTCCTGAGACCATTTGCTTGTAAAATTGTCTTCCAGCCTATTACTCTAAGGTAGTGTTTGTCTTTGACCCTGAGGTGTGTTTCCTGTAAGCAGCAAAATGTAGGGTCCTGTTTACGTATCCATTCAGTTAGTCTGTGTCTTTTTATTGGGGCATTAAGTCCATTGATGTTAAGAGATATTAAGGAATAGTGATTGTTACTTCCTATTATTTTTGACGTTATTTTTTAAATTTGAATGCTTAACTTCTTTTGGGTTTGATGAAAGGTTACTATCTTGCTTTTTCCAGGGTGAAGTTTCCCTCCTTGTATTGGTGTTGTCTTCCTATTATCCTTTTTAGGGCTGGGTTTGTGGATAGATATTGGGTAAACTTGGTTTTGTCATGAAATATCTTAGTTTCTCCATCTATGGTGATTGAGAGTTTTGCTGGATATAGTAGTTTTGGTTGGCATTTGTGTTCTCTTAGAGTCTGCATGAGATCTGCCCAGGACCTTCTAGCCTTCATAGTCTCAGGTGAAAAGTCTGCTGTGATTCTGATAGGTCTTCCTTTATATGTTACTTGGCCTTTTTCTCTTACTGCCTTTAGTATTCTTTCTTTGTTTAGAACATTTGGTGTTTTGATTATTATGTGACGGGAAGTATTTCTGTTCTGGTCCAGTCTGTTTGGAGTTCTGTAGGCTTCTTGTATATTCATGGGCATCTCTCTCTTTAGGTTAGGGAAGTTTTCTTCCATAATTTTATTGAAGATATTTGCTGGCCCTTTAAGTTGTAAATCTTCACTCTCATCTATGCCCATAATCCTTAGGTTTGGTCTTCTCATTGTGTCCTGGATTTCCTGGATATTTTGGGTTACAAGCTTTTTGCATTTTGCATTTTCTTTAACTGTTGAGTCCATGGTTTCTATGGAATCTTCAGCATCTGAGATTCTTTCTTCTATCTCTTGTATTCTGTTGTTGATATTTGCATCTCTGTCCCCTGCTTTCTTCCCAAGGCTTTCTATCTCCAAAGTTGTCTCCCTTTGAGTTTTCTTAGTTGTTTCTACTTCTGATTTTAGATCCTGGATGGTTTTGCTTAGCTCCTTCACTTGCTTGTTTGTGCTTTCCTGTAATTCTTTAAGAGATTTTTGTGTTTCCTCTTTCATGACCTCAGCCTGTTGACCAAAGTTCTCCTGTATTTCTTTAAGAGATTTTTGTGTTTCGTCTTTCATGACCTCAGCCTGTTGACCAAAGTTCTCCTGTATTTCTTTAAGTGTTTTTTGCATTTCCTCCTTGTTGGCTTTTGTATTCTCCTGGATTTCTTTCAATGATTTTTGTGTTTCCCTTGCAAGGGCTTCTAACTTTTGATCCATTTTCTCCTGAATTTCTTTAAGTATGTCCTTTATGTGTTCCTGTACCAGCATCATGACCAGTGATTTTAAATCCAAATCTTGTTTTACTGGTGTGATGGGGTATCCAGGACATGTTGGTAGAGGAGAATTGGGTTCAGATGTTGCCATATTGCCTTGATTTCTGTTAGTGACGTTCCTGCGTTTGCCTTTTGCCATCTTGTTCTCACTGGTGTTAGTTTGTCTTGTCAGTGCTGGACTCACCAGTGCAAGCTGCCCCTTCCCAGTTGGCCTCTGGTGCACAGTTTACCTCCTGCACTGCTTGTAGACAGGGTGCTGCTGCCCTGGCTGTTCAGATCCCAAAGCAGGCACCCGAAGGCTCCCGCTGGGGCCTGCTGGATTCACTGGAGCACACTGACTTCTCCCAGCTGGCGGCCCGGAAGCCCAGCTAGCCTCTTGTAGGACTTGGAGATGTGGTGCTGCCGCCCAGGCTGATCTGGATCCGGAAGCGGAGAGAGTAGAGCTGAGGGCTTCCGCCTGAGGCCTTGCCCCAGATTGTGTCTGTGGACCAGATGGAGCCTGTGTGCACCCCCAGGGAGTGTGGACGGTGTATGCTGCTGTGACCTCCCCTGTGTTCCGCTCACTCCGCTGGGCAGCCGATCCGCCAGCCGGGCTGGCGCACCCAAGGTTAGCCTGGCCGCCCAGTCCCTGAGTCCAGGCAAAAGCCTGGGAGGCCAAGGTCCGAGCAAAGTTCCCCTAGGGCTATGACTGTTAATTGGGTCAGCCAGGTGACTAGGATGGTGGGCATGCGCGCCCGCCTTCCCAGAAAGCGCCGGGAGAGTCTGCTGTGCTAACAACCTCCTGGGCGGGTTGACTCACAGATGGCCCACCAAGCCGCCCAGTTCTTGGGGTCAGTCCTGTGCCTTTTGGGGCCTAGACCCCCGCTTTGTTAGCCTCAGGCCTGTTACAGGTCTGCCCGCCAGAGCTCTCTGTCGTCCTGCAGGCAAAATGGCGGCGCGCGCGCAGGCCTGGGCAAAAAACCTCCTGGCTGGGTTGGCACCCCGATGGCCCCCCGACCAGACCAGGGCCTGGGTGCAGGCCAACGCCCGTCGGGCTCAGACCACCGCGGTGTTGGCCTCGGATTATGTTTGTGTATCTCAGTCTGTCCGATCCCTGGAGTCCGAAGCCAAGATGGATGCACCTCTCCTGACTGGTGGGAGGCCGAGTTCTGAAGTGGCTTCCATGCAGGAAAGGCGCCGCACAATTGCAGCTGCTTGCCGCCCGGCTGGTCAGCGAAGGTCAGTGGTCGTGGGCGCACGGCCTAACTGGACCTTGTGTCGCCTTGGTTCCACTGCTGATGGCCCTTCAGCTGGACCAGCCACTGCTGCACTGCTGCCGCCGCCGCCACCACCCCAGTCTATCTTTTCAAAGCTAGCCTGGACCCTGGAAGCTGTGTTCCACACAGCTGTTGGCCTAGTATCTAATTGCTCTCCTAGCTTTGGGCTCCATGCACCATGGATTCTCTCTCTCTCTCTCTCTCTCTCTCTCTCTCTCTCTCTCTCTCTCTCTCTCTCTCTCTCTCTCCCCCTCTGTTGGAATCCTTGCTCTGTTTTTAAAGTATTGCTCAAGAAGCAAGACAAAAACTTGCACTTTAGGATGAGGCTGGCTTCAGGTGACATCGGCTCTTGTGAAGAGTTAACAGGCAGCAACACTGAAAAATTCAGATAATGCCAGATCTCAGAAAGAAATTCCGTGAATTGGAAATTATCAAGTTTCCCACGGGGCAAGTGCTGTGACATCATTGGAAGTGCCCTGCGGGAAAGAAGGAAAAGCAGAATAAATTATCCCCTCTGCAAACTGGGCCAGGCTTTGGGGTACGCTTATCTCATACCTCATCTATAGAGAAGGCAACTCTGGTGGAAGAAACAAAGAAAACGCAGCCCTTGGCAAAGAACACATAAACACACTAATGTTTTTGTTTTAAAAATATAGCTTCAAATATTACGAAGAAATGTTATTCACAGAAATGGATGTTACTCAAATATTAAATAGGAAAGAGGATTATATCTTTCTGCCATATGGTGGGTTTAAAAACTACAATCCTCTTTTCTGTTTAGCATATGACCCAACAACTTTATTATGAATATTTATATTTATCCAAGTAAAATGAAAACCTATGCTCATACAACAACCTGTATGCAAATATTTAGAGTACTTATTTCCACAGTTGATTCAAACAAAAATAAAATTCACCTGCTAACTGGTGCATAGATAAATTACACCCTGGAATAATAGTATGTGAGACACACTAAGTACTGACGCTCAAGGTCATCAAAAGCCAAAGCAAGCAGCCTCAACAGATTGTTACGATCCATTACTATGGCATTCTGGGAAAGGCAAAACACACAACTGTCAAAGTCAGCATCCTGTATGCCAGAGCCAGGAAGACTTCTACACTGTGATGCCTCAGTATATAACTGACTACATTATTTGAGACTCTTTCATGGGAAAAAAAAAAAATGTGATTTTTTTTTTTTTTTTTTTTTTGGTTTTTTTCAAGACAGGCTTTCTCTGTGTAGTCCTGGCTGTCCTGGAACTCACTCTGCAGACCAGGTTGGCCTCAAACTCAGAAATCCACCTGCCTCTGCCTCCCAGAGTGCTGGGATTATAGGCGTACACCACCACCGCCCTGCTAAAAATGTGAATTTTAACAAAGCTAAATACTTAATTTCTATATGTGCTGGGGAAATGGCTCAGTGAGTAAGGTGCTTGCTGTGCAAACAGGAGGCCTGTGATTGGATCCCTAAAACCCACATATAGCTGAGTGTGGTAGCTTGGGTGGCTCATATCTATAATCCCTGTACCTCTGTGGTCCTATGGCTGCCGAGCCGGGAGAATGCCTGGAGACTCACGGGCCAGCTAGCCCAGCATACACAGCAGAGATACAGAGACATGTCTTAAAGATGACTCCAGACACATAGGCAGCAGAGGATGGCCTTGTTGGACATCAACGGGAGGAGAGGCCCTTGGTCCTGGGAAGACTCGATGCCTCAGTGTAGGGGAATGCCAGGACAGGGAAGCGGGAGTGGGTTGATTGGGGAACAGGAGGAGGGGAGATAGATTATGGGATTTTTCGGGAGGGAAACCAGGAAAGGGGATCACATTCGAAATGTAAATAAAGAATATATCTAATAAAAAAATTTTTTAAAAAAGATGATGGCAGACAAGGAACAAGACTGGAAGTTGTCCTTCAATTCCCATGCATGTACTGCAGCATGCATGCACCACTCACAGACATACACACAGAAACATACACACAGGCATCACACACATGTACACATACACATACACACACACACACACACACACACACACACACACACACGCGCGCGCGCGAGCGCGCGCGCGCGCGTTGGGTATTGTTAGCACACCTTTAATCCTGGCACTTTGGAGACATAGGCATGCAGATCTCTGTGAATTTGAGGATTGTCTGCTCTACCTAGGGAAGTCCAGGGCAGCCTCACTTGCAGAGTGGGGCCTGGTATCAAAAATAAATGCAACATAGTTTTGTTTTGTTTTGTTTTGTGTCATTTTCTTTGTTTGTTTGTTTTGTCAGTCAGCCATGGTGGTTCAGACCTGTAATTACAGCACTTTAGAGAAACAGGCAGGAAGAGTGTGAGTTTGAGGTAGGCCTGAGCTTTGAAGTGAATTCCAGGCCATCCCTAAGTCACAGAGTGAAACACTGTTTCCAAAAGTCAGGGGCTAGAGAATATCTCAGCCGTTCAACCGTTGCCGGTCACGTGCAAAATGAAATCAAATTCCAAATCAAACTGAAAAGACGGAAAATGAACAGAATGCATGGCCCCAAGGGATGGCCTGTAATACACCAAGGCGTTTCACCTTGCTTTGACCACAAAGACACTGATCTCCCTTTTGCGCATTTGGGTGTTCGTGGTCTAAGCTCCACAGGGCCTCCCTGTCCAGGGGCTGAATCCCTCTTTTTCAACAAGCCTTTTGCATCCTACAAGGAAAACAAAAAGGGAACAAAGACTTGCAAGAACTGCTGAAGATTTCTTAGCATGAGAAGGAAGGATTGGGGTGGGGGAGGGGGACAGGGGCTATAATGAGTTTCCAGGAGCCACCAAGTTGCAGTGACAGCAGTGGAAATATGTGATATGACGTGCACATAATGGATGCTAACAAATCAGAAAGGTACCATCTCTGAAGCCCAGTGGAGATGAAAGGCAAAAGCAAAGGGAAGTTTCAGGCAGCACCGCTTACCCCGCCCACACCTGCCCAGACCCTCTGCTCTCTGTAATAATACAAAAGCTAATTATCATCATGGGCTGCAAATAAGAAACCACTGGCTGCTAACAGCCACAAGGAAAGGGCACCAATCTCCATCAGCGGCAGGAATCATAAACATCAAACAGCGCCACAATTTTGTCCACGATGCTTCTGGCCATCAAGGGCCCTGTAAACTGTTAGCTATGACACTGCTTATCTATGACTCATAGAGAAGATATCACTAGGAATCCCGTTCAAAACTTCTGTGAGCTAGAGAGCTTGGATACAACTTTTTGTTACATTCTAGTGGTGTGTGTGTGTGTGTGTGTGTGTGTGTGTGTGTGTGTGTGTGTGTAGGAAGTTAGAAGACAGTTTACAGAATTTGGTTATCTTCTTCCGCCATGTGAGTCCCCCCACAATAGAGCACAGGTAGCCAAGTTGGCAGTAATTCTCTTTATGCACTAAGCTATCTTGCCTGCTCAGACATCTTTTTAACACTGGTTGGTTGGCTGGTTGGTTGGTTGGCTGGTTGGTTTTGAGACAGGATCTCCCTATATAGGCCAAGATGGTCTAAAACATGCAGTTTTCCTGCTTCAGACTTCTCAATGCTCAGCATATAGATGTGAATACTCCAGGCCCCACCCACTTAGAACCTTCAACAGGAGGACTGAAGATACCTTATGACCAAACTTGCAGTGTTTTTTTCCATTTTCCAACTGTTGACAACAACCTGCTCCTAGGACTCTGGAATAGCAACTATGCTACAACAATCTAGACTTCTAGACTGTTCTAGACTGCCTTGGACTGCCCTCCAGAAAAGTTCTGCATTACACAAAAGAAACCCGAAAGAGTTAGGGCCTGTTCTTGGTGCTGCTCATCTCTGCCTAGGTCATTCCTCATCACAACTCAAGAGAAAAAAAAATGTGTGAGCACAGAGTTCGTAGTCATTATGAAGGCAGAGGTGTTATGAAGTCCCAGGAAAAGATGGGAGTCTGAGTGAGCAAAGTTTAATCGGCTCTGGCTAATTAAATATGCTTCAGCGGAGTGTGCTGACATACCAGGAATAGCGGTTTAAGGGACCTGCAATCATGAGGCATGGAAACAGTGGTGCTATTGAGGAGAGTATTGCCAGTGATGGTGTTTGGATGCCTTTCCCCAAGGATCAGGGAAGTTTTCACTAGCAGGCATGTCCAGGCTCTAGGGAATGGCATTGATGACAAAGACAGAACTGCAGCCTGTGTGACTGACTGTGTAGGCTGTAGGAGTAATGGGGTAAGTAGGGGCTTGGGTAAGATTCAAATGCAGGATTTACAGGAGTGGAAGAGACTCAGAGTTTTCAAGATCAGCAACAGGGTAGTATGGTTGAAGACAACTGGGCAGGCAGGAAGTGCTAGATAGCAATGAATACTCAGGTTCAAAGGCTTCTCAAAGAGAAGGTACTAAGGAAGCAAGTAGAGATGGGAACCTGCTAGGGAGCTACAGAAAGGGCCTGGGTGATGAGAAGATGAGAAGTACTATGGTCAATAGTATCCAGACAGTGAATACGCGTAAGAGGGGAGAATGAGCATGACTGGGGTTTTGTTTGTTTTGTAGGAGAGCAAGAGATTAAACTTTCATATACCTGGGACTGGGGAGAGGGTTTAGTGATAAAGCAGGACCCTTGTCCTTCAAGGGTGAAAAGCAGAGTTTGGATCCCAGAAGCCTATGAGAGCTGAGCAGGCCCTGTGACCAAATACAATTCCCAATTATATAGCATCTGAGACAAGGATCCCAGGGGCAAGCCTGCTGGCTGTAGTGACCTAGCTTGTGAGCTTAGGTTTAGGTTCAGTGAGACCCAGTCTCAATAAATAAATAAGGTGGGGTGTGACTAAGGAATATACATGAGGTTGACTTCAGGCCTCTACACACACACACACACACACATACGTACACACACACACACACACACACACACACATACACACATACTTCTTATAAGACAGACATACATGTACAGCCACCCATATGAAAAGATGCATATACATGCAAAAAAATTATGTGAGTTAAGTTTTCTGGCTTACGTGACCTATTACTCATCAGTAAAAAGAATTTTTTTAAAAAATGAAGCACATAGACACTCATAGAACACACACACAAACACACACACACCAATAAAAACAAACATAAACAACCAATACAAAACATAGGTGAGTCTCAACTACATTGTTAAATGAGGAATGTCAGCCCAAAAGATCGCACAATATATGATTCTGTTTATGTGGCATTCTGGAACAGTGAAGGAACAGAAAACAGATCCACTGTTCCTAAGAACTGAAGCCTGAGACAGAGAGCTAGTCTGTATTTGGAATAAGGATGTGGTCCTGCAAATTCAGGCTTCTGTTATAATTTACAGTAGTATGCTCTCCAGGGATGAATTCGACAATATGTAAAATAATGCATCAATAAGTCTGACCCAAATGACTTTCTGTCTTAGCCACTGATAAACACAGGGAGAGAGTGGCGCTTGTTTTAGTCATGGTTGGGCAGAAGGAGGGATTTCTGGTTTTGAGAAGCAGAAGTATGAAGAGTTCTTGTGAGGGAAGGGCTTAAACCACACAGGGCAGTCTGCGCTCACTCAACTGGGAGCAGGGCAGAAACATGGACCTTAGAAGGTAGTTCTGGGTAGTTCTGGCTAATTCCTGAAAGGGAGTGACTTTAGGTGTCTTCTATCCAGTGTCTTCCATGATATACTCCTCTACTCAGTGTTCATAGCTTCAAAGTAATCTTCTATTAGAATCTTTAGAAGCAAATGACCTGGGGAAGGGAGCAACACAAAAGGAATGATAGTGTAACAAATGCTTCATTTAAGTGTGACTCTTAACTTTCATTGTCTACTTGATTGGGTTTGGGATTGCCTACAAGATAAACCACATTTGTGAGAGGGTGTTTCTAGAGAGTTCTAAATGTGGAGAGAAGATCCACCCCAAACATGCTAACATTCCATGGTCTAGGGTCCCCAACTGAATAAAAGAAGGCAGTTAACTGAGCACTAGTGTCCAGCTCTTTCATCTTCCTGACTGTGGACACAACATCCTTTGTTCCCACCGTGCCTTCTCGTCATGACAGACTACTGTTGGAACATGGTCCAGGAACACAGTCATATGAGGAGGATTCTCAGTATTTATGAGAACACACCAAGGAAACAAAACAAGAGTCTTGGGGCCTCAGTTTCTTCAAAACCACAGAATTTTATTTGGAGTATATTTTTGTGCTCCCCCACCGCCAGTATAGTGTGAAGGAATTTACTTGAGATGACTCATTATTGTTTACTGTTGTTATTCAATTAAATGTTTAAACTATACACCTCTATGGAAAAACATGTTTTTGCCATATGTGTCTTGTCCTTATAATTGTATACAATTTGAACTCACAAGAACTTTGGTCATGTGACCTTCCTGATCCTCAGAGTAAAAATCTTCTGGGGCTCTGGATAAAGTTGGCTATTGCATGAGACTTTAGTTCACCTCATTTTTTGTCTTCATTCTCCCAGGTTGTGACACCTCTAAACTAGTGACAGAATATCCCCTCAAACTAAGCCAAAACAAGAGTTTTCTCCCCTAAGCAACAATTTGCCAGGCAGTTTGTCACAGGAACAAGAGAAGTAACTAAACTAGTGAAGTCTACTTATGAAAACTGGACTCAAATTGAAGAAGGTACTCTAAAATATTTCAAAATTTAAAGGATATTTCTCAGATTTAAATATTTAACCAAAATGCATTCATTTCTCAGACATAGTTGAAAATAAAAGCTCTTTTTTATGCTGCCCCCACAGAACACTGAGTAGCTCTCTACAAGAGAGTTCTTCAGAATGGAAGATTTTTAAGTTTTGTCTCATGAAAACAGGTTCCTCTCAGGAAATTCTCTAGGTTCTTGTAGGCATTTTGATATAACAACTGTTGAAACAGGGAATAGCCAATAGCCGACATTCCTGATGGAGAGGGGCAGTAAGGATAGGGAGAGAAAACCTCGGGTGTTTCCTGCTGCCCTAACTCTGCTTGGGACAATAGCAATCCAGTTAATACTGCCGAGGAATAAGGGAGACAGCCAAGGTCAGAGCTGGCTCCGAGCGAACAGCGTGCAAGCTTCCTGGCCAATCCAATCTCATCAATGTGCTAGCACAAGAGATGTCAACCCTGGCTGCTGAGTCTGCCTTTCTCACATCAACTTCAAAGGGTTCTTGTGTGAGTTAAGTAAGATAACAAAAGAGAAAGTACTTGTCACTCACTTTCCTCCTCTTTGCGAGGTGTTCTTCCAGAAGTTCAAGAACAATGCTGAGCTGGGCTGATGGGATGGAGTCACAGTGACATCGCCACTCAGCAGTCTATAGATGTTCGTTCAGGAGATCCGCGTGCTCCGTCGCCATTGTTCAAACTAGCAATTTGTACACTACAGTTATTTTTAAAGTCGTGTTTTGAAATAATTATAGACTCCCAGGAAGTTGAAAACCTGGAACAGAGAGGGTCCCGTGTTCTCTCCACCACCCAGTATTCTAGGATGACAGCTCTGGGATGTAACGCCCACCAGTACAAAACTGGTAAGAAGCCCATAAAGTTTGTGAGGGTTATACCATTTACATGGGAAGATTAAGTTTTCCAATTTTAATTTCTCCTACTTTCCCCCCTCCCTACTCTTTGACTCTTATCCAGGGACTACAGATCTTAAGGAGAAGCTAACTGGCATTGCTACATAGATATTGGTCTCATATACACAGGGAATTTAGGAGACAAGATACACTCACCTCTTCCTATAGTCAGCTTCAAGAACAGTCGTTATATCAAAATGCCTACAAGAGCCTAGAGAATTTCCTGAGTGGAACTAGGGTTAATTCTAGTTATTAGGTTGGTTATGACTACTATAATTGAAAAGGCTTGCAAGACACCTTTTTATTATTTTAACGTAGGACATATAGCAATCAGAAGGCAAAGGAAGGGCTGAATTCTTCAGCCTGCCCTCAGTCCCATAGAAGCTATATAATTTTGCAGCTCTTCACATCAGGGGATGAAGTCCAAGTCCTGTCTTCTGAATTTTATTTGTGATTTGGGTTGTTCAATTAGACATAGGTGCCAGTCATCTCCAAGCCAAGACCTTAGGGAATTTACAATTTTCATGCTTCTCTTATATATACATATATTATGTACCTCTGTATATAGGGATTGAATCCAGGGTCCTGCACACGATTACACGTACTCTATCACTGAGCTATATCCCAGTTCTTCTTTGCTTCTCTTGATTTCATATGAAGGCTAGGCCAGCATTCTGGAGTGAAAGAGGCTACTGCCAATATAACCCAGCTGAGGTCACCTTGAATGGCCTAGCTAGCAACAGGTGCATGAGCCAACAGCACTAGAATCAAATATTCCTACTCTAGAAGGAAGCACTCAGTTCACACACAGATAGAGTAAATAAACACTGACTGTTGTGAGTCACTTTCTGCAATTTATTATGCTGTATTATTATGATAGTAAGTTACCAAAAAGAAAGTCATGTATGTGGGACAATAAAGGATCCAGAAGACAAGGATTCTTAGATGAGAGGCAGAATTGCCAGGTAATTCATTAGGTTTCAACTGTCTGTTGTGTCATGTCTCTTTGGATTCAAGTGACTGTCATGAACACAGACATAGAGAAAATCAACTATGGGCTAAATATGTCCCGCAGAAAGGAAACACAATTAATCTGGAGGTCTCTAGAGGTATGTGGATGGTTGTTTCCAGGAAGGAAAAAAGATTGACACTTGTCTAGGCCTACCCCCGAGAACCAGGAAAGAAGTACACAAGAGATGTGTGACTGCAAGCAAGGAGAAGCTGCTTGAAGTTAATGACCCCCTTAGTGTAAAGAGACTTGTAGTGTGGAACTAGTAAGAACTCTTCTGCAGTTCTGAGGTTTCAGTCATTCAGACACAAGTTCCTAGTGGATTGCTCCTGTGTGTACTGTACCCACCACACCGTATTTCCCTGATCCTGGGTGTGGGAGCGCCAACTAGTTCCTGGTCCAAGAGCTTGCCGCTGAGTGAGAAGCCAGGGCAGAGAGAAGGCCCTGCAGCAAGTGGGGCAAAAGGCGTAGCCATCACCACTTTCTTCCCAGGGTCCCATGGCCCAAGGACTATTGTGAAGTTCCTGTTGAACATAGTTACCAAAAAGTCTTCCACCACTCATCAAGTCACTACATGAAAACAGAGTCTTCATCTTGTGATCAAAAGAAAAAAAATGAGTCACAGAGAGAGCTGTCATGACCCTTGCTTCAGGAGACATTGTAGGAACAGCAAGCATTCCATATGGACACTGACATATAAGGTCAGGATCAAGGCCCTGGGGGAGATAAATTTGTTTGAAGCAAGAAGAGAAGGCCCTGATGGGTAACGACTTCTCCTGAAACTGATATTCCATTTGATACTTGCAGGATGAGTAACTTGGATAGAGGAGGGGAGCTTCCAGTGTAAACAAGATCCCAAGATAGAGTGATTGCTTGGAAAATAGCCAGCTATAAATAAATAGTACAAAGCTACACAAGAAAGTAGAAGCCTGGATCAGTAAGCATGGGATGCTGGGCTGAGTCAATGATTTGAGTCACCAATTAAAGAATATCAGGAAGCCATAGAAAGGAAATCATCAATATATTCGATTCACGTGAAAATACCACTTTTTAAATTATGCATGTATTTGTATGTACATGTGCATGTTTGAGGTTATATGTGTAAATGTGGGTACATATATATACATGGGGGTCAGCAGAGGTCAACCTGTTTTCTGCCTATTATATTTTTTTAATTAGATATATTCTTTATTTACATTCCAAATGCTTTCCCCTTTCCTGGTTACCCCCTCCCTGAAAGTCCCATAATCCCTCTTCCCTCCTCCTGTTCCTCAGTCAACCCCCTCCTGCTTCCCTGTCCTGGTATTCCCCTACACTGCTATTTGAACCTTCCCAAGACCAGGGGCCTCTCCTTCCTTCTTCTTGGCATCATTTGATATGTGAATTATATCTTGGGTATTTCGATCTTCTGGGCTAATATCCACTTATCAGTGACTGCATACCATGTGTGTTCTTTTGTGATTGGGTTACCTCATTTAGGATGATATTCTCCAGTTCCACCCATTTGCCTAAGAATTTCATGACTTCATTGTTTTTAATAGCCGAGTAGTATTCCATAGTGTAAATATACCACATCATGTGTTTTTGAGACAGGGTTTACCACTTGGCCTGGAACTTGCTTATTTGACTGTTTCTGCTGGCCAGTGGCTCCCAGGGATCTGCCTGCCTCTACCTCCCCAGCCCTGGAATTACAAGCATGCACCACCCTTTCTGGATTTTTTTTTTTTAAATGTAAAATTTGAGTTGAAACTCAGGCCCTAAAAATGACTTTACCAACTGAACTACCTCTCCAGCCCTGAAATTTCCATTTTTTTTAAATTAAGTGCAAAACGTCAGCATTGGTAGTTCCTAAAGGTTCAACCTATTTATGTCAGTGGGATCTTCAGCTAGAAACCACCAAGTTAACTCTTTGCTGTGAATGATGATTTCCTTCCAAGATGATTTCTTCATTTCCTTGCATGCAAGCTCTACTTCACCAAGAGAGTGAAGGAGGGTGAACTGTGGAGTCTGCGGCTACAGGGACTGAGCCTCCCACACACTTCAGTCAAGGCATACTGGTACTTAAGACTCACTTTCCATCCCAGCCTGCATGACCCTATGGGCTTACTAGGGGAGACTGCTACCTTACACAACTGCTCCCTGACCTAGTAGCTGCCCAGGCGATATGTGAATCTATGAGTTCACAGCAGAGGTGGTAGAGTCCTAAGTTTTTAAGAGAATGTTCTTTGGTAATACAATCAATCCTGGTGAGCACAGCTAGGTTACATGGCCTTCTGTTCTCAATTTTTAGATGCTTCTGTGTGTGACCAGAATCTAGGTCATACCTCACCTGGACATCACAGCACTGAGACTTCTCATATTTCATTTCACCAGCTCCCACTGGCTGGTATAGGAAGGCAAGTAAGATCATACAAGGCAAATATCCAGATACTTAGAGGATTTGTGTGAGGTAAGAAGCACCAGTGATTCACAACATCCTTTTATCAACAGAGACACCAGAGAGGACCCTGATAAGCTCCATCAGTGAGAGAACTGGAAAGTCCCACTTCTCCCTATGTTAGAGGAGATGATTTTTCTCCCTGGTCACAAGGCGAAAAACATTTTTAAACTGACTGGGATGAAGGGTCTATTGGTTAGGGATATCTACAGGAACAAAATCAATAGAATGTGCATATAAAATGAGACTTATTAGTCTGGTTTACATAATACAGACTGACTGTTCAATATGGCTACCTTCACACTGCGGAGACTAAGAACCAGATTGGAGAGGCTGAGTGTGCCTCGGTTGCTCTACTCTGAAACCAAAGGTCTAAAGACTTCTTGGTGAACCATTGGTTTTTCAGTCTGTATTGGAAGCAAAGGAATGCAACAGCAATGGTGGTGGCAGCAGGATAGCTACTGGCTATTGAGACACAACGCAAAGGAGGCCAAAGGGAATGCTTTTCCTCAGGCCTCCTTGAATCTGGCTGCCACCAAAGGTATTGTCTACAACTAGGGTAAGGTCTTCCTATTTCAGTTAACCTAGTCAGGAAACTCACATGTGTTCCCAACAGCTTAGTTAACCACCCCTTAGTTAACTTCAGCTTTAGTCATGGTGGCAACTGAGGCTAACCATTGCAGAAGTGGGGAGTCTGGCATGCATATTTAAGTGAGTTTGCCGCCTGCATTCTTACCACCTTGATGTAATGCTTACAATATTTCCCTATTAAAAGTAACTCTGCTGCAGTCACAAAAATTAAACCAGAAATGTTGGAAGGAATCTAGAAGCTCCCACCCCCCAGTACATAATGCAACCTCTTACAAGTTTTCATCAGTATCTATTTCATTTTCTGAAGACTCTTTGCACAGAGACTTATTCCATCTTTTCCTCTCTTCATCCTGACATGTAATCGTTTCTTAGATCACCACTAATTGCCCATACTACATTCAGTAAATCAATGGTTTATCCCTCCTTCTTCCTAGGAAGCCACTTACAGAAGAATGGAGGGAGATGGGAGTGGCCAGGGGTGCAGCGAGGGAAAATTCACTTGGTACTGACTCTATGGAGTTAATTTCTCCTTAGAGAATAATGTTAAAAATATAATATAATGTTAAAAATATTTTCCCCACACTACATTATTAATGTTAGCCCAAGGAAAACAGCCAGAGAGAGAGAGAGAGAGAGAGAGAGAGAGAGAGAGAGAGAGAGAGAGAGCTCCAATGTCTGTGAATAACAGAATCCCACTATAAAAACAGAAGCAAACAGCCATTATGCAGCAATTCTTCAAGGTTCAGGGTGACTTTGAGAACAGGCTCTCAATAATAGAGGGAAATGAAGTTATCAGGAAAGCTTCAGTATGTCGCCTGCAGAATATCTGTGACTGTTAAAATTTAATATGTTCAGTGCAAGGAACATTGAAATTCCTGAATAAAAGAAAAAGCCAAAGGACAAGTAGAAATGAAACCAGCAGCTCAGATGAGGGGGAGTAGAGGTGGGTGTCTCCGCATTCAGGAAGATACTCTCTCCTATGACGACTATGTTCAGGGAGACAAAACTGTTCCCCATCACTGTGGACCTGTGAGGAGTTTACACCCTTAGACAAATGACTATTCCTACTGGAAAAGGGAGGGAGGCAGAGAGCTAGCATTCAAAGCATCCAATGTTGACCTTGTGAATGACCCAGACCCAGCTTCTGTTTCTGGCCCTTCCTGGAGTATGGACAAGTTCATGTTTAGAAGTACATTATTGAGGGAGAGGAACCCTGCACGAAACGTGGCCATGACTGGTCAGCCTCTCTAGTTGAGGGTCTAGGGAGCAGGTTAAGAGTAATTAAATTCTTAGCAAAGCCATGTGTTTTTGATAATTTGTGGATTCAGCTCAATCGAGAATAAAGTATCATTCTCCAGAATCTGCACAACAGCTGAAGGTTCTGCTCCAAGAATTCCTACCAGCAACGTGGAAGAAGGAATGAGTTAGAAATGGGCTAGGATTTTGCCAGGAGTAAAGGAGAAAATAAACATTATTTTTTAAATCTGGGAAATAAAGTCAGCAGAACAAACACATACACACATGATCATGACACCAAAAAAAAA
Source organism: Apodemus sylvaticus (assembly GCF_947179515.1). Classification (NCBI taxonomy): domain Eukaryota; kingdom Metazoa; phylum Chordata; class Mammalia; order Rodentia; family Muridae; genus Apodemus; species Apodemus sylvaticus. Next base: position 65,334,381 of record NC_067489.1, read on the forward strand.
AAAACTATTCTAAAAATAGCCAACTGCTTTAATTCATATGACTGAAAACACAGATAAATCAATCAGTGGAAAACACCAGGAGCCTCCTAGCCAGTGACCTGTGTAAGTGTATGGTTGAGGCTTATGTATAGCATTGAAGTCTGAATAGAGTTCTGCATCTTCTTGGCTACAGAGAAGCAAATACCCCAGAAACATGGAGGGCTTTACTCAGGGTAGAAGGAGAAGGGAAAACAAAGTCAAAAACAGAGAGTGTCATTGGGGACTAAATTGTTGGGTCCAAATTGTGAGTGTTGTGATTTAGGAAAATCATATGTGGATTTTTCCAGTAATGAACGTCTCAGCTTTGTGGATAAACATAGCGAGGCAGGCTAAAAAGAGAGGAAGTGAAAACAGCTGAGACAGATGTCAGAAGAAGAACACAGCCATTCTGTTCCTAGTCATGACCTAGAAACCCAGTGTCTTAGCCAGGGTTTCTATCACTCAGATGTAACACTGTGACCAAAAGCAACTTGGAGAGAAAAGAGTTATTTGCTTATAATTCCACATCTCAGTCCATCATCAAAGAAAGCCGGGATAGGAACTCAAGCACACAGGAACATGAACGGAAGAGCTAATGCAGAGGCCATGGATGTGTAGTGCTTACTGGTTTGCTGCTCATGGCTTGTTCAGCATGCATTCTTATAGAACCCAGGACCACCAGTCCAAGGGTGGCACCGCTCACAATGACCTGGGCCCTGTCACATCAACCACTAATTAAGAAATGCCCGATGGCCTGGTTCAAAGCCTGTTCTTATGGAGGCATTTCTCAGTTGATGTTCCGTGTAGAGGGATCTTTTCTCAGATGACTCTAGCTTGTGTCATAGTTGACGTAAAACTAGCCAGTAAATGGGGCTAGGGGAGCAGGAGCTGATTATGCTTTTTCCACAACTGCACAGATATAAAACACTTGAATGAGCTCTGTGCTCTGAAACAATCTTCAGAACTAGAGAAGGAAAAGTAGGACAAGATGACTTTGGTCCACCCAGCCAAGGAAAACAACTACCACTTCAGCTCCTTCAAAGGAGCATGATGGATTTTCCCTCAGTGGTGACCTCATGGTTTCAATTACTCCAGTGAAGAGCTCCCAAGAGTTCTATGATGTGGAGTTATCAACATCCTTTGCATCTTTCTCTGTAAAACAAGAAACAATGGCAGGAAACTTGTCTGGGGATGCCTAAGTAAAGATTTGCTGATTGTTAAATGACAAGCTTGCAGAACGGTAGACCGAGGCATTTCTAATTGTTTTAGTGAATAAAGATTCTCTTGAAGGTCAAGAGATGGCTGGGTGGTTAAAAGCACTTTCAGCACAATCATGAGGACTAGAGCATTGACCCCAGTACTCACTTAAAAAGCTGGGCATCTAGTGCATGATTTTGATCCCAACCCTGAGAAGAGTGAAGAAGCAGACTTGCTGGCTTCCGTCCTAGAGAAACATGAGCCCCAGGTTCACAGAGAGATGATTCCTCAAAGAAATAGGCAGAGGTCAATAAATATGGATACCCAATGCCCTCTTCTGACCACTGAACACAGGCACAGGTGCATGTAAGTACACACACACACACAGACACACACACACACACACACACACACACATGGGGAGGGAAAGGGAGAGAGACAGAAACAAACACAGAGGGGGGCACTCAGACACTCAAAGATTAAATACACCATTTTTTAAAAAGAGAGAAAGAGAGAGACTCTGTGAAGCATATGCTATCCTCTTAGAAGGTTACATGCTTAGGAGCTGCACTATGCTATAGAAGCCAGTATCAGGTTGTTCCTGGGTCTTCTGCTCCTGCTGTAGGGTTGATGGCTACCAAGAAAGACCTAAAGTTCAGACTGCCTGAAGTATGCTAGGATCCTAGGAAGGCAGTAAGCTTGTTGGATTCCCCTTCAACCAGAACCCAAGCCCAGCTAGTCAGCCTTTGTAAATTTATGAGGGTGCCCAGATTGGAAGGTCCTCAACCAACAGAGGATAGGTAAGCCCATGTCTCTGCAACAGAACATATGGGATTTCTTTGGACCCCTTAGGGAACTGAGGCAAGGGCTTACAATATCTAATCCTTTTCATCAGAAAAATTAAAGTTAAAACTTCAGCCATTCTGCTAAGCACACACCAGAATGACCACAGTCGAAAGACTGACACCCAATACTAATGAAACTGCATAGAAAGAAAACACCACCTTAGAAACCCACTTGGCAGTATCTACCAAACAGCCTAGAGACTGTACTCTTGGGTCTGGTTTAAACAGATTCCATAGAAATGCATATCACCAAAAATATGTATGAGGGACTGGAGAGAGGGCTCAATTGGTAAAGCCCAGAATGAAGATCTCAGTTTAGTTTAGGTGGTGGTGGTGGTGGTGGTGGTGGTGGTGGTGGTGGTGAAAGAGGAGGAGGAGGAGGAGGAAGAAGAAGAGGAGGAGAACGTGATGGTATACATGCAGCCTTATACCACTGTATGTGCTCACATTTGGAAACATTCATATCATCATAGATGTTATTACACAAAGCAGAAAGGAAGAATAGGCTGCGTTACATATAACAGCATAGCTGGGTCATAAATGCAATGAACGTAAGAATCCAGACACAAAATAGGATGTGTATAATTCTGTGCACTCAGGTTCTAGAAGAGTCAAAGGGAATCTATAGAATACTATAGACCAAACCATTATCATCTTTGAAGGTGAAGGGAAAGGAATAGGAGGGGATACTGGGTGAGAGGAAGGATTTGGCAGCTGCTGCTGCTGCTGGCTTTCTGTCCAGTTTCATTGCTTCTTGCCTGAGTGTGTTTAGTTCCTAAAAACTTATAGAGCTACAATGTACTGGGCAGCAAACTGAGATATACACTCAGTGGGCAACGCATGTGCTGGTATACATACTTACTGAGCCCTATGCTCACTTAGCTACACATGTAGGGTGTGCGCACCTTCTGTATAGACGTTATGCCCATACGAAGTTAAGAGTTTGAGGCTTGCTGGCATAATCCTGCTTATACTTCTACATAAGAAATGGACAAGAAGGAGATAAGAGGAGAGCTGATGACTCATTAGTACTTAGTGGCAGGCACAGCATTTGGAGTACTCAGTACACACTCACATGGAGGGCAGTTAAGAAAATTGGAGGTCCTTCCTTACTGGAGGGCATGGATTTAACCCTCTTGGCAGGGGCAAGGGTATTCTAAAGTTACACCAGACTCTTTCTTTTTAGCAACCAGATTCTTGAAGTACTTCATGGAGAGCAAGAAAAGGGTGGAGACTGATACCAGCTAGAGAAGCAACTTGGGCTTGGAAAAAGACTTCACACTATTCTGACAACTTGTCCAACTAATTACATTGCCTTGAGAAACCGGAGCAAAGATGGTGATGATGGGCAGAACAGTACCTTGACACGGGCGACTTAGTTATACATAACTTCGCAGTCAATTTAAATGTTGACCTATGTTAAGACTGGAAAAATGGACTTGGAGGGGCCTCACCCAATCCACTTTTTCTTCTTCCTAATATGGCCATGTTGACTAAATCTCTGTTTGTTTTAGACTGTTACTACTTTTGTTCTTTTGATGACTGATAGCCATGGCTAGCTAACCTTTTATGGTTGCCAGGGTCTAGACTTTGCCTTTCTGCCATTAATTAATTTGAAAGCAGGCACCAGACATTCGTGAATGAAGACACAACATTCTTGGCTCCATCACATCCGCAAAGGTTGATAGCTGCCTCTTTAATCACTATCTAATCTCTGTACGCTACTGTGTTTCTCTACTGTGTTTCTCATACATTGTCTTGTAGGGCAACGTGAGAATGGCTCCAGTGGGCTGTGGATGATACATCTTAGAGGAACAAGGATACAGCTGGGCAAGCAGCCTAGTCCATGTCTCTAGAGAAATTCCAGGCTGTGGAGAGGATTCTCGACCCTGTCAGGAAGAAAACCACCTGTTATGTAAAGATTTGAGTTGGGGATGTTAAGATGGAAGCCATGAATCAAACAAATTACTTGGAGCTCAAGTTTCTCTGAAGAAACAGAGAAAACAGCCACAGGTTTACCTGCAAAGGTGCTACTCAAAAGCTACACACACACACACGTTAGGATTTCTAGATTTCTAAAAATGTCTGCAAATGGTCTAGTTTATGACTTCAAACCATAGCACAAAGGTTCTAAAACTGATGGAGAATTCTGTTTCAAAATGCTACATTATTTGAAGGGGGAAAAGGAGGGTTTTTTTTTATAACCTACAAAATGAAGCTTTGAAGTAAACTTTTGGAGAATTGATAGGAAAGGAGGCCAGTATCCCTACAGCTGAGATCAACAGAAAACTGTGACAAACTTCTAAGCTACAGAGGTGAACTTTGTGCTTGAGGCAGGAATTTGAGTTACCATTTACAGTATTTTCAGATATGTCATTCAAATTGACCATATATCCCATTCTTAACTTAAAGAATCAAGCTCAAGTAAATACACACACACACACACACACACACACACTACATACACACTACCACCACTGCATACACACACATTACACAGCATATACACACACTATACACATACCTCATGCATACATTATACACCACACACTCATACCATACAGATTATACACTACACACAACATATATATTATATACAATATACACACATATAAACACATACACACGCAACAATCACACCACACACACACACACACACACACACACATAAATGCACACACACACACACACACACTGGAAAGTAGAAATGTCAAGAAAGACTAGTTCTTGTTCCAATAGTTTTCACTGGACTAGAATCCTCTAATAATTGCCCCTAATATGATGTTATATGCCTTGGCATGAGCAATAGTATAAAAAACCAGCACTGGTTCCACTAACATATTTTGTCTTATAAGGTCTGTATCTGAGACAGTGATACTGGGGACAGATAGAAAACGAAGTGGGAACAGAACTTCAGGACATATGCTAATCCCGTCTTGGAAGAGGAACACACTGAATAGAAGCTAACAGTACGGATGACACACTATAGAGTGAGCACCAGTCTAGAGAGGGCAGATGGAAACAGTGAGTGAGAGAGAGAGGGGAGGAGAGAGAGAGAGAGAGAGAGAGAGAGAGAGAGAGAGAGAGAGCATTCATACAACAGAAGGGAAAGCAAAGCAGGAGAAGGAAACATCTCCGTTTGAAAAGTGACATATCAAAGGGCACATCCACCATATGCAGGCAGCCCAGGCAGAGTGAGAGGTGGAGTCACTGTTACAGCCCTCAGGCTGGGACCCACCAAGCAGGCATGTGTAGCCAACACCATTCCATCTGCCTCTGTGATTAATTGCTTTTGAGGAAGACTTTATTATTCCCAGTGGGAAAATATTAGAATATGAAAAAAAAATGTTCTTTAAAAATGAAAAATGTGACTGCTTGTCAAACCTAGGAAAGTAAAACTAACTTGGCATGTGTCATTAAGAAAGAATCACAAACTAAAACTAAGTTTCTCCCCCTGGGGAGATTCGTGGTGCACGAGGACCCTATGAAAGCATCAGTGCAGGGGAGACCCATAATGTCTATCAGCGTGATAAGTCAAGACCACTGGGCACTGGTGCGCACTGGAGCATCTAGCTTACCATTTGACTCTAAAAATAACATGGACACATTCTTAACCCAAAAGACAAGATGCGAATGGAGAATGGAAACTCATCCTCGGAGGACAGAGGCCACTAAGAAGCTCAGTGAAATGGTCTTCGAAGCTGCCTCATTTTCTTCCTTACAGAAGAAAATAGTACTAAGATTTTATTTATACCTAATTAGGAAAAGAAATGAATGGACAAACCAAAAGATAGTTGGAGAGTCAACTTAAAAGTAAAGAATCATAGAAAAAGCACAAATAAAAGAGACGAGAAGAGATGAAAGTTGGTTGTGCAATGTAACTACAAAATGTATGACATAACCATTCATTTTTTAAAAAATTTAGTTTTGTTCCTGATTTTTCTTGAATGTACAGTATGTGTGGACACTATGTATGTGCCTTGAGCTGGTGGAGGCCAGAAGGAACCAGATCTGGAACTAGCACTAGTACATGTGGGTACTGGAACTGAACCTAGGTCCTCTGCAAGAGAAGTGCTCATAACCTCTCTCTAGCCCTACAAACAGATTATTTTCCTTTAAGGTTATAATATAATCACAATATTTTCCCCTTTCCCTTCCTTGTCCTCAACCCTCCCATATGCCCTTTTCTCCTATCCTTTAAATTGATGGCCTCTTTTCCCACTAATTATTATTACACGCATATATGTGTTTATATGTGTATATAGATGCTTAGTATAAATGTGTATCTATCTAGTACATATTTTTTTCTTAAACATTACCTGTTCAGTCCATATAAAGTTACTTGTATGCTTTTGGAGACCATTTGGCACTGGGCAACTGATTGGTATACTCTTCTTGGAAAAGACCGCCTCGCTGCTCCAAGCTTTCCTTACTTGTCTAGAGTTTGTTGCATAGGGTTGAGGCCTCATGGGCTTTTCCTGTTCAATTTTAGCACGTCCATTAGTGTTGTCTTTGTTTAGCTTATGTTTGGGCAGTATTGATGAGGATAGCTTCTTATATTACTATAGGAGACACAATCTCCCAGGGAGCTTCCTGATTCTCTGACTCTTACTATCTTTCCACCTGACAGGGCACAGCATACATCTAGACAGTTTAGTAGGATGAATAATGGTCTCCCCAAAGGCACCTAGGTCCTAATTATTGTTACCTCATATGGCTAAACCATTTCACACTCAGTTGATCTTGTTATAGTAGAAATACCCTGGTGTAAGAAGTCCTGCCCTGAGTGAAGAAATTCTGAGAAATCTCTGAGGCCCAGTGGCACATAGGACTGGTGAAAGTGGATGGCAGGGAAGGGCCCGAGGCTATTCAGAATGAAAAATGTCAGTCTTGTGAAAACAACCCTTTCAGTAGAGGGTGGTGACTTCACAGCAGAAGCCTTGGCTGTGAAGGGAGAACTAAGGGTCCGAGAGACACAAAAGGAAGTCGTACATTGGTGTGACCAGCCTCCACCACTGAGTATTTATTAGAGAAAGTGTGCCTTCCCACACCAAGAGAAGAAGGAGCGTAAATGAAGGACGCTGGAAAGCCAAGTGTAAACTCACTCCTGAATCTAAAACATCCCCGTGTTGCTCTAGAAAGATAACATAGTGCCCCCTCAATAAACAGAGAGTGAGAGGTAACATACACAGGGACATAACCAGATGTGGAATGGCCCCCACAGTCTATTGATTTTGAACATTTGGCCCCCCAAGTGGGTGATGCTGTCTGGGAGAGTTCTGAATATAGGTTGCCTGGCAATGTGCTTTGATGAGACTATCCTTGGCCCCAGTTCCACCTTGAGATCTTTGATTCCAGGATGATGACATAATGTAGCCAGCGCCCTCACCCTCCCAGAACTACAGCCAGACACTGTTCTCCATGCCCTACCTTCTGCACCTCGATGGACTGTCTACTCTCAAACCACGAGCCAAAAGTATACTTGGTATCCTTTTAGTTGCAACTTGACAGATGTTTAGTCCTTGTGACAAGAAGAGGGATTAAAGTGTACAGTAAGCTACAAGGAGAAGAAACCACAACATACAAATTTAATAAAAATTTTAGAACTCCCCTTTTCCAAACAATATGGGACACTTGGCCCTCAGCTAACATCATGCACCAGAACTATCCACGAACAAGCGCATGAAGCTATAAAGGGCATCTCATGAGGTTCCAGGATCTTTGGACCAAAAGACAGGGAAATAAGAGTGGCCTGAAATCATAAAAGCCAATGAGAAAAGACTAGCTTATAAAGGGAACAAGAGAAAACGATTATGTAAAATATAAGTGCTATTGACAAGCAAAAAAACCATATAGTCAGAACAGTGTATACTGATTAAAGGGCAGCGTGTCCATAGAGACTGAGGTAGCTACAGGGGTAGCAAAGATGATCCGGTATACAACCCAAAATTCCAAAAGAGGGGAAGAGAGAGGATTGTACTGATATTTCAAACTATATCCAACGTGAACATTTTTAAAGGTTCATCTTTATTACTTTTAATTGTGTATGTGTATCTGTGTGGGGCTATGTGCATGTGAGTGTAGATTGTCTTAGAAGTCAGAGGTGTTGAATCCCCTAGAGCTGGAGTTACAGGCAGTTGTAAATACTAAATTGAACTCTGGTCCTTGGCAAGAGCAGTATGCACTATTAATGTCTGAGCTATTACTACAGGCCCTCAGATAAACATGAAAATCTAAGGACTAGTGATATGTGTCAAAAGGACCTACTGTGTACCTGGTGATCCAAAATAGCCAACCACAAGACATATCTCAGTAACTCAAATCGATCAGAATTAAGGAATATAATTCTTTAATTCCCAAGCTCAAAAGCTTGGTTATGATATTGAGAGGAAATAAATTCAGCATGAAACAAATTTTCAACAGAAGCACACAAAGCAAAACAAAAACAAAAAAATTAGAAATTGAAGAAAATGTGAGTTAAGAATTTTTATATTCAAAGGATTCTTCAAATGTCAAAGGTTTATAAATAGCTCAAAAGGCAGGTACTCCATATATAATATGTGATATATAACGTAAGATACATAGCATAAGATGTTCCCTTGAATTCTCACCTAACTAGACACAAGGGACAACCAGAAAAAAAATGGCAAAAACATCTTGGTGGGTACTGAATTTATTTAATTATGTTTAGAGTCTGTGGCAAGTATGAGGGGGGTCTGTAGAGATGACTCAGCTGTTGGGGTACTGCTAGAGGACCTGTGGGACAGTGAAAGGCAGTTTGTTTTCAGATCGTGCCGGGATTAAGCCCTAGAAACCCACCAGACAATTCTGAAAGGGACAGAAGGTCAGTTTGCCATGCTCTCAGACACTAGGCTCCTGACAAGGAGCCCCAGTTCCATAACTCTGTGACCATAAGTCAGAGCAATGACCCAAGCTCCTGATATTCTGTCTGGACTCCACCCCACAGTCACCTGGCAACAGCCAGGTATATTCTTCCCCACAGTTACCTGACCCACTATAAAAGGAGCTGCTTGCCCCCTCCTCCCTCTCTTACTCTCTTCTCTCTCTCTCTCTCTCTCTCTCTCTCTCTCTCTCTCTCTCTCTCTCTCTCTCTCTTGCCCTCTTGGGCTCTTCTTCCTTCCTGCTCTCTCCATGTGGCTGTAGCCGGCCTCTACTTTTCCCTCATCACTACACCAACAATAAATGCTTTAAAAACGTGGACTTCCTCTTCTCATCTGGATCCACTGTGCTGGAGCAATGGAGCAGGTCTCCCTCTAAAGAGCCTTGTCTAGTAACCTCTCTGTGCTTCCAGCCATAGTCACCTCCAAGCCAAGCCAAGCTGCTGAACAAGCCAAGGACAATTGCCCCAGCGGGAACTACCCACCCTGTTCTCAGCTCTTCTGTGACACCCAACAGCATCTGCAGTGTCCAAGGCTGAGAACCTGTCGTCCCTAGCCTCCAAGCGGCCTGGGGATCTCCAAGCCTGACTCTGACAGGTTCTGCAGGGACCTCAGCTGTTCCCCACCCCTGGAGCGCAGTCCTGCAATTTCTCACAGCCCTACGACCACCGGGCAGTTCTACACAAGTCAAGCTTCCTATATCCCACCTTGCCCAGCTGCCTGAGTTCTGGGCCGGACTCAGGACCCCATTTTTAACGTACAAGGACCCAGACTCAGATCCCAGCAGCCACCTTGGGTGTCTCACAATTGTCTGTGTCTCACTTAAGGTCACAGAGTTAGTGGAACCACTACCCTCTTCTGGTCTCTTTGGGCATTCCAAGCATGTGGCGCACATACAGACTAGCAGACACATACATAAATAGAAATAAAGAAAGGTGTAAGAAAGATTAGAAAGACAAGGGTGAGGAAAAAGAGAAATAATATAAAAATAATGCAATACAACAAAAACTAAAAAGCTCTAAAGTAGAGAAATCACTTCATCTCTTATTTCATCAGAGAAATTTTACCATTGCCAAGTAAAGAGCACAACAATAAAACTATCAAATCAAATGAATATACTAGTGTAAGAAAAGAAGGGAGAAGGGGACTTTAAAAATAATAAACAAACAAACAAACGACAGACTTAGAATGAAAACAAACCTAAGGGGGAAAAATAATAAGCGTTATCCAGAGTTTAAAAAAAAAGAACCTACAAAAATGGAAGAATTTTTATCTTTATTGAATTATTTTATTTTTATTGTGTGTTTGGGCATGATATGTATATATAGAGAGAAATAGAGAGACAGAGACAAAGACAAGTACACAACCCCTAGACACCAGAAGAACATGTCAGATCCTCTGTAGCTGTGAGCTACCAGTCTGGGTATTGGGAAGAGGAAAAAAATGCTATCAACCATGGAGCCCTGATAATTTTCATTTATTATTATTTTAGCAAATCATATATCTGGTATATGTTTACTATTCAGAATATATAAAGAATTCCGACATCATCACAACAGAAAATGAGTAGAAATTTCTTCAAAGAGGCAAAAATGGCCAATAGGCACCTGAGCAGGTTCTCAACCTTTCTTTTTCCTTAAAGGAAAAGAAAGGAAAAATCACAGTAAGGCAAACCATCCTGAGCACATATCAGCTGTGATTAAAAACGGGTGCAGCCAGGAATGCAGGGAACACCCGAGTGTCAGAAGAGTTGGGACATGGTCCTCCAAAGCCCCACATGCACCCAGGAACTGGGCAGCACCACAGCCATCTGTGTACCTGTCCTGCCAGGGGAGATCTGCTTTGCAGGGAGTCCCACATTTAGAAGGAGTCCCATGTTTAGAGGTGAGGCTGCCATCTTTGCTCCTGTGACTGAGTGGGTAGGTACAGCCAGGAACGCAGGGAACATCAGAGTTTCAGAACAGCTGGGGCAGGGTCCACCAGGACCCTACCTGCACCCAGGAGCTGATCAGTGCCACAGCACTCTGTACAAGGGGAAAGCTAGTCACCCACAGGTGCTGAGACAGACTTGCAGGCACACAGGAGGGACAAGCACTAGCTAGAGACAGCAGGACCAACTAACAACAGAGATAACCAGATGGCAAAAGGCAAACATAGGAATGTTACTAACAGAAATCAAGGCAACATGGCACCATTTAAACCCAATTCTTCCACACAGCAAGTCCTGGGTATCCCAATATACCAGAAAAGCAAGATTTGGATTTAAAATCACAGCTCAGAATGCTGATAGAGAGCGTCAAGAGGTACATAAGTAACTAACTCCCTTAAAAAAATACAGGAGAACACAGGTAAACAGGTAGAAGCCCTTAAAGAATTACAGGAAAGCACAAGCAAACACATGAAGGAATTGAACAAAACCATCCAGGATCTAAAAATAGAGGTAGAAACAATAAATAAATCACAAAGGGAAACAACTCGACATAGAAAACCTAGCGAAGAAGTCAGGAGTCATGAATCCAAGCATCAACGACAGAATACAAGAGACAGAAGAGAGAATCTTAGATGCAGAAGATAACAAAGAAAGCATTGACACAACAGTCAAAGAAAATGCAAAATGCAAAAAGCTCCTGACCCAAAGCATCCAGAAAATTCAGAACAAAATAAGAAGACCAAACCTAAGGATTACAGGTATAGGAGAAAGTGAAGATTTCCAGCTTAAATGGCCAGTGAATGTCTTCAACAAAATTATAGAAGAAAACTTCCCTAACATAAAGAAAGAGATGCCCATGAACATACAAGAAGCCTACAGAACTCCAAATAGATTTGACTGGAAAAGAAATTCCTCCCGTCACATAATAATTTAAAATCCAAATGCACTAAACAAAGAAAGAATATTAAAAGCAGTAAGGGAAAAGGTCAAGTAACATATAAAGGTAGACCTATCAGAATTACCTAGACAGATACCAAATACCAACGTTAAATCAGGATCAGATAGACCATCTAAAGGGTCCCATAAACCCTAAAGAAATAGAAGCGGTCATTGAAAGTCTCCCAACCAAAAAAAAGCACAGGACCAGATTGTTTTAGTGCAGAATTCTATCAGACCATCAAAGAAGACCTAACACCAATATTCTTCAAACTATTCCACCAAATAGAAACAGAAGGAGCAATACCTAATTTGTTTTATGAAGCTACAATTACACTGATATCAAAACCACACAAAGATCCAACAAAGAAAGAGAACTTCAGCGCAATTTCCTTTATGAATATTGATGCACAAATACTCAATAAAATTCTTGCCAACCAAGAACCCAGGAACACATCAAAATAATCATCCACCACGATCAAGTAGGCTTCATCCCAGGAATGCAGGGATGATTCAAAATATGGAAATCCATCAATGCAATCCACTACATAAACAAACTCAAAGAAAAAACCACATAGTCATTTCATTAGATGCTGAAAAAGCATTTGACAAAATTCAACATCCTTTCATGTTAAAGGTCTTGGAAAGATCAGGAATTCAAGGCCCATACCTAAACATAATAAAAGCAATATACAGCAAACTGGTAGTCAACATCAAATTAAATGAAGAGAAACTTGAAACAATCCCTCTAAAATCAGGGTCTAGACAATGCTGCCTCTCTCTCCATACTTATTCAATATAGTACTTGAAGTTCTAGCTAGAGCAATTAGACAACAAAAGAGGGTCAAAGGGATACAAATTGGAAAGGAAGAAATGAAATTATCACTATTTGCAGATGATATGATAGTATACATAAGAGATCCAAAAAACTCAACCAGAGACTCCTACAGCTGATAACCAACTTCAGCAAAGTGGCCGGATATAAAATTAACTCAAACAAATCAGTGGCCTTCCTATACTCAAAGGATAAACAGACTGAGAAAGAAATTAGGAAAATGACACCATTCACAATAGTCACAAACAATATTAAGTATCTTAGTGTGACTCTAACCAAACAAGTGAAAGATCTGTATGACAAGAACTTCTAGTCTCTGAAGAAAGAAATTGAACAAGACCTTAGAAGATGGAAAGATCTCTCATGCTCATGGACTGGTAGTATTAATATAGTAAAAAAAAAAAAAAAAAAGGCTATCTTGCCAAAAGCAATCTACATATTCATTGCAGTCCCCATCAAAATCCCAACTCAATTCTCTATAGAGTTAGAAAGAACAATTCTCAAATTCATGTGGAATAACAAACAAAAAAAAAAGAAAGAAAGAAAAAAACAGGATAGCTTAAACTATTGTCAGCAGTAAAAGAACTTCTAGTGGAATCAGTATCCCAGACCTCAAGCAGTACTACAGAGCAATTGTGTTGAAAAGTGCATTGCATTGGAACAGAGACAGGCAGGTAGATCAATGGAATAGAATTGAAGACCCAGAAATTAACCCACACGTCCATGGCCACTTGATCTTTGACAAAGGAGCTAAAACCATCCAGTGGAAGAAAGATAGCCTTTTCAACAAATGGTGCTGGTTCAACTGGCGGTTAGCATTCAGAAGAATCCAAATTGATCCATCCTTATCTCCTTGTACTAAGCTCAACTCCAAGTGGATCAAGGACCTCCACAGAAAACTAGACACACTGAAACTAATAGAAAAGAAATTGGGGAAGACCCTTGAGGACATGGGCACAGGGGAAATTTTCCTGAACAGAACACCAATAGCTTATGCTCTAAGATCAAGAATTGACAAATGGGACCTCATAAAATTACAAAGTTTCTGTAAGGCAAAGGACACTGTCAATAGGACAAAACAGCAACCAACAATTTGGGAAAAGATCTTTACCAACCCTACATCCAACAGAGGGCTAATATCCAATACATACAAAGAACTTGAGAAGTTAGACTCCAGAGAGCCAAATAACCCTATTAAAAATGGGGTACAGAGCTAAACAAAGAATTTTCACCTGAGGAATATTGAATGGCTAAGAAGCACCTAAAGAAATGTTCAACATCCTCAGTCATCAGGGAAATGCAAATCAAAAAAACCCTAAGATTTCACCTCATACCAGTCAGAATGGCTAAGATCAAAAACTCAGGAGACAGCAGGTGCTGGCGAGGATGTGGAGAAAGAGGAACACTCCTCCACTGCTGGTGGGATTGCAAGCTGGTACAACCACTCTGAAAATCAGTCTGGCAGTTTCTCAGAAAACTGGGCATGATTCTAGTAAAGGACCCTGTTACACTACTCCTGGGCATATACCCAGAGGATTCCCCAGCATGTAATAAGGACACATGCTCCACTATGTTCATAGCAAGCCTATTTATAATAGTCAGAAGCTGGGAAGAACCCATATGCCCCTCAATGGAGGAATGGATACAGAAAAAGTGGTAATGGAATGGAATACTATTCAGCTATTAAAAACAATGAGTTCATGAAATTCTTAGGCAAATGGGTAGAACTGGAAAATATCATCCTAAGTGAGGTAACCCAATCACAAAAGAACACACATGGTATGCACTTACTGAGAAGCTTGGAATACCCAAGACAAAAAATTCATCTATCAAATGATGTCCAAGAAGAAGGAAGGGGAGGCCCCTGATCCTGGAAAGGCTCGATGCAGCAATGTAGGGGAATACCATGACAGGGAAGAGGGAGAGGATTGATTGGGGAACAGGGAGAGGGAAGATGGCTTATGGGATTTTCAGCAGGGGGATGGGAGGGATGGGGAGTGGGGAGGAGGGGGGAGGGGCTACCAGGAAAGGGGAAATCATTTGAAATGTAAATAAAGAGTGTATCTAATAAAAAAATAATAAAAATAAGCATCAAAGTCTAAGACATAAAAAATAAAATGAAATAAAACTGGAGAAAATATTGTGTTGGCCTAGATGTAGAGAAATTTCAGGAAATTTGGCAGTGTGGCTAGAAATTTTAGGAAATTTGGCAGTGTGGCTAGACTCTCTTCACTGTGTAGTTAGTGCAGTAGTGTTTTAGTTGGGGTTTTACTGTGAACAGACACCATGACCAAGGCAATTCTTATAAGGGCAACATTTAATTGGGGCTGGCTTACAGGTTCAGAGGTCCAGTCCATTATCATCAATCTGGGAAGTTGACAGCATCCAGGTGCAGGAGGAGCTGAGAGTTCAACATCTTGTTCTGAAGGCAAACAGGAGACTGGCATTCTCAGGCAGCTGGAGGAAGCTCTTAAAGGTCACATGCACAGTGACATACTTCCTCCAACAAGTCCACACCTACTCCACCAATGCCACACCTTCAAATAGAGTCACTCTCAGGTCCAAGCATAGTCAAACCACCACAAGTAGCAACTCAGGTAATGCTGCCTAGCAAGGTAGTATAGGGTGTTTCTTACAGCATGGGCAGGCATGGATTGGCTGGGGAGGGCTTTAGAGCATTATGAGCTTCTAGCCAGGATTGTGAGGTAGGGATAGGAATCATTGGTGTGGGCTGTGCTCTCTCTCTCTCTCTCTCTCTCTCTCTCTCTCTCTCTCTCTCTCTCTCCCTCTCTCAGTTGTGTCAATGCACTCTCCATCCAGCTGATGAGTATGCTCTGAGTTGCACTACATTACACAGTGGTGATTGCTTGCACCTCTCCCGCCCATCACTGAGATCTTCAGTAAGTGATGGTGTTCAGTAAAGCAGCCAGCTCAGCGGCAAGAATTATCCAGTTGCTTTTCCTGAACACAGGGCCTCCTGCACCTGTGTGCTGCTCACAAAGTTTGTCAGAGTTACCCCAAGACTTTGGAAAACATAGGTGTTGAGAGACCTGAAATTCTTGTCATACAGATTTTTCACTTGTTTGGTTAGAGTCACACCAAGATACTTTATTATTTTTGGCTATTGTGACAGGTGTCATTTCTCTAATTTCTTTATCAACCTGCTTATCCTTTGAATATAGGAAGGCTACTGATTTGCTTGAGTTGATTTTATAACCAGCCACTTTGCTGAAGTTGTTTATCAACTGTAGGAGTTCTCTGGTAGAGGTTTTCGGGTCACTTAAGTATACTATCATGTCATCTGCAAATAGTGATAGTTTGACTTCTTCCTTTACAATTTGTATCCCTTTGACCTCCTTATGTTGTCTAATTGCTCTAGCTAGAACTTCAAGTACTATTTTGAAAAGATATGGAGAGAGAGGGCAGCTTTGTCTAGTCCCTGATTTTAGTGGGATTGCTTCAAGTTTCTCTCCATTTAGTTTGATATTGGCTACCGGTTTGTTGTATATTGCTTTAACTATGCTTAGGTGTGGGCCTTGAATTCCTGTTCTTTCCAAGACTTTTAGCATGAAAAGATGCTGAATTTTGTCAAATGCTTTTTCAGCATCTAATGAAATGATCATATGTTTTTTTTCTTTGAGTTTGTTTATGTAGTTGATTGCATTGATGATTGATTTCCTTATATTGACCCATCCCTGCATCCCTGGGATGAAGCCCACTTGATCGTGGTGGATGATCATTTTGATGTGTTCTTGGATTCGGTTGGCAAGAATTTTATTGAGTATTTTTGCATGATATTCATAAGGGAAATTGGCCTGAAGTTCTCTTTCTTTGTTGGATCTTTGTGTGGTTTTGGTATCAGTGTAATTGTGGCTTCATAGAACGAGTTGGGTAGTGTTCCTTCTGTTTCTATTTTGTGGAACAGTTTAAAGAGTATTGGTGTTAGGTCTTCTTTGAAGGTCTGATAGAATTCTGCACTGAAGCCATCTGGTCCCGGGCTTTTTTTGGTTGGGAGACTTTCTATGACTCCTTTTATTTCTTTAGAGGTTATGGGACTGTTTAGATGATCTATTTGGTCCTGATTTAATTTTGGTGTTTGGTATCTGTGTAGGAAATTGTCCATTTGCTCCAGATTCTCCAGTTGTGTTGAGTACAGGCTTTGGTAGTAGGATCTGATGATTTTTTTCAATTTCCTCATTTTCTGTTGTTATATCTCCCTTTTCATTTGTTAATTTTGTTAATCTGGATTCTGTCTCTGTGCCCTTTGGTCAGTCTGGCTAAGGGTTTATCTATCTTGTTGATTTTCTCAAAGAACCAGCTCCTGGTTTTGTTGATTCTTTGTATAGTTCTCTTAGTTTCTACTTGATTGATTTCAGCCCTGAGTTTGATAATTTCCTGCCTTCTACTCCTCCTGGGTGAATTTGCTTCTTTTTGCTCCAGGGCTTTCAGGTGTGTCGTTAAGCTGCTAGTGTATGCTCTCTCCATTTTCTGTTTGGAGGCACTTCAGGGCTATGAGTTTTCCTCTTAGCACTGCTTTTCATTGTGTTCCATAGATTTGGGTATGTTGTGTCTTCATTTTCATTAAATTCTAAAAAGTCTTTGATTTTGTTCTTTATTTCTTCCTTGACCAAGGTATCATTGAGTATTGTTCAGTATCCATGTGTATGTGGGCTTTCTGTTGCTTTTGTTGCTATTGAAGACCACTTTTACTCCATAGTGATCTGATAGGAGGCATGGGATTATTTTGATCTTATATTTGTTGAGGTCTGTCTTGTGACCGATTATATGGTCGATTTTGGAGACGGTACCATGAGGTGCTGAGAAAAAGGTATATTCTTTTGCTTTAGGGTGAAATGTTCTATATATATCTGTTAAATCTAATTGGTCCAAAGCTTCCATTAGTTTCACTGTGTCCCTGTTTAGTTTCTGTTTTCCTGATCGGTCCATTGAGGAAAGCGCAGTGTTGAAGTCACCCACAATTATTGTGTTAGGTGCAATGTGTGCTTTGAGCTTTAGTAAAGTTTCTTTTATGAATGAGGGTACCTTTGTATTTGGAGCATAGATGTTCAGGATTGAGAGTTCTTCTTGGTGTGTTTTTCCTTTGACCAGCAAGAAGTGTCCCTCAGTGTCTCTTTTGATGACTTTAGGTTGAAAGTCAATTTTATCTGATATTAGAATGGCTACTCCGGCTTGTTTCCTGAGACCATTTGCTTGTAAAATTGTCTTCCAGCCTTTTACTCTAAGGTAGTGTTTGTCTTTGACACTGAGGTGTGTTTCCTGTATGCAGCAAAATGTAGGATCCTGTTGATGTATCCAGTCCATTAGTCTATGTCTTTTTATTGGGGAATTGAGTCCATTGATGTTAAGAGATATCAAGGAATAGTGACTATTTCCTGTCATTTTTGATGTTATCTTTTATATTTGATTGGTTATCTTCTTTTGGGTTTGATGAAAGAAGGTTACTATCTTGCATTTTCCCTTCTTGTATTGGTGTTTTTCTCCTATTATCCTTTGTAGGGCTGGGTTTGTGGATAGATACTGGGTAAACTTGGTTTTGTCATGGAATATCTTGGTTTCTCCATCTATGGTGTTTGAGAGTTTTGCTGGGTATAGTAGTTTTGGCTGGCATTTGTGTTCTCTTAGAGTCTCCATGAGATCTGCCCAGGATCTTCTAGCTTTCATAGTCTCTGGTGAGAAGTCTGGAATGATTCTGATAGGTCTTCCTTTATATGTTATTTGGCCTTTTTCTCTTACTGCCTTTAATATGCTTTCTTTGTTTAGTACATTTGAGGTTTTGATTTTTATATGACAGGATGTATTTCTGTTCTGGCCCAGTCTGTTTGGAGTTCTGTAGGCTTCTTGTATATTCATGGGCATCTCTCACTTTAGATTAGGGAAGTTTTCTTCCATAATTTTATTGAAGATATTTGCTGGTCCTTTAAGTTGTAAATCTTCATTTTCATCTATGCCTATAATCCTTAGGTTTGGCCTTCTCATTGTGTCCTGGATTTCCTGGATGTTTTGGGTTACAAGTATTTTGCATTTTGCATTTTCTTTGACCGTTGAGTCCATGGTTTCAATGGTATCTTCAGCATCTGAGATTCTTTCTTCCATCTCTTGTATTCTGTTGTTGATATTTGCATCTATGGCCCCTGATTTCTTCTCAAGGTTTTCTATCTCCAAAGTTGTCTCCCTTTGTGATTTCTTGGTTGTTTCTACTTCTGTTTTTAGATCCTGGATGTTTTTGCTCAGTTCCTTCACTTGCTTGTTTGTGTTTTCCTATAATTCTTTAAGAGATTTTTGTGTTTCCTCTTTCATGACTTCTGCCTGTTGATCAAAGTTCTCCTGTACTTCTTTAAGTGATTTTTGCATTTTCTCCTTATTGGCTACTATCTTTTTACCCATATTCTCCTGAATTTCTTTAAGTGATTTTTGTGTTTCCCTTGTAAGGGCTTCTAGCTTTTGATAATTTTTCTCCTGAATTTCTTTAATAGATTTATTTATGTCCTTCATGTGTTCTTGTAACACCATCATGACCAGTGATTTTAAATCCAACTCTTGTTTTTCTGGTGTGTTGGGGTATCCAGGACTTGCTGTTAACCAAGAATTGGGTTCAGATCCTGCCATATTGTATTGATTTCTATTAGTAATGTTCCTACATTTGCCTTTTGCCATCTAGATCTCACTGGTGTTTGTTGGTCTTGTTGTCAATGCAGGACTCACCCGTTCAAGCTGCCTCCCTGCAGCTGGCCTCCAGATGCACCACTGGCCCTCTGCACTGCTTGGGGATGAGCATGTGACCCAGGCTGCTCCTGATCCAGTGGTGGCGACCGGAAGGCTCCCGCCAGAGGCCTCAAGAAGTGTCCTCCGGATGAATTTGAGAATTGCTCTTTCTAACTCTGTGAAGAATTGAGTTGGGATTTTGATGGGTATTGCATTGAATCTGTATAGTGCTTTTTACAAAATGGCCATTTTAACTATATTGATCCTGCCGATCCATGAGCATGGGAGGTTTTCCCATTTTTTGAGGTCTTCTTCCATTTCCTTCTTCAGAGTCTTGAAGTTCTTCTCATACAGATCTTTCACATGTTTGGTAAGAGTCACCCCAAGGTACTTTATACTGTTTGTGGCTATTGTGAAGGGGGTCATTTCCCTAATTTCTCTCTCAGCCTGCTTATCCTTTGAGTATAGGAAGGCCACTGATTTGCTTGACTTGATTTTATAACCTGCCACTTTGCTGAAGTTGTTTATCAGCTGTAGGAGCTCTCTAGTGGAGTTTTTTGGGTCACTTAGGTAGACTATCATGTCATCTGCAAATGATGATAGTTTGACTTCTTCCTTTCCAATTTGTATCCCTTTGACCTCCTTATGTTGTCGAATTGCCCGAGCTAGTACCTCAAGTACAACAAAAAACCCAGGATAGCTAAAACTATTCTCAGCAACAAAAGAAAGTCTGGGGGAATCAGTATCCCTGACCTCAAGCAATACTACAGAGCAATAGTGTTAAAAACTGCATGGTATTGGTACAGTGACTGGCAGGCAGATCAATGGAACAGGATTGAAGATCCAGAAATGAACCCACACACCTATGGCCACTTGATCCTCGACAAAGGGGCTGAAAACATCCAATGGAAAAAAGATAGCCTTTTCAACAAATGGTGCTGGTTCAACTGGAGGTCAGCATGCAGAAGAATGCGAATTGATCCATCCTTGTCTCCTTGTACTAAGCTCAAATCCAAATGGATCAAGGACCTCCACATAAAGCCAAGCACTCTGAAGCTAATAGAAAAGAAACTGGGGAAGACCCTTGAGGACATCGGTATAGGGAGAAAGTTTCTGAACAGAACACCAATAGCATATGCTCTAAGATCAAGAATTGACAAATGGGACCTCATAAAATTACAAAGTTTCTGTACGGCAAAGGACACCATCAAAAGGACAAATCGGCAACCAAAAAATTGGGAAAAGATCTTCACCACTCCTACATCAGATAGAGGGCTAATATCCAATATATATAAAGAACTCAAGAAGTTAGACTCCAGAAAAACAAACAACCCTATTAAAAATGGGGTACAGAGTTAAACAAAGAATTCTCACCTGAAGAACTTCAGATGGCAGAGAAACACCTTAAAAAATGCTTAACTTCATTAGTCATTAGGGAAATGCAAATCAAAACAACCCTGAGATTTCACCTTACACCAGTCAGAATGGCTAAGATTAAAAATTCAGGAGACAGCAGGTGTTGGCGAGGATGTGGAGAAAGAGGTACACTCCTCCACTGCTGGTAGGGTTGCAAATTGGTACAACCACTCTGGAAATCAGTCTGGCGGTTCCTCCGAAAACTGGGCACCTCACTTCCAGAAGATCCTCCTATACCACTCCTGGGCATATACCCAGAGGATTCCCCAGCATGTAATAAGGATACATGCTCTACTATGTTCATAGCAGCCCTATTTATAATTACCAGAAGTTGGAAAGAACCCAGGTATCCCTCAACAGAAGAATGGATGCAAAAAATGTGGTATATCTACACAATGGAGTACTATTCAGCCATTAGAAACAATGAATTCATGAAATTCTTAGGCAAATGGATGGAGCTGGAGAATATCATACTAAGTGAGGTAACCCAGACTCAAAAGATGAATCATGGTATGCACTCACTAATAAGTGGATATTTTATATATATCTAGAATAATAATTATATTATTATTATTATTCTAGAAAACTGGAATACCCAAAACATAATCCACACATCAAATGAGGTACAAGAAGAACGGAGGAGTGGCCCCTTGTTCTGAAAAGACTCAGTGAAGCAGTATAGAGCAAAATCAGAACAGGGAAGTGGGAAGGGTTGGGTGGGAGAACAGGGGGAAGGAAGGGGACTGATGGGACTTTCGGGGAGTGGGGGTCCAGAAAAGGGGAAAGCATTTGAAATGTAAATAAATGTATCAATAAATTTAAAAAAAGTGTCCTCTGCTCTGCTGGGTCAGACGAACTCACCAGTGCAAGCTGCCTCCCTGCAGTAGGCCTCCAGATGCACTGCTGGCCCTCTGCACTGCTTGGGGACGGGGCATGTGGCCCAGGGCTCTCCCAATCCAGAGGTGGCGACTGGAAGGCTCCTGCCAGAGGCCTCTGGATGGATCCTCTGCTCTGCTGGGTCAGCCAAATTCACTAGAGCAAGCTGCTTCCCTGCGGCCAGCCTCCGGATGCCTGCTTTGTAGATTTTATGTATTCCATTTTGGAAAAGTTTGGGGGGGGGGGAGCCGAAAACTCAAATGATTCACTCAATTCTTTTATGTTAGAAAGAATTGCAGATTGTTTCTTTTGACAGTGTCCTTTGCCTTACAGAAGCTTTTCAATTTTATGAGATGCCATTTGTCAATAGTTGATCTTAGAGCCTAAGCCACTGGTTTTCTGTTCAGGAAGTTTTCCCCTGTGCCAATGTGTTCAAAGCTCTTTTCCAATTTCTCTTCTAATAGATTCAATCTATCTGGTTTTATGTGAAGGTTTTTGATCTACTTGGACTTGAGCTTTGTACAAGGAGATAAGAATGGGTCACTTTGCATTCTTCTACATGTCGACCTCCACTTAAGCCAGCACCATTTATTGAATATGCTGCCTTTTCCACTGGATGGATTTAGCTTCTTGTGAAAGATCAAGTAACTATAGGTGTGTGGTTCAAATCTAGATCTTCAATTCTATTTCATTGTTCTATATGCTTGTCCCTATACGAATACCATATGGTTTTTTTCACTATTGCTCCATAGTAGAACTTGAGGTCAGGGATAGTGATTCCCCCAGAAGTTCTCTTATTGTTGAGAATAGTTTTTGATATTGTGGGTTTTTTATTGTTTATATCAGGCTCAGCATATCTGGTGTTATGTTAACATTTGATCCATTTGAAATCTAGTTTTGTGCAGGGTGATCTATTTGCATTCTTCTACATCCATCCATCCATCCACCCATCCATCCATCCATCCACTTTGATGAAAACCAGTTGTTGAAAATGTTCCCTTTTTTCCATCATGTATTTCTCATTTTATTATAAAAAATAAGGTTTTTATAGGTATGTAGATTTATGTCTGGGTCTTCAATTTAAACCCATGATCAGTGTATCTGTCTTTGTGTCAATACAATGCTGGTTTTATTATTATATGTCTGTAGTACAATTTGAAGTCAGGGATGATCATACTTATCAGTTCTTTTGTTCATCAGGATTATTTTGGCTATCCTGGAATTTTTTGCATTGCCATATAAAACTGAAACATTTCCTTTCAGGATCTGTGCAGAACTGTGTGAAAAATTTATTGGGGATTGCATTACATCTGTAGACTGCTTTTTGGTAGGATGGTAATTTTCTCTATGTTAATCCTACTGATCCATGAGCATGGGAATTCTTTCCATCTTCTGATATCCTCAGTTTCTTCAGTGACTTCAAATTTTTGTCATACAAGACTTTTACTTAGTTGGTTAAAATTACCCTGTGATATTTTATATTATTTGAGGCTATTGTGAAAAATAGTGTTTCCTTGATTTCTTTCCCAATCCATTTGTCATTTGTGTATGGGAGGGCTACTAACTTTTCGGAGTTACTTTTTGTATCCAGCCACATTGCTGAAAGTATTTATCAGCTATAGGAGTTTCTGCTTGGAATTTTTAGGGGCACTTATTGATTTATTCTTCCTTTCCAATTTGTATCCCATTCATCTCCTTCAAGTGCCCTTTGCTCTAGCAAAACCTTCAAATACTATATTGAATAGATATTGGGAGAGTGAACAACCTTGACTTGTTCCCGATGTTAATATAATTGCTTTGAAATTCTCTGCATTTAAGTCATTGTTGTCTATATGCTTGCTGTAAACTGCCTTTCTTTTTTAAAAATATTTTTATTTTCTATATTCTTTGTTTACATTCCAAATGATTTCCCCTTTCCCAGATTCCCCCCTCCCCATATGTCCCATAAACCTTCTTCTCTCCATCCATTCTCCAATCACCTCCCTCCTTTTTCTCTGTCCTTATATTCCTCTCCAATGCTAGATCAATCCTTTCCAGGATCAGGACCCTCTCCATACTTCTTCATGGGAGTCATTTGTTATGCGATTTGTGCCTTGGGTATTCAGGGCTTCTGGGCTAATTAATATCCACTTATCAGAGATTGCATTCCATGTGTATTCTTTTGTGATTGGGTTACCT
Source organism: Apodemus sylvaticus (assembly GCF_947179515.1). Classification (NCBI taxonomy): domain Eukaryota; kingdom Metazoa; phylum Chordata; class Mammalia; order Rodentia; family Muridae; genus Apodemus; species Apodemus sylvaticus. Next base: position 65,358,234 of record NC_067489.1, read on the forward strand.
CACTTAGGATGATATTTTCCAGATCAAACTATTTGCCTAAAAATTTTGTGAATTCATTGTTTCTAATTGCTGAGTAGTATTCCATTGTGTAAATATACCACATTTTGTGTATCCATTCCTCCTTTGAGGGGCATCTGGGTTCTTTCCATCTTCTGGCTATTATAAATAAGGCTGCTATGAACATAATGGAGCATGTGTCTTTATTGCATGCCGGGGAATCCTTTGGGTATATGCCCAAGTAATCCAAAGTCTTAAAATCCCTGCATCCCTGGGATGAAGCCTACTTGATCATGGTGGATGATCGTTTTGATGTCTTCTTGGATTCGGTTGGCAAGAATTTTATTAAATATTTTTGCCTCAATATTCATAAGGGAAATTGGCCTGAAGTTCTCTTTCTTTGTTGGATCTTTGTGTGGTTTTGGTATCCGCGTAATTGTGGCTTCATAGAATGAGTTGGGTAGAGTTCCTTCTGAGTATTGGTGTTCGGTCTTCTATGAAGGTCTGATAGAATTCTGCACTGAAGCCATCTGGTCCCGTGATTTTTTTTTTGGTGGGGAGACTTTCTATGACCCTTTTTATTTCTTCAGGTGTTACAGGACTGTTTAGATGATCTATTTGATCCTGATTTGGTTTTGGTGTCGTATATCTGTGTAGGAAACTGTTCACTTCCTCCATATTCTCCAGTGTGTTGAGTATAGGCTTTTGTAGTAGGATCTAATGATTTTTTGAATTTCCTCAGTTTCTCTTGTTATATCTCCCTTTTCATTTCTAAGTTTGTTAATCTGTATACTGTCTCTGTGCCCTTTGGCTAGTCTGGCTAAGGGTTTATCTATCTTGTTGATTTTCTCAAAGAACCAACTCCTGGTTTTGTTGATTCTTTGTATGGTTCTCTTTGTTTCTACTTGATTGATTTCAGCCCTGAGTTTGATGATTTCCTGTCTTCTATTCCTCCTGGGTGAATTAGCTTCTTTTTGTTCCAGGGCTTTCAGGTGCGTCCTTAAGCTGCTAGTGTATGCTCTCTCCATTTTCTTTTTGGAGGTACTCAGGGCTATGAGTTTTCCTCCTAGCACCCATAGATTTGGGTATGTTGTGTCTTCATTTTCATTAAATTCTAAAAAGCCTTTGATTTCTTTCTATATTTCTTCCTTGACCAAGGTATCATTGAGTAGAGTATTGTTCAGTTTCCATGTGTGTGTGTGGTTTCTGTTGCTTTTGTTGCTATTGAAGACCACTTTTACTCCATAGTGATCTGATAGGAGGCATGGGATTATTTCGATCTTCTTATATTTGTTGAGGTCTGTCTTGTGATCAATTTTGGAGAAGGTCCCATGAGGTGGTGCGAAAAAGGTGAATTCTTTTGTTTTAGGATGAAATGTTATATATATATATATATATATATATATATATATATATATATATATATATATATATTAACTCTAATTGGTCCCAAGCTTCAATTAGTTTCACTATGTCCCTGTTTAGTTTCTGTTTTCCTGATTGGTCTATTGAGGAGATTGGAGTGTTGAAGTCACCCACAATTATTGTGTTAAGTGCAATATGCGCTTTGAGCTTTAGTAAAGTTTCTTTTATGAATGAGGGTGCTCTTGCATTTGGAGCATAGATGTTCAGGATTGAGAGTTCTTGGTGTACTTTTCCTTTAACCAGCAAGAAGTGTCCCTCAGTGTCTCTTTTGATGACTTCAGGTTGAAAGTCAATTTTATCTGATATTAGAGTGGCTACTCTGGCTTGTTTCCTGAGACCATTTGCTTGTAAAATTGTCTTACAGTCTTTTACTCTAAGATAGTGTTTGTCTTTGACATTGAGGTGTGTTTCCTGTATGCAGCAAAATGTAGGGTCCTGTTTATGTATCCAGTTGGTTAGTCTATGTCTTTTTATTGGGGCATTGAATCCATTGATGTTAAGAGATATTAAGGAATAGTGATTATTACTTCCTGTCATTTTTGATGTTATTTTTTAAATTTGATTGTTTAATTTCTTTTGAGTTTGATGAAAGAACGTTACTATCTTGCTTTTTCCAGGATGAAGTTTCCTTCCTTGTATTGGTGTTTTCTTCCTATTATCCTTTGTAGGGCTGGGTTTGTGGATAGATATTGGGTAAACTTGGTTTTGTCATGGAATATCTTAGTTTCTCCATATATGGTGATTGAGACTTTTGCTGGGCATAGTAGTTTTGGCTGGCATTTGTGTTCTCTTAGAGTGTGCATGAGATCTGCCCAGGATCTTCTAGCTCTCACAGTCTCAGGTGAAAAGTCTGCTATGATTCTGATAGGTCTTCCTTTATATGTTACTTGGCCTTTTTCTCTTACTGCCTTTAGTATTCTTTCTTTGTTTAGAACATTTGGTGTTTTGATTATTATGTGACGGGAAGTATTTCTGTTCTGGTCCAGTCTGTTTGGAGTTCTGTAGGCTTCTTGTATATTCATGGGCATCTCTCTCTTTAGATTAGGGAAGTTTTCTTCCATAATTTTATTGAAGATATTTGCTGGCCCTTTAAGTTGTAAATCTTCACTCTCATCTATGCCTATAATCCTTAGATTTGGTCTTCTCATTGTGTCCTGGATTTCCTGGATGTTTTGGGTTACAAGCTTTTTGCATTTTGCATTTTCTTTAACTGTTGTGTCCATGGTTTCTATGGTATCTTCAGCATCTGAGATTCTTTCTTCTATCTCTTGTATTCTGTTGTTGATATTTGCATCTATGTCCCTTGATTTCTTCCAAAGGTTTTCTATCTCCAAAGCTGTCTCACTTTGAGTTTTCTTAGTTGTTTCTACTTCTGATTTTAGATCTTGGATGGTTTTTCTTAGCTCCTTCACTTGCTGGTTTGTGCTTTCCTGTAATTCTTTAAGAGATTTTTGTGTTTCCTCTTTCATGACCTCAGCCTGTTCACCAAAGTTCTCCTGTATTTTGTTAAGTGATTTTTGTGTTTCCCTTGTAAGGGCTTCTAACTTTTGATCCATTTTCTCCTGAATTTCTTTAAGTATGTCCTTCATGTGTTCCTCTACCAGCATCATGACCAGTGATTTTAAATCCAAATCTTGTTTTTCTGGTGTGATGGGGTATCCAGGACATGCTGTTAAAGAGAATTGGGTTCAGATGCTGCCATATTGCCTTCATTTTTGTTAGTGATGTTCCTGCGTTTGCCTTTTGCCATCTAGTTCTCACTGGTTAGTTGGTGTTGTCAATGCTGGACTCACCAGTGCAAGCTGCCTCTTCCCAGCTGGCCTCTGCTGCACAGCTAACCTCCTGTACTGCCTGGAGACAGGGTGCTGTGGCACAGGCTGTTTAGATCCTGAAGCAGACACCTGAAGGCTCCCACCTGGGGCCTACTGGACTCACCAGAGCACACTGACTCCTCCCAGCCAGCCTCCCGGTTGCCCTTCTGACCTCTTGCAGAGCCTGGAGATGTGGTGTTGTAGCCCAGGCTGTTCTGGATCCCGAAGTGGAGATCTGAAGGCTCCTGCCAGAGGCCTCAGGACTGAAACCTAAGCTCTGTGGTGCCAACCCACTGGAGCAAGCTGTGTGCTCATAAACTGCCTGTCTTATGTTGAGGTATATTCCTGCATCCCTAAATACTCTAGGATTTTTATCATGAAGAACTGTTAGATTTTTTTTTTCCAAAGGCCCTTTCTGCATCCAATGAAATGATCATGTAGTTTTTGTCTTTCAGTTTGTTTATATGGTGGATTAAGTTTCCTGATTTACATATATTGTGCCACCCCTCACCTTTGGGATGAAACTTACTTGATCATAGTGAATGACCTTTTTTGATATGTTCTTGGATTCTGTTTGCAAATATTTTATTGAGCATTTTTGCATCTATATTCTTAGGGAAACTTGGTGTGCAATTCTCTTCCTATGTTAAGCCTGTGTGTGATTTGGATATCAGGAGAACTGTGGCCTCATAAAATGAATTGGACAGTGTTTTTCCTGTATATATTCCTGTCTATTTCAAGAGTATAGGCATTAATTTTTTGAAATTCTGGTAGAATTCTTTGCTAAAATCATCTTGCCCCAGACTTTTTTTGGTTGGGAGACTTTTAATTACAGCATCTATATTACTGGAGGCTATAAGTCTTTTAAAATTGTTTATCTGTCTTGATTTAATGTTTTTAAGTGGTAAGAATTGAGCAAGTTATCAATTCCTTTTAGATTTTCCAGTTTGGTAGAGCACATGTATGTCACTCTGATACTCCAGATTTCCTCAGTGTCTGTTGCTATGGCCCCCCTTTTATTTCTAATTTTGTTAATTTGGATTTTCTTTCTGTGCCCTTAAGTTAATTTGGATAAGGTTTTGTCAGTCATTGATTTTTCTCAGAGAACCATTTCTTTGTTTCATTAATTTTGTGTATTGGTTTTGTATATTTATTTCTGTTTTAAGGCTTTCAGCCTGAGTTTTATTATTTCTTGCTGTCTACTCCATTGGGGCGTAATTGTCTTTCTTTCTAGAGACTTCAGGTGTGTTGTTAAGTTACTAGTGTGCGATCTCTGCAATATTTTTATGTTTGCACTGAATGCTATAAATCCCCCCTCTTAGAGTCACTTTTATTGTGTCCTATAAGTGTGGGTAGTTGGTGGATTCATTTTCATTCAGTCCTAGAAAGTCTTTAATTTTTTTCCTAATATCTGTCTTGACCCATTTTTCATTCAGTAGTTGTCTTCAACTTGTGAGTTTTGTTATTTCTGTTGTTGGTATCCAGTTTTAATCTCTGTTGGTCAGATAGGATGCAGGGAGGTATATCAATTTCTTGTAACTTCTGAGACTTGTGTTGTTTTCCAGTCTGTGGTCAATTTTGAAGAAAGTTCCATGAGGTGCTGACAAGATGGTGACATGTTTTGTAAATATCTGATAGGTCCATTTGGTTTATGACCTCAATTAGCTCCCCCCTTTTCTCCTTATGGTTTTTGTGTGGATGGTCTGTCTCTTGGTCAGAGTGGGAAGATGGAGTATTGAAGTATCCCACTGTCAGTATGTGACAATCAATATGTGATTTAATCTGCAGTAGTCTTTCTTTTACAAACTTGGGTTCCCTAGTGTTTAGTCCACAGATGTTAAGAATTCCAATGTCCCTTTGTTGGATTTATTTTCCTTTGATGAGTATGTATGTCTTTTGGTTTGTACTCTATTTGTCAAATATTAAAGGACTACACCATGTTGATTATGAGGTCCATTTTCTTAAAATATTTTTTTCCATCCTTTCTACCCTGAGGTGATACCTAGCCTTGATGTTAAGGTCTGACTTTTAAGTGGAAATGAATGAGAGACCCTGTTTTTACATCCATACTGTTAATCTGTGTCTTTTTTATTGTGGAAATGAGACTTTTGATATTGAAAGATAACAATAAGCAGTATTTGTTGATTCCTATTGTTTTGTGTTTGTGGGGGTGTGTGTGTGTGAGCGTGTGTGTGTGTGTGTGTGTGTGTGTAGGTGTGTTTCTCTTTTGATATGCTAGTCTGGGATTGTTTATTCCCTATTTTTGGTAATGGGGTGTTAACCTTTAGGTAGGAGTTCTTCTAGTGCTTTCTGCAGGGCTGAGTTTATAGACAGATACTGATAAATTTGGTTTTATTATTGAAAGTCTTATTTTCTCCATCTATTGTGATTGAAAGTTTTGCTAGGTACAATAGTCTAGGCTGCCATATATGATCTCTTAGAGTCCATAGAATATCTGTTCAGGCTCTTCAGGCTTTTAGAATCTTCATTGAAAAGGCAGGTATTACTCTAATAGGTCTGCCTTTATATGTTACTTGGTCTTTTTCCCTTGTAGCTTTCTTCGTTCTGTACATCTACTGTTTTATTTTGTGGCAATGGGACTTTCTTTTTTGGCTGGATAAGCATCTCCTTCTTTTGGTTAAGGGGATTTTCTTCTATGACTTTGTGCCTTTGACCTGGGTTTCCTCTTTTCTCCAGTCCTACTATTCTTAGATTTGGTCTTTTCAGTGTGTCCCAGATTTCCTGGAGGTTTTGTGCCAGGACTTTTTTTTAGATTTAACATTTCATTTGATTGAGGTATCCATTTCTTCTATCTTTTCTTGAATTACTGAGATACTCTCTTCCATCTTTTATTATTCTTGTGTTCTGTTACCCGAGGTTGCTATTAGAGTTCCTTAATTTATCATTTCCAGAATTCCCTCAGTATGTGTGTTCTTTATTGATTTTTTTTCCACTTTCAGGTCTTGAACTGTTTTATTCTCTTACGTGGTTTGCATTTTCATAGATTTCTTTAATGGTTTCATTCATTTCCTCTGTAAAGACCTCTATCATATTCATAAAGGCTATTTTAAGGTGCTTATCTTGTGCTTCAGTTATGTTGCAATTCTCAGGGCCTCCTGTGGTAGGATGACTGGGATCTAGTGAAGACATAATGTCCTGGATATTATTATTTTAAAGATTTATTTTGTATGAGTACACTGTTGCAGTCTTCAGACACACACCAGAAGAGTGTATCAGATCCCTTTACAGATTGTTGTGAGCCACCACGTGGTTGCTGGGAATTGAACTCAGGATCTCTGGAAGACCAGTCGGTGCTCTTAACTACTGAGCCATCTCTCCAGCCCTGTCCCAGACATTATTGATTGGGTTTTTTTATGCTGAGGTCTAGACATCTGGGTTTGGAAAGATTTTAATTCTAGGTGATGAAAACCGGTTTTGTGTTTGTTGAGTGGCTGTTTTTTTCCTTAGTTCTTTTGCCCACTATGGTTCTTAGGAGATTGTGGTGGCTGTGTGCCTGGAAGGCAACTCTTCTTGGATCCTGACAGATGTGTATACTGGGGGATCCAGGTAACATGTGTTTCTAGGTTTGGGGAATGAGAATGGTTTAGGAAGAGAACGTTGAGGGGATACAAGGTGGGGAGGGAAGCAGGATGTTCTACCAGTCTCCGCCCAGTCTCCTGGGAATCAGGAAGAAAGTGAGAGGAAGCTGAAGTAGGTCAGTAGGTCGTCTGATACAGACCTGGGGATGACACTGGGGCACTGAACTTGGAGGAAAGAAGGGAAAGCTGAACATCTACAGTTAGCCTAAGTGCTCCACTGGCCTAAGTGCTCCACTGGCCTAAGTGCTCCACTGACATAAGTGCTCCACTGGCCTAAGTGCTCCACTGACATAAGTGCTCCACTGGCCTAAGTGCTCCACTGGCCTAAGTGCTCCACTGGCATAAGTGCTCCACTGACATAAGTGCTCCACTGGCCTAAGTGCTCCACTGGCCTAAGTGCTCCACTGGCATAAGTGCTCCACTGACATAAGTGCTCCACTGGCATAAGTGCTCCACTGGCATAAGTGCTCCACTGGCCTAAGTGCTCCACTGACATAAGTGCTCCACTGACATAAGTGCTCCACTGGCATAAGTGCTCCACTGGCATAAGTGGCCCAAGGGTCTCAGGGAACGGCTGTGGATTTGGGGCTAGGATACAGCATAAGTGGTGGGAAGGGAGTTGGTAGGGTACGTTCTGTTTATCCTACTTCTGAAGGGAGTAGAGAGGAAGGGAGGCTGCTGCAGATGGTCTGCTGCAGAGCTGGGAGTTGAGGCTGGGGCATTAGGTTGGGGCAGTGGAGAGAGATTTGAAGATTTGCAGTTACCCTACCTGTTTTCCTGGCTGGAGTGGCCTGATACATCCTAGCTTATTTCAACATGTAAGCCAGCCTGGTCTCAACTGTCACGGACTGACCGCTGACCATGTCCTTCCTTCTCTTGTTCCTCATGTCCTGGCTCACAGCTTGACGTCTAGCTGCCACTCTTGCACACTCTGCTGTGTGAATGTGCTGTAGACAGTTGACCCCTCCATTTATCCTTGCCGGGCCAATAGCATCAGACTCACCTTCTCTGCTCTAGAAACCAAGATCATAAATGCAGCCCAAATAGTTTTGGTGGCAGCATCATTGAGTTTTCTGCAGCTGGCAGTTGGAGAATTTTTGCCCCGTGTAGTCACTATCCTATGCAACTCAATATCCTAGCTTGCCCTTGTGTTTTTAAACCAAGAGTAAGTCACTTCCAGCTCTTACACATCGCATTGTTAATCTGACCCATTTCTTTGTCTGATGAGTTCCTTTTGAATCCTGATTCTGTCATTTAGTATAATCATTCTGTCTCAGCTGTATGACATACCCCTTTTTTATAAACTCGCCCCTGTAGCTTCTGCCAAGTTATTAATTAAAATGTTGAACAGATGGGGCCAAAGGCAAGTTTCATGGCAGGACACTAAGATGCATCTCCAACTTGTCCTGGTTCCTTTAATTAGTGCTGTTTAAGTGGCTGCATGCCCACCGACGGTGTGAGTGTGGATTGTACTTCTCACTTCACCCTGGTGTGTTTCATTAAATACCATGTTAACTCTCTTAAAACCCTGATGTTCCATTTACTACACATGTCTAATCTACAAGCCTTACGGAATAGTAAATGGAGTCTAATTTCTTCTTTGAAGAGCATACTGACTTCTAATAATTGCTTCCTGCTTTCTAGTAAGGATATGCCCACAGTGAGATTCAAGTTTACCAGTCTACAGCATAGAAAACCAAATACTTTATGTATGCCAGCATCTATATATGTGTATGTCTACTTTCCTGTGAGTGCACATATCTGTGGGGGTGCACATAGAGGATGGGTGACTACCTTCAAGAACACTGTCAACTTCTCTGCTATGTTATCTTTTATTGGTTTGGAGCATGCCAATTAGGATATAGAGGCTATCAATAGAGCTTCACTTGTTTCTGCTATTGCAATGCTGGGATCACGGATACAGGCACATTTCCATGCCGTATTGATACTTTCCAATTGCTATGATAAAACACCATGAGCAAAAGTCACTTACAAACTTATTTTGGCTTATGCTTCTATAGGAATAAGAGCAGACCATAGCAGAGAGGCATGACAGCAACTCCAGCATAATGGCAGGAACAGGAAGCTCGGAGTTCAAATTTCCATTTAAAGTCAAAAGCAGAGAGAACAAGCTCCTCCTGACAGCCTTGAGCAGGCTAAATAGACCTTAAGTGTTTGCCACAGTTGGACCTTAATGACCCAGGTGGAGTCAGTTTCTTAGAGGAGCAGACTGCCTGCTGAGCTTGCTTTGCAACTCAATCCAGCCCCCCGCCCCCCAATTCATCATGGCTGCTGGACAGCTACAAGTGGCACCAGAATATACAGCCTGAAAACTGGGAGACCCACTGAGAAAGTCTTGGGTGGAGCTCCACAGAAAATGGAAAAAGTAACAGTATCCTGCACGGTGGTAAGCAATGAACAGCATTAATTCTAGCACTAGCCATCAATTTTATTTATTTATTTTTATTTGGAGGCTGTTGTTGCAGAAGGTGCATAAAGAGAGGATACAGCTAGGTTGAGACAGTGCTGACCCGACACAGATCTCACGAGGGGTTGATAGGACATATGAGACAGAGGAATTCTATACAGGCATTTGTCCACAGCCAAAAAGAGCTGCATCAGAGGAGAGGAGCAGGGTTTAAAAAACAGATGCTAAATTCTTAGCTAAGTAGATGTCCACTGTACATGGTTCCCAGAGGTAGGAATGGTATTTATACCATGAGACATGAGAGGGAGAGGGAGAGGGAGAATGGGTTTCAGAGGGGCAGTTGTCCTGTCTGGGATGTGTTAGCAAAAAAATGGATATAAGCTATTTCAGAGCTCTCCTAAGGACAGGAGGAAATCGGGAGATGTCCTGCTTCTTCTCTGGCTCGTACTGGAGATTAGGTTAAAGTTCTCTTTCCTCTCTGTTTATTGTCTGGATTATTTGTTAGAGGTTGAATTTTGCTTTCTAAAGCTGTGGTTGTGCTCAGGTATTACAAGAGAAACTTAAAAATTATAGTTAAACTGCCAGTGTTCCATTGGCTGCAGTTTGCAGTTTGATCACAGGTTCAGGATTTTTTTTTTAAAACTAATTCTTAATTTGTAATTAAGATGGTTGCTAGAATAATAATAGTTAAAAACAGCTGTAGTCAGCATGGACTTTCTGTCTGTTTTATACAAGGTTTATTGGATATAGTGGTAAAAGCAAACTTAACCCCTCATATACCTGGTGGTCAGACTGTGTTTGATCTTTGCCAACTAGCAACTGAATTAAATACCCGGGACAACTTTAATTTCTAATTATAATTTTGTTGCTTTTAACTTTTGTCCCTGTATCTTAAGCAGATTGGTTGCCTTCACATAGGATTGTAGGATCCCTTTCAGGAAACTCAGCTATTCATCATGGCAGTCATTCATGGTTATGAAGAAATGCATTGAGTGCATATTTATGTCCTTTGTGGCTTTTGTCTGAATGGGAAGAGCGTTTGAAGGCTGGTGTCCAGGGATGGGTAACCAGTGCTCTTGAGCTCCTATCAACCTAAGACATAGACACATAGATCAAAAAGCTATGTTTGTTGTCCAGGATAGTTAAGAAGGAGCAATATAGACATGGACCTAAGAAAGGCATGGCTGCCTAGCCACTCTATACCCTACATGGGATTATAGAAAACAAGTAAATCTTGTGCCCTCATCCAGCTCATCTTTAAAAAACCAAAAAAAGGCAGGGGGGGGGGAGGATTGTGCCCTTCCTGACAGTCTTGAGCAGACTAAATAGACCTTAAGTATTTGCCACAGTTGGACCTAATGACCGAGGTGGAGTCAATTTCCTATAGGAGCAAACTGCCTTCTGAGCTTGTTTTGCAACTCAATTCAGTTGCTTCAAAGACTGGGGTCTATGTGCATTCCTTATATAAATGCAGTGCTAATTAACTTGGAGCCTTGATCAGAAACTTTTGTCTTGGCTTCATCCTTCTCTTCACACCCTGTCCTTTTTCATTTCCAGTCCCCTTTCAGGTAACTCAGTTCACCTATGGTTGCTGGACAGCTACAAGCTGGAAGCAGGGTGAGGCTACATACTCTCAAAGCCTGCTCCCCACCCCCATGATGTACTTCCTCCGATAAAGCTGCAACTCTTAAACTTCCTGAAACATTACCATGAACTCAGGATCAGGTGTGCCTAGCCTCTAGGGGACATTCCCCATTCAAACCATGCATGGTTCTAAGGACTAAGTTCTCCCTGTTTGTAATGCAAGTGCTTTACTGACTGAGCCATCCCTTAGACATAGACTTTTATATATTCTTCTCTAATATTTCTTCTTGCTTATCACTGTCAAGAAAAAAGTGGCAGAAAAGCAAAATGGAGTAGCATTACAGCAAGGAAGTAACAGCTGGGAAGCCTTGTTATTCAGGTTGCAGAAGGTTTTGTGGGAACGCTCTTGATCTGGGTTGCAGATATGTGCATGCCCACATGGTAACTAGTCTTTAGTATATACTTAACATCTGTCATCCTTCCCCATACTTTCTAGAGACTAAAACCAACTCCAATACTTTAGTTAACAAAATAGCTTATCATTTTTCCAGTACTGGACAAAACTTCTAAGCCCCTTGTGGTTTAAAACTCCAAATACAGCCACCATATTATAAAACCTTGAAGCAAAATTTCAAGGCTGCTTGACTCCATGTTTTCCTGGATTTCAGTCAATAAATTTCAAATAAATGTTGTTTTCTTTGTTCCTAACCAGAATTTGCTTTGGTTGACAAACTTTTCCATATGATTTGACAGTGACTCAGTTCTCCCTCTGGGTGTCTGTTCTGACACCATTTCAAAGAATTAATGTATGGATGCAACAGAACTTCTACTTGCTCTTTACAGTGTACCAATTAGACCTGGGTTTTAGTTTCCTCCTAGGAGTATCCTTAAAATGATCTACCTTCTTGAGTTCTTTATAACACAAACAAGTCATGAATTTATCTAAAGAAGTTATTAGCTGTGCAGCACAGAGATTATGGCAACACACACACACACACACACACACACACAGAACTGTCACAGGAGGTCAGCCAGGAAGGAGAGACTTGCATCTGAGCTTCGTCCTCCAAATAAGGACATGAAGCAGAAGCCTGAGCATGCAGAGGCTCAGCCCCTCCATATTCCCCACAACATTTTATTTCTGTAGATGCACATCATACAAGGCTTGACCAAGGTGCTTCAAGGTGCTTCAGTTTCAACCAGTCACATCATTTCAGAAAGTCCATACCACCTGCTGTGACATTGTTTCCAACATGCAGAAGTTGAGGTAGAATCTCTTTCTCTAAATCAATTGACCTTAGTTTTTTTTTATTCGATATATTTTTTATTTACATTTCAAATGATTTTCCCTTTTCTGACCCCCCACTCCCCGAAAGTCCCATAAGCCCCCTTCCCTCCCCCTGTTCTCCCACCCACCCCTTACCACTTCCCTGTTCTGGTTTTGCCCTATACTGTTTCACTGAGTCTTTCCAGAAGAAGGGGCAACTCCTCCGTTCTTCTTGTACATCATTTGATGTGTGGATTATGTTTTGGGTATTCCAGTTTTCTAGGGTAATATCCACTTATTAGTGAGTGCATACCATGATTCATCTTTTGAGTTTGGGTTACCGCACTTAGTATGATGTTCTCTAGCTCCATCCATTTGCCTAAGAAGTTCATGAATTCGTTGTTTCTAATGGCTGAATAGTACTCCATTGTGTATATATACCACATTTTTTGCATCCATTCTTCTGTTGAGGGATACCTGGGTTCTTTCCAGCATCTGGCTATTATAAATAGGGCTGCTATGAACATAGTGGAGCATGTATCCTTATTACATGCTGGGGAATCCTCTGGGTATATGCCCAGGAGTGGTATAGCAGGATCTTCTGGAAGTGAGGTGCCCAGTTTTCTAAGGAACCGCCAGACTGATTTCCAGAGTGGTTGTACCAATTTGCAACCCCACCAGCAGTAGAGGAGTGTTCCTCTTTCTCCACGTCCTCGCCAATACCTGCTGTCTCCTGAGTTTTTAATCTTAGCCATTCTGACTGGTGTAAGGTGAAATCTCAGAGTTGTTTTGATTTGTATTTCCCTAATGACTAATGAAGCTGAGCATTTTTTAAGAGGCTTATCTGCCATCTGAAGTTCTTCAGGTGAAAATTCTTTGTTTAACTCTGTACCCCATTTTTTAAATAGGGTTATTTGGTTTTCCGGGGTCTAACTTCTTGAGTTCTTTGTAGATATTGGATATTAGCCCTCTCTTTGATATAGGGTTGGTGAAGATCTTTTCCCAATTTGTTGGTTGCCAATTTGTCCTTTTGATGGTGTCCTTTGCCTTCCAGAAACTTTGTAATTTTGTCAATTCTTGATCTTAGAGCATACGTTATTGGTGATCTGTTCAGAAACTTTCCCCCTGTACCAATGTCCTCAAGGGTCTTCCCCAGTTTCTTTTCTATTAGCTTCAGAGTGTCTGGTTTTATGTTGGGGTCCTAGATCCATTTGGAGTTGAGCTTAGTACAAGGAGACAAGGATGGATCAATTCACATTCTTCTGCATGCTGACCTCTAGTTGAACCAGCACCATTTGTTGAAAAGGCTATCTTTTCTCCATTGGATGTTTTCAGCCCCTTTGTCAAGGATCAAGTGGCCATAGGTGTGTGGGTTCATTTCTGGATCTTCAATCCTGTTCCATTGATCCGCCTGCCTGTCACTGTAACAATACCATGCAGTTTTTAACACTATTGCTCTGTAGTATTGCTTGAGGTCAATGCAAAAAATACTCAATAAAATTCTTGCCAACCAAATCCAAGAACACATAAAAATGATCATCCACCATGATCAAGTAGGCTTTATTCCAGGGATGCAGGGTTGGTTCAATATACAGAAATCCATCAATGCAATCTACTACATAAACAAACTCAAAGAACCACATGGTCATTTCATTGGATGCTGAAAAAGCATTTGGCAAAATTCAGCATCCTTTCATGCTTAAAGTCTTGGAAAGAACAGGAATTCAAGGCCCATACCTAAATATAGTAAAAGCAATATACAGCAAACCGGTAGCCAGCATCAAACTAAATGGAGAGAAACTTGAAGCAATCCCACTAAAATCAGGGACTAGACAGGGCTGCCCCCTTTCTCCATATCTTTTCAATATTGTACTTGAGGTACTAGCTCGGGCAATTAGACAACATAAGGAGGTCAAAGGAATACAAATTGGAAAGGAAGAAGTCAAACTATCATTATTTGCAGATGATATGATAGTATACTTGAGTGACCCAAAAAACTCCACCAGAGAACTCCTACAGCTGATAAACAATTTCAGCAAAGTGGCAGGTTATAAAATCAACTCAACTGACCTCAGTTTTAGCACCAGGCTTTCTTAGGAACCATAAAGGTGCATGGTAGCCACCGAGGAGCAACACTGTGGAGATGAGCATCTGCATTTTAGGACAGATCAACTACAGGGAGCACTCTCTTTGACAAGAGATCACTGGGATGGCACAAACAAGTCTTTTTTATTATTATTATTCGATATATTCTTTATTTACGTTTCAAATGATTTCCCCTTTTTTGGATCCCCCCTCCCCAAAAGTCCCATAATCCCTCTTTCCTCCCCTTTCCCCAATCCACCCCTTCCCACTTCCCTGTCCTGGTATTCTCCTACACTGCTGCAGTGAGCCTTTCCAGGACCAGGGGCCTCTCCTTCCTTCTTCTTGGGCATCATTTGATATGTCGATTGTGCCTTGAGTATTTCAAGCTTCTAGGCCAATATCCACTTATCAGTGAGTGCATACCATAAGTGTTCTTTTGTGATTGGGTTACCTCACTCAGGATGATGTTTTCCAGTTCCATACATTGGTCTAAGAATTTCATTGTTTTTAATGGCTGAATAGAACTCCACTGTATGTATGTATGTATGTATGTATGAATGTATGTATGTATGTATATACACACCACATTTTCTGTGTCCATGCCTCTGTTGAGGGACATCTGGGTTCTTTCCAGCTTCTGGCTATTATAAACAGGGCTGCTATGAACATAGTGGAGCATGTATCCTTATTTCATGCTGGGGAATCCTCTGGGTATATGCCCAGGAGTGGTATAACGGGGCCCTCCGGTAGTATCATGTCCAGTTTTCTGAGGAACTGCCAGACTGATTTCCAGAGTGGTTGTACCAGCTTGCAATCCCACCAGCAGTGGAGGAGTGTTACTCTTGCTCCACATCCCCACCAGCACCTGTTTTCTCCTGAGTTTTTTATCTTAGCCATTCTGACTGATGTGAGATGAAATCTCACGGTTGTTTTGATTTGCATTTCTCTGATGACTAAGGCTGTTGAACATTTTTTAGGTGCTTCTTAGCCATTCAAAATTCTCCAGGTGAAAATTCTTTGTTTAGCCCTGTAGCCCATTTTTTAATAGGGTTATTTGGCTCTCTGCAGTCTACTTTCTTGAGTTCTTTCTAACACAAACAAGTCTTGAATTTATCTCAAGAAGTTAATTCTCCCTTCCTTGCTCTAAGCTCCCCCCCCCATACAACAGGCTGCCAGGCCTTTACATATCTAGTTAGGTCTTTGTCCTGACACCAACCATCATAGTCATTCATGAATGCTAATGTCAGCTATTTGAGTGAATACCACCTCACTGGACTTCAAATGTCAAGTCTTTTTATCTTGGAGTTCTTCCATCTTGTATGTCTCTTACTATTATCATTTTATTGTTTGATATGTTTGTGTGTGTGCAGATATGTGTGGAGGTCAAAGGTCTACACCTGTTTCTTCCAGAGTTGCTTTCCACTTTCCTTTTTGAAATGGTTCTCTCACTGAGCCTGAAATCTCACTAACTTGGGTAGTCTGTCTAATCAGTGACCTCTGCAGATGTGCCTACCTCTGCCTCCTCAATGCTTGGGTTGCAGATGTGTCCTGCTATGCTTGGCTGTGTGTGTCTACCTGCAGACACATGTGCCTTGGTCTACACATAGACAGAGATAGATGTTACATACTCTGCTTGACTTCTCTCCACCTCATTTCTTTGAGACAGAGTCTCTCAGTAAACAGAGTTTTAGGCTAGTAGGCAAGATCTTCCAGTAATATCCTCAACTGAGACCACATCAGCACTGGGTACTAGGCTCTAACCAGTATTTTACCAAGCATAAGGAGCTCAGGGTTCTCATACTTGTACTGTAAGTATTCTCACCCAGTGAACAATGTCCCCAATGCCCATGCTTGCCTTTTTATGGAAAGGTACAAGTGTAGTACTATTTACTATTAAAATTGTTATTCAACTTGAATAGATAAGAAAATACAAAATTCTCCCAACATGATTGAAATTTGTTGTATTTATTTCTTTCTAAAGTTTATACATTTACATATACCATATTATAATCCTTCACTGTTTGCATGATTTCTATTACATAAAAATCATTTCAAATGCAATAAGTTTTGTCATCGTAAAACAACAAAATACCCTCAACTTATAAAAACACAGGGACAGTTATATTCATGACCATTTACACAGTAGAGAAAGGTACTGCCTACATCACATCTTCTATACATATCAGTTGACCCAATTGTCTTCAAGGTCAAGGTTTACTTTAATAACAGCGAAATAGGGTAATATCTATGTACAATTATTTCAATAAAAATAAAGCAATTGTAAAATGTAAACTTAATTTTCAAAATATTCTTTAAACACTTTAACAATATCCACATAGATTACTGTTCCATTCAAACGACTACCACCTTGAATGCCACCATTTGGAGATAGCATTTCTTGAGTTTGGTGCGTGATAAGGAACAGGTTTTCAGTACATGGTGTGGTACTACTAGCTTTCCCAGGTCTGCTACAGCTGACGGTTTGGCCACTGACAAGGGGGTGCTATTTTGACACTAATTATGTTCACAATTTGCAGGGGCATTATGACACCAGAACTGTGGTGACACTGAAATGACCAATGGAGAAAACTTTGAAGGTAAAGGAATGTTATACATTGCCAATCATTTGGAGTCACTGTAGATATAAACTGATCACTAGACTGTCAAAGCCCAGTTCCTGTGCGTCCCACAGTAACCAGGGCTGACAACATGGGTTCTTGTGTAAATTTCTGTTCCAGAACTGAATTCCGAAAACTTGAGGTAGAAGAGAAAGCAGGGAGGCAAGTTGGCCTTTGCTCAATACCTCTCAAGGGAACCAAGCTTTGTTGAGCAACTTTATGCTTCTTGACCCTTCTCACAGAAATGAAAGCATCCATTTCTGGAAATCTGGGAGCAAAGGGAAAGATATCCTCTGACGCTGACCAGAACTCAATGTGCCCATTTGTTTCTCGAAAAGACAAAACACAGTTTTGTGTCAAACTGTGGATCGTGTCCTACTTGTCTTCCTCTGTGACTGGGTCGCCCTCAGAGCTGATATCTTGCCTAAACAGGGTCAAGCCACTGGGATGTCTGGATTCCTAAGGAACATGGAACCCAGAATATACCTGCTGCTGAGCAGAAGCCCAAGTGGAGAAGAAGGCCAAGGAGAAGCTTCAGAGAGGGAAGACCCGCCCTGCTCTCCACTGCCCTGGGCTAAGGGCTCAGAGCAGTGAGCCTCACACCTGCTATGTGATCCTTCATGGAGCCTTGAGGCTGGAACTTGGGGGTGTGTTCAAAGACTGATATGGACCAATGGGGAAATGCTAAGTGAAACTCCAAAGTTCTCTCCATTCACCAAATTGAAGTCAAGGTGCTTATTTTCACACTACCACCAGTTAGACCTGAACTCTCCCCTGCAAAAGTGCATTGTATTTGGGTGCCTGCCTATTTTCATCCCAAAGATCCTGGCCTGTGGACAAGTCCTCAGCCAAATGGCTGAGTCCATTTAACACAGTCCAGTGCAATCTCTTTCACCTACATCTGAGAAGCCACGGCAGGCAGACCACAGCGTGGGCTTTGAAAGCAATATGGCTTCTCCGTTTACATTCTCCTCTGGAAGGAATGGTTTGAAGAGCGTTAGTGGGGGATTCTGGAGTCACTGCCTATGGGTCACAACAATTCCTTCAAGTTGGTATCCACTAGAAGGACACAGTATCTGTCCCATTTCAAAAGTCAGACACTGCACTCCATTATTTCCCTTGGTTCTTGGGACACATCTGTAATACAGTTTCCACTGCTTCCGTTCATCAGAATACTCTGGCCCTCCGTGTCTTAAGGAAATATATCTGTATAGCTTAAATCTCTCTCTCTCTCTCTCTCTCTCTCTCTCTCTCTCTGTATGTATTACACAGATGAGGTTCTAGGCCTATCAGTTTTCAATTTTCTCCTTAAACACCTAAGGGTTAATCAGTTTTGGGTCTCTTAGGAGAAGATTTAATAATACATAACTACCCCAAGTGGAAACCAGTGCCCTCACCCCTGCACTTTAATTTGGTCTGGTTACTCTTATTCCTAAAGCTTAAAAAAGTATCCTAATGACATAATAATTCAATGTGCATATATACTCTCTAGTGTGAATATTATTATCCATGTCAAATGATTACTTGGCTTTACAACTTTCATGGCTTCATATTAAAATTAAAACTTTTCAAGTAGCTACAACCTAAAATATACCTTAGTTCTACTACTCAGCTTCTGAATCAATGGCTGTTTTCTGCAAATCCCAAGTAGTTCTTAGTAGGAAATATTCTTGCAGAAGCCCTGATGATCCACAGAGCCAGCCCACCACACATCAAACCAGATTGGGAAATATAATTTATAAAAAATAGTTTGAGACTGAAGAGTTAATAAAAACTAAACTCAAGTGTAACTGCCAATACAGGACTGCAGCCTGGAGCTGGAGCGGAGTCTGGGATCCCACACTTCCAATTCTCTGACTCAGACAAGGAGACATGAAGCAGTGTGTTCAAGCAGACACTGCACCCAACCACACACTCACACACTCAGTCGCTGCTTTAAATATACCAAACATGCTGGCTAATAAAACTTTAGTTACTATTTACACTTTATAATATAAGCAATAACATTAAACAACTAAGGCCAGTGGCTCTTCTTTGGGGAGAGTCAGGAGAAAGAAACCGAAGTATAAAAATATTAAATAAAGTCTAACCTGTTCCTAAAGTCCTTTTACCTACAATACTAGCTGTTAATTTGTGCAACTGTGAACCTGGAATACAGTACCCGATCTTGGGATGCCCTGATAGACTTCAGTATCTGTGATATTCTTTTATATCAAAGAGGGCAAAGATACGGCACCAGGAGAGAGATCTACTCTAAAATATACACCAGTACATAAGAGAGACACTGGGTACTTACTTAGTTCTTCGGAAAGCTATGTGTTTTTCTGGACTAATTACAACAATAAAGAACGTGAGCTTGAAAGCATCACCTTTTGTAATAAGCCCTAAGTTATCAACTTTATTCTTAAGTGCTCTATACTAAAATTGCTAAGCCTGCCCAGGCTGACTTCCCCTCAACATCTTCTGTAGTTCCCAAATTATAATGAGTTCTCACTGTATTGCACACTGTACAAGTCAATAGAGTCACAAGTTTAGTTTAAAGTCATTTTTTTTTGCCCTGGTAATTCAAAACTTAAAGATGGAATTTTCTAGTGTAAAGTCTTACTAAAAAATTTAATCAAAATATCATTTGAATTTAAGTTTAATAAAATGACACCACTATATGAACTTTCAACAACTGTACTATATAATCATGAGGTTTTTAAACTTTCTTTTCATATTATACTGGTTGTTAAAAGACAAAAATAATTTCGACATATATATATACACCATATACTGATACACAGTCTACACATTGATGCGCATACATACATACAACTATAAATACCCACAAATACAACACTGGCAGGTGACAGAAAGCATTTCCTTTGACATATGACATACTTTCTATACAAGTATTTCCCCTAATGCTTCAATACAACAGATATACATATAAATTACAAAGGATATGCCCACAAGACCTAAGGAAACCTACTGTATGTGCAAGTAACGTGCTGTATTCCTTGCTCCTTGCTCTTGCATACAAGTCAGCAAACTGCCATGCAGATTCAAGTATTTACTGACATTCTCTCCACATGCAATGAGCCAACTGCTATAAGATGCCCACTATAGATACAGAATGAGAATGACCTCAGATATCAGTCCTGTTAAGTGTGAAGGATGAAAGGGGTCTGAAAGGAAGTGCAGTGACAAAAGTACCTCTGTAGTATGTCAGTGGTTGGTTTATGTGGCTTGATCAAGTAAGTCCTCTGGAAGGCATGATGACGGCAGATGTCAAATGGGCGGCGAGACTTCTGCTAATTTACCAGCAGCCTGGCCTGGGTGAATGAAGCCAAGAGGCTCTGAGCAAGACAGGTCCTCTGCCTATAAAACTGACTGGTCTGTTTCTGTCTGAGTATCACAGATGCTCTGAAACAAGAGTTGCCAGGCCTCAGACCCCCCCCCCCCCCATGTATGACCATTCTTGAATCGCAGTCTATGTCTAACTGATGCTACCATTCTGCTTTGGCTCTAGAGTGAACAGGAAAAATACACTGCTATCTGAACTACAACAGGATCATTTTCTGCTAAAACCAGGAAGGGGGCTGCTGACCTGAAAAAAAACTTATATCCATAATAGCTAAACTACAAACACTTAGATGTTCAGAACTAAGAAAATTAATGTCAGGCAAGGCTTTACTGATGACTAATAGAAAAAAAAAAGCCAACGAATTAAAATTTCATGTTCGGCTAACTTCCTCGAAGGTCTCTCTTATTTGGGAAGACAATGGAAAATTGACTAATAAAAAAGGCAGATGATGAGCATCTCAGGATGGTCTTTCCTTACTTCAGAGCATGATCCTTCCTCCTTGCCTGTTATATGTTAAAAGGGCAGAAGGTGAAGAAGCTTTATACATTCCTGCTCTCAGTTTCCCAAGGAGATTATAGCACAACCCTAGCTGGGCCTTGGAAACCAGCAGGTTTTCCGCTTTCAGAACCAATTCCCTCACACTACATTTTCCTTGGAAATAGTCCTTACCTTCAGGATGACGGGGGATGGGGGGGGGGACCAGAGGGGCACACAGCACCTTACACACTTCACAAGATCGTTGCATGAGAAAATGGCTCCATCTAAGCGCATTTTAAAAAAGTTACATATAACCTGTAAACTATTTCTACCAGAGGACTCTCCCACATGCTGATTTCATACAGAATAATGGAAACATTATAAGTAGCAGGTGACCTAATTAGACATTGCTAAGAGTTAGATAAATTATGTATACTTTTAGAAGTACATTTTCAGAAATGCTAATGATATGCCAATAAAACAAAGACTCTGAGTAGAAATTTTAAAACTGGGTTCCTGGTAAATTTTTTTAGAATTCAGCATGTGAGGTAGGGCTGAAGCCCAAGATACACACAGATTTTATACAAGGGGTACTTCAATTGTCAGGTTTTCAACAAGACTATCGCCAAAGTCTTTTGATAACTTGTTGATATTTTCAATACTAAGAATCATCCTTTAAGGTATTAATGTAATATAGATAATGCTTTAAAATATGGAGAGGAATTCCAAGACTCCAGGACACTGAGGTAGGGTGACAGTAGGTATAGGTGGGACAAGATGAAGTACCATTTACAGAAGAGGGACAAGAGCTCCCTGTACCATGCACTGGGCACCGGGCTCAGGAGAGCTGCACAAAGGACCACCTTCCATTTCTTAGGACTCAATACTGTGGGAGAAATGGGGTTGGCTATGGGCCAGACTCCTAGAGTCCCATCAGATCAGAGAATGCAGCATTCTTCCAGAGGCCTCAGGGAAGACACATTTTTAGCCTGTTCCCCAAAGGTAGACAACATTACACTAGGGCAGGCTGGGATTATTACAAACGATGCAGACACAGTAGTCCACAGCTTTAAAAGTGCCTTTGTCATCTGATTATCTATAAGTGTGTCCAGAAGCTCTGGAGCCAACACTAGTGAGTCCTGAAACAGGAACAGTGGCAGAGCTAATAATGCTAAGGGTGTTCCGAGACAATTCTCCATGTCAGAAAACTCTGCGGCAAGGTACCATTCATTGTATATTAGATACTCTATGTAAGTACACACAAATATTCTATACATATAGACACATACTGTGGACAAACATACTTAGACATGTTAACTCCTCTTCAGCTACTGATGCTCAAAGATGGTGGTCAAGACTCAAAGGTCTTGGTACCTTTCCCTTCAGGGATTACAAAGACTTAGGCAAAAAGCAGACAGTGATAGTTCACCTTCTCGAAGAAAGACAAGCTGCTTGGGAAATACTGGATTCACTAGGATGCTATGAAATAGTTCAGGTATATGGAACCACAATGCTGACTATCATATTTGCTTCATGGTTCTGAGATATAAATTAAATCACTGCCTTTACTTAATGGAGATAGAAGTTTAAGGGAGTTTTTTTTTTTTTTTCCCAATAGTGTGGCAAAATACCATGAAGCAAGCAACTAATGTACTGGAGAGAAATGTTAGCATTCTGAGGCACAAGCAAGGTGGGCGTGTGCAGAGGTGACGGAAGTTAGCTTGCACACTGTCCTGTGACTAAATGCTACTTCAGCCTAATGAGACGTCCCTATATACTACCAGGGTTTTTTAACAGGCTATCTCTAACTTACTAGAATCATGCTATTCATGCAAGAGCAGCTGATTCTCTGGTCATAGTACCTTCAACTAACCAAGTAGAAATAGAGGAAATACTTAAGGAGGATAAAGACTATCTAAATGTCGTCCTGTTAATTTTGAAGATATTTTGATAGGTAGATAGTAATTTTAGAGAATACAGTTTCAAGGCTGGAAACCGGACAGTTTTCAGCCACACAGGAAGCTCACCTTTTACACTTTTCTCTTCCTCTATAGATAATATTCTATTTAATACTTTAAATTTTAAAGGGGCTGCTTTGACTGGAAGGTGAAGCCATTTTGAACACAGGAAAACAATAAGATGAAATGAATACAAGTAATTCCAGGAGCAATCTTAACAGTGACATGGCGAGACAGCTATAGAGGTGGAGAAGAGAATAAAGGGAAGACGTCCGCCATCAGATCCTCCACCCCCAGTCACTGTGACCAGACTGAGGGAAGAAGCTGCACATCCGCCATCAGATCCTCCACCCTCGGTCACTGTGACCAGACTGAGGGAAGAAGCTGCACATCCGCCATCAGATCCTCCACCCTCGGTCACTGTGACCAGACTGAGGGAAGAAGCTGCACATCCACCATCAGATCCTCCACCCCCAGTCACTGTGACCAGACTGAGGGAAGAAGCTGCACATCCGCCATCAGATCCTCCACCCTCAGTTACTGTGAGCAAACTGATTACAGATTCGGTCTGATGGCCACTAATCCTGGTGAAGAACTGCAGCTGTATTGCTCCTTTTTTTTGTATTGATATAGAAAAAAAGAAAGAAGTGTGTGTGTGGGGGGGGGTTGGGGGTGGTATTCATTTTTAACATTGTTTTGTTTCAACCAGGACATGATCCATGCCTGCACATCTATGTAAAATGAATCTATTCCTGGATGGAAAGGTATCAATCACAGAGATGATTTTGATTCCTAGTCTAGATCCCATGGGAGTAAGGTAACATTCCTAGAGAAGACCACACATCCTACTGCTGTAGCTCTGAAGAGCTGATTACTGCCACCAGACTCTAGAACACAAAAGTGGCTCGAGATCAAGCCACCCTCCGCCTCCCTTCAAGCAAGATGAATCCACTCCTGAATTCCCTTGCATGGCTGGGAAGGAATGCACACCTGAGACAAGCTCCTGTGCGTCCCTAAGGTCTCCAGTTCTGTCAGCCTCGTGCTCCCGTTTGTCCTGTGTCCAGCACCACCAACAGGTGCCAGGATGAACGCAGAAGTACCCCACCTTGGGACACCTTGGTCCCCAGCACTGCCATTTTTCTGCGAGCCAACTATGAACTTTCAACTTCACCTCCATGACTGGGCAGGATTTCACATGTAAAGTCTGGAGTTTGCTAAAGCACAATGCTTGTCCAGTTATGTGTTTCACAAAAATTTAAACCTAAAAAAAAAAAGTACAACAATTGATCGGGAATACATAAAATGACTGTGCGGAAGTGCAAATAAGAGAAAGCAGAAGGAGGGTCTGTAACCCTCCTCCTCACAAAAGGTGCATTAGTTATAAAGTTGTCCAAATCATCAAAGCAAGAAACTCAAGAGCAAAGACACCTGTACAGAAACTAACAAAAATAGACAATATAAAAGGTTACTAATGCACCATTTAGTCACAGACTGTTTTTTTTTTAAATATATTCACGGATTACCAGAAAGATCTTGAAAAACCCTATTTTGCTCCATGACCAGCACTTCCTGGCCGCAGATGGCTCCTAAGTAACTTTTTGCTTAATGCCCGGTGTCTCGGGTCGGTGGTCCTTTCTCTCTGACACGTTGCGCTTGACCTTGGCAGTGACTGGAGATGCATCTGGGTTAAGGGAAGGGCTGGAGTGTGACTTCTTCAGTCCCACTGGCTCATTCCCCTCGGCAGTCAGGAGCTCTTTGCCTCCTTCTTTCAGAATGCTGACATAAATTTCATAACGGCTTTTCTAAAGGCAAAAAAAAAAAAAAGAAAAAAAAAAGAGACGTGTGGTCAGTAAAGTTTACAATTACATGTGTGTAGCACACCTAGCACATTACTACACACAACATAATAAGTTCTTGAATATTTGACTTTATTCCAATGTGACAAAATATTTCTGTACTCTGGGTGATGACTAACTCATTTATTCAGGTAAGAAATTAATCTAGAATTTTCATTAGAATTTATTCTGGATTCTGAAGGAATGTCAATGTACTAGATGGAGTACATGCATCTGAAATGCGCATGCCCAAGAGGGTGTGTGCAGGAGGGACTTAACTGGAATCCACCTACTATTCCCCTGTCGGACATAATTCATTCCAAAAGCCATTCTGAGTTTCTCCTGCTTTTCCTCTAGGACCAGCCAATTCTCAGTCTCAGGGGTCTGAAGAGTGGTTACCAGGTAACAAGATGAGGCTCGCAGCACATGCAATTGCTTTCTGGTACTTTTCTCATTCTACACCACTTCTTTTGTGGCTGGCTGTTTAAGGAATGGCATCTTTGCTTCAGACAGCCCCTTTCTTCCCCTCCCCCATGTCTCTTGTGCTATGATCCTTTATTTTCTAATCACTGAAAACACCTCAAAGGCATTTGTTTTATTCTACCCCAACAGTGCTATTTTTTTGTCCAAGTAACTTGTCTAGAACTGTTGCTTAGACGAACTGAAAATTACAGATGCCTGGTTTGATACATTCTAGTCAAGATACACTTTCAGCATGCTGCTTCCATACAGATGGCCTCTGGATAAGCCCAGATAAACAAGAACATGCTACATATAAGGTTTTCCAGACAAAGGAAGGCGAATGCTCTTGGGCTATGTGTCCTTTGGGAATTTTCCTAGTCAGATTAAGGGTTTGTATCCATCCACTTCAGGTGCTGCATTTCCAAGGTAGTTTGCTCAGTGTTAGCTGGTCAGCCTTTCTGCAGTCCAGCACGGCACTGGCTTTGGTGATGACATTCATGCTAACATGAAGTTATTCACACAGTTCATACAAAACTTGTCCCATTACTATTCCTTTTCACTTCTAAGAAAAGAAACACAGGGAAGCTCAAACTCAGAAGGCATAAGAAAAAAACTTTGATTTGATTCCAAGTAAGGCTGACAGCAACATACACTTTGTAAACAGTTTCTTTCTAGAAATGACTATATAGATGAATGTATATCATAGGAAGGACTCACATATACTATTGGTTGGCCATTCAAAAACTTTTCTCAATTTCCTCTTTTATTGTTCCTGAAGACCAGCACAAAGTAGGCAGCGCTTGCCTAGGCGCCCCAGCAACTAGGATGGGCGTGTGACACTCCAGAGACAAGCAGACAGAGAAGGAATCCTGGGGCTCCCTGGAGAGACTCCTGGACTGGCATCAGAGCAGAATTTAGCAGTTCTATAATCTTACTCTTTGTAAAAAAGGCTTATTCTAATGGTGTATGTGTGTGTGCCTATGTACCCCAGTGCCGTGACTGCAGAGGCCAGAGGCATGAGATGTTCTCAGTTACAGGCCGTCAGAAGCCACCCACCAAGCCCTGAGCCATCTCTGTAGCTTCATAACCACACTCTGTCCCCTCATCTGATATGACTCTTAAAGCTGTTACCACGTGATACGGGGAAGGGCATATGGAGATAGAAGCAAAACATGCTTGGCCTGAGGGAAAATGAAAAGGCCCTCCCCACAAGAGGGATATGTCTGATTCTTCTGGTCCAACAAACTGAATCCAAGTCTAAAAATTCCCACACCCCCAGACTCAGAAAGACAAGCCACAACTTTCTGTGTGTAAGAAGGTACTGACAGGCTGGCCGCGAAGCTGGCTCCCTGCCTCTGGGATCACCCATGTACACTCTTCTCAAAGGACTCTGATGTGGGACAGAGTGAGCCGTCACTGCTCCAGGCACCCCAAGGCTGCCCCTCGAGCCTTCCAATACTTCTTAGCCCAGATGCTTCAGATGGCCTAGATACTACACACCTCCACTGTCACCCCTTGTGTCCCCAACACCACAGTTTTTCTCTTAAAGAGCTCTCTGGGCTACAGTGCACCCGAGGGACTGCCTCCTGGATGCCCTTGCATATGCCAGACACACACCTCCAGGGCCTCTTGCCTTTTCTATTTTCTTTGCCCCCAGAGTGCTTCACCCACAAACCCAGAGATCACACCCTACTGTCCCTACCCACTTTCAGACTTCACGATGTCTCTGTGACACCATGGCCTGCCAAGTCAGAAATAAGCCACCTCCCTCCTCCCTTCACTTGTCTCCCTCCTCCTCGGTCCTTCCCCCTCCAACAGCCTTTTTAGCAAACCTTGTTTATTTCTCTTTTGTCCCCTAGATGCTTAGAGATGAAGGCAATACAATTGCTTTTGGTTATTAAGAATAAATACTGAACACTCATTGAATGTATGAAGGAAAAAGAGTATGTATAAGAGAAAATAAATGTATCCAAGTTTAGCAGAAGATATATTCTAGACATATTTTATGTTTACAGACGATGCCAGAGTTTATAAAAATGAAAACAACATTTTTAGATTTTGACATTGACAGTAGATGCCTGGTAGGTTATTAGTTCAAGAACTTCTGAGAACACATCATTATTTTACATATCCCACAATTCTTATGTCTTCCATGAATCAGTAGGGTCTGACTTGTCATTCCAAGACTTACTCCTTCTCTGCCCATATCTATGTGATCTTGACTGTCAAGATACACTGTCTGTGACAAACCCTAAGCAGAGGACTGTATATATAAGCTGCCTGGCTGAGACTGAGTCCCCCTCTTCAGAGACAGATGGACATTTCAGAGGACCATAAAACACAGATCTATTTCATGAGCATCTGTTATGGAGCAGTAAGAGAAGAACAGACTTTATTACCCACTGTAATCTTAAAGTGATAAACTGGACTACTCTGTCTGTACTTTGGTGCTTCTGCATTTGGATAGTGATTTGATCTTATTCTGATTGGTGATGACCCTCTTCTAGGTTCACAAAAACAATTGCATACTAAAGAGATAAAGCTTTTCCAAGGGTTATTTACATCTATCTGCATGGTCCTTCTCACATTCCATTTTTATGTAATGTGTTATGATCAGTTATGCCTTGATATGAAAACTAAACTAAGATTGGTAAGCCCCTGGGTCAGAGAATAGTGGTCCTTCACCTTATTAATCAGAACCAATTAGCACTTGGCAGACAATAACAATATTGAGGGATTATATTTCACTGATACATTTTATAATTGGATGATCCAAAATGGAGTATGTAGGAAAAAGAAGGCAATATCAAAAGACAGGGTTTTAAAATTAACTTAATATCACTCCAAAAAGTCATCACTACATAGGAAGCTAACAGTATCTGATCAGGGGGCCTTAAATCAGATGGGGTGTTAAAAACGAGTCCCTGGGAAGCTCAGTGGCAGACACCAGTGTTACGAGAGGCACATATGGATGGCAAGGCCTCTAACTAACGGATGTGGGCCTTAGTCCAGTCAAGATTACTGCTCTGCTGTCATTCTTCAGCCTTATTAGCTCGTGTCTTTCATTATAAAGGACAAAAATGTGTATGAGAAGAAGGGGTGTGTCGATGAAATTCTGTTACCACTGGCAATGCTATTAAAAATCTGTTTTACTCTACAAACTCCATAAGCACATTCTCAGATCAGATCTCTATTTCTGAGTGGTACGATCACCTTGCTTACTCTAGCTGTCCCAGTAGTGTCAACAGATTTCCAGCAGTCTAGACTACATGACCTAATCTACTACCTGTTAACAACCTCAGATGGGATTTCTACAAAGTACAAGAGGTGAAAGTTCTTAGGTGCCCGAGTGTGTAAGTGTTGTTCCTGGGAGATGGGCCAGCAACTTTTCTCTGATAGTTTCTTTAGGTCTTTTCATGAGGCTTCTATCAACATCAAGTGCAAAGGACAAGTCAAATACGAGCGGCTTTTTTAAAGCTAAGATAATTTCTTCAATCTGTAACCTCTTTAGCTTTTACTACTTTTATTAAGCTTATCCTTAAATCCCTATAAAAAAATTCTTTCTACGATTTGTAGGAATAATTATTTCTCTTTGTAGCAAGGTATATGAGGGCTGACTCAAAAATACTGGGGCTAAGCCCATACATGATGCTATTTGGATTAAATGTTAATTACTCTCTGAAAACAAAAAACAAAAAACAAACCTCAGCAACTGACATTCTTTGAAACTAATTTCATCGTACACACATATAAGTGTAACTTCATCTGGTGGTTTCCCTTCTCCCAAGCCCTGCTCAGAACCTCTTTCCTCATTTAATATAAGTCTCCTCTCTCTATTCTCTGATACAGGATTGCACCTAACACAGCCCTAATGAAAGCCACGCTGCTCTGTAACACTAGCTGCCCATGTTAGACAGAGCATTGCCCGCAACCCAATGCTCCAGAAACCACAGCCTGAAGATTTTCTCCTGACATCTTGTTTCCTCACAGAGTAGGGTAAAAGATCATCTTCAGACAGAATAAGCAGTAACACACACACAAAACACATTTTGCTTTTACATTTCTATACAGAAAAATAAAGAAATAAATGCCATATCAAAAGAAACAGAGCAAGGAGTTGCAAAGTGCTTGATTAGTCAAGTACAGACTGGTCATTTCCAGCTGCATTCTGGGAGCTCATGGCGGAACTGATGTGCAATCTACTTTCTTCGTGACCACTTAGCTTACTCAACTCTAATTGCTAACTTCAGAAAGCAGCAGCAGGCTGAACAGACTCCTAACATGGAAGAACCTGGGGGTGTTCACCCCATTCTTCTCACACAGCAGGCACCTATCTGCGCACACTAGGTAAGCCACTAAATAAATACAGTAGATGCCATACATTTTCAGTGTGCATACCTTGCATTCTGGGAAAACTAAAGATGTCTACACACTGGTTGTTTTTTTTTTTTTTTTTGATTCAGTATTGATTTTGGCTTTAATGGTCTCTAATGAACTTAGTGACGTGTAGTTTCTAAAATAATTAAAAATGAAAAGCTTTTGTATAATGATATAAGCAGAAGTCAAAAGCTTGTACTAATACACACAAAAGGTGCTATGCCTGTTTTGAGAGTATTACCTGTTATCATTCTATGGTCCTTTCCTTCTCCTACTATAATCCTTATGGAATCCACTCAGTGAAAGAAATTAGACAATCAAACCAGATTGAAGCACCTCCAACATTTTACACCTACAGGACATCAAGATCACGCCTGAGTTCCATCAAAGAATTTTGATGCACACAAATGAATATCTTATGCCTAGAATAAATTAAAACCCAACCAGGCTCAAACCTGTAATTCACGTCCTATGTCCTCCCTGGAGATAACTTCACTGAGAACCTCATGTGTGCTATCAAGTACTTTACCAGTGAGCTACATTTCCAGACCGCTTTTTACTTTTAATTTTAGGACAAGGCCCCACTAAGTTTCCTGCCCTGCCTGGCATGCACATATAGCTCAGGATTGTTTTAGATGTGGGTTCCTCTCGTGTCAGTCTCTAAAACAACCGAGATCACAGGCCTACACAAACAGGTCTGCCATGCTATGTTTTTCAAGAAAACAGAACATTCTATGTGGAGACCTCAAGTAGACTCATTCATTCCAAGAACGTCTCTGCTCTTCATTCTTTGAGTTAACCAATTCCTTTCTTAAAAGACATCCTCTATACAACCAACACAAATCTGATTCTTGACGGCCAGTGTGCTCCTATTCCTTTATGTCTTCAAAACACTGGAAATCTGTAAAACTGCCAAAATTCTCCTTAACTATTTTTAGAGCTGGAACTCTATTATTTTGTGTGTCTGTTTCTCTTAAGGGCCAACGGGTCTTTGTCGAGCTTGTTTTAATACTTCTAAAGACTCCTCCTTCCCTACAGGGTCTTGGAGAAGCAGGAGGGCAGACTGGACATAGATCGTGGTGTCTTACCCACTGGTCCTGCTGCTCCAGAGTAGGACTGTGCTCTCTATGTGGAGGACGGGAGGCTTGGGAAGGAAAGTGAAGACTCCTGCGGACAAGCACCTTCTCCCCCACTGCTACCATCATTCCTCAGGCAGTTACACTAGTATTTGCTCATTCCTTTTTAAATTCTTAATTTAAAAACCTATATAAAGATTATTTAGAAAAATAAAATATTAAACATTTTGTTTTCTAAGAGTAAGCTCAAAAAATGACTGTCTAGTTCCGACCCACAAACGGGACAACCAATGGCGTATGGCGATGGCCATTCTCAATGGTAGCACCAAGGTCTCCTTGGGAACAGTTCTGACCATAAATGAGTTTGAAATTAATCAATGGTGAGACATTAACCCTGACTGATGACTGGATTACTAGAATTCAAGAACTTATTTCTCGGCAAGTGAAACAGGTTGTGTCTTGAACCACAGGTATATAAAATTAAGCTTCTACTTGCTCAAGATACAAACGTTTGAGCTAGAGAAATACTGCTTGCTATTTCTGTAAATTTTCCCTTTACCTTTCCAAGACAAAAACTTTGGCTTTAAAAACAACCACCAACATTTTCTACAGTCATGTTAATTATCTTTTGGTTTATATTTTGATTTTGCTTCTGCTTCCATGAGAATTAACTGAAGTTATCCATGGCATCCTTAAAAATATGTTTATGCTCTTTGTGTGTGTGTCCGTGTCCATGTTTATGCAGTAGGCATACTGCACATGCACATAAGCCAGAGTCTGACTTGAATTTCTCCTTCAGTACTCTCAATCTTATGAGACAGTCTCTAGCTGAACCTAGACCTCACTGATTTAACTAGCCTAGCTGACTGATGAGTTCCAGTGATCTGCCTGTTTCTACTCCCCAGCTGGTGGAGGTGCATATGCTGACTCTTATACCTGGCTTTTATATAGGTTATCGGAATCAAAACTAGTATGCGCATGCTTGCTTGGCAAGAACTTTGCCAACTAAGCCTTCTCCTCACGCCCAGTTCCCAGAGTCCTTCACTATAGCTTGTCTGTCACAACTACACAGTACAAAAACCATCAGTGTTAGTCACAATGGACAGATCATCGAAGCATTCCTTACAGCATAACATGAGCAAGCTTTGATAGTACTCTGGTCTCAGCTATCACAAGATTTTTGATATTGCCCACTCACTACAATATATTCGCATTTTATTACTCTTTGAACTTGAAGCATTCTATATACTTTGAATACAGGTGGTCCTCTCAAAAACTTATGTTGAAATTACATTCCAATTATGATATATCAAAATGTAGGAGGGTCAGGTGGGACCTTTAGGAGGTGATGAAGAGCCTGCTCTCTCCAGCGGATTAATGCAGGTAAATGGGTTTCTCTTATGATCAAATCTGTAATCCGAGTTACTTTGGCCAAGTCTTTAAAACACATGATGCATATTATCTTACAGTGGCCTACGCTTGGCTGGGATCTGCTAGCAAGGTGGGTCCACATACAGCACTTAACTATGAACCACAGCCATGAGCCAAAATGAATCTCTCATTTACTTACTCAGATCCTGTGAAATTATTAGCAGCAGAAACAGTGGAATGTAAGCACATCATGCATATTTGTAATTGTGTGCTCTCTGTGTGTATTGGTTGATCTTCATTGTTAACTTGACTGAATCTAGAACCAAATAAGTCATACCTCTGTGTAAGTCTGTAAAAGGCATTTTCTGGAAGGACTGACAGGAACAGGGAAGGTATCCCAGACATAAAGAGGTCAGAGGGAAATGCTGTTCTTCTCTGACCGCTTGCTTGCCTTTGCCTCTTGCTGGTGAACCTACCTATTCTATAGCTGCTGTCTATCACTGCTGCTTCCATAAAAACCTAGTTCTTCAGCCAGCAAGTATAGACTGAATGTTCATAGTTTTAAAGAAGCCCTTCACCCTTTCTCTCTTTCTCTTACTCCCCTCTTGGCCCTCTTGCGCTCCCCCCCCCCAGCCCCCACATGGTCATGGCCGGCCTCTACTTCTCTATTCTCTACTCTCTTTGCCTTTCTCTGCCTCCACTACCCCATTAACTCCCATCCTCTTCCCTGAATAAACTCTACTCTATACTAACAACAACAACAACAAAAAGAAACCCTTCAGGTCTGCAGCACACAAGACTTCTGAGGCATTCAGCCTTGTAGGCCAAGAAGCCATTGTGTTCTCAATCTCTCTAGCTTGCAGGTTGTGGTCCCACTTATCCAACAACGGCTCTCTACCAATGGGTGACCCAAGAATCCAGTAGTAGTTCAGTCCATGAGGCTGAATGTCTCAGCTTGTCTTCAGTTTATACCAGGACCCTAAGAAGTAGGCTCTGACACCAGTGAGGGAATGGACTTGCTAGGGAAAGTGTTAACAAGCAGGAAAAGAGCTAAAGCATCCTTTTTCATGTTCTTTATATAGGCTGCCAACAGAAGGTGTGGCCCAGATTCAAGGTGTATTTTCCCACTTCAAAAGATCTGGATTAAAGATGTATCTTCCCACTTCAAATGATTTAATTAAGGAAAAAAAAATCCTTCACATGTGTACCCAGCTGCTTGGGATTTAGTTCACTGCAGATGTAGTTAAGTTGACAACCAAGAATAGTCATCACACTTATATTCAGACATTCATTTCTGGGATCTTTTCTGTTTTACTGAACCACTCCCCAACAACTGATTTTTTTAATATATACATCAGTTTTACATTAAGTTTCTGTTGTCTGTCTATATTCATGTGCTGAGGATTAAACCCAAGACCTTATGCACACCTGGTAAGCACTCGATGACTGAGCTATCCCCTAGCTATTAGAACTATGCAGTTTTGATTAGTAAAGAGCTTTGCTTTTTGAGAGATCATCTTGCTATAGTGCCATAGCTGGTCATGGCTCTGGCTCATATCACATCAATCTCCAGACACTCTAGAAATACAGGCAGATGAGTCCTAGTGTGTACTAATTATACCCCGCCCCACCACCACCACCATTTTACTCTCTGAGAACATTTACCCTTTTCCTTTGGATGTTATGTTAAGCACAAGGAAAATGGCAGTCATTAAAGAAGATGCTTCAGGAACATATGCACAGCTGATAAAGACTTAGGATTTGAGTCATTCCAAGTAAGTAACTGAATGCTTAGTCTGTCTTCTCAAGGGAAGGCACTAACTTCTCCTTGGATGAAGCTCAAAGAATTCATTTCTAGGCTTTCCTTCCCTTTGCTGGCAACTGTAATCAGTTAAAGATTAAACTTCAAGACTTCTTAGTCCATTTTCATTGTGTAATACAATAGGAGATTCCAAATGACAAAGAGTCTTGGTTCTGTTATGACTTGAAATGAGCACCTAGATACTGCTGATCTTTGGTCTCGATCTTTGTACCTAATTTAAGATAGCATTCAGCCAAAAGGGAATATATTAAATTTCCAGGAATTTTATTAACCTGTGCTATTTTGGTTCCTCATATTGAAACATATGACACCATATCTATGATGCTGTCTATAAAGGAGGTGGCATTCAGTTCTAGGCTAGACCCAGTTACTGAGACAGACTAGGGGTACCAATTATCTTTAAGTAGGTTAATAGGATTTCTCTTTAGCAGCCACTAGGGAGATAAAGGGAAATAACTCTTGTCATTGTACTTTCAAGAACAATAAACTTAGTATCTAGATAATGTTTTGAAGGTGGGTTGCTTTGTGACACCTGGGAGGGGCTGGAATAGGTCTTCCATTGCTCTTAGGAAAGGAAAGTAGTCAGTGGTAGAGCTCCCATTCTGGAAATTACTGATCCAGTGCTAAGAAATGAAAAGTGAGCAACATGAGGAAATTTTAATCAGAATTTTATCAAAAGGAAAGATATCAACTAACTACCCACTAGCAACTATAAAGCAGACAGTTCACTGGAAGTTTAGCCAATTTTAATTAATATTGTGTGGCCTTCAGACACTTTCCCATAATGACTGTAGGCAATGTATTCTTGTGCTTAAACATACCAGATTGAGAAGAAATAAAATCAATTTAATTGACAAGACAAATAAAAACTCAAGAAAGAATGCATCTTTAAGAATGCCCCAGATTTTTTAGATTTAACATATTCTCTCTTAAAATATTGTTATGTCTTGTTATAGTAGACATTTGTTGTTTCTAAAATTGACTTCTGTAGGCATGTGGCCTGTGTGGGTCCTCCTTGTGTTAAGCCATGAGCATATGCTACTCTGGGCCACAATTTAGGAGTGGGGACTCAGTTGAACTCCAGCCCACTAAGTCAAGGAAGCTTTTAACTGCCTGGTTTCAGTCATGAGAGAATCTGATACTCTTATGTTTAATAAAAATGTGAGAACACATTAACCAGCAAGTATCTTCCTTCTAAGCACAAAGGAACATGTTTTGATCAGTTCTGGGCCACTATAATAGAATATCCAAGACTGAGTATCTTGTAACAGAATTCTTTGACTCATTCTCTGGAGGTTGGGAAGTCTAAGAGCATTGCCTTAGCACTTGGCAAGGACCTGTGGCTGCTGTCATCTGATGGCAGGAGGAGGAGGAACAGGAGGGTGCAAAACAAGCTAAGGACACACTTAGTTTTCTAACAAAGCCTTTCTCATGGAAATAACCTCGTCTGGGACAATGACTGCAATCCCACTGTCAAGGCAGAGCTCTCATGACCTAATGAGCTCCTCTTACTCATGTATGACAGACACATGCATTTAGGGACTTTCAAATGACAACGTTCCACTTCTACTTTCCAAAATTCAAGTTTTTCTCACAATGTAGAATACTGATTCTCTAGCCCAGTTTGCACGTTCCTTATGTTGGGTATGTTCTCACAAGCCTGTCATAAATTTAAGGTAAGCCAAATATGTATTCAATACATCTAACCTAGCAAATACCACAGTTCAGCAACATGTCTCCAGTCTAGAATCTCATGTAAGCAAGATATGGGTAGTACTCAAAGCATAAATTCATTTTAATAGAAGATGCATCTCCATCAGAGAGCTTGTGATAAACACTAGACTTGACAAAATAAAAGTTATTTTATTCTCCTTCTAAGGTATTTATTCTTTTTCTAGGCATTCTCTTTCTAGGATGTAGAAACACATGAAAAATATTTTGTTGTGATCCCCTGTAAGTCCAAAATTCAATAGGGAAAACGACATTAAATCTTAAAGCTGGAGAAATCTCTACTTCACGTCCTGTCTCCTCACCTAGGGATGAAGGCCCTGGCTGGTAGATTCAGCCTCAGTCCTTTGCTGTAATTTATCTAGGCATCAAAACTCCATGGAGGTTGGAGTCTAATGCCTACGTTTCCCTAGGCTGGTATTTGCATACCAGTAGCTTTATAGATGTGGAGTCTTGAAAGCTTTCCCTCTGAAACACCAGCAGGCATTTCTCCTACGGAGACTCTGTAGAGGGCTTGATTTCACATCTTCACTAGGCATTGTCTTTGTTGGGGCTCTGAAGTGGTTGCTTTTGTATGACAAATCTCTGTTGAGTGACCTCCAGATTCCTTTGGAATCTCAGTGTAAGATACAATGGGAGCTCTTTTTTGTTTGTTTTTTGTTTTTGTTTTTGTTTTTCACAACAGGGTTTCTCTGTGTGGTCTTGGCTGTCCTGGAACTCACTCTGTAGACCAGACTGGCCTCGAACTCAGAAATCCGCCTGCCTCTACCTCTCAAGTGCTGGGATTACAGGCATGTGCCACTATGCCCGGCTAATGGGAACTCTTTTATTTCACAAAGCGGTAGAGTCAGTACTGTAAGGAAATTGCCAAAACTTATGCTTTACATTTTCCAAGTAGAGGGTGAAGCTGTATCCGGGGCTGCTGAAGCCATAGCTGTGGCTGAGGGCTGCTACACAGGAATTTGTGAATTCCCCCCTACAT
The DNA here is from genome assembly GCF_947179515.1 of Apodemus sylvaticus. NCBI lineage: Eukaryota > Metazoa > Chordata > Mammalia > Rodentia > Muridae > Apodemus > Apodemus sylvaticus. The sequence goes on from NC_067489.1 coordinate 65,394,485, forward strand.
GCTAAGACCCTGTGGTCTCCTCTCTGGAAGCTTAGTAGTCAAGACTTCTGGGGCTATGATCTTCAGACATCCGACAGCCTTGGTGTTTCTTTCTTATTGTTCCAATGACCTCTTCTAGGTAGGCTAGCCTCTCCAGCAACCAGCTGCTTGCCTATCCCTGTGGTTTTTGTTCCTAAAGAGGACTCTGCATACTTTATAGGATCATGCTGAAACATTTCCAAATCCTTTATCTCTGCTTTCATTTGGTGATAAAGTCTGTCTTTAATTTTGGTCTTCTTTCAGCTTACTATATGTGATTAAAGGTAGTCAAGACACTTCTTCAATATTTTGCTTGCCAACTCCTTCTATTATCAGAATTTATCAATTTTGAATCAGCCTTTCCTAATGGCCTAGGCTACAGACAATTCTGCTTTGTACCTACTTACCAAGCATGGCCTTGCCTCCTGGTTCTTGTACACTAATTATCATTCCTGAGACTCTGAGCTTCTTAAGTCTGTCTGTGTTATGCCAGTACTACTAAAGTGCTCTCTGGGAAACACAAGGCTCAAATTAGTTAGCGTCCTTTCTCAGAGCCCTTAATAGAATTCTCTTTATGCTTTAACTCCTGGCAATATGGGCCTTTCCTGGATTTATCTCTGAACTGTCATTGGCTACCCACTGCTCAATTCCAAAGTCACACCTACATTCCAGCCATTTGTTACAAAAAAAAAAAGTTTACTTCTCTGTACTTGCTGCCTTTCAATCTATATGGCTATAGAGAATGCCCGAGGAGGGACGTTTATAAAGAACAAAGAATCATTGAGTGCTCATGTAGTAGTATACTACAGTGCAGGACAGAAGGCAAAAGCAGACTGGAGTGAGTGAGCAACAGTGTGCTGAATTCATTTATTAGGATCTACCACCCAACACGATTGGGTAAAGTTGTGACACACTAATTTCACGTGGCATTCAAACTACTGGGATGGTGAATTCTGAAGCCGGAATTCAACAACTTAACTAGAATTTCAATCCTAAACAACTGGCTTCAGTCTCAGTAACAGGGTTTGAGACTCCGACACCTTAAGACATTAAGATAGATGTAGAGCTACTGGATGCAACATAATGGAGACAGCAGGAAGGAAATAGCTTCTTTTGCTTAAGTGAATTGACACTGCAACCAAAGCATGTATGCCTACAACCACAGTCCATGCACCCTATGTTGCATTCAATTTTACAGTTCTACCATCACCTTTGTGAGCCTGAGATCAAGCCCATGTCCTATAATCCTTCTTCAGTGACTGTTTCCCAGTCTAGCAACGATTTAGAGGTTTATATTAATATACCTTCTCCTCCCTCTCTCTGCTAAGGTCTAGCTCAATGTAAGGATCATTTACCTATTGCAACTATCTTAGATATTGCATGAGACACATCCTTAAATAAACACTGTATTCATTTTCTAGTAGCTGTTGTTTTTAAAGAAACAAAATCAAATACTGAGGCTGAGGACAAGGCCGTCAAGAGAATTTGAAGATGCTGCTTCTTCAAGCTCATAAATGTTTCCCAGCATACCTCAGGCCACTGTGCTTGACTGGCAGGACCTTTGTTTTTATTCTGTCTACAAACCATCTGTCATCCTTCTAAATCTTTATAGATCTTCTAATGTACCGTGGAAGCTTGAAAATCAGTGAAAACACTTCAGAATAAAATAAAGCAGAAATAAACTAGCGTGTAAAGGTGTGTGGCTATTGCTGATACTTACTTCCTAGACTGGGGACCACTTACGTTTCCTTTTTGTGTACTTATAATGTCATTAAGTATTTCAGAGTATATGCCTTCCCAAAGCAAACTTTCCAACAAAATTCTTCTAAGAAACAGGCCGGGCTGGAGAGATGGCTCAGTGGTTAAGAGCACTGGCTGCTCTTCCTGAGGTCCTGAGTTCAATTCCCAGCACCCATATGGTGGCTCACAGCCATCTGTGATGGGATCTGATGACATTCCTCTTCTGGCATGCAGATAGAGCACTCATACATAATATAAACAAATAAAATATTTTTAAAAAATAGAAAGAAGAGTAAAAAAAAAAAAAAAGGCCATGGCTTCAGGTACTAATTGAGTCAAGAACAAAACTGTCCAATCTCCACCAAAAAATTAGTCAGAGAAAAGTACAGGTTTAGTTAATTACAACCCATTCTCAGTAAAATTCCCTGTTTTAGGTAAAAATGAACCCTTTCTTACAAGGCTAAGATGCAAATCTCTCCATTTTGGGTAGATTTCTTTGTTTAAGTCCTAAACCTACACACTCACAGGGATTTCTAATTATTTACTATGAGTGAGGGCTTGCAGGAAGTCTTAGCCACACAGAGAGCTACGAATTTGGCTTGCGGCGAAGATTTGCTTGTCCTTAAAGCAACCTGGGACACAACTGAAATGCATAAACAGAGGAACACCCCTGTAGTGTCAGCAGCAATTCAATATTCTGCCAAAACAAGTGTTCTTCCTTCGGAGGCAAGTGAAAATGACAAGAACTGCTCTGAAACCAAAGGAGGCTCAGGGATGACGGCCCGCCATGGAACAGGAGAGACAACGCTCGGAAGCGGAGGAAGCTGACCACGTCGTTCATCCCTAGTGAGACACAGCCTGCGTTAGCACCGTCCTCGGTCCCTGACCCTTCAGGGCTTCTGTGGACCTGCAGGCAGGCCTTCTCTTCTCACTTGCTAATGGGATTTTCTGCACACATGAACCTGTCCCTTTATAAAGGATTGATACTAAGCTTTCTGAGTGCTCTGACTTCTCTGATGCTATCATAGCATCAACTACTATGATAAAGTTTCACCGAGTCCCTCAGCTGAGTATCAAGAATCTGGAAAATATTCTAGGATCTGGGGTTAATACAGAGCTGTCAGCAAAATATACAAACTGGCCAATAGCTGCCTACATTCTACTCAGGAAAGAAGTGAGTGATTAAAGGGATGTCGCGAATAAAGCAGAAGATACTGCACAAGAGCCTTCACAAGCTCCCACAGGAGACCAATTCTTTGGCTCAACTCTTGGCACGCTAGATTCTACATGATCCATTTCTTCAGTTTTCATCCGAGTTAGTAAAAAAAAAAACAACGAGCCACTTTTCCAAGAGTATTTATTCATCTCCCACACACCATTTTGATGAACCTCACACGGTATGTGCCCCTTGGCCTTTCCTCTCTGACACGGGTTAATGCAGCTCGATGGACAATTCAACATACTGACAACTTATCCTGATTCTGACTTTCATGAGTGAAGTCCTGGAATGCAATCTTCAAAGTCCTTGAGGAGGTAACGATGACAACAAGACCTGATTTCCCCAAAGCTGCTCTAATTTCAGGGTTCGAGATAGGGAATTGCTGTTTCTCCCTGGGCTCCATTTTTAAGAAAAGGGCCCCACAGAAGATCCACACACTGGTCTCTGCCTAGCAGTGGTTACTTTGCTGTGGTTTTGCAAGGGCCCTTCCTCCTGGGGATAGGTTCTCCTCTTAAAGAGTCAAGGGCTCAAAGCAAGGTGATGAGTCCTGGAAGCCAGGGAGAGAGGTGTTGGGAAATTTAATTAGAAAGTGTGAAACAAAAACCAAGCCCATGGCTTCCTGTTACTACAGAAGTGTGAAGAACAATGATTGCTTTTTGAGAACTCACATTTCCCAGGAATGAACAAGCCTTGTCAAAGATGACTGCTATTTACTTTTTCTTTTTATTAATTTTCAGGTCTTTTGCTGGTAAGGCTTTAGACAACAAACTTTTTCTTTTCTTTTTTTTTTTTTTTGTGGCTTTAGACAACAAACTTTCAGTCTTTACTAGAAGATTTTCCTTATATGCCATTTGACTACAGCAAGGACTCATTTGCCATGGAGAAGAGTGGTGAATGGCTATGGCTCTGCCTTCGGCCTGAGACACAATGCTACAGTGATGACTTACTTAGATAGCAATTTCTAGGATGTTCTATGAAAATCAGCAAGCAAGTGCAGGGCCTTGGACATGTTGCATTGGGGGCTCATGGAATTCACTAAAGACCCAAAGCCAAACAGAACTTCAACATACAGCCAACTCATGGCAAGTTTCACAGTAGACTGACTTTGGATGGTGTGTCTAGACAGGCTGTTCATAGGAGAGATCTGGACCTTACCCAGATGGTCTCACAAAATGGCAACCACAGGAAGGACATTGGGGGTAGAAGTACCTGAACAAATTAATGCAAATGTAGTTGCAGGGAGACAGAAATGTTAGTTACTGCATGTGGAGACATGTGGCCTAGATAGGAGAGAAGGGCAAATCCTCACAGATTCCTGTATGAAACTTGACTTAGAAGGTAAACAAGAGGAGGGTTGGGTGTAAGATCTGGGACACTATCATCACCTTGACCTTCAGAACAGAACAGCAAAGGATGTGGTAGATGAACTAAAGGAAGGAAAGGCAGCAGGAGGCAACTGCTAGTCTCCTGTGAGAGGTATGGAAGCCAAGACCGGCACAGAGGAGGCACCCGGGCAGTGGCTGTGGTAAAGAGGGCACAGGGTAGAGCCATGCAAAGACAAGGTTAAGAACTGAATGCTCAGATGCTCCCAGGTTCCGTCCAGAAGAACAAATGTCATATACTAGGGGAATGAGGGAAAATGAAGGACAAGGAAGTGTCTAGAAGGTCAATGATTGACAGCATGAGTTATGACAGAAGAGTGTGAAAGATAAAGTAAATTATAGAACATACAGTTTTCCTCTTTTTGTCTTATAGGAAAAGATGCTTTAAGGATCTGAGTGTGGTTGTCAAGAGCGAAGGTTGGAGAATACTGGCTTTGACTTGTGAGGAACCTTAGATGAAGGGCACCAGCTTGGGTTTGCCTCTCTCCTCATCACACTGGCAACACCAGATGAACCAGCCAAGCCTTAATTCACCAGTCCCCTTCTGCAAGGCATGGAGGTGAGTGGTAAAGAAAAGTGTACTGATGTCACCTAGCAGCAAGCGTATGCAGGAAGAGCAGGTGCTTCCTCTCACTTTGCAGCCCATTTCCTCCACTGTATTGATTTTGACCTAAACTCTGTTGGAGGAAACACAGGGTCACAGAAAGCAGCTGTCCTCCTTGGCACGGTTCCACTACTGTTGTTCTTTTTGTTACCCTTGTCACAGGTGCACCCTATTCCAACTTGGAGGCTGTTATATTTGATATGAATGAACTGGCCACCACTTTGATATTTATTTGGTGCTTAAATAAAATCACAAACATGAGGCTACAAGGGCTCCTGTCATATTAGGATGTCCTAACTTGGAGCCAAGTCAAGTCAAGCTCACTATCATGACTGCTACGAGGTGCTGACGACACAGACAGATCATAAAACCCCACTTAGTACCATCTAGGTCAGCCATACCTCAAACTCCAGATAGTGATCTTTAAGCTTGTATTCATCCACATCCTTGGCTTTGACCTTCTTGTCTGGGGGATACGAGCGATGCTCAGCCAGCTCAGTGCGGATCTGCTTCAGTTTGCCTTCATGGGATTTCAGCTGTTCCTCCTACAGGAAATCACGAAGTCATTCAGTGTGCAGAAAATAATCAAAGAAAAGCACAGGACACCTGTAAAATCCTTCCTGCTTAATGACTTTAGTTTATCCAAAGAGTCCAATGAGGAGCCTTTGGTCCGAAGTCCTTCCAACTATTTTTTTTAGGACAGTGTTAGTATATTCCTTTCAGGATGGCAACGGGGACCAACATTACTAGCCAATCTCTTGTCACAAGCCACACCATTTCTGAGCCTTTTATCAGCTGAACTTGTCACCAAATGGGGACCAGCCCTCTTAGGAGAAACCCTGACAAACACGTTAGTTACAAGCTGAACAATTAAGTGCTTTTCCTGAGAGCCACGTGGCTTGGCTTCATGCATACTCAGCAATGCTGTTAGCTTCCCCTGCCTAGCATAATGAACATTTATTTGCATAATGTTTTCTCTTTGGGGGAGAAATTGTGCTATAAAGAAGTACTTTTATGAAACCTATGTGCAGATGAAATTCTTCCCTAGAGTAGCAGGAGTTCTTACTCGCTTCAACTTCATTGACCCAAAGCTCTCATTCAGTTAAACGCAGAGTAATTATGGGCTGAACACCATTAGTCCACACACCAGGAACTAACACAAAATGATCAATCCTGTGTATAAAGATTTCCATTCCTGGACACCATTTGTATCAACTTAGTAATACACTACCTAAAAAGATATGCCTCTCAGCTCTCTCATATCAGTGAGAGAGCTTTCTTTCTCTTTCTTTCCTCTTCCTCCCTCCTCCCTCCTCCCCCCTTTCCTCCTTCCTGTCTTTCTTTTTGAGACAAAACCTCACTGAGTAGAATAGACTGGCTTTGAAACGCACACATTTCCCTCCTGCCTCCACCTCATGATTGGGATTGCAGATGCATAATACATATCCAGCAGCTTTAAACATGCTTGAAACAAACGCCATTTTAATTCCCTGGCATCCGTACAGTTGTGTAGCTGCTTAGCATTCTGCTTTTCCATGAACATTTGTTCAAAATCTTGAGCAATTTTACATGTGCAGTATAAAATAAATGAATGGTAGATAAAAGGGAATTAAAACAACCAATAGGTATATAACAGAAATATAATTTTATATTATATAATCTGTATAGCAGGATAGAGTTGAATTTTTAAGTTACCAGAAAATTAATAATTACAAATAAGAAATTAAGGCTGCATAATATTTTAAGTAAAAAGTTACCCAGAAACATGAGTCATACACAGGATCTTAGGGTCCTTTAAAATAGTGACATCTCGCCAGGCGGTGGTGGTACATGCCTTTAATCCCAGCACTTGGGAGGCAGAGGCAGACGGATTTCTGAGTTCGAGGCTGGCCTGGTCTACAGAGTGAGTTCCAGGACAGCCAGAACTATACAAAGAAATCCTGTCTCGATAAATAAATAAATAAATAAATAAATAAATAAATAAATAAATAGTGACATCTCTAGAGCTTAAAGAAAATAACTTGCAAATTTAAGGTCATCAAATAGAAAATAAAGAATGAAATAAAAAATAAAGTGAAGGATGAAAACAAGACCATATCCATTTGAAGTACCAGGTACAACAAAATACCCAAAGTAGTCCTGTCAAGGAATGGGGTACAGAGAGACAGTGCAGATTATGGGGCACCCACTGTCTACTCACAGATAATGCCAAAAGCCATAAAAACTCCGTAGGGAGCTTTTTTTAAAAAAATAGATTTTCATTCATCTACTACGCTCTGTAAAGGAACACACAGACCATGTCACAGATGGCTGTCTTTCTAAAATGGGTATGCTAAAGCTCTGAACCCATGAGCACATACTTGAAGATTAAGCCTCTTCAAGGCATTAGGTCATAAGGAGACGCTAGAACGCTTGGTCCCTCTGTATGCATCCTACATACTAAAGAAAGGCTATAAATTCAGCAACAATAAAGAGCAGCAATGATATGAAGCCCTTAGGAGCTCTTCCAGACTGTGACCTACTGGCACCCTGACCTTGTTTCTCCAGGATTCAGAACTGCGAGGATTCCAGGTATATACTTGAAGGAGTGAAATAATGTCCAAGAGATGTATGCACTGTCATGGTCACTGTAGCATGACTCACAGATATGGACATAAACCATGTGTCCAACAACAGAAACCATTAGTAATCAAAATGTAACAAATATATTCAGCCTTAAAAATAAAACTCTACACATATACTACAACATGGACACATGGAAAATACTACATGTGCTCATTTATATGTGAAATCACACCGCAGGATACTAGATGATAGACTAGTGGCTATATAACTTGGGGATTGTGGGGACTTGGGAGATGTTTGATGCAAAGATCAAAAATGTCAGTCAAGAAGAATAAATTCAAGAATTCTGTTATGCCTCAAGCCAACTATAATTAATAATAGCATGATACATATTTCAAAATTGCTAAAAATATGTCAAATGTTCTCACCAAAGTGGCACAAATATCAATTATCATGATTAATCACTGTACAATGCATGTACTATAAAAACAGAGTAACTATAGAGACAATTCTTATTTGTCAATTAAAAAAATTTTAAAAGACTTATTTATTATTATATGTTAAGTTCACTGTAGCTGTCTTCAGATACCCCAGAAGAGGGCTTCAGATCTCATTATGGATGGTTGTGAGCCACCATGTGGTTGCTGGAATTTGAACTCAGGATCTTTGGAAGAGCAGTCAGTGCTCTTAACCACTGAGCCATCTCTCCAGTTGTCAATTAAAATTTAAAATGAAATCTCACTTTCTCTTATCCAAAAGTATTTTTATTTTGAAGGGCATTTCATATTTTGCTTTTTACATTTAATTAACTGAAATACTACGTAGGCTGGCTTTGAAATAGTTCTCCTGACTCGGTCTCCCATCTAGCTGAATTACAGTTGTGTTCAGTGCACCTGGATTTATTTAACTTGTGAGAGTAGTGATAACAGTGCACATCACTGAAGCTCAGTGTGGTATTTTAATACATGATACAGTACACAGTGACATGGCAGACTGTATAAATGTGGGTGAGGTGAATGTATAGTTCTGACCATGAGGAAGGCAACCACGAGAATTACTCCTCATTTGGCATATCACACACATTCCCAGTGTCTTCTCGGTGAGCTCACTGCACTCCAGTGTCAGCTAAACCACAGGGTAAAATAAGGATGGAGTTTGGTTGTAGCTCTGCAGCAGAGAGCTGACCTAGCATGGATTCAACACCAACCACCTGTCAGAGGTGTGATATTCCGGTATGAAAAGTGAGCACAGGGCTCTTGTTTCTTACCAGGGTTCACTTGTGGCTTGCCCTCAGTTAATGTATAGGGATTAGTAGCTGATGATTGACCATTCTAAACATTTACAAGAAAATGAATGGAAGAGCACAGGGAATACAAGACACAGTCACTTTATGTGATGTGAGTGTCTGGAAGTGGTGACAGGTCTAAGGAAGGCAGAGCGTGTCACAGAGCCGATGACACTCTAGCCAGCTACCTGCGTATCTCAGTCACATTTATCCTACCTGGCTCATCCTGAATTTAATCATCACATAGGTCTGCAAACTGGGCCTGGGCTACAAGTCTCAGATCATTTTGTGTGCATCCAAGCTCGAAAATCACTGCTTTGGTGGGTATAAAAAGTCCTCAATAAATTTGCCAGTGTGTGTGCAGGAGTTGGGGCATGATATTCTGTTGGGACGGCTACACCAGGAAGAGGAGGGGGACTTTAAATGTTTGAAGTAGTCTCTCCACCCCCAACAGAAGAAAAATGTACTCTGGCAGCACTGTGAAGAAAACAACAGAGAAGGTGACTCCCACACAGCAGAGCTGTTCAGGAAGAGCTGTGGAGCAGTGGCAGCAGCCAGTCTTAATAATCCAGGCTAATATGTTGTGGAGGCAAGACAAGAACAAATTCAAGAAAAGCTCACCAGTGACAGAGTAACGAACAAATGTGCTCAAAGTACCAAACACTCTTCCTCAGACCTTTGATTTTCCTTGCGCCGTTTATCTGTCCAGAAGGATGTTCACCTTGTTGTCATTCCTACACTTTAAAAATTCACCTCACCCTAAAGCGTCTGGCATTCAGGAGGCCACGATCAGACTGTGGGCCTCACAATCTGAAGCTCTCAGCTGTACGGCCACTGGAAAGAGCAGTGGTTCTCAACAGGCGGCGATCAAGTTTGACCTCTGTGAGTGTCTCACCAAACGAACTACACATGAAAATTAAATGCCACTCTTCCCTAATGCTTGTCCCCAATATCCCTAATACATTTTAAGTAGCTGATGAATTATCCGGCAAAGGAAATGCTTATAGAATAAACATCCAATACAAGTTTAAGACCTTACACCATATAATCTTTCCTGAAGCACGCCTCTTCTCTTACTGATGTTTTTATAGCTGTGACCGTATTTGGGCCCCTTCCCTTCTTTCCTCTCCATCCTTCTTATCGCCTTGCATTCCCTCTTCTAAGAAGAAGGGTAGAGATTTACCTCCTATCACTCCAGCCAACATGTTCTTACCAAGGTTACCAGTGACTCCTCTGTCATACGCCTTGATTGTTCTGCCTTCCCTTTGGTGGGTATAAACAATGGTGGGTCACTCCACATTTGGTTATTCTTACCTAAATAACTATAGAAACTGGTTCTTGGGTATTCCGAGCTTCTGGGCTAATATCCACTTATCAGGGAATGCATAACATGTGTGTTCTTTTGTGATTGGGTTACCTCACTTAGGATGATATTTTCCAGTTCCACCCATTTGTCTAAGAATTTCATGAATTCATTGTTTTTAATTGCTGAGTAATATTCCATTGTGTAAATAAGCAATATTTTCTGTTCCTCCATTGAGGTACATCTGGGTTCTTTCCAGCTTCTGGCAATTATAAATAGGGCTGCTATGAACATAGTGGAGCATGTGTCCTTATTACATGCTGGGGAATCCTCTGGGTATATGACCAGGAGTGGTATAGCAGGGTCCTCTGGTAGTATCATGCCCAGTTTTCTGAGGAACTGCCAGACTGATTTCCAGAGTGGTTGTACCAGCTTGCAATGCCACCAGCAGTGGAGGAGTGCTCCTTCCTCTTTCTCCACATCTTCACTATCATCTGTCACCTAAGTTCTTAACCATTCTGATGTGTGTGAAGTAGAATCTCAGGATCATTTTGATTTACATTTCCCTGATGACTAAGGATGTTTAACATTTCTTTAGGTGCTTCTCAGCCATTTCATTTTCCTCAGGTGAAAATTCTTTGCTTAGCTCTGTCCCCCATTTTTTAATAGGGTTATTTGGCTCTCTGGAGTCTTACCTTCTTGCGTTCTTTGTATATATTGGATATTAGCCCTGAATACCCAAGATACAATTCACATATCAAATGATACCCCCCAAAAAGGAAGAACAATGTATGGAAACTCTGGTCCTTCTTAGAAGGGGGAACAAATTATCCACAGAAGAAGAAAGTGTGGAGCAGAGTCTGAGGAAAAGATCATCCGGAGACTACACCAGCTAGTGGTCCATCCCATATACAGTTACAAGACCCAGATACTATTATCGATGCCCACAAATACTTGCTGACCTGAGCTGGATATAGCTGCCACATGGGAGGCTCTGCTAGTGCATAAAAAATACAGAGGGGGACACTCTCAGCCAGCCACTGAACTGAGCACAGGGTCCCCAATGGGGGAGCTAGAGAAAGGACCCAAGGAGCTGAAGGGGTTTACAGCTCCATAGGAGGAGCAAAGTTATGAGTCCCCCAGTACTCCCAGAGCTCCCAGGGACAAAGACATCAACCAGAGAGTACACATGGAGTTACCCATGGCTCCAGACACATAGGCAGCAGAGGATGGCCTTGTTGGACATCAAAGGGAGGAGAGACCCCTGGTCCTGGAAAGGCTCAATGCAGCAGTGTAGGGGAATACCAGGACAGGGAAGCAGGAAAGGGGTGAGGGAGTAGACTAGGAAAGGGGAAATCAATTGAAATGTAATGAAGAATATATCTAATCAAAAAGATATTTAAAAAAAAAGAAAAAAAGAAGCTGGTTCTTGAGTACTTTAGTCTCCTTCTGAGCCCTGGAACTATAATATTTAGAGTCAGAAGGAAGACCTAGGAAAGAACTTTGCGGAGAAGCAGGGTGGGGAACTCTGGATAAAGTGAGGCAGCATTCTATAGGCCAGGTCAGGAATCAGGCAGTCCCCAGCCCTTTGTACCTAGGTGACAGCTCTTCTCATCTTTTGTAGCCATTAGAGCTAACCAGTTACATGAACGGAGGTTTCATCTTCCATTCACAGCTAGCATAGATATTCCCTTCTGGATTACTAACACTCCTTGAAAGGCCTTTGTGCTTCTAGCATAGTCTTTAAACTCTCCCATCATATAGCAACAGAGAAACGCCTGCATTACCAATGGGATCACATTCTTATCCTGCTTGAGGCTACTGTCTCGAGGATACGGGGGGGGCTACCAAAACATTCAAAATCTTAATACATAGCAAACATGCAATGGTTTAGTGTCCCCTCCAAAATGTACATGGATGTTCAATTTCTACTGTGGCAATACTGGGTTCAGGCTGTGAAGAGGAGACTAGGTCTAGTGACTTTCACACTTGTGTGTTATTGAGACTATCGTTTTGAGTAGAGGTGTGGATGCTAAGACTCACTTTGACACCCTCAACTTTCTCCTGCTCAGTCCCTTGTTCCCTTCACCATGCGATTCTCTACAAGGTTACCACTCAGCAAGAGGACCCTGACCTCATAGCACAGGAAGTGAGTTTCCCTGTTTCTTGGTTTTTTGTTTTTTAATTTTTTTGTTATATTTATTTTTAAATAAGTTATGGACTCTGTGATATCTGATGTGGGGCACAGACTAGGACAAGGTTCTTCCATGATATGGCCCTGCTCACCTCAGAGGAATATTCCTGCTTGTCCCCAGGTCTTTCCAGCCACGGAAACACGTACAGAGCTCCTGCGCCTGCGCACTTTTTTCTGAGATCACTGTATCCCCTACATTACATGTCATATGACAGCTTGGCTTCTGTTCAGCTTCCTATCAGATCTCATGCTTCCTCCGTTCCTCAACTCTCATGTCCTCCGTGACATCTAGGGTTCCGGGCTTACGACCCTCTTATGTCTGTCCACTCGAACTACAAGTAACTTACTTCTCGATGCCAGGGTCTGGCCCACCGTAGACAAAACTAATTCTATGTTCAGAAACAAGAATTTTGTAAGGACATTAAAGTAAGTTCCAAAATCCTTTACTAGTCGACGGCAGTGGGGTTATTTCAGACATGGTTAACATCGGCAGGGCCTCAGACAACAGCTTTGAGAAGAAGGTATGATAATCTTTAGTGAGATTAATCTGACAAGGTTAGGGTAAGCTAATCTTTTGAGTAATCTGACAATAGTAGAGAAGCTGATGGAAATGAATGTGAAAAAGAGCTTTGGCTCCTGACTTGGATGAGTTTAGTGGAACCAGATCTTACCACCTCTTCCAGAGGGTGAGGAATTAAACTGGAATTACCCCACTCTCACTATACAGCGGAACGAAATAACGGAAATACTTTTATATTCCTCAGAAAAACACTCAGGAAAAGGAAAGTAATGGGTAAAGGGTGAAAAGCTCATTACCAAGCCAGAATATTGCCCCAACCCTAGGTCATGTAACATAAAATTGGGATTAGAAAGTCAAAAAGCATGCGCAGGTCTGACGTGCTGAAGCTGGGGTAGAACCCCATTTACCTGTCCCAGGCCTGCAATTCGCTCCTACAAGGTTTATCTTACAAGTCTTTAGACATTAAGAATTACCTAATATGAATATCACCACAAAGCATGCTTTCCCAAGCACAGGGCACGATCACACCGACTTACCTGGGATAATTTTGTTGTGGTGGCTGGCAGAAGTGGGCGGCTAAACTTCTTCTGAGAGCCAATGGCTGCTGGGAAAGGTGGTGCGGAAAACACAGCTGCCACACAGTTGATTTTGTTTATCCACCCTTGCATTTCCTCTGGACTCCTAGGAGAGGAAGAGATATGGATGTTCGGACAGTGCTACGTCTAGGTAGATACACTTTGCCTTTGCTTATTACTGATTTAAAATGGGGTGTTAAAGTGCTTTATTGTCAGTACAAAACTTCACTAGTGCACTGGACATTACCATTCTCAACAGTGATCAGCAATCACTATGGGAATGAAAGGCCACAGGCATTACCATCACAGCACAAGCTGTGGCTCTCTTTGGAAGATACACAGGGAAAACAGGATATATACTTTGCCAAGTATCCACTTTTTCTTAGAAGGTAGTCTAAGCCAAAGTAATATTAAAATTAACTTCTCTTTAAGTCACAAATTTTACTTTAAAATTAAACTTAGGCATACACAGAAGAAAAGAAAAGAACAGAAAAGAAAAGAGAAGAAAAGGAAAGAAAAGAAAAGAAAAGAAAAGAAAAGAAAAGAAAAGAAAAGAAAAGAAAAAAGAAAAGAAATATAGAAAGGCATGCTGTGGGAAAGAACTGAATTGTTTCCTCCCATAATAACTCAACATTTACAATACAACTCAACATTATTGTTAGGTAGTTGCAGGAGATACTGATCCCAAAGACTTACATATCAATGTTTATGGTAGTATTCTCTAAAAAAATATTATTGTATGTATTATGTGTGTGTGGGGGGAGAGGGGGGCAAGAAAGAGAGGGAGGGAGGGAGAGAGAGAGAGAGAGCCAGAGAGGAGAGAAGGAGAGAGAGAGAGAGCCAGAGAGAAAGAGAGGGAGAGAGAGAGAGAGAAAGGGAGAGGGAGCCAGAGAGAGAGAAAGCCAGAGAGAGAGAGAGAGAGAAAGCAAGAGAGAGAGAGCCAGAGAGGGAGTGATAGAGTGAGTGAGAGAGAGAGAGAGAGAGAGAGAGCAAGCGAGTGAGCGCTAGAGCGAGAGGGAGGGAGGGAGAGAGAGAGAGAGAATGCATATGGAGACCAGTTGGTGGTTGTTTCCCTCCACCTTTACATTGAGAGAGGGAGGAAGAGGAGGAGGAGAAAGAGGCGTGCGTAGCAAGGCGTGCGTAGCAAACGCTGACCGAGTAAGAACAAAAGCACCCAACATACTGGGTTTGGAAAAGCAAGACCCTCCAGTCTGCAGTCTTGAGCTTAAACACGTTTGGCTTCTTCTCGTAGTCGACGGCCTTGGACGCTAGAGCATGGTGCACACTCACTGCATTCTTCAGGTCTTCATCGGACAGAGACTTCTCTGGCTTATATTCATCCTGTACACAGACACGAGGAAAACAAGCACAAGAGTATGGCCACTGGTCAAGATCGGATGGGAAATGAACAGAGCACCTTTTAGAAAATCCATGGAAAGACTGGGAAAGGTAAATGGGAGGACCAACTCTTGATAACCCTGTAAACGCAGCGGACACATCTGTGAATTATGTGCAATGAGGCAGTACAAAAGGAATTATTTTAATAAGGCGAGTATAAATTAATTAATGTAGACTGCTGAGGAAGGCTGGGGAGACATAGGCATCCTTGGAGCCTGCAACACGACCAGGTCCAACAGGCAGTACTGAGCGGGTTTCAGAAACAAACGGGCCGTGCAGAAGCTGGCAGTTACCTTTAATGGAGCTGCAGAATTATGGTAGAGATAATCTATCTGAACACACTCCGTGTTCCCAAGGCTGTCTTTTGAGATGGTTAATACTACCAAAGCCAAAAGGAACAATGAAATAAAGCAATTTCTCTAGCTCTCCTGATGAGGGAAAAAAAAAAAAAGATCATCCTAAGATAAAGCTTGACTCTATTTTTCTAAACAGGTATAAAATACATAAGGAAGGTGGCATACATAATATCATTTTATTTTTTGACAGTAACTGTGTAGCTCAGAGTTTCCACATATTCTTTTGTATTGCTACTACCCAAACATGACAGCCCAAACAAAAACTTTGCTAGTAGAATAATCAGAATTTAAAATATGTTTTTCAATTATTGCTAATAGTTACTGGTTTCACTGGAATAAATAAAGGGACAAACAAATATTTAAAAAAAAAGCTTCGTATCTGATGTGTACGATACAAGCTGTGGCATTACATAGTCTTGGAGGTTAGGTTCCATTTCTCATATATCATCAAAAACAAGATGTTTACTGAACTTGTATTTCTACTACAAAGAACACACACACACACACACACCTTTTATCACTTTCTAACTCATAGTGAATGTATTAAAGAGAGGATGTTAGTGCTCCTATTACAGGCTTTGTTTCAAGTTTTTAAAAAAACAATTTTACCTCACATTGCTTTGTTTTTCACCAATATCAATCAAAATGTCGACAATTCAAATATATAAATGCCTGGAATTTACTCAAAATGAATAAAAAAAATAGGTATGCCGAATGTTGGTCATTAATGGACCCTATCAGCATCAAGCAGAGAGGCAAAGGTTTGTCCTCTAAACGTGAAGTAGATACCATAGAAACCTAAGGACTCTTCACAATCACAATATTAGGTGACAACTTCCAGAATGCAATTACAAAGAATCTTGGTTTATTAAGGCTCAGGGATTATGACTTGCTGTTGATGAAGTCTTGTGGCAAAGTAAGATGAACAAAAGACAATCAAGAGAACATTTAACATAAATTGACACTTAAAGCTTGTATTGTGGACAGAGTGCTATCAGTGTGCATAACTACGACCTAGCTATGCTGGAGGGCTCCTTGCACTTTCGAAAGGCTTTTTGCAATGACTCAGCATTCTAAAATCTATGATTATCTTCACATGACATACTGTTGAGTAGGAGTTTAAAGTAGAGGCAGCCTGAGTTTAAAATCCCCTCTAGCCTCAGGGCTCTGCTGAACACACCTGTGCACACATGACCCTGTAGCCAGTGGAGTCTGTTTCTAGATAGGAAGCCTGGGGGAAAAAAGAATTATCAGGAGTGAGAGAAACGATCAGCCCTAAGCTTATCCCTGAGAGCTATGCCTCCCTCCATTCTCAACCACATCTGTCTTCCCAACAAAGCTGGACCGGCCTGTGCAGACGTTAGTCTAGGATCAACGTGAACCTTGTTTGGTTCTGGGCTCTGTAACTCAGGCTTTACCCCCCACCTCAATTATCCCATGTTTCTCTCTTTTCTATATATATTTTTAAAAAGATAATTATTGATCTTATTTTTCACCTTTCTCCTTTCTTTGTTTTTTGTAGTGAGATCTACTATGTGCTCTGTCTTGTTTATAACTCACTAAACAGATAGTCCGACCTTAATCTACAATAATTCTCCTGCTTCTGCCTCCCTGCACAGAGATTAGAGTTGTGTCCTATCACACCCTGCCATTTTCTTCTTTAATTAAGGAATTATTAAGGCTATACATTTTGTTTGAGTATGAGTTACACAGTATAACACAGTTTAGAAATAAATGGAGTCTTTCTCTCATTAATCTCTAGGGAGTCTGTAGTTTTATTTTTTGTATATGTTCTTTGACCTTAGTAATAACTGTGCCTAATTCTTTAGTAATGTGCCATTACATGTTTTTAATTGTTGGCTTATAATCAGGAATGTTGTCTATTTTCCATTCAGATATTAAAGGGTTTCATGTAGCCTAGTGCATGTTGATTTTTGCTTACGCGCCTTGAAAACATACATTATTATTAGATAAGTGAGTTTTTTATAGTAAAATATATTGATTAGCTTCTTCCTGGCCTTACATGTTTTCCCATTGTCCATTTCCTTTAGAGAACATACTGATTTTTCCTACTTACTGCAGAGGCAATGTGAGTTTTCCCTCTATGCTTAATAACCTAAGTCTCTACACAGCTTAGTGCATTTAGATTTTAGGAGTTATCATCCTTAAGACTATATACTATCAACTTTTGTATTTACTCGTGTAAGGTGGAAATTCCAAAAGCTATCTTCCACATAAATTTTGTATTTTTTAACTCCTTACACATATCTACAAGACTTTTAAATCATTTTATCTCACTTTTGTTGTTCTCACTAATCCCAAAATTGGCTGGAATACTTTAGTACACCTTATTTTGAAATCTTACTAAAATATATTTCTTATGGATTTTCTGTTTTGAGAAACTGTGTTTTGGCTCACATGCTACTGCTTTCTTTCCCTGTTCTCCTGGATTTGGTTGTGTTGCCCAGATCTTTGCCCATTTGCTTTATTGCTTTGTTTTGTCATGATATCTCTACTCTTATCCTTTTGATCTCTCAATCCTTTTCCTCGCGTAGGTCAAATACTCTAATTCCACTCACATATCTTTCAGGGTATCTCTGACATGTATAGGTGGATACAGAATTCCTCAGTTGCTATTCTTTCCTCATTTATTTTCCAATATCATAGGTCCAATGGCATTCTAATTCTGTGCGCTGTATATAGTGTATGTACATGTGTATAAATATACTAGGCATAGGTGTAGAGGCTGGAGGTCAAGGCTGGTGACTTTCTCAATCACCTCCTACCTTATCTTTTGAAGGAAGAGTGTCTTTCTGATTTTGAGGTTCACCAGTTCATCTTGGCTGGTTAGCTAGCAAGCCCCCAGGGTAATTCTGTCCACCACTCCCTAAGCCAATGTACTGAGGTTACAGGTACATGGTCCATGGCTGGCTTTGTTGTTACTACTGCTGCTTCTACTCTGTGTGTGTGTGTGTGTGTGTGTGTGTGTGTGTGTGTGTTTGCTGGGAATCTGAATTTAGGTCTCTCTGCTTGCACAGCAAGCACTTAACACACTGAGCCATCTCCCCATGTAAATTTCTTTTTCTTTTATATTTCTTATTAAAAATCTCACAGACATTATCTTTATTTATGGCATTCAGTAAGTTTTGCTAGGCTGTACTTGTCTAGCTAACTATCCCTGCAGGTAAATGACACAATTGTACACAACGGTACTGACTGTTCCAGAGATTTAAGGTTTCCAGTTTAGAAGTACTCAGCACTAACTGACAACTCTTGCACACTCCATGGTAATCTCTTCATTCCATCCTGCCAAATGGACACAACACCTTTAATGAACTGTGGTTCAGAACATGGATTTCTGGGATTAGAGCTTATGTGTTCAAATACCTGGTTCTCTGATAATGTCTTTGTGACCTAAGATAAGTTAAACTCAGTAATATTAGTTTTTCTTCTTACAAATTAGTGATAATATCTGTTAATGCAGATGATATCTTTAGTTTGTTCTTTAAATGATCATCCTGCCTGTGGCCCATTCCCTTTCTCATTCTTTAACTACCCCTTGAGGTGGTCATAACTAGTCTTGTAGGGTTTTTTTTTCCCAAGACAGGGCTTCTCTGTGTAGCTCTGGATAACCTGGAACTCACTCTGTAGACCAAGCCGGCCTTGAACTCAGAAATCTGCCTGCCTCTGCCTCCCAAGTGCTGGGATTAAAGGTGTGTGCCACCACCACCCAGCCTAGTCTTGTAGTTTTAACTCTTACCTATATTATCCTATCTAACAAAATTGTTATAGTGATAAGCAAGGCCAGTGGTTTGCTATCAGCACAATGACTTCAGCACTTGAAATCGCTATACTTACTCTTGATGTATACTCCCTCTGTTAACCCATTTAGAACTAAGTGGAAAGCACAGTTCTCCTAGACTGCTGTAAAGCTGCAGCGCCTATAACAGCAGCATTTATTATGGATCCTGTAAGTAAAGGCTATCAGCATAAGTCATCTTCTTGTTCTCTTTCAATCTTTTGTTAAATATTAGTTTGCTCCCAATCTACTGCAGGTGTTTAATTCCCAGAGTCCTATGCTCATCTCATCAAAAAGCTGAAAACTTTTTCTAACTACAGCATTTAGATGCTGGGCTTTTGGTAGCAACTGAATTAGGAGAGCAGGGTGGAGTCCTAGGATCTCTTAAGGAGAAACATACATGTCCCTAACATGGTATTATTGTAGTTTGGAGAGCCCTGGTCAGA
Source organism: Apodemus sylvaticus (assembly GCF_947179515.1). NCBI lineage: Eukaryota > Metazoa > Chordata > Mammalia > Rodentia > Muridae > Apodemus > Apodemus sylvaticus. Next base: position 65,413,889 of record NC_067489.1, read on the forward strand.
GCCCATGCCTCTAGAACTACGAGCTGAAACTAACCTCATTCCTTTGCAAATGAGTTCACATTAAATGGTTATTGTAATTCTCAAAAGCTGACTCATCAGCATTTAGACACTACTTATCCCAAGGCAGACAGATGCATGCTAAGACACATTCCAGTTCATACTAGGAGGAATGTTTCACACAGCACAGAAATGGAAGGTGGGCTCTGTTTATTAGGACTAAACTGACAGAAGTTTTTTAAGTCTACCAGTGTCTGCTTTTCCAGTTAATAGTAAAATAACATTATCTTCATCTTAAGTGCAAAATAGTAACAATAAGATATGTTTGAGTAACTCAAATTACTCAAGAAAAGAATAAGAACCACCACCACCACCAGCAGCAGCAGCACCACCACCACCAGTAGCAGCACCAGCACCAGCAGCACCACCACCACCAGCAACAGCAGCAGCAGCAGCAGCAGCAGCAGCAGCAGCACCACCACCACCACCACCACCACCACCACCAGCACCAGCAGCAGCTTAACTCCCCCAATGATAGTAGCGCTGGGAGGTGGTGATACTCAGTTTGGCAATAAGAGTGAGAAGACGTGACTTCAATCCATCCTCATAGCTTTAGTGTTTACTGCTTAAGCTATAGGACAGTATTTAAATGATAGGGTTGGGAAGGAAGGAATAAGGCACAAATTACTGTAATCAAACCAATTCAAACCCAAGACTGTTTGCTGTGGAAACTAGATGTAAAACAGAGAGAATGATAAATCCAATCAAGGCATTTTCTATAAGGGAAGAAAATGCTCCATGACTTGCAATTACGGCCCATTTTCTGCCACAAATGAAGGTGAAAACGATGCCTGAAAACACGCTGCTCTGCCCATGTTCCCTGCAATCTGCACTGCTCTCTGTAGCATGACTCATCAGAGTACTCTGCCTTCCTAACAAGCAGTGATCCTGTGATTTCACAAGGCTCTTATTTACATTCATTTAAGGCATGAAATACAGAGGTCTCTCCCTTATAATGTTTGTTAATTAAAGCTCTTGCGAATCCACATTGTAATACCCATAGCTCTACAAATTACTGCGTCAGGTTTGAAGATACTTTATTCTCGGGTTCTATAAAATAAGTCTAGAAAGGGGCAAAACCCATCAACATCAACAAAAAGCATGCTCAGATTCTCTTTTTGTCAAAGCTTATTTACTTAATACTTTGTAAAATACAATTGATACCTGTAATTTAAAAAAAAAAGGCTAACAATTGGAAACCCTCTCAATGACCACTGAGAACAATGAGAAAAGACTGAGGACACTCCACTGAGGACACTGCCTGAGGCTGTACACTGACCAGTTAGTAGCTAAGGCCAGTAAGACTACAACACAACTAAGTGCTAACTGCTATCATCTGCTCAGACCACTTGACACATAACCATCTCTGCCAGCCTTATTTCACAGTAGCAGAGAAAGGCTTGGTTTCAAAAATCACAAAAAAATACCAATGCACTATATGCCCTAAGTTGTTCAATAATGCTTGATTCTCACATGGCAATAAATACTTCCTACAATCAGATAGTTATCATTTAAAAAACTCTAGTATTTTCAGTTATTTTTCTGAAGTCAACCAGTTTCATCTGTTTTTATTTTTTAACACAGAGAAAGTATGGCTGCCTACAAATCTGCAGGAGGAACAGCAACAAGGCCAATGAAACCCACTTCTATCACTAAACTAAGCTTATATGTGAAAGTCACAAATTTATAGCTGAAAGGAGGTGTGGGTCTCATGTAACCTAATCTCAATCATACATGACAATGTTACAGTAGAAAGTGCCCTAGATTTCTATAGAAAGGAGACTTGAGAGAACAGCCAAGGAAAGGAAAAAGATACAGTTTCCTGTGTATTTGTTTAATTGGTTTGTCATCTACACATTACTGTGCTGATCCTGGCCTCAGAAAGATTTCATCTTTGTTGCTATTGACAACCCTTAGTCCACGGCCAGGGGCCCCAACTCTCCCAGTGAGACTTGAATACTCTATCAGTCAGGCCTTGGGTTTCAGTGAAGCACAGGATATTTTCTAGGATAAATTTGACAAGTGAGCCAGATTTAATGAGTATGAAATTGCTTAGAAAGAGTGAATGGATTCATTGACCAATATCTAAAAAACAATAACAAAAATAAAAACAAACTAAGAAGTCTCAAAAATAATTTAAGGGAAGCCAAAATTTCTCATAATTTACTTTTTCAATAAATACAGAATCAGGATGGTGGAGGAACTAACTTAGACTTAACTAAAAGGCTGCTAAAGGCATGCTTGGGGCAGAGAGGGGGAGAAGGAGGGGAGGAGAATGAATAAAGGGAGGGGAGAAGAAGAGGGAAAAGGAGAGAGTGGGGGAGAGAGAAAGGGAGGGAGGGAGAGAGAGAACCTGACAATTTGCATTCCCACATAACAGAAGGGGTTACATTATAACAGACCTGGACTCCTGTCTCTGTCTCTGGCCTGCACATGTACACCATAGTGTGAGAACATGCCTACACCTCCACAGTAAATTAAAGTGTGTGTGTGTTCAAGGCACACTCTTACCTCCCTGCTGTCAGGACTGACTGTCAGGAACAGCACTTCCACTGAGCCCAGTCCACTGAGGCGAGGGCACGCCTCTAGGAAACTCGGGCATTTCCTTCTGTATTTTTCACAGGATTGGAAAGTTAGGATGGAATCGAGGACAGAAGGTGAGAGAAAGTAGAGACAAAGGAGGGAAAAGAAGAGAAAGAAGTAGGGGGTGGAGGCTTTTGTGGAGAGGAAGGGGAAAGATATAACAAGAAGTCTTGGATGCCTGGATCCACCCGCTTCCTGCCTGGGGGCAGGGAGGGCTCCCAAGCCACTGCAGGAAACAAACTAGCTTTCTGTTAGCTGGGGATCAAACATAAACTGGGCTTTCAGAAGAATCTTCTAGAGCACAGTCTAAAAGTTTAAAGCCCCCAGGGCCAGGTGTGCTTCTAGCCGTAGTATCTCATTAAGAATTTATAGTTTTAAAAACAGTGATTATAATCTGTATCGCTCACAAAGTGGACACATTTATCTACTGGACTGGGTCATTAATCTAAATTAGGATGCATGAAACCTTGGGTGAGATCACAGTTCTCCTCTGGGATTGAATACTAGGCTTCAAAGCCCACCTCCCTGCTTCCTTTAAAAGTATCAACCATTGTAGATGGAAAATGAGTCAATGTGGGTATGTAACCTTTTCAAAGCATGAAAAATCACAAAGACTGCACTTTCACGAAAGGAAATAAAACGTCTTGAGTGTAGAGGATTAGTAAAAGAGCCAGAGGCGGTCTGGCCAGGATCAGCCTGCCTTGGGCACTATGACGTTTAGTACATGGGCTCTGGGACTGATCTTTGTCTTCTTCCTGCCTAGTCAGGATCACTCCTGATTCTGACTATACTCTACACACAAACCAATCCAAACCAAAGCAAAACAGAACAAATCAAACCCTCCCTTTTCAAATGGACTTTTATAAAACTCTAGACACAGCTCAACACAACTCTCTTCTAGTAACACAGAAATGAAAAGATTTGGCATGAAGCACACAGAACACCCAATGTGTTTCAATATTGCCAGACTGGTTCTCAGACTCCAAAATGGTTTTTAAGAATGCAAATATTGTATCAGTCCCAATTCTGGTGTTGTATTGTATATCATGTTCTACCCTGGAGGATTCCAGAAATTGTAATCTCTTACCAACCCAAACATACTTTTATCTGTGTTTTTTTTTTCCAGATTCTAACCTGTACACTATTTATTTGTTTGTTTGCTTCTTTATTGTATTGAAGGAGATTAGCGCAGGGCAAATGCTACAGTGAGATATAAACATAGTTCTTATATTCTTTATCAGCTTATCTAGTGATTTTTTTTCATAAGATGATATTTTTAAGACTTCACTGGACACTCATTGCCTAAGGTCGATGTTTTCATCTCCACCATCAGTCCATGTAGACAATATGTTCATTTCCTGCCTAGCCTCCAATATGACATTTTGTCAATGATTCAGACATCACTATTTAGGTAGTCTATAGGTAAAGATTTTGCATTAAAGTTAGAGGCTGGGAGGAAGGCAGAGAGAAAGAACTAATGGTGGAGAGAAGACTGCGTATAGGGTAGAGGAACTCAACAAGACCTCTGTCAGGAGAAAATGACAGATGGAATTCATTTTCCTCTAGAGAGAAATAAATGACAGGAAAGACTCAGATTAAGCAGAAATGAGATAGACACTGGCATCTGCTACTTGTAAAAGTCCTAGGCAGGAAACACCAGAAGAGGACACAGGAAGTTATCAATATGCTTTCTGCCTGTGACCTCAACTCTTTTCTAACCTGGTTTCTACCACCCACTGCTCCATCAAAGCTTCTATAAATAACTTTCTGGCTGTTGAATGCATGTGACATGGTCTAATTCCTGCTTTACAAGGTGGGAATCTTCCTGACATCTCTAATGTCTATAATATTACTTTCTCTTAGCTTTTTTAGTTCTTTGGCCACTTCATTCAAGCTCTGTAAGGGTGTTTTGCAATTTTTCCTCCAATAAATCCGGTGTCTGTGTACCCTGGTCCTATCTTCTTTTCTTATCAATCAATATTCCTATGATTGAATTAGCAATAATTTGTTGTTGTCTCTGTAGTCTGTATTTCTAGGCATTTTCCTTGGTTTCAGATCTGAATAGGCATACTAGACATAGCCTCTTCCTATCCATAGAATTTGGAATGTAATACTTCAGTTCAAACTCACCTACTAGGTCCTTCCCTGTTAGCATACGCTTGTTCAATCAAGTTTGCATGCATCAGTGAATCTGCTTCTAGGTTACATTTCACACTGCATGAAGGCTAATGCTTCTAAATGATAAGAACTGTCACCGTTCATTTCAAACACTGGCTCCGCATTCACTCAGTCCCAACCCTTTAATCTGGCTTTTTAGGCCTCTTCAAGCTGTCCTGAACACTTTCTTTATTTCACTGATCTTGACGCTACCCAAATGTGCTCTGGTGTCATATCTATACATCCACAGAAGCCTGTCCTCGTCAGTTCCCTATATGACTTTTATTTTTTCATTTGTTATTTTAGTATAGGCTTAGCTATCACTTTCACTGAAATCTCTTCCATGATCTTGACCTTCTTTTCTTAATGTTTAGCTACACACACTCTTCTGCATATTTTAATAGCCCATTTCCTTCTTCAGAGCCTTGATAGAATCCAATTATTCTTACTCTTCTTAAACTTTTCAGACAGAATACAGAACTCTCCAACATTGTGTTACAATTGTATCTGTCATTTATAACATTAAAAAAATCCAGCAGGGTCTTAATCTTAAAGATGAAAAGACCTTATCATCTTACTTCCTCATTGACATTATTGTCTTCTATAATTTAGCTTGTTAGTTAAAGTTCAAGTTAATGAATACATATATTTAAATGTAAATCTACAAATAAGAAAGATTAGGTTTGACATTTAAAAAAACCCTATCATTGGTGTGTCAGAGGCATGTGTGTCATGGTGAATGTGTGTTGTCAGAGGACAAGTTTATTATTTTTAATTGTGTGATTGGATGACATATTAATTTATAAATGCATTGGTATTTTACTTGCATGTCTGTCTCCTTAAGGGTGTCAGTCCTTGGAGTTGCAGTTGTGAACTGCCTAATGAGTGCTGAGAATTGAACTCCTAACTGCTGAGCTATCTCCTCAGTCCCCAGTGACAAGTTTTTGAAGTAACTTTTCTTCTTCCACCTTTATGTAGTTCCATTGATGAAACTTAGGTTGCAGTTCCAAGGGAGATTTTCCTAGGGGGGGGGGGGTTAGAAAGCTGAGGGGAGACTTCCTGGGGTCCCACTCTAGACTAACAAATTTCTTATATTAATGTCTAAGAAAGCGCTGTTATCATGTGATCATGTTAAGGAGACAATGACATAGAGGGTTATAAGTACACAAGACAGCTTACACACCTGACAGATGTGAGATATTAAATTAATTCTTGATGTTCTCTTTGGAAAACCTATTTGGCTGAGACAAAGGAAGTCTGGAAACTAGGTAAATTAAGACAGAACTGGGAGTTTCCCCACAGTATTTTAATATAGAATAGAGCTTAGTTTTTCTGATGATTTACAGCTTTTGTTTGTTTGGGTTTTTTAGAGGAGGAAAGTTTTACTATTCAATCTTAATGAAAACTCAAATTGTATTTTCTTACATGGAGAAAAGTCATTAGTGCCTATTTCATAGTTGAAAAATCTTGATGAAAGGTTGAAGTAATTGCAGAGCAGTTGACAACACTGTTGTTCCAAGGGTAGAGGGGTTCCCTGAACAGTGTCTCTGCAGCTACAGTCCATGAAGCTTAGTAGCTATTATGTCTCTTTAGGAGACCCATTTGATTCACAGAATCCAGCAAGCAGAATCCTTGTTTTCTTTAGTCTGGCAACATTCTCCAGTATCCTGGCAGCCATCTTGGGCTAGGACACAGTGATGGAATGATACCTGACCATACTGGGGTGACTTCTCAGAAGGGAAGACAAAAGTCACTGATGCCAAGGAATTTGGATGGAGGATAACAATGCCAGACAAGAGAATGGATGCAGCATCTAAGCCAACTAGTGACCTTCAGGTCAGATGCTAAACCTTAAGGCCTTTGTAGCACCTCTAATAGGCCCAACCACACCAGTGAGTTGACTTGGTACTGAAATGAATAAAAATGAATTTGGTTTAGGGAAGTGGTGGCCTTTTTCTCATGACTTCACCCAAATAGAGGATTTCTTTGCCTTCTGATGGATAATAAACTGATCATAATAAACTTATTGTATGCTGAAATTATGAGTCACAGGCACACTTAAACTCACTTAACCTACATCAAGTCCCACAGTTTAGCACTCAGTACACTCGAGCACCAATTCTTAGTGACTAAAGTAAGGAAGAGAGAGCCTTACAAGTTACCAACCAGTAACAAAGTAGATGAGTAGCTGACAGGATTCAGTGATACTTTTTCTTAGCTGTACCTGAGGTACAGGGTGTGTGTGTGTGTGTGTGTGTGTGTGTGTGTGTGTGTGTGTGTGTGTGACTTTCAGAATATAATAATGTCACTCCAAGAGTAGGAGGGAGACACAGTATAGTACTTCCTGTACCCAGCGAGGTCCTGTGGGAAGAGCTGCCACCTAAGTCACTTGAGTATCTACATGGCTGGAGGGAGTGCCAGTCTCAGCTTGAAACTCCTCCAGGAAGGAAGCAGCTTCCCGTGTACATGCGACAGACTGAGGCAGTGTGATGACACCATCTCTTTAGGCTTCATGACACATGCTATTTGAAACACAATCTTCATTATCATTCTATGGCTTATTTATCCCATAGTATGAACATGAAAGCATTATTGGCCAGTACTGAACATAAGACATTCTCTGAAATTATTAATTTTTGGCTAAAATGCTTTATGCTGTATTGTTTGTTCAGCTATGTGCTTGTTCATCAGAGATTTATTCCTGTCTGTCTATCTGTCTGTAGATTTACAGATACTTTTAAAACATTCTTTGGGTGGCCCTCTTCGGTGAAAATATTTTTCATCATCTGTTATTATTTTGCTCTCCTCTTTTGGTGAATGCCCAATTTAGTTTCTTTTCCCCTATTTTTTGATCTTTATGTCTGCAGACATAAGGCAGTAAGTCTTAGTCACCTTTGAAAGTCTGGAACTTTTCATAATGTCTGGCATGTGGTTAGCTCACAACAGTTCTGAGAGGATAAAACAAAATGTGTATGCAACCCAAAATAACATTGTCACTACACAGTTTACCTTTTGCCTAGCGTCTGCTGCTGTGTTCTGGTAGATCAGGCATCAGGGAGGATTAGGGATTAGCAGCAATGAACATTCATCACCTTCTGTAGGACTCATTACCAGTAAAGAACCTCAGTCCCAAGGGTGTCTACTTACTGCACCCTTATGTGGGCATCTCAGTCACCTCAAGACTCTTCTGAAGCCAAATCAAGCGGATAAATCCATAAACATCCCAGATCTGCCAACAGGTTCCTAAGGACAGATGCTCTAGTCTCTAGGATTTACATAAAGTCACTGTGAATGGCTATTGTTCATTACTAGTTCAGATTTCAAGCATTCACGTTTTAGACTTTTAATTTTAAAAGAAAGGTAACAATAATAAAAGGAAAGCAAAACCTGATTATAAAAGATGGCTGGCTTCCCTCTTCTGTGTCTCTCTGTTTTCCTTCAAATCCAAGGCCTCTTGCTCACTAATTGTTTTTACATACATATAAGTACATACATATGTATTCCTAGATATAACCCACTTGATATTTATAATGCTACACATATGTATGTTTTCAGGGCTGACTCTTTAGTACTGGACAATTTATTTGTGTTCTATGGGAAAAAACAATAAAATTATAATCTCAGAAATAAAAAAATAAATTTCATTAAAAATTGGTTGCTTATTCTCATTTTAAAAGCTATGCTTTTCAGCTATACTAGCATTCTGATTTATACATACCTTACACTCAACACACCCACATATACATAAATACACACATATGCACACATATACACATGCACACCCATCCATACAAACGTGTAAAACATGTATGTGTACACACACACACACACACACACACAGACACACACATTTGTTGCCAGTCTTCCCTCTTTATGGAAGGGATTTTATACAACTTTCTCCAAATGCAATATGCTGCACTCCATAAGTCAGAAGTAATTCTTTTTGGAGCTCAAATGCAAACTAGCGCTGAAGTAGCAACCAGTACAAAAGTGCTTCCTCTGTAACACTCAGCCTCTTCTCTTTGTCTAGGTGACTTCAAGCGACACCAATACAGTGCTAGGGAGAAGACAAGGAGTGAAAGAGTTGGTGACTTGGAAACACCATTTTTTGGCATCACTCTACAAAATATTGAGTGCAGGAGAACTCCCATGCCTAGATTTACCAAGAGATGGAGGGGGTGGATATCCTGTGGTTAGGCATTCAAAGTAGGGCTTTAGTCAAAGACTGAGATGTTAGAGAAAACAAAAAAGTGAATCAGGGGATGGGATTTCTACAGGAGAAACAGCTGTGCTATGTGGAATTTAATTTCAAAACCTTGCTCCCCACAGAGACAAAATCATCTGAAAGGACCAGTATGAGCTCAGCCTGCACACATGCTAATTTGGGAAGGCTACAACAAAGAACATATAAATCAAAAGCTGCAACAACTCCATTGGAAAATAAAGGACAATACAAGATGGCCAATTAAGAGCATGGTTAATCTGAATATCAACCACTTTCTCCATGTAACTTGTGAGAGACAACAGGCTGCTAGATTCATAGAATAATTCCTTTAACCTTACAGATGGTATTATTGTAGAAAGTAAAGTGTAGCAATGAATAAAATATTTTTTTCAAATATTTATATCACCCTTCTAAAGAGTTTCTCTTGGCTCCCTATAAGCAGGATGGAACTGGCATGCTTTGGATGCCTGGGGATTGCTTAGAACAAAAGCAAGTGGTGGGTGGTTTGCTGTAGCCAGCACAGCTTGAAACAATCTGGAGAAATGCACTCAACTTTAAAGTTTCTCTCTAGGGAGGGGAAAGAGAGCAGAGCCTGTGGCCAGTATTCTAGATTTTCCAAGGACAACCTGGGAGACTCAACCTTTGCCTTCGATCACTAACAACTTTAGCAGAATTGATGGCTTGGGGGCCTGGAGGCTGTTGAGAACAAAGAAGAAAAGCAAGAGCTTGGTGCAAAGAACTCCTCTGTCCAGTCGGGGGACTGCAGGGAGAGATGGGGAGGCGGCGAATGTGCATCCAGTGCTCTGACTCTCTTTTAAGACTGTCAAGAGGAAATAGTACCTGATTGATGAATTGGCATAACTTGAATGTAAAATAGCTGTTTAGAATAAAAAGAGGCTGGGTGGCTTGCGACTGTGGAGACAGATAACCTGGAGCAATGAAGATAGATATGAGAGGGTGGAAAGACATCAATGGGTTTCTGTAAAAGCAACTATCAATCCTCTATAATTGAGAAATTGCATGCGCAGGTACGAAGAAACAACATATTCTTAAAGAGAATCTTTAAACAGGCCTTGAGTGGGGAGACTTTTCTGTATCAAGCTCTTCCTAAACTATCAAAGGTAGTTGTTTCTTCAGTTGGAAAGATTTTAAAAGGAGCCCAGAAGAGATATAAAGAAATAAAGAATTTGGTTTAAGGAAGAAAAATAAATTTCCAGAAATCAACTTTAAGGAAAGGGAGGTAATTAATTGCATTGGATAAAACATAAAATAATCATGACAAGAGGTTCAATATGCTCAATAAAATGATACATACAAATGATTATAGGGACAAAGAAACAAAAATATCTAAAGATAGAAGAGGAAATTTTAGGCTGAAGAATACAATACCGAAGATGAAATATTTAACTGAGGGATTTGACAATGGGGACACCAACATATGCATTATGGAAGTATAAGAAGAAAAAACAAAAAAGGGCTAAGGAGATTCTTCAAAGAAATGACAGACACACCTCTCAAATGCCGGAAGGAAATGGACAGATACAGCTTAATATGATGGATGCAAACAAATCATACCACGACTCACAATGTTATGAAAAATCAAAGTACAGGAGAGAAAAATGACTTGTCATATACCACAAAATGCCCACGAGGCTTTCAGCAGAATCTCAGTAGTGAAACTTCAGAGAGGGCTGTAAGAGTTTATATACCGAGAGTATGAAAAATATTGCCATAGAAGAATAGTATTTGGCAAAGTATCCTTTAAAGGAGAAGGGTATTTCCACAACATGCTACTCTTATAGCAAGGATTAACAGATTCTGCTACTCAATCCAAAGAAAGGGAAATGGCTAAATGGACTTAGCAAACAAAGTAAAGATGCTATCATTAAAAGAACCTTCTTTTAGGTTATGGAAAGGAAATCCGTGCAGACAGAAGCCAGCAAGGAAGAAACATAGTCCCACTTACACCAGACAAAATAAACTTCAAATAAAAATGGCCGCTAGAGACAGTGCGCAGCCATTATGTAATGGCAGTAAAGCCAATCCAGTAGAAGAGACATGAACTCCCCCCTCTGTCCCTTCCCTCCTTCAACAGTATGTATCAGACACTGACAGACAAGAGGAAAAAGCAGCACATAATGGATTTCCACATTCCGCTTCAATTACAGATAGAAAAACGGGAGGTACCGCGCTGAAAGACAATAAATGACTGAAGGAATGCTATCGGTGACGTATTTAGACATATCCAGAACGGCAGACACAATGCTTCTCTGAGGGTTATGTGTGCCATCATTTCCACCACAGATGACATGTTATCTTTCAAGCTTCACAGATTAAAGACAGTTGAAATAGCATCAGTCACATCTTACAGCTAATGGTATGAAAATACCAGAAGAAAATATGCAGAAATTAGACATACTCTGCCATACTCTTTGAGCCAATGGGTTCTGGAAATCAAAAGAAAAAAATGGAAATTTTCTAGAGACAAACTTGTGAAATCAAAGATATAACTGATGAAATCAAAACTTAGGGGATGCATTAAAGCAGCCCCAGTAAGAGTTCACAGCAGTGAGCATCCGCAGTAAAGAGGAGAGCAAGAGTAGATGTCTTAATTTTATGCCTAAACAAATGATCCAACAAAGGAAACAATTAAATCTGATGAAGATATGAAAAAGAGAAGAAAAACAAATGGAAAGAAATTGAGGTCTCTAAGATGTTTGTTTCCTCCAATAAAATTGGCCAACATTTAGTTAGACTAATAAAGGAAGAAAGCATACAGATAATAAAATCAGAGATGAAATAGCTTACTTGATGATACTGAAATTAAGATATTTCTAAGAAACTATTATGATTAATTATGTAGAAACATAATGGACAATCTAGAAGGAATGGACAAATAGCTAGAAACATAACTGGCAGGGTTAAATCATGGAAAAATAGAGCACATTAACATCTATGAAAGAAGAAAAACTCAGTAATAATGGAAAGAAACAAAACCAAAATTAGCCAAAAAGCTTTCAACAAAGATAAGCTTGGCACCAAATGGCTTCAACAGTGAATTAATCCCACCAAGAATTAATGCTCATACTTTTTAGACACTTCCACAGCACTGAAGAGGCACTATACCTAAGCTTATCTTAGGGACCACTGTGCCCTTGATATCAAAACCATAATATACTATAAGAAAAGAAGATTACCAGCCAATGTTCATGATTAACGTAGATGTAAAATCCTACCAATAACCATAGAAGGCTGAATTCAATAGTAAATTTAAAAAAAATCAAAGATCCAAACTAGAAGTATTTGTCAGTAAGCATAGAACATAATTTAATATAGGGAAATCAACCAAAACAAAAAAATTCTCACATAGGGGTTCACATTGATATTTATATTCCTTAACAAACCTATAAAACACAATATTAAAACTCAATAAAGTTTATCATTATTTAAAAGCTAGGCATAGTCCGATATGATCTATGATATCCTAAAATATATGATATGATATAGAAATCCTAAAATCCACTAAAACCCATTAGAACTAAAAAAAAATTAGCAATGTTGCCTAATATAAACTAATACACAAAATCAGTTGCACTTGCATCCAGTAACTGGAAACAGCATGATGATTTTATAATCCAATTAGAAAAGTATTAATAAACATTAAACCATTAGGAATAAGCAACCACATTAAAAGAAGATTCATACACTGGAAACTGTAAAGAACTGCTGAATGAAACGACACACACAAAAAAGGGCAGGTCATGTTTGGGACTGGAAGATTTAATATTGTTAAAATATCCATATTATTCAAAGCAAATTCAAATTCAGTGGAATCAATATCTTACTGACATTTTGAACAGACATTAAAAAATAAATTCTATGTTCGCGAAGAACCCAGAATGTCCAAGATTATCTAGAGAAATAGAAATGTGAGAAAAATATCACAGTTTTGATTTCAAAACATAAAAGGAAGCTCCGGCACAGCACAGTCTGAAGGCAGAACGGTGTGCAGAAGAATGAGCCCAGGAAAGCCTCATATGTATGACCAATGCTTCCACTGGGGCCAGTGATATACCACGGTGAACAGAACGGTGTGGTCAATCTGTCTACCCACATATATCTTAGAGCAAACATCAACTAGAGGGATCAAATATCTAAATATTTAAGACCCTAAAGCACCAAAGTCTCAGAAACACAAAAATCAAAACAGAAAAGTCTTGGTGATTTTTGGACAGGCCACCAAAACCATAAAGTAGGACTATAATACACTGAACAATTAAACACTGAATAACTGTAACCTCAGGAAACAGAGTCTGCCTGGGGCTCAGTGCTCCAAACAACAAGGCTCAGCTACAACTTGCAAAACAAACAAAACGGATATGAAAGAACAAAATACTATTTGAAGAATCAAAGAAACAGAGTTCTTGAATACAATTTCTATACAAATGATCAGCAGTGTTTAAATATATTCAACAGCATTATTATAAACGTTTTATATACAGAATATATATACACATAAGTGCACACACACAAACATGATCTTTCTATTTGCTTCCTTGCATACATTCCTAAAACCCTTGAACTTACTATGTTGCGATAAATATGTTTTATATTAACATTTAAAAGGGCGCTGGAAGATGGCTCAACAATAACAACTTGGACTGCTCTTCCAGAGGACAGGAGTTCAATTCCTAACATCTATATCAGATGATTCACACCTATCCGTACACCAGGTCCACAGCATTTGACACCATCTTCTAGATTCCATGGACAACTGTACACAAATGCACACACACAATAAAAATATAAACATTTAAAATATTTAAAAATTTGCAGAGGGCACATACCATATTATGTGTTTTTCCCATGTCCCTCTCCCTAAAATCTTCGGATACTACTGATATTAGTATCTTTCTTCTCCTCAGCCCTAACTCATCCCTGCCTCTTCAAAGGCTGGCCTTTGATAAGCACGGATCAGCTTCCAGTTAAACATGCAGTTGTCACTTAACATTCCAGTCTCCATCCACACAAAGTTACATGCTGGAAGCTCTAGAGACTACTCTTCATTGAGACAGGAACTATAAACTGAATCACAATCAGATAGGTACATCTAGAACTGGAAGAAAATAACCTCCCTGATCATGTGTACATCTATATAACTTTGGTTTTTCTAACATACACAAACACACACACACACACACACATACATACTCACACACAGAGAGAGATTCTAAGCATCAATAAAACAGTACTATTGGTGTTTGATTTGACTTTTTTGTATACCTAAGTATAAAAAAAAATCCATGTTTGTCAATATTTCATGCAGCTCTGCTGGGTATGATAAGGCTATGCCCTGGTCTAACAAGCTTTAAAACACTCCATATTAAATGGAACAAATACTTTCACGCTGAGCCTAGGTCAGGGTGACTTCATATTACATAGCAGTAGTTAGTTGACTATATTTTGAGTAAAAGTGTCAAGGAAGAATGACTCTACATCTTGTTTGTGTGATTAAAAACCACCAGTTGCCCAGCATAAACCACAAGGTGCAGACTAATAACTTGTTTATGCCAAAAAAATTATTATCTATGAACTTTCTGAAGTAGATCAGGGACACATGTGCCTATTAAAATCATATCAGAAAATCTTGGTCTGTAAATCTATTAGACATATCAGACCAAGGAAGGACGAAATGCCTTCATCACCATGGAACATAACCGTTATCTGCTGAATCACCATCCCAGCCAGGCATTATAGGGCCTACATGTGACAAGGTCCTAACTTCTGTTCCGGGGACTTCAGCTCATTAAGATCCCACACCTGTGGTTGAATCAGCTCTGCTCTGAACTACCTCCAGCCATTTCTGCAGGTTCGGGGCCATTAACACCTCTCTACATGACTTTGTATCACATGACTCTGCCATGTGATGCTGAGTGCATTAGTTCTCTACCTTTGCCTTTGATAGTCTCTTTAACTCTCTTAATGCCATTTCTAAGGATCACCATTTGACCTGGGAGATAGTTGTAATTAGGATAGAAAAGAATTGTTGACTGCCAAGGGCCATTATCAAGTAAAGTCAGGATTATCTAGTGAGTTCTAGCCAAGGTAATTGACACAACATATGGCCTTCAGTAAACTGTCACTGCAGGAACAATGCATGCAACCTATGCTTCTGACACAGTGTCCCTACAGCAGTGAATTTTGGTTTTACCCACTGTACTTTACCTTTTGTAAGTAAAGAACTGTTCCCTTCAGGACAGCATAGAAGGTTTTCCATCCTCGCTTTCCTCTTGGAGCTACGAGAAGGGAAATGTAAAAGTTTAGTTGATGAAATCAGCTCTTCAGAAGGACAATTTAAAACTTCCACATGGTGACTGCCTTTCAATAAATAGTCCTGGTTTATTAAGTATTGATAGAACGAAAACTAAGTTTCCTTAAATCTATTTGTTCTGAAATACTTGCCATGTCCTGCTGTGTTTCATCCTCACAGTAACCCTGTCAAGCAGGCATCATGATTTTCCTTGTTATAAAAGCAAGCTCAGAAAAGCATCTTGCTAATAGTCATACAACTGGAAGGAGGAGAAACTAGAAACAGAAGCATAGGAGCATACCTTTACCCTGTCCTACAGGACAGATGAAGCCCAGATTAGGAAGAAAAAGTAGGCCTATGAATTCAAGAGCGGATGCCAAGGGCTAGATTGTGAAAGGATTACTCCCCCACCAGTTTTCTTACACTGCTTCAACCAAAGCAGAGCTCTGTGAGCACGACCATGGCAGTCTGTGTAGAACTCTGATGCTGATATTGCCACATGCAATTGCGTTTGTTTTCCCTAACTAAATGTCTCTTTCCCTAGACTTCGAATGGCTGAGAACAGACATCCTTCATCTTTGGAACTCAGATTCTTGTGTAGTGTGCAACTTAAGGTACCATCTTAAAGATTCCCCAAATCAGTTCATTTACAAGTCATTAGATTCCTTTTATTTTTCTTAGGATATGAAGCAGATTTTCTCTATTCACGTAAGCAACTCACCAAAAACGCTCAAGCAAAAATACAGATCAGACAAAAGTTCACAATTTTTTCTAATAAAACTGAAATATGTAACTAGGAAATGTAATCACCTGACTGTTGCTTTTACAAACATGTTAGCGCAAACCAGACAGAGGGGCATTTACTCATATCCCACTAGCATACATTTGATTTTCTTTAATTTGGCCACCTGATTAATTTAGGAAATATTCATATACCAATTTCTTTCAACTAAATTCTCAGGACTCTCGGGGTGAGATCTAGATAACCATCCGCCTACAGAATCCAAGTGTTTCTGCCAGCAACATACTGAGATGGCCACCTGGCAAGAAAGACCTCAAACATCCGCTCTGCAGGTTTCCAGGAGAAACAGAAAATACCATTCCTTCTGTTTCTACTAGGTGAAGTTTAACGGTATGTGCTGAGAATGTAGGGTTTTTAAAGAGTATAATACAAAATAAAAATAAAAATTAAAATAAAATAAAAAAACAGCATGCTAACATGAAAGAGAATTTGTCAGGTATCCATGGTGCTTTAGGAGATGGTGAATCTGATCCTGTTCACAGAAGAATCATGGATAGGAATGACCATGATCTGTGTCATCTGCTGCAGAGGGACTGAGATGTATCATGGTGCCTCCTAGAATTCACATTTTCTCATAATTGACCCCTTCCTGAAAATTCACATAGTCTCTCAGAACTTTAGCCCATGTGGCTGAACTGTATAAGATTATATAAGCAAAGGACTGGCTAAACACTGATCAGAAATAGAGAAAATCTGTTTCCTATGATGTGTTTATAGGTCCTAGTGTTGAAAAGCTTTCCCGAGGCTCTGAATTTAGTGTATGAGATCTTGAGATATTCAATGAAAATATCTACAAATCTATCATTCTGCCATGAAGAAGAAATCTATCTATGAACCCAAGTAAAGGCTCTTTAGCACAACCATATCATATGTCAGAAACAGATTTTGAAGAGCAATCCAGTTGAGACGGCAACCTGAGCGCCACCCCTGAGGACCAATGCCAAGTCACCCTGAGCACTACCCCAGAGGACCAACACCACAGCACCCTGAACACCACCCCAGAGGACCAACACCACAGCACCCTGAACACCACCCCAGAGGACCAACACCACAGCACCCTGAACACCACCCCAGAGGACCAACACCACAGCACCCTGAACACCACCCCAGAGGACCAATGCCACAGCACCCTGAACACCACCCCAGAGGACCAATGCCAAGTCACCCTGAACACCACCCCAGAGGACCAATGCCAAGTCACCTTGAGAACCACCCCAGAGGACCAATACCACAGGACCCTGAACACCACCCCAGAGGACCAATGCCACAGCACCCTGAACACCACCACAGAGGACCAATGCCAAGTCACCTTGAGAACCACCCCAGAGGACCAATGCCAAGTCACCCTGAACACCACCCCAGAGGACCAACACCACAGCACCCTGAACACCACCCCAGAGGACCAATACCACAGCACCCTGAACACCACCCCTGAGGACCAACACCACAGCACCCTGAAAACCACCACCCCAGAGGACCAACACCACAGCACCCTGAACACCACCCCAGAGGACCAACACCACGGCACCCTGAACACCACCCTAGAGGACCAGTGCCATGGCCCCCTTTGCTGCAATTGCTACTTTCCCATTTTCCACAGAAGTGTAAGGCGTCTGGTCAATTATAATCCGGTTGTTTAAGAATTAAATAAAGTAATTTCTCATGCTCACAAGCAAGTGTTCATTGCCTACAGCCAGTATGCAGTAAAGTACATCTCTGAGTGCTTCTCGCCACAGTGCTAAAGGAAAGGAACTATCATCACCTCTATTTACTTAGGAACTGTGGACATAAATTAGTGACTTGGAAAGAGGAGGCCCATTGTGCACAGGAGAGCAGGGGCTCTGTTTTCACTCCCTACTATCTCCACTGAGTTGCTGTTGAGACTGCATGACGTGAGGCTCACCTAGTGAAACCCCATGGGTGGACACGTCAGAATGATAACTGTGGGACTAGTACAGGCAGGAGAAAAGAATCAGAACCCAGAGGGCTGAAGTAAATTAAAATCAAGAACTGGAGGAAGAGAGGGGAGGAGACCTTTACCCGAGTCTTGCTAAGGTGGCTGGGCTAGCCTGGTATATATCTGTTCTAATTGGTCTATACCAATGTTTCAGGTAGGGAATTCCCTTTAACTCATGCTCACATAGCTATAAGTAATTATCTGTGTGGTGCTGAAAAGTTGGAACACTGTTAGGAGGTTGTCCATTTGAATATTCCAAAGCTGTTTTACTGAGGCAATTCAGATGAAAATGTTAAGGACACTCTAGGAAGGAGCTGGAAAGGAGGTACCGAGATCGGGGTGCGGGGGATTTAGGTACTTTCTCTAGCTTCTCTGAAATCTGGGGTCTTCAAATGCCCACAGCTAAGATCTTAGAAGAGAGGTACACCCTGTGTTTTCTTTCTCCAACATTTCTAGGGAGTAAAAATGTGAACATCAAATGTATAATACAAAAATAAAAAAATAGCAGACTAAATATGATCATCATAACAAGAGTAACAGCTAATGTTTACTGTGAACATACTATGTAGAGACAATTAAAATATCTCACATGAATGATTTAAAACATGGGCTCTACAAGGGGAGCAACATTCTTCCAATATCATTAGATTTATGGAGAAATATATTCAAAATATACTGCAATCTCAATGAAGGCATTCCAAAACAAACCCAATATTTTCTGAACTCAGAAACAAAGATGCAGTCAGTAAATGTTCTATACTAATACAACGAGGGCACATCTAGATTAGATTTGTAAAATGCAGAAGGTATTTTTAAACATTACTTTATTTCCCTAGTGATGGTGTCTCCTATCCCCCTATTATCTGTCTTACAGACGACAGCTCAGATATCAGGGTCTGCTTCACGCACCTGTTTTGCAAAGATTTAGGTAAGTCACAGATGATATAGGAATCAATAAGGTAAGTTAAGGGTAATCAATGCATACTTATCCCTAACAAAATATCCTCAAGCACGAGACTATTACAATATTAAATCTTTATCGACAGAGAATAGCTCTGAATCCTTCAGATCAGTGTTTTAAGCAGTTAGATCCAAGGTGAGCATAAAGAGGCTACCAGGGAAGACGAGACACACAGTATTAAGCAAATGGCAGAATTAGTTATTCCCAGGTTTATAACACGGTGGTAAAAACACAACACTGCTACTGTAATGTTATATTTCTAAATTGATTTCCTTTGAAACTTAAGGCAATTTATATATTAAAGAATCATTTGATTCTTATATTCTTTCTCTGTAAGATAAGCACAGTCTTGCCTGCTCAGTTACTTGTATTTTATAAAAGTAAACTGGGGCAGCCTAACCTATACCCATTAATTTCCCAGAAAAAGATTTCCTTCTTTTATATGACAGGAATATGCTTACATTATTGACAGAGAGCAGAACATGAAGGGAGAGAACTAGAATATTTTTTGCAAAAAGCCACTGATAACTTCGCAAAGCCTTCTGAACTAGGGTAAGGCACCTGAGGTGTATTAACTCCCTAATGCCTACCAGTTCTTTTACTATAAATATTACCCATTTAATAGTTATGGTCATAAACATGTAATATGATAATGTTACAAGTTTCATATTTACAATGTTCAGTTGTTCCAAGCATGTGAGTAAGATCAGGATACATTCTACCCTTATTTTTGTGTACACTTTATTTGCAGATCGTAAAAAAATAAATCTCAAACTGATCAGAGAATTTCTTGCTAGTGAGCTTTCATGGTACCAGAAGGTACTACACATGCTTGTAGAGAGAATATCTTGTGTGCTGTATGGATGCATCACCTGTCAATTAAAAAAAAAAACAAACAAACCTATGGCCTATAGGAAAGGGTAGAATAGAGGTGGAACATCTGGGACTGGGACGCAGAAAGAATTCTGGGACAGAGCCAGGCAGGTTTGCTGAGACGTGACAAGATAGATACATGGTAACCAGCCATATGTCAGAACATTCATTAAAATAAATGGGTTACCTTAAGTTATGATTCTCATCAGAGAAGAGCTTAGCTATATGGCCCAAGTATTTGTAAATATATTTTGAGTCCGAGCCTCTTTTCTGGGAGCATGGGGCTGGGAGGAAGAACTGGGCTCAACTTCAACACATGATCCTGGAGAAGAAGCTAGACTCTACATGCAAAAATACCAAAGTGCCAGGCAAGATATAGCTACTGGCTTAATAGGGCATAACTATTATAGTACAACCTACTGATTTGATTTGAAGCCTGAGCAGGTAATTGTAAACCCATGGCTGGGTTAATGGAGATAGGCCTAATGTAGAACCCACTCTTTTTAGTTTGTGAAACGGTCATGTCAGCACACTTCCTTCTGATTTGTTTGTGCCTGTACTCACAGACGTGGGCTGCTCTCATCTTTGGGCAGGGAGCTTCATCTGCAGTCAGTGGAAAGATGCGTAAGTAGTCAGTGCTGAGAACAATGACTCCAAGTGCCCAGCCCTAAGTCAAAGACCTTTATCAACACCCAACTCCTTTCCCTTCAAACCCTTTCCAGCCAAGTCTCATGGAATATCTTCAGAGTGGAGGCAGAAAGAATGGAAGACTAGGAGAATTGTAGGAATTCTGTGAAATTCTGTCATCTGTAAACCAGATATTGCACTCAAAGTCTTATGAGTTTGAGTTACTAGCTCTGGTTACTAACACAAGATCAATTCAGCTAGCATTGATGAGGAGCTCTTGGGTTCCCTCCATAATTACGGAGCTATAGGAAGTTGTTATCTATCTGCTGGGAGGAGGAGAATAATTTCTTTATTTCTTTTTTGGGTGTGCAGCCACTTTGGAAAGAGGACACTTAGCACTGTTAGTTTACTTGCTAGAGGGCATAATGTGTGATGTATTTATTAACACATTCACTTTGTCCATTTAGTCCTAAGTCCTGCTGACAATGAGGTATCAATCAACTAGAAATGACAACCTGAACTTTCTATATAAGAATTAATAGGCAAAAGGACATTCAGCCCAAACTCATATATGCATCATTCAAACTGGACTCATATATGCAACATTCAACCCAAACTCATATATGCACCATTCAAATCAAACTCATATATGCAACATTCAACCCAAACTCATATATGCACCATTCAAATCAAACTCATATATAGTTCATTTAAACCAAACTCATATATGCATCATTCAAACTAAACTCATATATGCATCATTTAAACCAAACTCATATATACATCACTTAAACCAAACTCATATATGCAACATTCAAACTGAACTCATATATACATTATTCAAACCAATCTTATGTATGTATCTTTAAACCAAATTCATATATACATCATTTAAACCAAACTCATATATGCAACATTCAAACTGAACTCATATATGCATCATTCAAACCACTCATATATACATCATTTAAACCAAACTCATATATGCAACATTCAGACTGAACTCATATATGCATCATTCAAACCAAACTCATATATACATCATTTACACCAAACTCATATGCAATACTCAAACTGAACTCATATATGTACCATTCAAACCAAACTCAAACTCATATATGCACCATTCAAATCAAACTCAAACTCATATATGCATCATTCAAACCGAACTTCATATTCACCGTGCTCGGTGTTTTCATGGGTGGCCTGCTGAGAGTCCAAGATGGCTGTAAATGGGTGGCTTTGTAAGAGCATAGAAGATACGCACATTAGCTAGGGGCTACAAAGAAACAGGGTGGGAAGCATGAGAATAATGACATACCTTCTACTTGCTCATTCAGGAAAACTGATCTGCTACTCATGGAAACATGTGGTTTTGAATTTAGTTAAAGCAAACCTCATACTATCTCCTGCTAGAATGTTTATTTCCAAGATAGCATCATGACCTGACCCTTTAGCTTCAATTAGGTCAAGTGTTGTGTCATCCAGGAGTCTTCTATCCACTTCCATAGCACAGTGCAGATTTCTTTCATTCTCCAAAGATTAACATTCATACTCTCCTCACTCTTTCTCCCTTTCTCCCATTCTCCTGGGATTCAACCTCTGGCCTGGGGCATGAGAGACAAATGCTCTACCACTGAGCTACATCTCTGTCCTAAAATTAATTTTCCTTTGATAACAACACTTGCATAAATGTATCATAAATATAACACAGCACTCTCCTCAAATTAGAATGGAGTCTCCAAAAGCACTCTGGCTTGTTGCTATCTACCGAGCAGTTATACCTTCCATTACAAATTGAAAAGTTCAAAATGTCCTAAATAGTCAGATATACAACATATGATCCAGCAGATATTAGTACTATGGTGAAGACTCTGTATAGTACTTATGCAACCATCTGGGCAGGCATGTTAGAAGATAGAATGCAAAAGGTGGGAGGGCAGTGGGGCACAGTAGTTTATGACCATAATCCAAGCATGTCCTCAGGAAGTTGAGGCAGGAGGATTGTCATGAGCTTGAAGCTAGCATGAATGGAGAAACAAGAGTTCAGGTTAGCACAAGCTGCAGTGTCAGAGCCAGTTTCAGAACATCTAAAACAAAAACAGAGGTAAGATAGAGAAAGGTAATTTATGGAAAAAAATATAAAGTATTCTATTAAGATGCTGTTGGATATGGGATAAAATATCAGAAAATAACCAGGCTTATAGGAGCCAACATACACTGACAAATTACGAGGATATTTCAGGATTGGTTAAGGAATGTTAGGCCGGGACAACTGACTTAAAAATTCTAGCAAGCAGGTATCTTATAAAGCCGATATATGGTTGAGGGAAGATGTTGGAAAACTTGTTCTGGTAGTCTTTAAAAAGTGGAGCGAAGCAAAATCTTAGTGAAGCCCAGTTACTTCACAAAAGTGAAAGCTGTAAACATTAAGTTAAGAGCAAACATTCTAATGAGTTTTCATCAGGCCTTGTGCTCTTTATAAAACGAAGAGGTTACCTGCTAAGTAAAATGCTGCTAATGCCTCACAGTCTATCTCTAAACTTGAAGGTTACCCATAATCAGAGGAGGAGGATTATTGATAACAATCTTGTCTTTTTCAATTCAGAAGCACCCTGACCTATGGAATGATGCAGCACAGCCCCTGCTGAGCTTGCATCCCTACAAATAGCCATCAGTCAGTCATGTCATTGTACAACAGCCCCAGGCTCACTGGCACCTTTAAAATGCCTCTAGGCACAAGCTGCTCAGGATGAGAAAATTAACTCATAGTGGCAAGGATGAGCAGCCCTCCCCCCCCCAACAAGAGCTGTTCTTCAAGGACAGTGACACAGCAGGACTGGCTCTGGTTCTCTCAAACTCAGGGGCTCTGTAAGAGACCTCAGCGACTTCCGAAAGGTAACTCAAACACATGGCCAAGGGAGGCCATCCTGTTTCATGCGTAGCCGTTCCTATCTCGGGCCAAACGGCTTGCATGTATCAGACTTCCTTGACTCGAGTGCTTCCCACCTTCCCAGAAAAGGGTGACCAATGTGCTCTTCCAAGAGCAACAAGCCAGCTGCCTTTCTGCAAATCACCAAGTGATGCCGAAACCCTGTCCACCAGCCAATCACTGCACACTCCTCACCTGTCTACTGTGAATAGTACAGACAGCTCCTTCCATGCCGGGTTCCCTCTATGTGCTTCAAGCAACCACAGATGCCAACGGTCTCCCCTTACCCACAAAAGTTCCACAAAGCAAAGTTTGAACTTGTTGTGTGCCAAGCTGTATGCTGAATTACCAAGAATAAACCTTGATGCTGTCCCCTGCTACTTTTCAGTTCCTTGGACACTGGCTTTTCCCTTTTGAATATTCTTTTCTTGGAAACTCCTTCATGTACTTGTAGTTAAGGGAGGGAGCATCTAGTTAGGGTTGCATCTGAACTGAACATGTAGAAGTTTTTAATTTTTAAATTCCTAAACAATACAGTACAACATCAATTTCCATACCACATGCTTGTATTAGGCATCACCAGGACTGTATGACAAGTTAAGTACATGTGGACTGCTCATAGGTTATTGGCAAATATCCCATCAGTACATAGCAGTTTGGGAACCAGAGCTCTGCATATAAGGAGGGATGACTGTGCAATAGTCTTAAATCAGAGAGAAAATATGTACAGTCATACCTTAGCCATTACCACTCTTGAATGATACTCATGTGGTAATAAGTATTATATTTTTCTGTATCTGTCATTTTTTTCTAAACATTTTTATATATTAATTAATTACATTTGGCTATGACTTTAAAATACTCCCTTGTATTAACGTATATTTAACTAAAAAATGTTTCAGGATCCATGCATATATTTGTCTAGAATCAGTGGCAAAAATAAACATGTAAACACATACACCCCACCACACACACAGTAACAATCACTAATATAATATACCGCCTTCTAAAATTTTTATGATTGTGTTTACATTGCAATGATAAACGTCTCGCTATAAAAAAGTATACTGATTATATTATGTTACTCAACAAACATTTCCAAAGGATAATATTGTATGGCTAAGCCATATTTTACTCAATGCATCATTACTGGGCAGAACCCTTTTAGCAAGACCATGATATTCTGTGGCTGAAATAACAGCATAGTTCCTTGTATGAGCCACAAACAGTGGTAAGTATAACAGCCTCACTGATTACTTCCAGCTTAAGGGTTCTGTGCTGTATTTATTTTCTGTTGGAATATTTATACTCATAATCCCTATCACAAAAGATTTCATTGTCTTCCTTTTGGAAGTTAGTGCTCTGCTCAGTTAAATGAAACCTACTCAGATATATTTGGCTCTTCCTACCTTCCCCTCTAAGGGTAAGTATTACTGGCACAAAACTGGTGCTCAGAAAATGTTAAAAATATATCATTGACCTATCTCATTTCGAAGGTCAAATTCTCAATTTGGTGCTGTGTAGAGTCCTACATTTTATACAAAAAATTTTGTACTACCATGATTAATTCTTCAAGGAAACTTGTTAACCCTTATACATCTGTAGCTTTGCTTCTGTGTTCTTGGTTATCCAGCAGGAAACATCAAGCAGAAAATGCTAAAAGTTAGCAATTCATGTTTTCAACTGCGCATGCTCTGAGTGATAGGATGCAAGTCATCTAGATGGAGCCAGTCCAAGGTCTGTTACCACCGACTTGTTCACACAGCCATACTGGTTACACAGTTAGGTCCGTAATAACCATCTCCAGTCCATCTGCATGGTTTGTAGTGTTGTGTTCAAGTAAGCCTCAGAACACAAGAGGAGTGATGTTGCCGTCATGAGGATTGATGGAAGTACAAAGGAGAAGGTACAAGATGCCTCCTCTAAGAGGATGGAAGGAAAGGAAGAAGGGATCTTCTTTAGTAGATCTAATAGATCTATCCATTAAGTTATAAGGAAGAAAAAAGAAATCCATGCTGATTCACTTCAGCACGTCAAAATGCAAAAGTTGTAACAGAACAGGATCATCGCGTAACGGACAGGGAGATGTCCTTAGTTCATGGTGCTCACTACTGTCCACAATTTCAGGCAGAGAGGAGGAATGTAGCAACATATGCTCTGAGGAAACCTGAGCTACTCTGATGTTGTTAAGGCTGTGACAGGTCGGGCAGGGAACGGGCCCTGGGCTTCATGTACACCAACCTATGAACTCCTCTGTTCCTTCCTCACACAAGGTTCTTTATTTCAATGTTAATTACTGAAGAATTCAATACCTGCATTAAATTACCATAGCAGAGATACAGAACTTATTTTCTCCTTCTCTTAAATGTTAACTAAACCTAAAGGGTAAACAGTAAAAATAGAAGAACTTCTAAAAATTAGATGCAGCAAAAAACTGAGTTTCTCTTCCAGCAAGAAGTACGTCAGAGACTCTGTACCCAGACTTTTTTGGTGCTGAAAGATTGGCAGTTTATGTTCCACTGTTCCCTGTCAGAAGTGCTGCTTCTGAGGAGAATGGTGGGCGGCCTCTTTTCACTAACTTCACTGCCTAACAGGGTAGATTTAAATTAAAGACATAGCCATCAAAATGGAGATTAACCTAAAACATACTTTTTGGTTGAATATAGGACTGCTAAAGGACATTCTTATTGTAAATAAATAACACTCCAGCAAACCCAGCTGTCATGGGGCGAAGGGCTGTGCGTCCACGGCTTCTTTCACTGGACAGCTCTTCAGCCTTTTGTGGCTAGCTGACACTTCTTACCTACTTAGTTTCCACAGAATAGCAAAGTGGTAAGGGGAGGAGAGACCTCAGCCTTATCTTAAAATAATTGCTTTTTTGTCTTTTCTTAAATGAGTCTCTATTACAAGAGACAACCATCTTATGGAGAAAAAAAATCACTTTTATTATCTCTTAATTATAGTGTCACTGTTCCCAATGTTATACAATAGCAAAGAATTCTGCCTGCATTGCCATTATAAAGCTTGTTTTCAGTATGTGTGACTCAGGATAACACCGACTCTCACACTTGACATGTAGGACTGAATTTTCAGAACTTCTGGTGACAGACAATTGTAGGAATCCCTCTAGAGTGAGTGGAGGCTCATAGCTGTCTGTATGCCAGCCACCTGCATGCCCAATAAAGAAACTGAAATTATAACCCATCCTGAGTTCTCTCCGCCTTAAAGAAGTGGCAATGCTAGAACATTCCAAATACGATATCACAGATTAGTAATACCAGTGCGGAATCATCAGCGAAATCCCATCATTAAAATCCTGAAAATCACTAAACAGATGAATCTCTGCGATTTGCCCCTTAGTCCCCTTTCCCCAAAGAATCTGTTGGCTATTGGCTGTGATAATGAGGATCTAGCAAACAATCACACTTCATCTTACGTATTTTAATTTGCACTTCTAGTGTCCTCCATCATTTAAAGGAACATCCTGACAACTGTATTTTGTGACATTAATTTTTCCTTAGCTGGCCATGCATGGTGGCACATTCCTTTCATTCCAGAACTTAGAGGGAGGCAGATCTTAGTGAGTATCAGACCAACATGATCTACATACTAACTTCCATGCCAACCGCTCCCAGCCAAGAACTTCTTATCCCGATACACCACAACATGTGGATCACATAGTGTTGAGAATAGAAACAGGCGATTTTTGCACAGTCAGCTGGCCTCTACCAATTGAAATCTATCTACAGCAATGCCTTTACTCACATTAGTAACAAATAAAGTATTAATAAACTATTAGTAACAAATGAAGACTGTACTTTGGAGAGTACAATGTGACGTTTAATATTTATACACACCACAATCAAGCTAATTAGCATGACTTTACTTCACGTGCTTATTACTTTTTCCTATCCATTCTTCAATTTATATATAAAACTGAAGGCACTTTTATTCTCTGTGTGGCAGTATTTTTCATCTTCCTGTTTAGAAGAGAATAGTATTTTCTTCTGCTTCCTTGACTCCATACTTTTACCTCATGACTCCTTTTATTGGAGACTACAGGGTCAAATGTGGGCATTTCACAGATCTGACTGTGTGTGACACTGTTGCCATCCTGACAGGGTTTGTCCCATCCTGGGAAGCATTGTCTTTGTCGTGCTCCTTCCTTTGAGAAGACTCTTCCTGACCAGAGAGAGGGCTAGCCCCTTCAGGGGACCCTGGACTGTGCGAAGCAGAGAAAGGGCAAGCACTAGGAGTGGCATTCCCTGCCGTCTCCTGCCACCGCAACACGGGAAGGCTGCTTCAAGCTCCTGCTGTGTTGGTTTTGCTGTCATGGCTGAGTGTTTTACATTATAATACAGAATAAATAAAATCCCTTACATAAAGAATTTGAGTTTTTCCTTGTGAAATTGGTTTACTATAACTTTAGTCCTTTAAATAACACAGAATTATCTTTTTTTCCTAATTAATTAAAGATTGTGTTCAAATGTATGTTATAGGTCTGAATCACTGTTAAGGCTACAGGTATCTTCTTTTAGTCTACGCTTTAATTTTTAAAATTTTAGAAGAAAATCACAATATAAAGAATTCTTTGCAGGTGCACTTCTGTAGAAGATTAAGTGCTTAGCATGCAAGATACCTGGTTTCAATCCCAAGAATGGAGAAATCTATGTATGTAACTGTCTGTCTGTCTGTCTATCTGTCTGTCTGTCTTTTTTCTACTATTTGTGATTTTCCATCTTAAGACATCTTCTACCTAAGGGATATAAAGTACTGTTCCATTCTTTCTTCTGAAGACCTTTAAAGCTATGTATCCTGAACTCTTTCCTTTACCTACAAGAAATTGATTTTCATGTTAGAACTGAGATAGAGATGTATTATACACACACAGAGACATGTACACATAGACCTACATAACACAGGATGCACACACATATATACATAAACAGGGCACATGTGTGTGCATGTACATACGTATGTACATACACACACACACACACACACACACACACACCCTCAGCACCATTTACAGGTGCATTTTGCTGTCTTTTATTGTATAAATTACTTATTACATCACGTAGCCTTTCATAAGTACTGGAGACCTCTTTGTTCGTCTTCTCTTTTCCACTCTATTGGGCTGTTTATGTCTAATTACTTGGGAAAGTGTTGGCCTGCCCGAGCAAACTCCCTCCTCTCATCTTTTAATATTGTATGATGCGCTTCAGTTAAGGTGTATTGGTTATAAGTTTTTACTCACTAACTACAAATTGTGATTCCTCTCTAAACAATAAAACCATATGTAAATGTTTCAAGGGATACAGTTTGTGTCTAACATACCTTTACATAATATATTACCTATAATATGTATTCTATAATAGTATTAGGTTCTAGAGGAGTACTCAATTACCTGAACTTTAACTTACATGGGCTTTAAAATAAAAAAATATTTAAGCAGTTAATTTGTCCACAATTTTACCAAAAAGATACAAATATGAGTCTATTTTTCTTATATACTATTATAAACTAATGGCATTATGGTCACAAATAACTCTGGCGACGTAAAAGTAGCTACTGTTGTAAGGAGTCCTAGCATGAGGTTTTAATTATCTGCAGAAGTCATGGTCAATAGAAACTGACTGACTAAATTAATACCCTTCAATATTTAAAATGTATTGTATTAGACAAGTGAAGAGTCCACGGCTCCTACTTCAACCTAGGGTCACTTAAATCCTACCACCAAAAGGGCAGAGTGTCCCTACCACAACAAGTACAGATTTTTTTTTTCTGATACGCTATCACTTTGTATTGGATAAAGCCTGTGCTAAGATGAGTCAGAATTTCATTTATCTATAAATGGATGAGGACATTTGCGTCATATGTCAAAGTTAAAAGAGTTCATACATGAAGTTCTGGGGATAAAGTTTAGCTGTTCAGCAATTATTATTATTGTTAAATCATTACTGACTTTAATTATGTGGAATATATTTTGAGTATATAATCGTTTTCTTGGTTTCTACAAGTAACAACACCATTGATAAAACAAGTTTGTATCATCGTTTTCATTGTTTGATAAAATATCAAACACACATCTTGTTTTCAAGTTGGCTTTTCAAAGCTTTCCCTTAATGACAGATTTAATGGTTCTGGTAAACACGTACCTTCCATTGGATACACACAATGACCAGAATCATTAGTTGCTTTCTGGACATATAATTTCTGAACATACTTGTAGAAGGCCAAAATGAAATGAGATTTCATTTATTGCAAGGTTTAAAATACGTTCATGTGAAAAATTATGTATAGAATCTGAGAAGCTTGAGCCCATAAAACAATTAAAAAGTAAAATATATCAAATTTTGAATGAGCAGGCGGTCTTTTCAAGGTGAGTCAAGATTTGGAGGAAAATAATCTTTCAGCAGTCCTTCAGCTTAACTCTTTTCTTATTAAAGACATAACAATGTTGTCTTCAGAGAAGTAGGTGATGCTGGCATACATAAACACGAATATAACATATGCCATTATATTGTCTGGTGTGGTCTGGCCATGAACTCACTGTGCAGCCGGGCAGGCCTTTAAGCTCCTGATCCTCTTACCTCTGTTACCTAAATGCTGGGATTCTAGTATGCGTTAATCATTCAGGCTTTAAAATCATTTTGTGAACAGGCATTTTAAAATAGACTTATTTTGTTTCTCTGTTTTTAAACCTCTATTACCTCTAACACTGGTTATACCAGACATATCTCTATACGAAACTGTATAAATACCTGACTGGAGAAAATGGTTCCACCTATACCTGTACCTTGGAGATGCAAGCTGAAGATGAATACGGCAAGCTGTAGAGAAAGGAGTCTATCTGTGGCTGTAAATGGAATTTAAACCAGGTTTCCATAACTAATGGGTTATTCACATTTGGTGAATGCAAAAGGATGGATATGCGGGCTAAAATGAAGACATGCACTGCCTCTAGATGACTGCCCTTTCTGAGACCCATATCATACTCTTTGAAATCTTTGCAACCAAGTCAATGCTGCGAGTCACAGTATTTCATCATCTCAGTTAGGCAAAGAGAGTCCTGTCCTAGAATATACTAAATTAAGAGTTATAAAGGATCAGAAAGCTCTTTAGTGTCAATATTCATTTATATGCATCCATCTATGGTCATGTACCTAGCTGCAGTCTACCAGCACCTGACCATTACAGATGCAGATACTCACAGCCAACCTTCGGAATGAGCCCGGGGACCCCAAATGAAAGAGTTAGGGGAAAGACTGAAGGGGCTGAAGGGGATTGCAACCCTTGTACTTTCTTCCTCAGTAGATTCTTTTTCCTAAGTTAATTTTAATTGATGTCACTTGTCCTAAAGGAACCAAATACAATATTGTCAGAAAAGTTAAGTCTGTCAGGCTAGTCTATGAACTTCACAGGAAATGTGGGGAAGGAACTCCTAAATCACTGAGATATCACGAAATCCATTGAGCAATGTAAGCCAGTATCAAAGCCACTACACCACAGAGAGTTTCCTGACCACAATGTATATGATCATGGTAATACCGTGGGTAAAGTGCCCAGTCCCAGAAACAAAACTGCCACCCTCTCGTTCCATGTTTGTGTCTGTAGGAAGGCAGGGGCAGCCCAGCAGTAAAGTCTACTAATTTTGAACATGCATAAATTGATACATAAACTGTTTATTCACTCCCTCCAAATATTATTCTAACTATATGAACAAATTTCCTTCTTTCCAAATTTCGAATAGCACTTATCTGCGTGAAAATAACACTTTGTGATACACAGACAACTTGGAAGGCATCAAATGTGATTCCTTCAGCTTCCCAATACACAAGTCACCCCATACCTTCCTGGCATTTCACCTTTTCACCTTACCAAAGGCCCGCCATTCCACATACTCTTTGAATACGAATTTCTTTCCTCACTGTCTCTAGGACCTTATGTCACTGATTAGTTTATGTATAACAAATTCAATAGAAATGTAAATCTATGAAGACAGGTTCTGTGCCCATCTTCTCAATGCTACACAGTGTTAATCAGTATTATTTGTTGAGTCCATGGATACACAGATGAATCAGAGCTGAAAAATGAATGATCTGTGAGTAGTTTTCCATTTCTAGAGTTCTGAAATGACTTTGACAAGATCAGGCACAAAAGTGAGTCTTTGATTTAAGACTAGATGCATTCTCTAATTTCAAGAATACTTCTTTACATAAACACAGATTTTTCTTAATCATTAGCTTTATTTCAGATGAACTCGCTTTAAAATTTGAGCCTAAAAATGAAGTAAATGAAACAGAAAATGGCAATGCTTACTCTTCTTTCCATCCATGTCTGCATGGATTTTGCGAGCCAAAAATCCACTTTTGTATACAGCAGCATTTGGGTCATGAGGAATGTCCAAAAATGGGTTAGTTGTACTCCCAATACGACTGATAGTCTTTGGGTGTGTTCCATTAGCCTTCTCATCAGTACCTTCTGAGAGAGATTTTTTTTTCTCTTCATCATCTCTGTAAGAGAAAAAAAAAAACACAAAAACTGAAACAAGGACTTATCATAACATTGAATAAACAAAGTTGTTTAGTGTCATAGACTCTCCTGTTTTATAATAGTCTATCACTGTTCATAAGAACCATCATGACGATCAGGAATACTATGAAAAGACCAAATATAAGAATAACAAGAAGAGAGAAACACAGGTCAAAGACAGAGAGAAAATTTTTAACAACAACAAAAAAAATCACAAAAGAAAAATTTCCTAACCAAAAGAAGTTGCCCAAAGGTACAAGAAACATAGAGAACACCAAATAGACTGCACTAGAAAACAAAGGCCCCAGGTATATAACACTCAAAACAGTAAATGTACAGAACATTAAACATTAAACACTGCAAGGGAAGAAGTCCAAATAACATATGAAGGGAGACCCATTTGAATAACACTTGGCAACTCAAGTGTTATTATTGGGTAATAGAGATTTTCAAATCCAGAAGGGTGTGGACAGATGTTCTTCATAATCTCAGAGGCCTCAGCTGTCAGCCCAGACTATTATAGTCAATCAGCAAATTTTCCATAAGAAGATATAGGGAAAACAGACTTTCTATGATAAAATCAAATTTAAGGAATGTCTATTTACATATACAGATCTCCAGAAGGTGTTGGAAGGAAAACTCCATCTAAAGAGGTTAACCACAATGAAGAAAACACAAGGATTCTATTGTTACAGACCAGTAAAGCAAAAGAGGGGAAACGCAAACATATACATATGCACATGCATGTACTTGCATACATAAACACACATACACACTACTACAACTACCTCAACACCAACAAACACTGTTCACTCAAGTGAGTGAGATACCTCTCAAGTCAAAATTACATTTCCCAAATAAAAGACACAGACTAGCTGCATGGATGCAAAAACAGGATCCACCCTTGTACTGAATTCAAATAACACACCTTAACATCAAGGATAGACATCACCCCAGGATAAAAGGATCGAAAAAGATATTAGGAAACGGACCTAAGATGCAAGCTGTTGTAGTCATTTTAATATCTAACAAAATAGGTTTCAAACCAAATGAATTGAGAGAGATAGTGAAGGATACTACATACTTATCAAAGAAAAAACTCACCAAGAGGACACTGCAATTCTTAATGTCTATGCCCAAGCATAAGGATACACACATTTGTAAAAGAATGACATTCCGGAGGACCCTGCTATACCTCTCCTGGGCATATACCCAAAGGATTCCCCAGCATGCAATAAAGACACATGCTCCATTATGTTCATAGCAGCCTTATTTATAATAGCCAGAAGCTGGAAAGAACCCAGATGTCCCTCAAAGGAGGAATGGATACAGAAAATGTGGTATATTTACACAATGGAATACTACTTAGCAATTAGAAACAATGAATTCACAAAATTTTTAGGCAAATGGTTTGATCTGGAAAATATCGTCCTAAGTGAGGTAACCCAATCACAAAAGAATACACATGGAATACAATTTCTGATAAGTGGATATTAATTAGCCCAGAATCTCTGAATACCCAAGGCACAAATTGCATAACAAATGACTCCCGTGAAGAAGTATGGAGAAGGACCTGATCCTGGAAAGGATTGACCTAGCATTGGAGGGGAATATAAGGACAGAGAAAAAGGAGGGAGGTGATTGGAGAATGGGTGGAGAGAAGAAGGTTTATGGGAAATATGGGGAGGGGGGATCTGGGAAAGGGGAAATCATTTGTAATGTAAACAAAGAATTTAGAAAATAAAAAATATTAAAAAAAAGAAATACTACTACTGCTTAAATCACATACTGAACCTTACACACTGAGAGTGGGAGACATCAATAGCTCACTCTTACCAAAAGAAAGGGCAGCTACACAGAAACGCAACAGACAAATGCTGAAGCTAAATAATATAAGCCAAATTGACTTAACAGACATTTATAGAACATTCTCCCCAAATAAAAAAAATTAAAAATTAAAAAAAAGTGTCTCTGCATTGCATGGAAATCTCTCCAAAGTTGGTCAAATACTTAGACCCAAAGAAAGGCTTAACATACATAAGACAACTGAAATAATATCCTGTATCCTATCTGACCACAACATATTAAAGATGGATATCAACAGTAGCAGAAGCAACAGAAAGCTTACAGACCAATGGAAACTGAACACTTGACAAGACAGAAATTAAGAAATAAACTTTCTAGAAATGAATGAAAATGAATACACAACAAATGAATACCTCAACGAAAAAAGGTAGTCTGAAGAGAAAAGTTCATAGCACTAAGTGCACACAAGAAATAGTGCAGAGATCTCGTATTAATCATTTAACAGCATACTTGAAGGCTAAAAGAAGAAATCACACCCCAAAGCAGAAGACACTAACAATAAATACAGGGCTGAAATCAATAAGATACAAACAAACAAACAATACAAAAACAAACCCAATGAAACAAAGAGTCGACTCTTTGAGAAAGTCAGTAAGTATGACAAACCCTTATCTAAACCAGTTAACTAAAAGATATTGAGAAAATATTCTAATTAACAAACTTAGAAATGAAAGGGGGTACAAAATAACAGACTCAGATGAAATCCAGAGAATCAGAAGGACATATTTAAAAACCTGTACTCAATCAAATTGGAAAATATAAGAGAAACTGATAATTTTCTTGACATATGTCAATTACTAAGTTAAATCAGGAATCAGATAAATGATTTAAATAGTCCTATAACCCCTAGTTATAGAAATAAAAGCAGTAATTAAAAGTCTCCCAACCAAAACCAAAACAAGACAAAACAAACAACAACAACAACACAGAAACAAACCCTCAGGGCTACATGGCTATAGTACAGAACTCTACCAGACTTCCAAAGAATTAGTGCCAACACTCCTCAAATTATCCCACGAAATAGGAACAGAAGAGACATTTCCCAATTTGTTTTATGAGGTCACAGTTATACTGATACCCAAACCACACAAAGACCTAACATAGACATATAAATTATCAGCAAAATATAGAATCTAAGAACACATAATAAAAAGCATTCACCATGATTAAGTAGGCTTTATCCCGGAGATGCAGGGATGGTTCAACATATGTAAATCAATAAATGTACCATATAAACAAATAATGGCAAAAACCACATGATCAGATGATCTCGTTAGATGGAGAAAAGCCCTCTGACATAAGGCAACGCACCTTCATGATAAAATCCTGGGGAGATTAGGGATACAAAGGATAATAAAGGAGGCTACAGGGGCTACATAGACAAACACAACTTACATGGAGAGAAATTCAAAGCAACTCAAGTAACATGAGGAACAAGACAAGGTTTTCCACTCTCTCCTTTCCTATTCAGTATAGTACTTAAGTCTTAGACAAAGCAATACGACAACTGAAGGAAATCAAGGGGATACAAATTAGAAATCAAGAAGTCAAATTATCTTTATTTGCAGATCTCACACGCACACACACACATGACACTAAAAATTTCACAGAGAAACTTCAACAATTAATAAACTATAGCTCAATACAAAATGAACTCATAAAAATTAGTAGCCCCCTGTATATAAATGATAAACAGATTGGAAAATCAGGGGTATATCACCTTTCAAAATAGCCTCAAATAATATAAAACACCTTGAGGTAATTCTAACCAAGCACGTGAAATACACTATGATAAAACTTTCAAGTCACTCAAGAAAGAAATTGAAGAAGATCTCAGAAGATGGAAAGATCTCCCTTGCTCATGGATCAGTAGGATTAATATAGTAAAAATAGGACACCCTACAAAAAGCAACCTACACATTCAATTCAGCCCATCAAAATTCCTGCAGTTCTTAACAGATCCTGAAAGCCATTTTTTTCACTTTTATATGGGAATACAAAAAACTCTGGTTAGTTTAAACAATTCTAAATAATAAAAAACTGCTGGAGGTACCACCACCACCAACCTCAAACTGAGAGCTATAGTACATTACTACAGAGCTATAGTAATAAAACCTGCATGATATTGGCTAGAAACAAACATGGTCCTCAACAGAATAGAATTAAAGATTCAAACATAAATCCACATATGTACTGACACCAGAGTTTTGATAAAGTAGACAGAAATACACACTGTGGGAGGGGGGGCATCTTCATAAAATAGTGGTAGTCAAACAGGGTAACTGAATTTGGAAGAATCCAAGTATGTTCATACTTATCAGCTTGCACAAAACAACTCTGAATGGATCAAAGACCGCAACATAAAATCAGATATCCTGTATCTGACAGAAGAGAAAATAGTGGAACATCTATTGAAACAAGGAAAGACTTTCTGACCAGAACAACATAAGCACAAGCACTAATATCAACACGTAATATAACTGGGACCTCATGAAACTGAAAAGGTCTCTATATGGCAAATGACGTAATTTTTCATATAAACTAGAGTCTTCAGTGTGAGCAAAGATGTTCACCAATAACACATTCAACAGAGGGCTAATATCCAAAACATATAAAGAACTGCAAAATATATAAAGAATAACTAAAGCACTAGGCACCAATAATACAAATAATCCAATTTGAAAATGGAATATATATGTAAGCAGAGAATTCTCAAAAGAAGAAATCAAGTGACCAAGAATATCTTTACAAATATTCAATGCCTATCCAACAAAGAAAGGCAAATTAAAACTAATCTAAGATTCCATGTTTCATGTGTTACAATATCTAAGATCTACAAAACATGTTGGAAAGGATGTGAATTAAGAGAAATACTTTTCCGTTGCTGGTGGGAGTACATACGTTTACAGCTAATGCGAAAATCGGCATGGTGGTTTTTTAGGAAGATGGACATCAATCTACCTCAAGGTCCAGCTATATCCCTCACATCCACTCATGGGCATATCCTTGAGGATGCTTCTTCACAATACTGCAGCTACACTTGCTCAACCACGTTCATCACTGCTCTATTCACAACTGCCAGAAACTGAAAACAAACTAGATGTTCCACAACAGAAGAACGGATAAAGAAAATGTGTATATTTACTCAATGGAGTATTATTCAGCTCTTTAAAGAAACTGAGCCGGGCAGTGATGGCGCACGTCTGTAATCCCAGCACTTGGCATGCAGATGCAGGCGGATTTCTGAGTTCGAGGCCAGCCTGGTCTACAGAGTGAGTTCCAGGATAGCCAGGGCTACACAGAGAAACCCTATCTTGAAAAAGCCAAAAAAAAAAAAAAAAAAAAAAAAAAAAAAAAAAAAAGAAACGAAAAGAAACTGACACTGTGAAATTTGTAGGTAAATGGATAGAATAAAAGAGAGGAGGGAGAGAGGAGGAAGAAAGAGGAGGAAAAAGAAAGAAGGGGAGGAGGATGAAGGAACAGGAAGGAGGAGGAAGAGGATGAGAAGGAGGAGGAAGAGGAGACGATCTGGAAAGACAAATATGGCATGTATTCATTTTTATATTGATATTAGATGTTAAGTCCATGATAACTAAGCTACGATCCATAGAACCACAGAAATTAGGCATAGAGAAACGGAGTATGGAAGTGGGAGTAGAAATGGGGTACAGATAGATCTCCTTAGGGAAGGGAAATAGAATAGTTACAGGTTATGGACTAGAATAGGAAGACCAAATAGAGAGATGGAAAGGTGAGGGAGAGGAAGGAGGGAATATGGGGCTGAGTCAGATAAATAAAGAATCATTGGAGGGGGGGTATTATGAAAACCCAAGTTAGAATCAGCTTATATATATATATATATATATATATATATATATATATATATATATATATATATATATATATGTGAGAATGAATGAATGAATGAAGGCAATTTAAATGAAATCACCAAACAAGGAGGGAGATAGAGCCCCAACTGGCCATCTCTTGTCCTCCAAAGACGCTTTTAGTATTATTAGGACTAGGTTATATCTAATTGACTTGTTGTTCAGAGTCCCATAGAAACCCCCAAACAAGTCTGGCTATTACCAAGACTATAGCTTGCTTCCTATAAACTGAATACAAGACACCATTACTGGGAACAATGAATACACAACTCACTGAACACAGAGTATAGTTGTTGCCTTTCTGTGCCAGCATCTTTGGCACAGAAAGAAACTCTAGAGGCTACCCACCCACCTCGCCAGAAACCCTTTGTTCTATCATGCCTGCAAGATATGTTGGTGCAGTGATTACAAACCTTCTGGGAATAACCAACCAGCATCCGATTTGACTGAAGGCACACTCCACGAGGTGAAACACACATCCAACCTCGTTTGTGTGACCAAGAACTTGAGACTACAGAGCCCAGGGACGAAAGGTGAAATCAACCACTCCTGCATCCTGTTCCTCTTCCTCCTCTTCTTCCTCTTCTACGAGGCAATGACATTCTACTACACTCATTGATCGGTGCCTTGCTCAGCCAGCACCACAGAAGCTTTGCCTTCAGCAGACAGGAACAGATAGAGAGACCCATAGCCAGACATGGTGAAGAGTAGGACACTTAAAAGGGAATCCCTCCTTTCAGGGTTCAGGGAACCCTGTGGAGGAGGAAGCAGAACAAATGTATAAGACAAATGGGATGGGGACACTAATAAAATGAGGACATCTAAATCAACATGAGAGACACGCGTTTGAACTCAGAGACCAGGGCAGCATGCGCAGGGCCCGCTTGGGTCTGTACCAACGTGGGTCCTAGCGCAGACAGGAGAAGAGGACACATGCCCCCATCCCTGGGTTATCAATCCCAAATTGATAACCACTTGCAAATAAAAATTTAGTGTCATTCAAGAGAGCCTCACTGGGGAGACAAAGTCCTCTTCTGGGTAGGCTGCATGTCAGTCAGAGGAAGGCCAACAGTGGGCGCCCCGAAGCCACGGGAGGGCCCCACCTCATAAAGATGTTTCAGGGGTTTTCTTTTAGTGATATTTTAACATTTTAATCTTATTTTTAATTTTTATTTTATTTATATATTTTTCTTCTCTCTTTTTACCCTTTAGTTCCTTTGCACAGAAATTATGGCTTCCAGTTTAGTGTTTTTAAGGGATTCCCAAATATGCGAACACGTAGGCTCTTGTTTCTTTTGCCTTCTCTTGGGATCTTTTCCTTCTGATTATTTTGTTCAATTCTAATGTGTTAGTTTTGGTTTTATCTTATTACATTTTAAAATTATTATTCCTTAGAACAAACCTGTTCATTTTATAATTAGACACAGGAAGGAGCTGAATTTATATGGAAATGGAAGTAGGGAGGAACTTGGGGAGCAAAGGGGAAACCATATTCAGAATATATGAGAAAAAAATCAATTTTCAATAAAAGAAAAATTGAAAATTAATAAAATAGACTAATTCTGAGTTTTCATTAAATAAAAGTACTATAATAACAGCCAGCAATTAGTGACAATCTCCTATGTGCCAAGTATTAATGATTAAAGCAATTATGTAAGACCAATATTAGCATTTTAAATTGTAGCTAAGGGAACAGACTCAGAGAATCCAAATAAATACCCAGCCCCACAGATTTAGTAATTAAGAGAAAACAAAGATATGAGAATCTTTACAGCTCTGCTTTCTTCAGCTATGATAGCTTCTAGGTTATCTTCTTTCAAACAGTGGTGGTGCTGGCAGGGATTATAAACTGTACTTTTACACACAGGTACTGGCACAACAACAGGTGTATATAGGACAACAGATACCTATAGATGCATACCAGTAAACAGTAATCAGCTTTACCAAGCAAACAGGTTCCCTACTACCATCTAAACCCCATATACAGAGGCCAGCCAGTGCCGTGTCTCAGAGCTTCTGAGTCTTAAGGGGTGCTACTGTGCCGACTGACACGAAGGCATAGTTCAAACACTATGCACTGTGAAACACTTATTTGCTTTCCCATGCTGTCTACATCTCTGTACCCTACCACTGAACACTACAACCTTAAGTCTGAGATCATGACACACTGCAGGCATGAAGAGGCCAAAAAATTAGATGGTCAGTACTCAGATATTAAACAAGTAAGAAGGGCAGATGAGAGCTACTCACAGGACCTGACACATAGCTAAAAAACTAAAAAATACAGGAAAGGCCTGTATAATGCTGTTTTCATTTCTATTATCATAATTGTTTCTTTATTAAATGTAACCATTAGCTCTTTTACTAAAATTTTAATCAAAATAACCACCAAACAATTCAAAATATATTTTAAATAAATCAAAAAATTACTTTCAAAAATAGTTCCTGTAAAAGATGGAGAAAAAATGGCCTGTCTACCAATGGTATCTTGCATGTAACTAAGAGATAAATGAAGTTAAAATTGAAACTCTTAAGCATCCATATTTTATATTTATTTTTGGAATAATTTTAGACTTGCAAAGGCAGTACATCGAGTTTCCATATGTCCAGCTTCTCCTGCTAACATCTTATATAACCACAGTGACATTTCTAAACTAAAAAATTAACATTGGTAAAATACTATGGATTAAAGAGACATTTCCAGCAGCCTCCACCAGGTTTCACCAGCAGTTTTCATTAATCTACATTTTGTTCCAGAATTGTATCCCAGATCCTGAAATAGATTTAGTCCTTGCCATCACTGTCATGTCTCCTTTCTCTCTCTGTATGTAACAGTTCCTCAGCCTTCCCTGCTCCCTCATGACCTTCACACTTTGAAGAACGCTGCTCACTTAGCCTGAAAATTATTTTTGGTTTAGATTTGCCTGTTGTTTTCCCAGGGCACTGAAGCTGGGTTCAGGGTAGGAAGAATACAGTTTAGGTCATGTACCCCCTTTCATTAGATCGAGGGGTAGAGGGTCTATTGGTTATGAGAATGCTTAACCCTGGTGACTTAGAGTAGTATCTCTCACAGATCTATATAAAGCTACCCCAGTTTTATGTAAGTATTTTAGTAGAGGTAGTTTCTTAACTAATATCTTGCTTTTTGTTTGTCTCTGACTTACATTAACATTCATAAATCGATATTCCAATGACAATTATTATTGTGGTGAATTAATGTTTCCTTTGTTTAAACTACTTTGTTCGCAATGGCCATATGGTTATTTACAGACTTCTTTAAAAATGCATTCAATACCTAGCAACTGATGTATCTTTTTTGCCTACAATTTTGCCTTTGCCAGAAAGCTATATAAATGACTTCTTTTTATTTGCAAAATACACATAACATTCTCTGTGTCAATTATTAGCTTTATCTCTATTACTATGGAGACACTTTAATTTTATGGGTATCACAGCATATATATTCACATAAAAAGGCATCTAGGCATTGTCTAATTTCTATGTTTAGAAACTATGTGTATTTAGTATATATGTTTTATACTAAAAAAAAAGTGATTCTAGATAGCATCATGAAACCATTATTGAAGAACAGTACTATTCTTTTATTGATTACAAGTATCTAGAAGGCAATCTCTATCTATCAGACGGATTATTTGGCTTAAAGCAAATGTCATAATCAGAGAGGGAAGCTGAACATCTCATGATAGATCAAGGACAAGACCAAGATGCCACCGCTCATCCCTTCAACATGCTGCTGGAAGTTCTAGCAAAGGGCAACTGGACTAATGAAACAGAGGCATGCATGCGGGGAAATAAGTAGCACAACTATGTATCTCTTTGCTTAGAGGGTGGTTACAAAAGATATTTCTAAGGATATCACACCATAAAAGAAAACTAAGAACCAACAAAATGAGCCCAATTAGAGTTACAGCTTAGAAAGCAAGCACATAAAAATAAAGTGTTTCCTGTGGAAATCAGTCTGGAGGTTCCTCAGAAAATTGGACATGAGACTTCCAGAGGACCCTGCTATACCTCTCCTGGGCATATACCCAAAGGATTCCCCAGCATGCAATAAAGACACATGCTCCATTATGTTCATAGCAGCCTTATTTATAATAGCCAGAAGCTGGAAGGAACCCAGATGCCCCTCAAAGGAAGAATGGATACAGAAAATATGGTATATTTACACAATGGAATACTACTCAGCAATTAGAAACAATTCACAAAATTTTTAGGCAAATGGTTTGATCTGGAAAATATCATCCTAAGTGAGATAACCCAGTCACAAAAGAATACACATGGAATGCAATCTCTGATAAGTGGATATTAATTAGCCCAGAAGCCCTGAATACCCAAGGCACAAATCGCATAACAAATGACTCCGATGAAGAAGTATGGAGAAGGTCCTAATCCTGGAAAGGATTGACCTAGCATTGGAGGGGAATATAAGGACAGAGAAAAAAAGGAGGGAGGTGATTGGAGAATGGATGGAGAGAAGAAGGTTTATGGGACATATGGGGAGGGGAGATCTGGGAAAGGGGAAATCATTTGGAATGCAAAGAATATAGAAAATAAAAATATTAAAAAAATTAAGTGTTTCTATAAAACAACGGACTAAAGGCATTATAATCAAATCAGGTGTTACTAGTAATAAGACCAGATAGACATATCAACCTATGGGATAGTGTGGAAAGCTAGAAATAATCTATGTATAGCCAGTTGATTTTGATAAAACCCTCAAGAACTTATATTAACAAATATTCACTTAAAAATGGTGTTTGGAAACTTAACTATTCTTTTGCAAAGTATAGACCAGACCTTATATCAGAAGACAAAAACAAAACAAATCAAAAAATAAAACTCAGTCAACTCAAATGGATGAAAGACGTAGCATAAATAAAATGTGGCACATGAGGTGCGCTTTATCACACCGGTCTGGTCTGGACAGTGATTTCTCAGGTGGGATCCCAAAAGCACAGGCAGCAGGAACAAAACCACACAGACAGGATTCAGTCAAACCATGGTGCAAAGGATTACCAGGGTAAATAAACAGACCCTTGAACAGGCCAACAATATTTCCAAATCATCTGAGACAGTCCAAAGTACACAGGGATCCAAAGGCGAAACAACAGCTGAATGA
The DNA here is from genome assembly GCF_947179515.1 of Apodemus sylvaticus. Taxonomy (NCBI): domain Eukaryota; kingdom Metazoa; phylum Chordata; class Mammalia; order Rodentia; family Muridae; genus Apodemus; species Apodemus sylvaticus. The sequence continues at coordinate 65,456,801 of NC_067489.1, forward strand.
GAGTTAAGGAGTGTTTCTCAAAAGAGACCTGAATGGTTCCCTCCTCTGAGATAAGTTACCTGTGACCAATGGTGGGGTGAGCCACATATCACGTGATTATAAGAAAAAAGACAGGATAAGATGCTTTGAGAGGGAAAAAAGATTAAGAAAGCATTAGATAAATTTTATTACAGTACATTTTTGATTTTAATATTTCATCATTGTTATTCTTAACTTTTTTGTTGTTGAGTCTATAGATAAAGTTAATCATACTTGAGTGTGTGAATGAAAGATAAAGCATGAGGACATTACAGTACAATTTCCGGGATCAACTTCCCATTGTATGTTTTCTATATAATGAAATGTTGTATGCACACTGCTAATAAAGACATTGCTACTCATGACAATGTTGAGATACTACAGTAAGTGAAGTAACTTGAGTACAGGAGGGCAGATGAAGGACTTCCTGCAATCTAAAGAAGTGATCCTACAGAAAGCTCTACAGAGGTAGTTATCAGAAATTAATTAATCAGAGTGGTAACGGGAGAAGAGAAGGGAGAGATGTGGATCATCAGTTACAAAGATTCAGTCAGGCAGGAGACCTTAGTCATCTGCTGCATAGCAGGTGAACTCAGTGACCCATAATGCATTACCTTTCAGAATTGCAAGAGTTTTATAAGCTCACCATAAAACGTTGGTAAACTGATAGGCACATTATCTAGAATGAACATGCCTACAATGTACATGTAAAAAAAACACATAGAAATACAAAAGTATACAAACACAGTTATTTGTCACATAAAATAAACTCAGTAATATTACAATACTTTTAAATTTACTCAGAGTAAAGTCTTTAAAATCAAAGATAATCCTTTGCATTGAAAAAAGTAAATCCAAAGTTGACATTCCAATCTTGCATATAGAAGATTATTGTATTCTGTGCTGTAGATATAATTTTATAATAATGTAACTAACTCTGATTTGAACAACATAAAATGTATTCATCTGGAAGTCAACATATCAGTATGACCTCTCTACAGTTTATGAAAATTAGGTAATTAATTTCATCACTTCTCTAACCTAGGTTATAATAATTAGCCACAGAAAATATGCACTTTTGATACCTTTATTTAAAAGAGAAGGCATTTGAAACACGTTTGCTTAAAAAATTGATTTCCTTATAAACAATTGGAGAGTAAAAATATAGTAAATTTTAAGAAAATTTCCTGTAAAATGGCATTACACACTCATTAATCATGATGAAAGGAACAACAATTAATGGGCCATTATTTAAGACATATTTATACCAGGTATGATGCTATCTACCTATCATCTCAGCACTTGGGAGGCAGAAGTAGAAGGATCACTCCAAGTTTGGAACCTGTCTGGCCTATATAGCGAGCTGCAAAGCAGCCAGGACAATATAATGAAATCATGGAGAAAAATAACTTCATATTCCCCCCCCCCCCCCCCAGTATTTGAGGATAACTGATGCTCTTAAATGTATATGGGAACAATGAAGGCTAGAAATGCCACTAGGAAAACAAAAAGAAACAACATCAACAGAAACAATGCTTAACCCAGAAGCTCTACACTGGACTGTTCCAAACGTCAAGTTCTGAAAAGAATTATTATAGCTACTGTTTCCAAACCATTTTTAAATGAAGATTAATATATTTCTTCAAAGCAATAAACTAATAAAATCTTATTATATGTAGTTTTAAACTCTACTTATATTTATTACAGAATGTATCAATAAATAAATACGGAATAATTTATAATAAACCTGTTTTAGGTACCATTTCTTATGTATAATTGTAGGAGCTGGCCTCAGAAGTTTGTTTGATTTTAGTTTTTTTTGTTTGATTTGATTCATACAAAAAGACAAGAGCAACCAAAAACAAAAAACAAAAAACACACAAAAAAAAGCTGGGCGTGGTAGCGCACGCCTGTAATCCCAGCACTTGGGAGGCAGAGGCAGGCGGATTTCTGAGTTCGAGGCCAGCTTGGTCTACAGAGTGACAGAGTGAGTTCCAGGACAGCCAGGACTACACAGAGAAACCCTGACTCGAAAAACCAAAACCAAAACCAATCCAAAAACAAAACAAAACAACAACAACAGCAAAAAACACACAAAAAAAACAAGAGCAAATGACAAATGTTTTGCTTTACACTGCTCAATTATTAAACCTAAATTACCCTTAGAATAATGAGATGGCAATATGACGACTTTGAAATGCTTATGTTGAAGAATAAATATCTAAGGATTTATTGTAAAAATGGTTTGTATTTTGAAGTAGAATACAGTTGAAGACTTTTGTTTAACAATGAATACTGAGCAACAGATTCTAAGAGCCCTGGGGTACTACAAGCGGTCCCTAGGGTCTGGGAACCATGAGCACAGTGTGAAAAGCAGCATGTAGCAGTTGGTACCACAGACACGCCCTGTTTAACACAAATACCCTTCCTCAGAACCAGATGTGGGGTCACGTGACGCTAGTAAAGGTCTAGGTTCTTGGATCAAAGAGGAAAAAAATGGATGGTACAGGAAATTAAATACGAACCTCAGATAATTTCCTAATGCAGATTAAAGACATATAAATAACTACCACATGATACGTAAACCATTGTTTCCATACCTCAAAACAATGAGCATGATTTTAACAAATGCTTGCGCTCTGTAACAGAGCTCTTCGCAGCCCCAGAAACCTCATAGCCTATCAATGTTTTTACAGCCGTGAGCACACTTGTCAAAATGACTACACACACGGTAGATGCCATCATGATTGCATATGTAAGTCATTCATTCACATGTAAGGCTCTCACCACACACCATCTTGCTTGGAATGTTGTACTGAATGTTAGGGAATGCAAATATGAATTTTCTTACATCAGCCCAAAGGAGTTTATAGTGCCATTGTATTCAATGTCATAGCCAGTAGCTATGTATTCCTATAAAGGATCTGAAATATGGCAAGCCCAGCTTGAAATTTTGGCATAACTTTTAAAAAACTCAATGCAAATGAAATCACAATAATAATCTATAATAATTACATATTCGAGAAATAATCTAGATAAATAAGATTTTCAGTTGATTATTATACTTTTATAATTACAATTTGACATTTTAATGATGTGTATATGACTCAGAGTAGATCATTCATTCTGATATTAAAAACAAAAAGACACTCTACTAGGAAAACTTTATAACAAAGTACCAATAATGGAGGTTCTACAATATTATATCCTGAAAAACAAGCTCTTTTAGTGATGTGAAGGTTAATGGATGACCTTGTCAGGCTCTGGAAGTGAAAATTCAACCTGCTCACAGACTCCGGCTGGGGCCTTCTGGTGGTGGCTCTCTTGATCTTAAGCATGGTATACTTTGATGCTTGCCGGCTGTGACTAGAGGTCAGAGGTGCGATGAGTAGTGATACTGTGAGAACTTTCTGAATTTTCTGCTGGAGGCTTGCCCGTTCACCCACCACCTCTCTACTTTATTTTTTCTTTTTAAAAGATATATGGCAGAAAATATTAAACAATCATCTGCCTGCATTTGCATTATGCCTAGTAGCACTTCAGGGCTGTATTTATTTATTTTGAAGAGATGTCAAATTGTCCTCATCAGTTCTTTCGGGTTTTCTGCCTAGGCAATCATGCTGTCATAAACAGTTCTTCTAGACCTGCATACCAACACACTTATCATCGTTGGTCACACTGCATTAGGCAGACTTCCACTATGATACTGACTGGCAGTGGTGAGATGAAATAGCTTTATTTCCCCCCTTTTCTGTACCGAAACAGGTAAACTAAGTTTCTCACCATGATACTAACTGCAGCTTTCTCTCGATGCTCTTTATCATGATGAGAAAATTTCTACTTCCAGTTTGCTGAGTTTATTTAAAAATCATATTTAGGTGTTAAATTTTGCCCTGCTTGGTCAATATCTACTGATAAGACTGCCGGCACTGAGTCTGCTGTGGAGGACAGCCTTAACTCCTTTTGTTTTTCTCAATTAGTCATTTGATGTTGCACATTTATTTTGAGATGTTGAAGAAACTTTGCTGCATATTTAAAGCAAATCTAACATGATTGTGATTTATAATTCTTTTTAGACATAGTTCAATTTGATTTGTGAATACTGAGGGTTCTGACATTGTGCTTATGACACATTTTAATGGTTTTATCTAGTTTGGTGATTAACATTTACGCCATGTGAGAATGTGTACTGGTGCTCTGTTTGTTTCTATCTTCTTAGAGATTATAAAATACTCGTAAAATTTGTTCCATAAGTGGCAGAATTTACTAGTAACACTATCCAGGTGTGATACTGCTTAAGAAGGTAATATATTGCAGATTTAACTGCTTGATTAATATTGGGCAATGAATTTTGGCTAGTTATTTTCTTTAAAGAATTTGTTCCTATCTGCATCTGGGCATATAGCTGTTTGTAATATTTCTTTATAATCCTTTAAGTATAATAGGTTTGAAATTATATTTCCTTTTTATCTCTAAAATTAGTAATTTTAATTTAAGCCTTCATGTTTTTATCTTAGTTAACACTGATTAGACCTTATCTACTTTATCATTCTCTTTTTAAAATGCCTTTTTGTTAACTCTCCTAATTACCTGATCTCAATTTCATTAATTTCTGTCCTAACTTCTTTATTTCCTTTGGGTTTTTCTTAATCCTTTTTTCCTAGTTCCCTGATATAGAAGTGCCAGTTACTGACTCGACATCCCCGTCTTCCTTTAATCTATACATAAGTTGCTAAGTAACTAAGCAGTGCTTTCACCGCAGCACACAAATTGTTATTTTCATTTTCCTTTACATTAAAACCATTCAAATTTCCCTTCAGAGTTATTGTACTCAGGGACTATTTAAAAGCATGTTTCTCAATCTCTATGTTCTGAGAGGATTTTATAATTTGATTGTCGATTTCTAATCTAACTCCATTCTTGTCTGAGAGTAAGCAATGTACGTTTTCTAATTTAAAAAAAAAATCTTAAGGCAGACTTTATTGTGGCTGAGAGTGGGACCAACTTTGGTTAATAATCAAATTCTGTGGTTATTGTATGAATTCACCCATAGATATAAACTGTATCTGACTTATTGATGGTGCAATAGAACTGAACAGTATTTGACTTTTAAGTTTTTGCATTATGGATCTACCAATTTCATGTATAAGGTTTGGAATCTGTCAGCTTTTGACTTTCTGTTGGCAAGGTGACATTACTGTTAGACGCACACGTTGAGGGCCTTTGTGGCTTTTTGGAGAATAGATTCCTCGATTATTATCAGCAAATGCCCTTCTTCATTGGTGAATGTTCTCCTGCTCTTAAATCTTCTCTGGCTGACCTAATGCAGCTACTTCCATACTTTTCCTTAGTACTATGTAAGCACAGTTGTGTTTTCCTCCATCCGGTTACTTCAGCTTATATATGGATTTACAGAGCAGGTTGTTCTGAAGTGATATGCCAAATGTAGGGTTCTCCTTCATCCCCGAACTCTTCCTCCAGTCTTCTGAGCTATCTGGGTCTGTGGCTTGCCATTTGACAAGGTGGGAAATTCTCAGTCAATACTGGTCATCATCTGTTTCCTTTCCAATCTCTCTTGTTTCTTTTCCATTGTCTGCCATGTTACACCTTCTGTAACCGTCCCATTTTCAGCATGTTATACCCTCTGGAACTGAGCTTCAGGTATTCTTTTTCTAAATCGTGGACCTCACCCTCTTTCCGTTCAGAAGTTCCTTCTGACAGATCCTCGGACTGACATCTTTTCTCACACAGGTCCACAGCACTAAGGGCCCAGACGCCCTGCCATGCCTGTGAGCGGTTTACACACAGTTTCACCGTGCTGTTCTTAGAGCCCCCATCCCTCTGCTGGCATTTCCCATCTGTTCATGCATGCTGTTTACTTTACCCATTGGCCTTCTCACATCTTAGTCGGAGCTGTTTTAAATCCTGGCTCTGACAATCCAACTTTCTTGTAGTATCCAACTCCGATTCAGATGCTTCCTCTGCCTCTTCAAATTGTGTTTCTGTGGTTTAGTATGCTTTCTACTTCTTCCCTTATAGCTAGAAATGTGTTCTGGGCAAAAGTAAGAATATTAAATAAGCCAGAGTGATGTAGTGAGATGAAGGGTGTATGTTGGAGAGTCTTCTAGAACGTTAGAATTTCATCTCGGGCTGTTAGTGAGTCTGTGCTCATCAAGTGCCATGTTCTTGAGTGCTCTCAGTTTTCATACTTTATTCCTATGAGTAGGAGAGCATGTCCATCTTGGGAATGAAGTGCACATTTTTCTTCCTTTGTATCAGGTAGGTTTGAGCAAAACTCAATAGCCTCAGCTCTTTGCTCTGCATATATACTCCCCTCTAAGAATCGATAAAGACAGGATGGGATCCCAACCCCCACCAAGTCTCCACTCATAGCTAGGATCACCATATTTTAGCAGTTTCCTCTCAGAATTGCTCTACAAGCTAGATATTTTCATTTCATTGAAAACAAAGGCAAAATTCACAGAAAGGAAGTCCACAGGATTCCAAGAGGATTTCCCTAACTGGGACATCACCTATATAAAAACACATGTAACACAGCAGATTAGCAGGCAGCCAAACCCTTGTTCTCCATAAAGGAAATGCCTGGATGTGTTCCTCAGAGTACATACTCAGTGCCAGCTTAATCGATATCAAACCAAGCACCAAAGCTTCCGGGTGGCATCCCATTGGTGACAACGCCTAGAGGGTTGCATAATACATAATGGGTAATACCTTTTAAATAAAATATTGTAATAAAAGGTCCAGCACAGTTGTGTATAGAGCACTATACAGTCATAAAAGGAGGGAAAGTCCACAAGAAATAAGCTGGCTTCTTAGCATGAGGACTCTTTTAGGAGTGGTAGAAATGGGATAATAGAGCTATTAGACCATATAGCTCATTTTGATAGAAAACTACGGTGCTATACTTACATGATGTCTGTAATCTAACCAACCACACACTTCAGAACAAGTCATTGTGGCTGAACACAGAGTCAACGCTATCCTAGGAACTGAGATCCATTAAATCAGATGGTAGCTAGAAGACATCCTTAAGATGAACTTAGGAACTGGTGATGACTTACTGTGGGCGCTCCATTGTTTTGCATTACTATGTCATAAGGCAGGAGAAGTTTAAAACGGATCTGTCCTCATCACTTACCAAAAATAAAAGCAAAGCCTGCAGACAGACTTCAAAACACTACTGCAAGTATGAGACACACGGCATTCTATTTTCTAAAAATAGCTCATTTTTGGCATAAACTCTAAATGTGAAAGCGCGGCTGTGCTTTTATTTAATGTATTGAGCTCTGCGGGGTGTCCTTTAATATCAATAAGAATGATGCCAGATGTGAAGACGACGGCGCTAACAGCCCCACTCTCCAAATAAAAACCTATTTTTAACAACTATAGTGCTCAATTTTCTAAACTTAGAATGATATAATCGGTGTATGTGTTTTTAAAGAAAAAGTTTTTGGGTATACTGAGGTTAAAACTGATAAGAGACTTCTAAGAACCTATTAGGAATTTTTAATAAGGCAGTGCCTTCCTTTAGCCTTATTAATACGGCTAATGTGCACATTAAGATGTAGAGTTAGGTGAAAGATAAAATCCAAGAAAATATTATCTAACATAATTGGTCAATGTATGCCTACTGTAGGTCACTTAGAAATCATGTTTATTGTATTTCTTTTTGTATTATTCGTCTCTAAAAGGTAATAGTTTAGCAAATGCTATAGAGATCAAATCCTAAACCAAATTAGAACACTTTAAGTCCATCCCCTAGAATTCCTTCTGTCTCACTGACTCCAAAATTGCCTTAGGGCAAGCAGGGTAGTAACAATATAGTTACATTTCATCTACTTACCAACCAGATGATTCTGCATATTCCCAACTGAAGATGTGGAGTAAAAATAGCTTTTCTTTCAAGGTCATGTTTGCCTATGCTACAACTGTCTTCACAGTGAAATCCTCAGACACCAAGGATCCACCTTAATCCCATCACTCAGAGACAGCTTTTATAGACAAACCATATGTGTCTTTTTCCCCTGTTCTTTCTGAATCTGCCACTTGAAAGTGGAGAGTTTGGTGGCAAATTACTCTAGTCCTAAATGCCTCAATTATACAGATTAGGAAAATAAATCTTTTACACTGAGAGGAAAACAGAAAAAGTTCTAGATTAATTGTACATGTGGACTATGAACTAGGTTAATGAAATGATATTTTATAGAGTTGCCTGAAGGAGTCTTCTCTTTCTTGAAGCTTTGCTTTCGTAAAACACCAAGGGCTTGATGCATACTCAGGATCAATTCTAGATAACAGATTTCCAGATATGTTTTTTAAGATCACAAGCTTTTGTTAAATGTCAATTTTTAATAATTTTATATTTGATTATCATCAAATATTTGATATTGTCAATGTCAATTTATATTCAACTCATCTTGCCTTAAGTATAGACAATAATGTGATTCGTCATGGGATTTCCACACATGTATGCCACTGTACTTTGCTCAGACGCATTCCTAGCAGTGATACCCTGTCTGGATATCCTATCTGCAGCCTCTAAGGCTGTAGTGAGCACAGTTCCTCTGCTGTTAGATCTAGCAGTTTACCCAGAGTGGCACATGCGCAATGCCTACAGTGGTGGGAACGTGAATACATCCAGAGAGCAATGGCACAGAGTACTACTGTGCCTTATCTTCTTCATGGAAATAACTATCTCAACTGTAAAAGTATCCCAAGAAAGGGCTAGAGACAGGCTCACGTGGGAGTGTTTGCCTAACATGTGTGATGACCTCAATTTGATCTCTAGCTAGATGAAACTCGGTGCGCTGGGACATGTCTATAATTTAAACTCAAGATTTAGACTGAATGATCAGAAGTTCAAGGTTACACTCAGCTACCAAATCAGGCAAAAATCAGTTGGGCTACATGAAGTGCTGGTGGTTGGTATTATTATTTCTGCTATTGTTGTTTATTTGTTTGTTTGTTTAAAATCACTTTCTTTTTGTAGGTGCTACATTTCTTTATTTGCCTTGTTAAGAACAAAATCCTCTATGATAAAGCAATTACTTTCTGAAACAAGCTCTTTTTGCTAAGTTGCTCCTATATTTTCTTTTTTTTTTTTTTGTGTTTTATTTTTTTTTATTTGATATAATTTATTTACATTTCAAATGATTTCCCCTTTTCTAGCCCCCCTCCCCACTCCCCGAAAGTCCCGTAAGCCCCCTTCTCTTCCCCTGTCCTCCCTCCCACCCCTTCCCAATTCCCCGTTCTGGTTTTGCCAAATACTGTTTCACTGAGTCTTTCCAGAACCAGGGACCACTCCTGCTTTCTTCTTGTATCTCATTTGATGTGTGGATTATGTTTTGGGTATTCCAGTTTTCTAGGTTAATAACCACTTATTAGTGAGTGCATACCATGATTCACCTTTTGAGTCTGGGTTACCTCACTTAGTATGATGTTCTCTAGCTCCATCCATTTGCCTAAGAATTTCATGAATTCATTGTTTCTAATGGCTGAATAGTACTCCATTGTGTAGATATACCACATTTTTTGTATCCACTCTTCTGTTGAGGGATACCTGGGTTCTTTCCAGCATCTGGCAATTATAAATAGGGCTGCTATGAACATAGTAGAGCATGTATCCTTATTACATGGTGGGGAATCCTCTGGGTATATGCCCAGGAGTGGTATAGCAGGATCTTCTGGAAGTGAGGTGCCCAGTTTTCGGAGGAACCGCCAGACTGCTTTCCAGAGTGGTTGTACCAATTTGCAACCCCACCAGCAGTGGAGGAGTGTTCCTCTTTCTCCGCACCCTCTCCAACACCTGCTGTCTCCTGAATTTTTAATCTTAGCCATTCTGACTGGTGTAAGATGAAATCTTAGGGTTGTTTTGATTTGCATTTCCCTAATGACTAATGAAGTGGAGCATTTTTTAAGATGCTTCTCCGCCATCCGAAGTTCTTCAGGTGAGAATTCTTTGTTTAACTCTGTACCCCATTTTTTAATAGGGTTGTTCGGTTTTCTGGAGTCTAACTTCTTGAGTTCTTTATATATATTGGATATTAGCCCTCTATCTGATGTAGGATTGGTGAAGATCTTTTCCCAATTTGTTGGTTGCCGATCTGTCCTCTTGATGGTGTCCTTTGCCTTACAGAAACTCTGTAACCTTATGAGGTCCCATTTGTCAATTCTTGCTCTTAGAGCATACGCTATTGGTGTTCTGTTCAGAAACTTTCTCCCTGTACCGATGTCCTCAAGGGTCTTCCCCAGTTTCTTTTCTATTAGCTTCAGAGTGTCTGGCTTTATGTGGAGGTCCTTGATCCATTTGGATTTGAGCTTAGTACAAGGAGACAAGGATGGATCAATTCGCATTCTTCTGCATGCTGACCTCCAGTTGAACCAGCACCATTTGTTGAAAAGGCTATCTTTTTTCCATTGGATGTTTTCAGCCTCTTTGTCGAGGATCAAGTGGCCATAGGTGTGTGGGTTCATTTCTGGATCTTCAATCCTGTTCCATTGATCCTCCTGCCTGTCACTGTACCAATACCATGCAGTTTTTAACACTATTGCTCTGTAGTATTGCTTGAGGTCAGGGATACTGATTCCCCCAGATTTTCTTTTGTTGCTGAGAATAGTTTTAGCTATCCTGGGTTTTTTGTTGTTCCAGATGAATTTGATAATTGCTCTTTCTAACTCTGTGAAGAATTGAGTTGGGATTTTGATGGGTATTGCATTGAATCTGTATAGTGCTTTAGGCAAAATGGCCATTTTAACTATATTGATTCTACCGATCCATGAGCATGGGAGGTTTTCCCATTTTTTGAGGTCTTCTTCCATTTCCTTCTTCAGAGTCTTGAAGTTCTTGCCATACAGATCTTTCGCATGTTTGGTAAGAGTCACCCCAAGATACTTTATACTGTTTGTGGCTATTGTGAAGGGGGTCATTTCCCTAATTTCTTTCTCAGCCTGTTTATCCTTTGAGTATAGGAAGGCCACTGATTTGCTTGAGTTGATTTTGTAACCTGCCACTTTGCTGAAGTTGTTTATCAGCTGTAGGAGCTCTCTAGTGGAGTTCTTTGGGTCACTTAGGTAGACGATCATGTCGTCTGCAAATAATGATAGTTTGACTTCCTCCTTTCCAATTTGTATCCCTTTGACCTCCTTATGCTGTCGAATTGCCCGAGCTAGTACCTCAAGTACAATATTGAAAAGATAAGGAGAAAGGGGGCAGCCTTGTCTGGTCCCTGATTTCAGTGGGATTGCTTCAAGTTTCTCTCCGTTTAGTTTGATGCTGGCTACCGGTTTGCTGTATATTGCTTTTACTATGTTTAGGTATGGGCCTTGAATTCCTGTTCTCTCCAAGACTTTAAGCATGAAAGGATGCTGAATTTTGTCAAATGCTTTTTCAGCATCCAATGAAATGACCATGTGGTTTTGTTCTTTGAGTTTGTTTATGTAGTGGATTGTATTGATGGATTTCCGTATATTGAACCAACCCTGCATTCCCGGGATAAAGCCTACTTGATCATGGTGGATGATTGTTTTGATGTGTTCTTGGATTCGGTTGGCAAGAATTTTGTTGAGTATTTTTGCATCGATGTTCATAAGGGAAATTGGTCTGAAGTTCTCTTTCTTTGTTGGATCTTTGTGTGGCTTTGGTATCAGCGTAATTGTGGCTTCGTAGAAGGAATTGGGTAGTGTTCCTTCTGTTTCTATTTTGTGGAATAGTTTGAAGAGTATTGGTGTTAACTCTTCTTTGAAGGTCTGGTAGAATTCTGCACTGAAACCATCTGGTCCTGTGCTTTTTTTGGTTGGAAGACTTTCTATGACTCCTTCTATTTCTTTAGGCTTTATGGGACTGTTTAGATGGTCTAGTTGGTCCTGATTTAATTTTGGTATTTGGTATCTGTCAAGGAAATTGTCCATTTCCTCCAGATTCTCCAGTTGTGTTGAGTACAGGCTCTTGTAGTAGGATCTGATGATTTTTTGGATTTCCTCAGTTTCCGTTGTTATGTCTCCCTTTTCATTTCTAAGTTTGTTAATTTGGATACTTTCTCTGTGCCCTTTGGTCAGTCTGGCTAAGGGTTTATCTATCTTGTTGATTTTCTCAAAGAACCAGCTCCTAGTTTTGTTGATTTTTTGTATGGTTCTCTTTGTTTCTACTTGATTGATTTCGGCCCTGAGTTTGATGATTTCCTGCCTTCTACTCCTCCTGGGTGAAATAGCTTCTTTTTGTTCTAGGGCTTTCAGGTGTGTCATTAAGTTGGTAATGTATGCTCTCTCCATTTTCTTTTTGGAGGCACTCAGGGCTATGAGTTTTCCTCTTAGCACTGCTTTCATTGTGTCCCATAGATTTGGGTATGTTGTGTTTTCATTTTCATTGTGTTCTAAAAAGTCTTTAATTTCTTTCTTTATTTCTTCCTTGACCAAGGTGTCATTGAGTAGAGTATTGTTCAATTTCCACGTGTATGTGGGTTTTCTGTTGTTTCTGTTGCTATTGAAGACCACTTTTATTCCATAGTGATCAGATAGGAGGCATGGGATTAGTTCTATCTTTTTATATTTGTTGAGGTCTGTCTTGTGACCAATTATATGGTCGATTTTGGAGAAGGTACCATGAGGTGCTGAAAAAAAGGTATATTCTTTTGTTTTAGGATAGAATGTTCTATATATATCAGTTAAGTCTAATTGGTCCAAAGCTTCAATTAGTTTCATTGTGTCCTTGTTTAGTTTCTGTTTTCCTGATCGGTCCATTGAGGAAAGTGCAGTGTTGAAGTCACCCACAATTATTGTGTTAGGTGTAATGTGTGCTTTGAGTTTTAATAGAGTTTCTTTTATGAAAGAGGGTGCCCTTGCATTTGGAGCATAGATGTTCAGGATTGAGAGTTCTTCTTGTTGTATTTTTCCTTTGACCAGCAAGAAGTGTCCCTCAGAGTCTCTTTTGATGACTTTGGGTTGAAAGTCAATTTTATCTGATATTAAAATGGCTACTCCAGCTTGTTTCCTGAGACCATTTGCTTGTAAAATTGTCTTCCAGCCTTTTACTCTAAGGTAGTGTTTGTCTTTGACCCTGAGGTGTGTTTCCTGTAAGCAGCAAAATGTAGGGTCCTGTTTACGTATCCAGTCAGTTAGTCTGTGTCTTTTTATTGGGGCATTGAGTCCATTGATGTTAAGAGATATTAAGGAATAGTGATTGTTACTTCCTATCATTTTTGACGTTATTTTTTAAATTTGATTGCTTAACTTCGTTTGGGTTTGATGAAAGGTTACTATCTTGCTTTTTTCAGGGTGGAGTTTCCCTCCTTGTATTGGTGTTGTCCTCCTATTATCCTTTTTAGGGCTGGGTTTGTGGATAGATATTGGGTGAACTTGGTTTTGTCGTGAAATATCTTAGTTTCTCCATCTATGGTGATTGAGAGTTTTGCTGGATATAGTAGTTTTGGTTGGCATTTGTGTTCCCTTAGAGTCTGCATGAGATCTGCCCAGGACCTTCTAGCCTTCATAGTCTCAGGTGAAAAGTCTGCTGTGATTCTGATAGGTCTTCCTTTATATGTTACTTGGCCTTTTTCTCTTACTGCCTTTAGTATTCTTTCTTTGTTTAGAACATTTGGTGTTTTGATTATTATGTGACGGGAAGTATTTCTGTTCTGGTCCAGTCTGTTTGGAGTTCTGTAGGCTTCTTGTATATTCATGGGCATCTCTCTCTTTAGGTTAGGGAAGTTTTCTTCCATAATTTTATTGAAGATATTTGCTGGCCCTTTAAGTTGTAAATCTTCACTCTCATCTATGCCTATAATCCTTAGGTTTGGTCTTCTCATTGTGTCCTGGATTTCCTGGATATTTTGGGTTACAAGCTTTTTGCACTTTGCATTTTCTTTAACTGTTGAGTCCATGGTTTCTATGGAATCTTCAGCATCTGAGATTCTTTCTTCTATCTCTTGTATTCTGTTGTTGATATTTGCATCTCTGTCCCCTGATTTCTTCCCAAGGCTTTCTATCTCCAAAGTTGTCTCCCTTTGAGTTTTCTTAGTTGTTTCTACTTCTGATTTTAGATCCTGGATGGTTTTGCTTAGCTCCTTCCCTTGCATGTTTGTGTTTTCCTGTAATTCTTTAAGAGATTTTTGTGTTTCCTCTTTCATGAGCTCAGCCTGTTGACCAAAGTTCTCCTGTATTTCTTTAAGAGATTTTTGTGTTTCGTCTTTCATGACCTCAGCCTGTTGAGCAAAGTTCTCCTGTATTTCTTTAAGTGTTTTTTGCATTTCCTCCTTGTTGGCTTTTGTATTCTCCTGGATTTCTTTCAATGATTTTTGTGTTTCCCTTGCAAGGGCTTCTAACTTTTGATCCATTTTCTCCTCAATGCCCTTCATGTGTTCCTGTACCAGCATCATGACCAGTGATTTTAAATCCAAATCTTGTTTTACTGGTGTGATGGGGTATCCAGGACTTGCTGGTAGAGGAGAATTTGGTTCAGATGTTGCCATATTGCCTTGATTTCTGTTAGTGACGTTTCTGCGTTTGCCTTTTGCCATCTAGCTCTCACTGGTGTTACTTGGTCTTGTCAGTGCTGGACTCACCAGTGCAAGCTGCCCTTTCCCCGTTGGCCTCTGGTGCACAGCTTACACTCTGCACTGCCTATAGACAGGGTGCTGTTGTCCAGGCTGTTCAGATCCCGAAGCAGGCACCCGAAGGCTCCCGCTGGGGCCCGCAGGATTTATTGGAGCACACCGACTTCTCCCAGCTGGCCGCCCGGAAGCCCCCACTAGCCTCTTGAGGGACCTGGAGATGTGGCGGCCACCCAGGCTGATCTGAAGCGGAGAGAGTTGAGCTGGGGGCTTCTGCCTGAGGCCTTGCCCCAGATTGTGTCTGTGGACCAGGTGGAACCCGTGTGCACCCCCAGGGAGCTCCGAAGGTGAATGTTGCTGTGACCTCCCCTGTGCTCCGCTCACTCCGCTGGGCAGCCGATTTCCCCAACCGGGCTGGCGCACACTAGGTTAGCCTTGTCGCCTGGGCCCTGAGTCCAGGCAAACGCCTGGGAGGCCAAGGTCCGAGCAAAGTTCCCCTAGGGCTATGTCTGTTATTTGGGTCCGCCAGGTGACCTGGATGGTGGGCGTGCGCGTCCGCGCTCCGCGAAAGCACCGGGAGAGTCTGTTGTGCTAATAACCTCCTGGGCTGGTTGACACACAGATGGCCCACCAAGCCGCCCAGTTCTTGGGGTCAGTCCTGTGCCTTTTGGGGCCTAGACCCCCGTTTTGTTAGCCTCAGGCTACGCTTGTTAGCAGTCTCTGCCCTCCCGAGCACTCTGGCTCCTGTAGGCAAAATGGCGGCGCGTGCACCGGCCGGGGCAAAAAAAAAAAAAACTCCTGGCTGGGTTGGCGCCCCGATGGCCACTCAAACAGCCCAGGGCCTGGGTGCAGGCCAACGCCCGTCTGGCTCCGACCCCTGCGGTGTTGGGCCTAGGATTATGTTTGTGTACCTCAGTCTGACGGATCTCTGGAGCCCGGGATCAAGATGGCGGTGAGTCTCTCCTGACTGGCGGGCAGCCGAGTTCTGAAGTGGCTTCCGTGCAGCGAAAGGCTCCGCAGAACCGCAGTTGCTTGCCGCCCGGCTGGTCAGCGAAGGTCAGTGGTCGTGGGCGCAGGGCCTAACTGGACCCTGTGTCGCCTTGGTTCCACCGCTGATGGCCCTTCAGCTGGAGCAGCCACTGCTACCGCCGCCGCCGCCGCCGCCCCTATATTTTCATTTAGACGTTGTCCCTTATCCCAGTCAATGTTTTAGAAATACTATTTTACTAAACAATAGCTGACTACTTTCAGACTGAGCAAATTATAGCACCCTATTTCTTTTACATTGGTTCTGTTAATCTAGTTATATGAAAAGGCCTGATTATGTCAATGCATTTGTCTCCTAGTATCTTAATAATCCGTACATTTACTGTGTGTGCCTAAATGTACGTAATGTACTCAGCAGTTGTGAGTGGACACAGGCTAGAATTTACGAGCCAGTAACAAAAAAGGGAGGGCTCTCCAAGGAAAACGACATTAGAATGAATGGAAGAGAGGAAAAGAGAAGGAAAAGAAGGGAAGAAAAAAGGAAGGTGGCCAGAAGGAGGGGAAGAGAAGGAGGAGTAGACATCATTATGATAGTACTTCAGTTACTGGAATTCTTGGTCCCTTGATTTATAAATAGCTTGGTTGTTCTGTAATACACCTCAGTATCTTTCTATAAACATGATAATCTGAAATTTGTATATGTTTATTGTTTGTCATTGGCATTGAAATATGTCCCATGAATGTATCTGCATCTATGAATAATAGCAAACTTGAAAATATGGTCCATGTCCACACATAGAGACTGTCATAATATTATAATCTTTTTGATTATTTTTTTAAAGATTACAAATGGAAAAGAAGCTGTTCGGTATATTGAAATACTGTGATGACTTTCAGATGTTGAAACTTGGGTTTTCTTCAATGGGATTGACTAACAACTGTAAAATTTGTTTATGAGGTGATGAGGTGTCACACTTTTCTTTAGCTCATGACTTTAGAACATGACTTTAAATCCAAACACAGATGAAGGACTTTTAATTTTTATTACTACAGGATTCTGATATAGGAGGAGGGAAAGCTCATAGGGAGAAAGGCAAGAAAAACTGATAAAAAGGAAAGAAATTGCTTCATAAGTAAAGGTGGCACATCTAGTCAGAATTTTAAAAGAAAGATGTCTTGGGTGAAAACAAAATGACTTGTTCTTCAAGGACAGTCATTTCCTGAGCAACTGAGACTACAATTTTAATTGTTATGTATTATTACTGAAAATTAGAATCAATACTGAGTTAAGTAAAATATGAAAAGGTCACTAAAAAAAAACAAGAATATAAAACTCCCAGGGGTTATTTCTTGGAAAAAATTCTTAAGAGACCATAGAAAAAAATGGAAGCAATAATCGATTTCAAACCAGACTCTTAGGTTAACGCAGAATTAGTGTGCTTGGCCACGAGGACAAGGGACAAGCTACTCTACATCCTCTCCAGCATCAGGCATCTTTTATAACTCTCAGAAAAGATTTACAGACAGGGAGGCAGGCAATGCTCTCCTCTGAGTGTGTGTGGACACAGATACAGACACTCCATACACACACTGAACACATGCACACACTCATATTCCACACACACACATACACACAGATTCACATACCAAACACATACATACATAATTACACCACACACATACACCACACTCATCCCCCACATCATACACAGAGACTCACAACATATACACATATGCACTCATAACATGCACACACACTCACACCAAACACACATTCACATCACACAAACACATACTCATCCCAAACACATGCTCACATCACATTAACCATATACACTCATCCCTTACATCATACAAAGATACTCACGCCATATAAATATATACACTCACACCATACACATACACTCACATGCACACTCATACGGCACCATACATTTATATACTCACACTATACACATACATACTCTCACACACATACTACACACATATACTACACAGATATACATTCACACATATATACTCACCCATACATATACAAACACACACACACATACATACCCACACACATACAGACACACACACACATACACATACGCACACATATTAGACACAGCAAAGAAGTGTAAAGAAGACTTGGTAAGTTTTTCCACACTCCAATGTTAGCAAATCAGTCTCTTAGCAACAGTGGTACCAAGAAAGAATATCTACAGTTAAAGCTCACAAGAAAGAAGTGTAAGTCTCAACGTGACTCTTTGCAACCATGCTTTCAAATGGGCGGGGCTACGAAGAGGGAAGAGTCCAATTTGTCACTATACCACATAACAAGCAAGGATAATTAACTATTTGAAGGCAGACAGGAAACGGTTTAATTTAGGAGAAAAGATGACAGGTGTTGAAATGGTCTCATCATAAATGAGTTGGTATGTAATATAAAGAAGCAAAGACCATCCTATGACAGTTATAAAATGTCAGATGAAAAATGAGAAGAGCAAAAAGCACTGGGAACAGAGGTAGAAATGAGATAACCCAGGAGTTCAGTATGACGGTGGGCTCTAACATGACATCATTAAAGCGACACCAGGTACATTCTCAAGAAGACTGCAATTCCGAAACATGGATGTCCCATAGTTATAATAACAGTCAGAGGTGGAAGCATTAAATTCATTGGTTCCTCTTCTGAGCGATTACACTTCTGTACTTTACCACATTGTTAGCTGCATTCCCTGAAGAAATTCACGCAGCTGTATTTTGCTAGAATTAGTTATAAATGCCATCTTATCTGTCCTACTATCTCCTCTGATTTTTGTAAACTTGAACTATGAACTGCCTTAACACTAAGGAAAAGGCCTCAGTGGTATTAGAGACTCTTAATATTTAATAGCATTGAATATACTATAAAGCTTTAGGTTTAAAGCAACTGGCTGTTTTAACTTGGAGCATTATTTCTCTTATCTACACATACAATCCTTTTTTCTTTTTATTAATATGGATGCACATCACAGGATGACTGGTATCATAAGAAACGTTCATCTATGGTGACAGAATGAGGAAAATTCAAATAAGTAGGTGCTACACATACCATGTATATTAGGTTTTGGAATAAACACAATTTTTCCAACAGGTTATTTTCCAGGATATCATTTTCAAGGGATTCATTATAAGGTGATTAATTGTTTATGGATATAACAACCTGAGCAGAAACAGAATGCTGAGTAACCCTTTCCCCACCACAAATACCCAAGTTTTCTCAGGGTTCACTGGGGTTTCACAGAAAGCAGGTCAGACAACTGACATAAAATAAGAACTGCTTATGCATATTTAACTCTCTAAAATCACCTCCAAGGCACAGAGGAAAATAGCAAGAGAAAGCCACATCATTAAAAAGCTGATATCTAGCGTACTCACACTGCCCATTCAAGCTTCTCGTTCTTGATGGAGTTGTACAGAGCCTGTAAATAGAGGAAATAAGATTGAATTATTCTTTTTGTTCTGTTCCATAGGCTGAATTAAGTAGAGGAGCAAAGTCAGAGGCTTCAGGAAATGTTTGAACAACTTCCTCAGGCCTTTACAATCAGACTTTATTAACTGGGGTGGCCTGAGGGCTTTGGGTCTGGCGGATTGACTCTAGAAGCCAAAGAATTCCCAGGGGAGGCAAATGAGCATTTGTAGGGAACAAAGAAACATGCACTAAGTAGAATCAGTCTTTTATAAATAACACACTGTACTGTATATATTTTGTTCAGGGGAATTAGGCTATGATTGAACTTAAGCAGAGCATTCTATTTCATTCATTTAACCATGGTCTAACAGATTCATTAACCAGGACTTAAGGGTAGTCATAATGCTCAGTAATGGAAGACATGTGACTAGTCGTATGCTTCCTGAGGAGACACATGGTAGAGGGCCTTAAGCCAGATATGGAAATGCATCCTGTAATAGTGTTAGTTTCTATCATAAGTGACACAATGTCTGTTTGTTTGTTTAAAAGTCAATTCTCTCTACAGGTCAGTGAATGATTATTTATATATATAAAATCAGTGAATTATTATATATATATAATCAGAAAAGAGACAGAAAGCTTCCTAAGGGCTTAGTGAAACAGAGACAATCATATTAGCGAAGACAGCTAGCTTCCCTCACCCTCTGAGAACCAGTATCCCATATAAAGTCCTTGTGGTCAATTTGCACATCTATAGCACCTACCCAGGAAAATACTTTACTTTAGAATAAGGCCAAATAAAGAAAAGACAAATACGTTTCTAACTTGCAAAACTATGACAGAAAATAATACAGAAAAAAATAATAAAACTTATGGTGCTAGAACTTTTCCCCAGTAAGGTCTTAGACCTTGGAGCTTGAACACTCAGCCACAGCTATATGCTGAGACAGTGGGTGGTGTGGGGGTGTCAGACACTATTCAACCACTCATCAGATGAGGACAGTGACCTTCAGAAGGCCGGCTGAGTGTGCGCATGTCAGTAAAAGGACTGTATGCCCAGAGCAAATTCTCTTCCAATAAGAGTGCTTCCAAATTAAGTGGAAGTACATTAAACTACAGATTCTGTCAATGTGACAAGAAAACTAACCAACAGGGCTCTCCAATCAAAAATAAAACCAAAACCAACCAAACAAACAAACGAAAACATGAACCTACAAAAGCTCCGAATGTAAACCTTTTAAAACCCTAACACAATGCCATAGATGGAAAATTCCATGCACGTAACTCTGTTTTAAACCAGGTGAGGTAGTGCACACTTGTAAGCCCAGCACAAGGGAGACAGAAGTGGATGGATAAGAAGTTTGAGATAAGCCTGGGGTAATGACAATTTTAATGCCAGTTTGAAATATACCATGAGACTTTGTCTCAAAAAAAAAAGGAAAAAAGAAAAAGAATTATGAGCAAAACATTTTAGCAGTACTGTTTAAGTTTGCCTTCAGGCAGTGCATGTATTGTATACCTGAAACAAATTTCCTACACAGATTTGATCCCCCCCCCACCAAGGTAATATGTAAGATTTGCAAACATTAAATATTGTATATGCAAATATTCTAAGACACAAAGAAGTCTGAAAGAATTTTGGCCCCCAGCATTTCAGATGAGGGATACCCAATCTCTTCTAACAAACTCCTTCCCGTACTGTGTTCCTGTAGCACAAGAGAGACATACCAGGTAGCTTTCTGCTAATCCCACTTGAAGTGTTCCACACTGGCGTGCCATGGGAGAGCTATGACTTATTTTCTCTTGTTTGACGCAGGTTTCATTTAGCTCAAGCTGACCTCCAACTCACTGCAGGAGAGCAATCCTGGCCTTCTCTGTTTCTACTTCCTGTGTGCACCGAACGTGAGCCTACATCACCCACCTCCCCCTTTAGTGTGATATTCCGGATTGAACTCAGGGCATTGTGCATGGTAAGCAGGCATTCGATCACATGCCTAACTCAAGAGGCCTTTTAGCTCCAAATGTCAGACACTGAACTGAACTTTAAAGGTAAGGGTGAGTTTTTGTAGGCAAATTATAAGAAGATCTGAACAAAAGTAGCCTCATAGGAACAAAAGTAGCCTCAAACATACAGGAATTAAAGCTTCCTTATCTTTCCTTTCTTTCTCTCTTCCTTCAAACATCTCCAGTGTTTATTTCTCATAAGAACTGGTCTCTGTAAGGAGTGCATTTACATACCTTTGAGGTCCCAAGTAAGAAAACAAAGGGGTTTTCTTCCAGCTCTGGCTGTAAAAGCCCCAAGAAGACATTCTCACTGTGGTTTAGTTACCTAATCTCTGCTGTGCTGTCCATTTGCTAGACAATGAGGTTCTAGGATGGGCTGTTCTTAAGGAGGAATGGTGTTATGAGAGACCAGTCTAGGTCTAGTGACTAGACTAGCAAAACTCTCCTGGGCTCAGCAATATTCTGAATCTGTTTGACTCGTTCAGCACTACCAGAAGAAAAAAAATCACGTAATGTCAGATTAATGCCACTGGATATCCACTACCTGACTCCATTCACCGTCCCTCTCAACCTCCTGCCAGCTTTTCTAAGAAGCATCTGTCAAGGTTCCTTTTGCTTTCTCCTTTTAGATGGGGAGAATCAGCACAATGGAATTTCAGAGCTGAAAGGGACTATGGAGGAAAGGACAAGGAAGGCGCAATCCAACATGAACAAACATCACTCAGGATCCTGCAGATGTCTCCCAAATGTAACTCTCAGACAGCCTTCCTCCTCCTACATTTTGGATTCTTTCGGTAGTATGGTTGTCTCTAGGATCTGTCTAGCTGTATCACCTCCAGTTTTAAATTTGCATTTACTCTCAACAAATAACAGGCTTCCCTCCTGATCCTAAGCTTTACAGCCCTGTATGTTTCTGCCCTCCTTTAACAAATTTGGGGAAAGACGAAAAGACTTATGCTTCTTTCAGATGGGTTCAAATAATGCTGGGCACTGGAGGATTCTATTCTTACAAGATAAGCTTCACAGAAGAGTCACTGTTGCTAGGACACATGCTTCAAGTACTTTTGTCAGTGAGGACAAGCCTGCTAAAATGACCCTATACTCTCAATCCACTTATAATCAAACGTAGTGGCCATGTGAGGGGCTAAAACTGGAGATGCAGGCTACAGCTCAAGAAAATAACCTGGGAAGATGGCTCAGTTAGGAATGTGCTCACCGCGTAAGCACGGGGACCTCAGGTATGATTCTTAGGACCTACTTTTAAATAAATGTTGTGTACAGCAACATGTATCAACTCCAATAACTGAGAAATGGAGGCAGGTGGATACTTCTTACTCTCTCTAGCTGAATCACTAAGAGAGAGAGAATGCCTGAGGATGACACCCAGCAGCCCTGATCGGTGGATTATTCTGTCTGTCTGTCTTTGCTCCTTGTCTCGCCATCTCTGTTTGCCTGTCTGTCTGTTCCCCTCACCCACCCACCCACAGGTACCTGAGCATGTGTGTGTGTGTGTGTGTGTGTGTGTGTGTGTGTGTGTGTGTGTGTGTGTGTGTGTGTATGTGTGTGTTAACCCTTCACTTAGCTAGAGAAAATGTTGGTTTAACAATGCCCTGGCAGGTTGTCCCTTCCCCTTGGATTAGCAGCTGAGATAAAACAGAAAAAAAGTACTGCAGGCCCCATCCATATGAATCCACACAGTGAAGTGACGTCTGCTATGGGGGCTGGATAGCATACCCCCCAAAGATAACTGTCTCCTAATTCTCAAAACCTCTGAATATTTCCTTATATGGCAAAAAAAAAAATCTTTAGATCAAATTTAAAGAGTTTATGATGGGGAAAGTGTGTGGGTGGGCTCTAAATGTAATCACAAGGATCTTTACAAGAAGAAGGCTGAGGGCAATTTAAAGAAGCAAAAGGGAAGGAAAGAGAAAGGGACTGGGAAGGTGGAGTGACACAGTATCAGCCAAGGTTCCCCGGCAACCTTGAGCTGGAAAAGGCTAGGAACAGATTCTCCTTTAACCTCTCGGAGGGAGTGAAGCTCACGTGAGTGCCTTCACGTGAATCTCACAGTTCTACTCTCCAAAACTGTAAGAGGATGTAATTCTGCACATTTTAAATACAATGCTTCTGTGGTCAATTGTTCCATCAGCCATAGGGAACCAATGAGCTATAGTATGAATGAAAGGCAGGCATCTTAATAAAAGCAATCTGTAGAACTATTTTATGTCAATCCCTAGATAAAAGTATGTTTTACTTTGTGGATATCATCTGAAAGTATGAGAGTATACACCAAAATCTGTCAAGTAATTCTACAACTAAAGCCAAATTTAAAATCAGACCCTACCCAGATGCCCAGAGCTTCCCTTGAGAATTCTGCATGGATTGTCAACAAATATTTCAAATGCCATCAGACATGATGTATGATGCCCTAGCTAATATCAAAATTCCTGCAACTTATCCCAGGAGCTCTAGAATGATCCTTCTGACACCGAACAGGACAGATGGTTTGTCAAATCTGAAGACAATTAATTTTAAGAATGAGAAAGCAAAACAAGTTGTTTGAATTACAGAAATGTGGGAATTTGGTTTAAATTTGCTTTTAAGTTTTTGTTCCTCACTTCTGATTGCTTCTCAAAGATGATAAAATGCTATTTTATTCAAAGCTCAGTACCTTACTGGCAGCCCACACAGGCTCTGAAATCTTTTTCCATTACCACATTGTATAATCAGGATTCTGTTTCCCCAGAAGCACATTTTGTGTAGTTGAGGGAACACATGTATTGTAGTTAAAGCATCTCTAAATTCCAATGGTGTCCTTTACTCTGTGGAGCCTGAATAATTATGAAAAGCATGGAGGATCTCACACAGCTTCCGTTTTACCTGAACCTGACAACAACAATAATGGAATTTATACCACCAAGGTTATGACCCCCTGTAAATGCCCATATCCCTGAGACCACCGGAACTCACCCAAGTCTAAAGGAGATAAAATCACAAACCATCTAGTGGGTTCTTCTCTCTTTGGCTCATATTCAAAGCAACAAATTCATGCCTAAATCAGGATTGTGTTTTTCCATGTCTATAATCAGATCCAATTTTTGGACCAAGGCATCAAGTAAACAGAGCCAAAATCTTTGTCCTAGACAATTAATTTAACTTTGTGCTGTGGTGCATGTACAAACAAGAATAGCAGACACAAGGATATCTAACCACAAACAGATATACCATCACAGATGAAAATAGGAAAATGCAGAAGCCCTTACCGTAATGAAAATGAATATGAGATATAAAACATTACAAGTCATCATGTAATAAACATTTTTAGCACTTTGTAGAGACTATGTAGGCATTATACCAGGTACAGTCGAATCTACTTTCACTGCCTTCAAGGGTCTCTTAAATAAAGAATATAACATTTACTGCTAACCCTGCTTGAATTTAACTAGCTAGTCACCTGACAGACTCTATAAACATACTTTTCACATACATTATACAAGACACTTTCACACAATCGATTTAACAAATGACATTGCTTTATTTATGTTTTCATAGAAAAGTTTGTAGAAAAGAAATCCAGAGTAAAGAATCTAAGAACACAGGTAGATATGGGACAGCTGCTTCTAAACTGACTATTGAAAACAGATAATTTACCTGATGGTTAATCTTGTCTGTCAAACACAATTATCTTTCTGAAAAAGTCTTTCCAGAGACAAATTAAGATTGTAAAGTTCTTATCCTAAAGTGTAGTTATTAAACAGGATAATGCTTCCCATATGGAGTGTCTCTGTGTGTGTGTTTGTGTGTGTGCACAGGCATGTGAGTGTGCATGTGTGTGGGTTCATGGAGACCAGAGGTCTACATCTAGTGTCTTCCTTCATTCTAGAACCATTTTTAAACCAGGGTCACTCACTAACCCTCATCAGTTAAGGCACGCTTCTGGCCAGGGATCTCCAAGGGACCACCCACTTCCTTCCCACTCCAAGTGCTGGGAGTTACAAATGCGCAAATCCATATTCAGCCTTTACAGGGATTCATGGACTCTTAAACTCAGGGCCTCCTGCATGAGGACCAAGTGTGATACTTGTTCAGCACTTGGGTTAATCTCTTGGTGGATTCCTAGAATGCTAACATTAATGGAGGCAGTAAAAACTAGGAGGCAGGGTCTAGATCCAGGAAAGAGAAAACTGAAGGCAGTTGCCTGAGGGGCTTATACCTTGCTCTGACTCCTTCCTGTGTGTCACAAGGTGAAGAAGATGCTCTACTATCATACTGTTCCGCACAGGTTCATGGGGCCAAGTATCTGGGAACTGAACCCTATGTATCTATGAGCCAAATGATTCTTCTGTCCTCCTCCTCCTCCTCCTCCTCTTCCTCCTCCTCCTCCTCCTCCTCCTCTCCCTCCTCCTCCTCTTTTTGTAATGTGGTCACAGCAGTATTGGAAAACTAATTAATAGACTGATCTTTGTTGTCTGAGAGGATAGCATAAAGTTACCTTCCTTGGCTCTCTTTGGCGCTCTGCCTATGATTTTACTTGGGACATATACAAAAATGTGCTCTTTTCCTAGTTTTTCACACACACCTATTTCCTTGAAATACCCAATAATGCACACACACACACACACACACACACAGAGTTTAACTGGTAGCATTACTATCTTATTCTAAATCCCAATATGGATTCTAAAAATTAATGTATATTATCTATCAATTTTAATATAGATTAAAACTTTTACCTATAGGGAATATATTCTTATGTGTAAAATATGTTTCCCCTGTAATTTTATAAACTGAAATAATTATATATTATAACATATATACATATGCATATACACTGCTATGAACTATATTTACAATGACTACTAGATTGTTTTATCACCTAATCATGAGCCATCCATTTGTCCTTCTATTTTATCATTCCATCTTATTTATCAGTGTATTTAAAAGTACACAGTATCCAGGAATGGTAGGGGAGAATTCCTGTAATCCTAATACTTGTGAGAGGGAAGCAGGAGAATCAGTTGTTCACATTGGACTACATAGCAAGCACACGGCTAGCAAGGGGTACATATGACCCTGTTTCAAATCAACAACAATAAAATTCATGGGATGGATATCAGCACATTTCACCTCTACACTGTGCAATGTCTGTGTACAGGTTTTTTTTTTAAGATATAACTATCACTAAGTAAACTCTACAAACCTTACATGTACCTTTAAATACGTTCTGCTAAGTGCATTCACCTATTCGACATGCCCCAATAAAGTTACAGAACAAAAATATCAACTCCAGAAAATTCTCCCATACCCCTTACCGATCAACTCTCTTGTTAAGTTGTAGATATATGCTCCTGAATTGATTGGATGTCAAGCAAAACATCAGATCCTCAGAAGTATGAATTGAAATCATAAACCAGGAATGTTGCTGTACCCATATAATGCTCACTGTTCATTCTTTACAATTTTCTGATCAGTTTTGTCTACTAAATGTTTTCAAACTGGAGTTGGAGTGATGATTCAGCAAGTAAAATGATTGCTACCCAAGCACGAGATCCTAAGTTCAGATCCCTAGTACCTATTTTAAAAGCTAGGTATATAATATTCCCACATTCTTTGTAGGAAACACAGGATGATCCCCAAGCTTACCACACAGCCACTGTGGCCAAATCAGCTTAGTTTAAGGCTCAGTGAGAGATCTTGTCTCAAAAACTAGTGTGGAGAATGTAATCTCAAATTTAGCCCCCACACCTGGCTTACTCTTTTAACAGTATACATTAATCTTTTCCTATAAATCCATTCATTTACATAGCTAGTTAACAAATACTATGCCCAGAGTACAGTAACATGAAGTATTTAGATTTCTGTGAGGTTGAAAGAGAAAATAAAGTCATAAAAAGATAAATAGAATTTGATATCTCTAGAGAGGCTTACCAGCTAATTATTATAAGATGATGAAAATGAGATAACTCTGATGATACATTCTAGATTAGATGGCTAGAGAAAGTCATTCTGCAAAGGAAAGGCAAACCACACCCCACATGCAGGACAAAGTCTGGAAGAAAGTGGTGAGCTGCTATAGGTATAACTCAGTGGGAAAATCCCCAGAAACAGTTAACAGACACAGAGAAGACATGGTAGGAGGCGATGGGCCTTGGATGTGGAAACCTTTGCATGCTGGGAAATAGACAAGCAGGTTCTAGGATTTTTAACTAGAAAACAATTTGATTTTTAGTCTATACAAGCTGAGAAACCAGTGGATTGTTCTAAACAAAAGGGTGGCATGCTACAATTCATGCATCTCCAGGGAGCTTACAGAGGGCAAAAGAAAAAGAGTTGCCCTAATACTGCTGTTTAGGTAGGAGACGTATTTGGGCTGGATGACAATGGTGGCAGAATAAGACTGTATCATGTTGCTTTCCTAAATTATGAGAAAAGGGAAGCCATTTCTGCATAACATAAACATAAATTTTAAAAACTGAGTCGACCAACTGTTCCAATAGTAGCACCAGAGATACAATGATATCCAAAAATATTTATTAAAATATAGTTTTAGCAAATATACTAGAGTATGTTGTAAAATAAATAGCAGAGCAAAGCCTCTTTTTATGGAAAAATGTGAATACATAATTGAATAAAGCAAAACAATTATCCTTGGAGAAGGCGGGTTAGGGATGGAAAAGGACAGAACTGTTTTTTAGTGTATAATGTTCTGTAATGTTAAATTTCTAACATACCATATATAAGCAACACAACTAAAATATAAATATATGTATTTTATAAGATAAAATAAATATAGAAAATAAGAAAAGTTAGGTTCAACCCAGTGTTTGTTTTTTGTTTTTTGTTTAATCCTTGTTGAGAAAACACAGTCTTCAATGATAACAATGCTAAATACCCCAAGTATGACTGTAGGTCATAAATATAGACTTAATGGTCAAAAATTCAGCAAAGCTAGATTCAAGCCTGAATGAAATAAGTATGATTATTTAACTTCATTAATCTGGAAGCCAGGAGGGCCTGGTAGTTTCTGCAGGATTTTGGCTACCTGTTCTAAAGAAGGATGTCTAATTAAATTTTAAGTTGAGCAATGAATAACATTTTAGTGTAAGTGTGCCCCGAATTTTATATCAGACATAGGAAAAATTGTTATCTGAAATAAGCTAAATTTATCTGGCTGTTCTGTATTCATTCATATTTGTTAAATCTAGCGACCTTAAGATGATTAAAAACTCCAGCACAAGGAGTCAGGTCCCAGACTCCTTTTATTTTTAGTTGAATACTTTACATTCTCTTTATACCATTTCCCCAAATGCAGTTGCCATGACGATACCAACGCGTTCTCCAGCAGAGGGTATGTAACCCAGGAAGAGGAGGCATTCACTTTTAGTTGACGGAAATATAGATGGCATGACAGGAACATATAAAAGTACCCTCATCTTTCTTCAACTCATTGTAGGTGTTAGAGACATGAAACTTTATGTGAATGTAGAAAACTTTATAGCCTGAAAGCCTACAATAAAATTGTATGTAACTACAGTCTTAGTGAATGTTAGTGGAACACTGACTTCTGAAACATTCCTTAGCATATGCAGCTCTCCATAAGCCCCAGATTCATTGTGATCCACCTCTTGGGTTCCCCTCTGCCGCTTCCACACTGATCCTCTGGGGTCCTATTTATCAGAACTTGTCTACATTTGGACAGCTAATCCTTGCTTGAAAAATATGACTATAACCTAAATTTTCAAAGATGAGTCTAGCTAGCACTCTGCTGTTAGATCATCTCTTTGAAAATCCTTGTTATTGAAAGGTAGCAGGCAGAAGCGATAAGAAAAAAAGCTTTACGACCTGAAATATAAGGGGCACATAAATTTCAAACGACCTTGTAATTACATGCAGTTTTTTAAATACATAAGAAAAATGACCAATTATATTTAATGATTATGAACATGATCATAAAGTTAATGTGCACAGTTATTAAAAAAACTATTTTGTTGGGCAACAATCTGAGTCCTTTTAAATAAATGGCTCCTAAAAAAAACAATCTCCAGAGAACATTAACATTTAGAAGGAACACAAGGCCTGGCCTGGCAGTTGCTCCCTGCCATTTCCATACATTAGCAAAAGCAATGAAGACAAATCTAAATGGACACAAATTTTATTCAGAGCAATCAATACAATGAATTAAATAATCAAATCTAGTGGATGCCAGTCATTTAGATTTCATAAACAACAGAATTTTCAGAAGAAAATTTGGGGAACTACACATAATTATCATTTTTTTCATTTCATTAAGATAAGTATTTTTGAAAATAAAAGAACACAACACTTATTAACACCATTCCATCAAAACAAATTTATATATATATATATATATATATATATATATACACACACACACACACATATATATATTCCACACATCTCTCTACATAAACATATATGCACATATGTTATAGATACATATACTTCTCTTCCTACCTAATGTAATAGAATTATATGCCCTCACACTTTGGAGGATCATCAATTTTGAGTGCCTATGTTACAATAATGATAGAAATCATAGGGTAAGCAACGTGGTACAGTATAGCACTTTTTAAAAAGTAAAATTTCTTTTTGTTGACCATATAATTAATTGAACTGCATTTTGCTGGTGGCATTAAATGAGTTTCCTGGGAATCTTTCTGTAATTCACCTCTACTATCTCACATCAAATTTCCAATCTCCGTCTCTGCAGAGCCCGTTGCCTGGTATTCTGTCAGTGCTAAGGCTTGAATCTGCCATCTGCCATTTTTTCCTGTCTCAACTGCCTACTTCCATCGCCTACATATCTGTGGTCCAGGGCTTCCATTTATCATGTTCCTGGAGGATCTACCTCCCTCTGGGCTATTTAACTTCCTGTTTATTAGTTACAGGTCTTCTTATTTCTGAGAAAATATACCAGAGAGAGGAGAGAACGCAGAGATTCCTTTTGTAAAATATTTCAACATTTCACTCACAGCTGCTATTTTCCACACAGGGATCTCACCATGGGCCTCAAAATGGGCCTGAATTATGGCTGAAGCCTCTGGTTAACCCAGTGTGGAAGATGAATAGAAAACACAGGAACGGGAGGGTCAATGGCCACACTAGGTAGGGGAATGCACTTGGAATCTCTAGCTCCACAGACTTTAGAGGAGGAATCTCATGTCTCCTGCTCTTCTGTGTCCTGCTCATTCTCTCTACCTGCAGGTTCCTGTACTCCCTAGGGACTGAAAGGTAAGAAGACAACACCTGCTTTTCAGATTTCAAATGTTTTGACCTCTTTAGGGGATCCTCTCATTTGCCCTGTCCTTAAACATTTCCACCCCCAAGACTTCAGTGGAGTTTTTCAAGGCATAAAACTAAAAAGGTGCTGTCCCTTTAAACTAATCAGAATAGTTATGCTTTGGCTGAATAAAAACAGCATTTATCTGTGGCCTGAGAGCACAGCATGGGACTGCCGAGGCACATGAAGAGCCCCTTCAGGCACTGCCCACTCAGGATATGAGGGTTCTAAAGAGTCTTCCTGTCTGAATGTGTTTAGGACAGAAGAACAGCAACATAAATCAGCATAAAGAATTTGGCATTTTATCTGTCTTTATCTCTCTCGTGACAGTAAACAGCTGCTTTCTTCCAGGGCATGGTGACACAACTATAATCCCAGTACTCAGGAGACTAAGGTAGAAGGATCATGGGTTAGAAGCCAGACAGGGCTATATAATCCTGTCTCAATACTTAAAATTAAAAGCTTCATTTCTCAAAGCATCCAGTGAGGAAGGACACCCAATGTATCATGTTCCCTCATGCATGAGATCTTAATAGGTAACTGTCATGAATACGCACAGTAGAGACTGACTCCTACTGTGAGCTGCAGGGGCTCCAGGATTTGAAACCTTAGTGCTTATTGTAAAAACTAAGGTATGTCCAGTGAGTATGTGCTGGAGTAGACAGTGACGCTAGTAAATTACCCTGAATCAACAAGATGGGGCGATCTGGATAGCTAGATAGTATTATTTGACTAATAGCACCTGAGTCTGGCAAGGAACATACTGACATCTCACGGTATTTCACATTCAAAAACTAAACTGGAAGTGACAGTCAACAGCAGATCATGAAAAGAACTGGAGTAAATCAGGGTCCTACTCGGTAATTTTCATAGAATTTTGTCAGGAAGTTTATCAAAGAATCAACTGCCAAAATCAAATTCTACTGAAATCAGAAGATCTTTCATTTGAGGATGTGTCCCTCAGAACGTGGTAAACAGGTTTTATAAAAGTAACAAAAAACAAGCCTACAGGAATGATAATATAAAATTCAAAATAAAAACAATTAGTGATGGCAGAGTAACTCCATGATAAATTGAGGAAGAAGGTGTCATACTCAGCTACTCAATGTCTGCATCATTATGAATTAATATATATTTCATATGTATGTATATATGATATAAATATCCCCTAAAGGAAAAGAACTATAGGTATCTATATATAATCCTTAAATACTGAGCCAGGCAGGCACCACACAGCAGGCTGTCCTGTAGGAAAGGCATTATGCTAGAGAATGAGTCCTTTGACATTTCTATTCTAACTGCCCTGAGTTTCAACAATGATTGACTTTCTAAAACATGTCTCCCCTCCCTTTATTCTTATCATAGATTTTCCTTTCCCCTCCATCGATTTTGACAAGAGTAGTGTCAGTTAGTCCCTTCACAAGTGTGACTGTATAGCCTGGCATTTTCCCCCCAGTGTCCAAATGCTACATGGAGGTGAGCACACAGTCTGCTCTCAGAACAGGAGCACGGGTTGGCATTGGGAGTTATTTTTGAGATACTCAAACCGAACACACCACCAAATGTCTTTTTCTCGAGTGAAAATGGATCAAACTGTGATGGTGGAGGATCTGCCTTTAATTATGTTCAGGAGTCAGCAGGTGTCACCAATCCGGAGGATGGTTTGTTCAACACTTACTCCTAAATAGTCATCCTGGGGACAAAGGCCTCAATGTACATGAAAGCCAGGCCTGCGAATCTTCTGCTAAGATGGGGCTGATGCTCAAAGGTCACAGCCAACAACAAAACCCCAGCCGCTCTACCAGCTTGGGAACAAGAATAAAACCCTATCGCAGACAAGATGTGTTTTAACAAGTCTGACTCACTTTCTGAGGCAGATAAACAGCTATTGGTAATGACACAAACTGTGGGACAAGCTGCCAGAGCAAGCCTTGTCGCTTCATAAGGTCTATCCTGGGAAATCCAAAACAAAACAACATTAATACATCTGGATTAATTAGTCTCGCAGAATCACACTAAACAAAAATGTAGCTTCCTAGAACACAGGAAGTATAGTGTAAAGATAATATACTCAATAGTAAGAAAAAAGCTTTGGGGGAAAAAATTTTCAATCTTTGCATTTGCCTCTGATTCTTTCACAGTGCCAGGGTTTTAACTAACACCTATGATGTTGTTAATATTGTGACGTAATAGTCAAAATAATATCGCCCCAAAAGCTTTCAACTATCATTTCTATGGACTGAAATATGTTCTTCTTCTACTTCAGAGTTTAAATGTGTAATATTTTGTTATATATTTGTATTATTTATATTATATATGCAACAACAGTATCAACTGAGAAGATAATTCCTTCATATTACACAAGACATACTTTTAAACAGGCAGATGTGAATCTCCTTCCCAGATTTAGTTTTTTGTTAAAAAAAAAAAAAAAAAGATTCAGGGAGAAACCACAGCATTGGTCTGCGAACCTCCCACTAAACTCTGAGGTGCAAAAGGGCATTCTGAAGACTTCATCAGGTTCCTTTGCATATAGCTTTGACTCACAGAGGAAGAGGTGATTAGCATTTACCTAGCACTGCTAAAGAAAAAGCAAGCAAATCCTTTGCAGACTGAAAAGAACAGAGTTGATGGTGCCTTTCAATATTATTGCAGCATGTTTTACAAAGCACTGAATTAAGCATTCCCTAAGCAGTGCTTTGCTCCAATTTCTCTCTCACATGTTTACAGTTAACATCTCCAGGAACCCAGACTTATCTACAGTGCTATAAAACTCACCTTCCTTGGAGTGAGCTAGGTTTCTTTTTACAGAAAAAGTATGAGTCCATCAAAATTACAAAGCTTAACCTTGCTCAGAAGAAGGATATTTCATCAACTGTGATTTACTGTCAGTCTCAGCAAGAACTGACCAGGGGACGCACAGTGGTAATTAATGAGGAACTGACCAGGGGACGCACAGTGGTAATTAATGAGGAAAACCCACACTGTGCATGGGCAGCATCATGGCTCACAAGGCAGATGGCCAGTTTTTCACTAAGTACCACCCAAAGTACCATGGTTTTAGGAAATGTGTCTCAAGATTCTTTGCTACTTTGTCAAAAAAAAAAATTAAACATTTTATCTAAATTCATGTAGTCATTGGTGAGAGAATTCTTCGTGTGGTGTTGTTCTATTATTTACCAACAACATGCCTCAGTGATTCAACGATGCATGTTATTTTCACACTCTGAAATGGCCTTCAAAAAAATGACATTGTCAAGCTGAGATTTGGCCCAGGTAAATATGTAGTATTTTGTAAGAGTTTGGCACATACCATGGTAAGAACAATGATTTCGGCCACCCAGATGCCCCAAGACTCCCAGGGACTGAACCATCAAACAAGGGCACACATGGTTCCAGCCAAAAATGTGGCAGAGGAAGGCCTTGTTGGGCATCAGTGGGAGGAATGGTCCTTGGTTAGGTAAAGGCTCAACAGAGGCCCGAACAAAGAGAAACTGAGTGTGTGTGGGGGGGAGTGGGGGGGGTGGGGTAGAGAGACATATACATGGAGGCAGGGGGAGGGAGGAAAGGGAGGGGCTGGGGGGGTCTTAGGGGAGCGGGGATATCGGGAAAGGTTTTACCATTGGCAATGTAAATGAAGATGATATTCAATTAAAAAAAAAGAGTTTGGCACATAAAAACAAATCAAAGTATGAACACCAGCTTTTACAATTCTTAATTTGAGTAAGGAAAAAATAAGATATACCATGTAATTTATATTATACATAACCAGATGAAAAGGAGGAAATGTGGACACGTTCAGAAGAAGTGAGGTTTACATTAGCATGTTGATCACGGTAGAGTAATTGCCACACATATGTGAAACCTGAAGCTCATTCAATAGCCTGCACCATGATAAACACATGCATGTATAGGATAAAAACTGAAGACATGTAAAAGCCAAGAATCAATATCCTCAAATGATTCTAAATTGTTATTTTTTGTCTAGTTTGTCCAGTTGACCCAGGTAGCAGGAAGGTCTGTAGTGCCCCCTCATGGCCAGGAGGCTTAATGGGAACTCTACCAGTATCAGTTAAAAGACAAATGAAAGACTGAATGCAGTCACAGTCAGCCTCAAATGAGACACTTTGATAATTAAGACTATTTTCCACAAATGTAAAGGGATCCTTCTTAAAATTCACTAACATTAAATATCCTCTTCATTTTATCTAATCCAGAATTTGATCTAAACTTTATCCAGAAAATGGAAGAATCATATTTTTCAGAAGAAAGAAGATTTCTTCACTTTTAAGGATGCGGAGGGGTTGGGAGAAGAGCGATGCAGGAGGAGCAGTGAGTTCTATGACAACAGCACACAGAGTTTGCTTGGGGATGTAAAATAATTTGTCTTAGAGTATGACAACATGATGCACAAAGATTGGATAATTCAATTTCTTCACTTAAATATTTAGTTAAAAAATCTTGAAAGATATCTTTCAAAAATTTAAGGCACTAAGTAAGTAATCCATCCATTCAGAAACGTTTTAACACTTTCTTCAAAAAGAAAAACACAAATGTAAAACTGGATGAAAAGTAAGGCCTGAAAATAAACTAATTTCATAGTTATAGTTTAAATGAGGTTTATGGTCAACAAAACAGAAGTTAAGAAATATCAAAGATGACAGTTTTCCATGAATAGAAAACATTATCATTAAACTATTTGAGAACTATTATATACTTATTCTAGAATGGGCTAGGTAGAGTGATTTGGGAAAGAATTCAATCCTAGAAGTTATCTTGAGATAATTAATGTTATCTTACCATTGTCTTTACTGGAGGCAAGGGTCAGATGAGGTGGAGGAAACAAACTGTCTTATCACCTGGTTAGACAACCTTTTATTTTTTTGCTGAACAGTCAGATAACTAAAAAATGCTTCTTAACTGATTAACAAGACAAAAACACTGATTTGCTTTTAACTAATATAATTTTACTATTAGATACAACTGAGGTGAATAATCCTTTTAACTATTAGTACTTGAATAAAATATGTGCAGTACAGAGAAGAACATAGATTACCATGCAATTATACTTGTCCATAATGAAATTCAGTTAATTAGTTTAGGGTACAAGTACTTAGCATATTCAATTAACTTCATTAAGTGAACAAAATTTGCTAATGAATGATAATATTTAATCTACCTAATCTCTAATTCTAATGAGATACATACACAAGGAAGAGAGGCAGGGGCGAGGTGACTGGGAGACAGACAGAGACAAAGTCTAGGAGGTAAGCCTTAGATACATTCTTTAATAAACACCCCAGAACTCAAGAGACCACATAATAGCCATATATATTATATATTTACATATATAGT
Source organism: Apodemus sylvaticus (assembly GCF_947179515.1). Taxonomy (NCBI): domain Eukaryota; kingdom Metazoa; phylum Chordata; class Mammalia; order Rodentia; family Muridae; genus Apodemus; species Apodemus sylvaticus. Next base: position 65,492,469 of record NC_067489.1, read on the forward strand.
CATGTGATTATAATTCTACCAGGAGCTTATATACAATAGTCTTCCCAAAGTGAACAGATTCCTATCAAACAGGAGTGTCTGCAACTGTATAAAAAATAGAAAAGGCATTAGAGAAGATACATCTGCTCATTTGGCACCTGCTAGCTTCCAATGTTAACCCATACAACCTAATTCTGAGCAAAACAAAAGTATTAAAATGAATTTTCACGAGGGTGGGAGTTTGGATTACAAAAGCATTTCCAAGGATGACCTCTAACTTCTCGGGGGTTTCTGACCCCAAGTTATAAATATAATATACATCAAAATAAAATTCAGAGATGCTAAGTTAGTGCTCTTTGTAAAGTAAACTCTATAACCACACTGGCCACCACATGCATGCCCTTCTACATCTACTTAATACTGTAAAAGCCTCTGGGGTTTATGTCAGCAGGAGACTGTAGTCCTCACACCATGGGAGGTCGCATAGCAGTTGCAGTAGCAACCAAGACATGCTCAATCTGGTCATATCAAATGACTATCAAAAAAAAATGCATGCTTCTTCCTAAGACTATTACTTAAAAATTACCAAGAAAAAGCCACCTGTAAAGAACTTATTAGAACCAGATAATTTGCTAATGATTGATGGGGTTAGATTTCACTGTATCATAATGTTCTGCGATAGATGGAGAGACAGCATATTTCTTAGTCACCCTCCGTCCCCTACCTTTTTTGAGGGGAACCTGTTAAGACCAAAGTCTTTCAGTACTGTAATGACACAGGAGGAAGAGGCTGGGAGGGAGCAGGAGAGGAGGGCAGTGGCACAAGGTTGAAGGGGGTAGGCCTGATGTCACTCCCGGTGGGTCTGGATATAACCCACGTGAAGGCTAAAATGATACAGACCCACCTCCCAAAGCTTTTCCTACACATGCTCAAGCCTATGAATCCTGTTAGAATCATCCCCATGCCAGCTCTAGAGTTCTATGATCCTATGATTCCATCGTTCCATTTTTAAACCTGTGGAGTGGGAGTGTTTCTGAGTGCCCTGCTCACACAGATGGTGGTGGGAAGAATCATAAGAATATGTTGCATGTAGTAAATGCCCACTTCACTACGTAATCATCCCCTTCCCATTCCACAGGAACCAAGACTGCTGCCTCAGACAGAGTCACAGAGAACACCAGTGCTTTATTAATGGCAGCACAGCAGTCGCACAGACATACGTAAGGAACACAAAAGAAGGAATTTCTCCCCGTCACACACACCTGGCAGTGAACACAGCAAGAATACAGCACACAGAACAGGTCACTTTTCTACATTAGCTGCACAGTCCAGGGGAGGGGGAAAGACTGGGAGAGGGAAGAAAAAATGAACTCAATGAAAGATAAAAATTATACAAGATATTTCTACATTCCTGATGTTCTAAAAAATACGCCACACTAAAAGCCATTTGTCAAGGCAACCTTTCTGAGACTATAACACGACCACCATGCCAACCACCAGTTTCCACAATCGCCTCTCTTTCAATTCTGCTTCAGTCTTTCTCTTCCACAAGCTGGCTCTGTGCAGAACTGCTGCACAGCACAGCGGTTCTCCTATGTGGAGTTCAGGTATCACCGTTTGCCTCAATCCCGCTGATTATCTTAGAGCCATTTTATGCTTCCTATTACTTTCTCAGCCTGTCACTGCATATCAGACGCTGGCAGAATGCATAGCGTCCTGCGATCCCACCATACAACTGTTCATAATATTTAACATGGCATTTCTTTACCTTGGTCTCCTTAGCAGAAAACTCTGAGGAGTTGGAAATTTTCATAGACTTTGACCGGTGGGACTGCCGCCGGATAGAATCCTCCCGGGAGTACTTCACAGAACCTGAGGTCCTCACCCGTACCTTGCTGGCACTCTGAACACTATTCACGCCAATCATTTTGAAGGTCTATCAGGGAATAGGTTTGGAGAAATAAAAAGGCACTTTCTACCCGTTACAAAGCTCTAATGCTGGAGGAACTCTGCCGGTTGTACTCCAGCAGCTCCAAGCAGCTCCTGAGCAGCTCTGTGATCGATCGCTCGCTCGCTCGCTCGCTCGCCTTAGCTTAGGAAGCACCAGGCTGCCTCCCCCAGCATCTTCAACTACCCTGTTTGCAGCGAGTCTGATTGTTCCAGGCGCGGCTCACGTCACAGGCTGCAAAGAGGAAAAAAAAAATGCAATCCCACCCCTGCTACTCGGCTCTTTTACACACACACACACACACACACACACACACACCATATTCACACACAGGAACAAATGGCAATTGGCCAAGCAAGCAGTTCATTAACATTCCAAATAGCAACACCATTTCTCTTGTGATACTGTGCAGTAATCTCATTAATGTCAACAACAAAACAAAGATACCACAAATAAAAGTCGCAAGTAATCTGCAAGGCATCTCATGTGGTGAGAATGGATGGAGCTACATTTCTAAAGGGGAAAAGAAATGCAGATGGGTATCAGCGTGTCACCAGGCTCAATCAATTACAGGCTTGTGGCAGAAGACTAGCCACAAAGGCATCTTGGTAATCAATAATTTTCCTTTCTTTCCTATTTCAAATTATGTTACTGATCAGAAGAATTAAATGTTTCCTATGACCTTAGAATGCTACAGCCTGGTACTTAAACAGGAATTGCTGACTTACTCAGCAAATGCAGAAGGATATTAGTTACCTCCCTGTCATACTGAAAGTTAAGGGGGAAAAAAAGAGGGTGTTAAATATGGCTTAGAGTAAGATCAATAAATCAAATCCAGATCAACATGAAGATTTTCCAAAGTCACAAATGCTGTGTGTTAATGGGAACCTGCTGCTTTCTGAGAAAGAATTACAAGTTGGACATTGTTAGAAAATGAGATATATATTTAGTTCTGACACATGAAGTTACTTTTAAATGTAATGCCTACAACTGTAAGTCCAGACTTGCCTGGCATCACAGAGGCAGCAGTTCAACTGCAGAATCAGGTATTGGTTTGGGCATTTGTACCAATTAATAAAACAAAAATAGTATTAAAAACTTATTCTGCCAAAAATGCTGCCTCAATTCCCTTTGATACTTAAATCTAAGTTCCTTTTTGATTGAGAATTCTATATAGCATACAACCAGGTACTGATGTGCTTGGACATTAAGAGGGGGTGTGTTGTCCTCCTCTGTCAACCAACCCAGGGAAAGGGAACTATGGAGCCTTTGGGTTTTTTGTTTTGGTTTGGTTTGGTTTTTTTGTTTTTTTGTTTTTTTGATATCATGACAGGCTGCGTTCCACTTCCCTTCATTGTCCCCACCATTTCTTTGAAGCCCCAGGGCTTCAACTATTCTATAAGCACACTGACAAATGTGAGTGGAATTTGGTTTAAAATAATAATAGAAAATAAATTTAGAAGCTCTTAGAGCTCAACTGCCTCTAGGGAATACACGGAGTTCAGAGTCTATGCTATCATTTCGTCTTCTTGGAGGCATACCTTCCTCACCTCAAATAACTGCTTAGGAATGTAATGGCTTTATAGTTTATGGGGCATGTTTCAAAGCTATAAAATATGTGCTGTAACAGTGCAATAATGCTAATCATTTATAATACAGGCAACTGTAGGTAGAGCATACTGTAACTCTATCTAGCCACTGTAACATTCAAGGTGGAACACAGAGGTACTGCAACACAACGGATTGCAAGCAGCACCCCGCATGTAAGTGGAGTCTCCTCAGAGTGGGAGAAACAGAACACTTACCATTTCAGCCCTAGGATATTTGCCAGTTTCCATGGGTGGCTTTAGAATTTCTCCTGAGGTGGTCTTTTCTCTACCAAGTGGTTACTAAAAACAGTGAGAAAGAAAACTACATCCGACAATATGGCATCCAGCTCCACTTCTGGGAGAAATGGAAGAAATGTATTATTTTTGCCCCATTGCTGCTCAATAGACTTTAATAACTAATAACTAATAACCACTTGTATCTGCTCAATACCTACAATGCCATCACCTGTACAGATAAAGATGGTCAGTCTAGGATGCTTAAAACAACCAGATCCCAGCCCTTATGCTGTGCTAGGGATGAGATAGGGCATCACCTCCCCCACACTGCAGATGCAGTAAAGCTTTCTAGAGCCAGAGAGAAAAGCCTTCCTCCTTCCCTACCCTGTATCCTGTGTTCCAGAGCACATGCCTCTGTCTTCAATGGCCCTCGCGTCCAATGACTAAGAGCAGATGGTGCCTCTAACCTCCTGAGCACCTGAGACTCTTTGGGTTCTTGGTGGTCTCTGGGTCCTTTGGTTCTTGGTTCTCCATTATTGTCCTGTTCAATCAGATCCATGTCCTCATGCCAGGTTAATGGACCAGACTCTAGTCTCCATACTGCCTTGAATGGAACATGGCCTTGTCTCCTTTTTGAACCTTTTCCAGGGATTGCTACCTGCTGCCCTTCTATAGGAGCTGTGTTGCTTCGCCTCTCATTCCTGCCCCACAGTCTTCCCAGTTGGCTTCTCATCATCCAAGGGTCAGCCTAAGGGTTCCCTTTCAAAGATGTTGCCATTAGCTACTCTTCTTAACAATCCTTACTGTCCACCCTGCACATACTCCATTATGAGCCCTACCACTCCAGTATCTCTAGGACACACAGTAGGTCTAAGGTCATAGACATCTCAGAACTCATGTCAGTAGTTAGTAGAGAACCGGTCAGTGACTACGGATGGAATAAACAAACTACTTAAATACAAGGCAAGTCTGCCTATTAGATTTCATGTCACTGACCTTGCTTTTAAAGGAATTTAATTTTCTGAAAAATGAATATAGTGAAAATGAATTCTTTTGGTTTGCTTATAAGAAAGCATGCGATTGATGCCTTTTCCCCATTCTGTTGCTTAAACTTTCTACTTCGAAACAAGAACTATGACATGTTTCATATGCATCTCTTCAGATTGAATCCATCCATCCATACTGTATGTTTACTCTATTTACTTCTTATGAGCAATGCATGGAAACATAGATATTATTGCTCTCTATTAATTACAAATAAGGCTATCTAATTCATTAATAATTGCATATTACATTATATGAATATATTGTGTTTCATTGGAACCACATTATTGGACAGTGAGTTTACTGTCAATTGCAACAATAAATTCAGAAAATGTGTTCAGAAAATATAGATGCTATATATATTTAAGTAACTTGGCTTTCTAAACAAACTGTATTTTTGTTCTATACTTCCTTTCTACTGCTACTGTCTTGATATGGCTATATATGGTTCACAACTAGATACAATATGAAAGAATCAGTTCAAAGACATATCACACGGCCTTGTTCTGCAGTAGCCTACTCTGAGGCCTTGCCTGTTCTAGACATTAGCTGGCCTATGCAGACAGATTGCTTCCAATAAAATAAATGCAGGCCTCCTAGAGAGCAGCAGCTGTTTAACAGCAAAAAATAACTTTCTATGAAAGCTTCAGCAAAAAACAAAGGTGACTTCCTTAACAGAACAGAATGGTAGGGGAAACTATTAAGGCAAATCCATTAACCAGAGGGCTATGAGCTGGCACTTCATATTCTGTTGCTGTCTAGGAATGAGGATACTATCTATATAAGTCCCATAAATCTTCTGGAAAAGGCTTTGGCTAATAAGCTAATAATAATAGCAATAAATAATAATAATAACTACAATGAACCCCACTGAACATATGTTTTCCTTATATGCCTTGTAGGTAATGGGCAGTGAGGGCCATGCAACTTACACAACTGTGAATCATTCAATTATGATAGCACAGTGACAACAGTAAATTCCTTTGGAGTATCAAGGAACTTAAAGGCTCACAGACCTTAAATGAAATAATTGTTTGAACAATAATGGTATGTAGGCAGAAGTTTCCCTCTTTTCTAAAATAATATTTTGGAAAGCTATCCAAACATACAATTAAACAAAACCAAAACAAATAAAGCGTCGAAACTAAACATGAGCAAAATGAAGGGAAAGTGAGAGGTTCCATTATGAACACTGGAGAGAAGACACAATGGAAATGAACTGTAGGAATCAATCTTCTAGAGGCTCAGCAGGGTTCACGGGTGGGCGGGGCTGGAGGGGTCAGAGGGGCCTTTTTGCCCCTTTGTTCTCAGAACAGAATGGTGGTTCTAATAATTCCCTAGTTCAAAAGGCCCCCATCTTTATTTCCCTAGGCTCCTCAGATTACATTCTGAGAGTGAGGCAGAGCGAGGTGACAAGACGCTGATCTGATAGAGGGCTGAGATTTTCTGGCCACTGTGACACAGCCACATTCCTGGAGAAGCTGCTGCTATTTAAAGGTGCTGATGAGTACTCTAAGCTAATCCTCTGTACTCAAGCTCACCATCAGACTTGGACTTAGAAATAATCACCTCCAACCTCTTCATTTTCAAGAGGAATATTTCTGGGGTAAAGAAACTTGAAGTGACTTAATTCAGGGTCTGATTAATTCAGGGTTTCTCACTAACACCAGAGGGATTATTTAGGGGTAAATATATTGTTCTTTACACTATTTGTCTTTTAAAAGCTAAATATACCACAAACACACGTCTAGATCCCACCAACATGATTGTCTTAATTGTCTTGAAATGGAAGTGGATTTGGGGAGACAAATATCAGAAATGGAGATGAAAAAAATCAACACCATCTGGCTTACAAGCCATGTCAAACGTGGCATCTTCTGATCCTTGCTGTAGTAGAGGAAGGCAGGTAGCCTTCTGTGCAGTGGGTGTTCTTCCTTTTCAAACAGTGTGAATCACAAAACTTCTACAGAGCCATATTTGCCACCATCAGTGACAACGTATGTTTACAGTAAGCAGGGTGACATTTAAGAACTCAACCTGAACATGCGCCTCCTGCCTTTGTCCATATTATCCAAGCTGATGCAGCACTGCCAGAGAACCCATTTTGAATATAAGTAGATAAGGCAGCTTAGATTCTCCTACCACTTTATGCCCCCTAACAAAAACCTGATCCTTTAGTCTAGACTAGTCCAGTTACACAAGGTACTACTGGATTTGACAATCATAGCAGAGCCTTGGTGAATCTCACTGCTAGGTGACCATAGTCTACAAATTTGACCCTAACCACTTTTTCTAAGCTAGGACTCTAGAAATTTCTCACAAAACAGTCTTGTCCTCCACCTGCTTTTGTTCTCTTGTTCAGAAGGCTGCAGAGTGAGCTTCATATATACACACCATTACTTTTGCCCATTTTAAAACCAATGTGAAAATTTTGCCCTGCAGGGTGACTATACATTTCCCAGTTCATAAGCAATTGTAAACAAAAAACTAAAACGAAGTCATCTTTGAAAAGAACTGATCACTGAAGTCATGGACTCTGTGACCCGTTTTACCTATGAGAGTGGGTTACTTCACTCTAGCAGACAGACACAGTCTTGCCTGTAGCATCACATGGTTTTAATTCCATCTGTTCTTGAAATATACAAAGCAACTATATAGGAGAAAGCCTTTAAATAGAACTTTCTTATATTTTAAATTAAACAATATGGTCATGTTCAAATATGAAGGAGTCCCAAAATTTAATTTTAAAAAAAAAGTGGTTTTTCTCTTGACCCAAGCCATTCATGCGAAGTTATTAAGATCCGAGACAAGCATTCACTTTGGAAGTTAGAGTGAAGCAAAAAGGATAACGAGTCCTGTGTCTAGGACACAGCTCTGTATAACTAGCATTCTCTTCTCAAACAACTACATTGTGAAAAAAGCACAGAGCCCTATCCTAGCATGATAGATTTTCTTGAGGTGAGTAGGTAAACAACCTATTCTACACACTGGAAATATATAAATTCTTGTTATTAGAAAATACTTTTAGGCTGTAGAAGAATAACTGCAACGTGCAAATGCAAAAATTGGGTAGCCAAGCCCTCAAAGCTGATTTTCCAAAGTGAGTAGGTTAATAATTGCATATAGAGTAGTAAATACTGAGAAAATGTTCTGTTCCAGAGGCTAATCCAATAAGGCTACCCATGATGACCTCTTTACACCATCCAGTACAATAATAAACGCTCCCAAGGCCTAATATGTGCCAGGCACAGTGTGTATGAGGAAATGAAATGATTGGAGACCTTGCCCTCATGGTGCTTCATAACAGAGATAAATTATACTTCTATGCAAGCAACTGCCAATCAAAGGAAATAACTCTACTTGCCTGTTTCCCTAAAGCTTTATTCAGAGTACATCTCTTTTTTCTACCTCTCTTGTCCTGGAACTCATTCTGGAGACCAGGCTGGCCGCAAACTCAGAAATCCACCGGCGTCTGCCTCCCAAGTGCTGGGATTAAAGGCATGTGCAGAAAACCCTTTAATGCTTCTATCCATCATCAAAATTTCTGAGTAGTTTATGTTTTTGAGTCACCTATTTTTAATCTGCATTAGTTTATCTTTTCTCCCTGGTGATTAAAAATCCTGGCTATACAACCTAGAGGAGGAGGACTGTGTTTATTTTGGAAACACAGTCAATCACAGCAAGGAAGACACTGCAACAGAGCAGCATACAGTAATGTGGTAATGAGTTAGCCCACATCTGGGCAGATGTGGAATGCAAAGAAATGAGAATCCTTGGCTTTATTCTCCCTTTGTATTCAGTATGAGTCCAGACCAGGGAACTGCTACCCATATGCAGGGTGGTAAGTCCTTCCTCCTCAGTAAATTCTCCCTGGAAAAGCCTTTACACATACATCTAAAGGCTCATTAAATCTGTATTTCTAATCCAACCAAGTTAAAAATGTAAATTAATCATCACCCCCCCACACACACAATGGTTCCCATTTGAAGCTATGTAAGAGTACTTGTAGTCTCTATAATGCAAATGACAAAACATGTTGAATTCTGCTAAACATTTTGATTTCTCTCATTTACTATTCTAGGTGCTAAGAACAAATTATTATGCAAAAGCAGGCAGAATACCTTTCCCACTGAGACAGACAATCAAATAATCATTGATTAAATAATCAATCCCTCAAACAAAGATAAATCAGTAACACTGTCAATATTATAATGAAGAAACATGCAGCATTCTGAAAGGATTCCAACCTACCCAGACCTTAAAGAGGATTGATTTCCCAGAGGAAACTAGAAAATGACTGAGATGACATTGAAGGATAAACTGCAAAAGACAGGGACCATGAGCAGGGTATACAACATTCTTGTGGCACAGGGGAGAAGAGTATATGTGAGAGACTGAGAGACCCATGAGACCCAATGGAAGAAGGGACTGTGAGAGAGAGCAGAGAGAAGACATCGCTTGGATTTACAATGCAGTAGCAGAATTTCAATACAACACTAGGCAATTTTTCTTCCTTCCCAATAACTAATGTGAATTCTTGGACTATATCAACAGATACTCCTTAATGTACTACGATCTTAATGTTTGCACAGGGTAAAAACAGAGGTATCAAGGATCTGCCAATGGTCTACATGAATATAGAATTTATTTACATATTGCTTACTGCCTTAAAGGTTTACTTTAACTGACAGCAACACCACTATAAGATAATAACTGTGGCAAGAATTGTTCATCACAAAAGACTACAAGAAACTGTTACTTTATGATCATTTTCTGTATCCAAGTCCTTAGTTTTACAAAAGGCACAGTAAGCAAATTGTCTATGCTGGATAGATGTTATTCAAATATCTCAGTCACCAGGTCCATCCGGAGTCCCAATCATCATCATCATCATCATCATCATCATTATCCCCCCTCATCATATAGAAGGTTGAAAAATATTTTTAAGTCTTAAAGCTGTATGTACTCTGTGGTTTCAGGAGTTCATTTCCAGAAACAGAAAGCCAAGGTAGGAGTTTAGACCAGGACCAGCTTGCCCTCAAGTATATTCCTGAAGAGTTTTGAAAAACCATGAAGCAGGTTCAGAAGAAAACTACTTCATATTGCTCAACAGATAAAGGCCGGGCGCTACATATAGGAAATGCCTCATGCTCAGCCAGTCGTTTTGAGGGTTGAGAGAAAGAAGGCTATTTTAAAGGCATTTTGTCTGACTTACTGCTGATACTGCTTCTGCCTTCCTCTTTACCTCCTTCAGCTCCTCAATATTTGTTGAGTTTCTATGGAACCAAGCCAGCTAGAAATTTGTAACCTTAAACCAAAGAACCACAGAAACAAGCCCAACAGATTTTCAGTTTAACTTTCTCTACCCTATCCAAGTTTCAATTTGTAACTTCCACAGCTTAACAGCATGCATGGTGGCAGTAAACTACAAGTCTTGTGTAACAAAAGAGGCCTTTGTCGACATCTTGGCTTGACTATGGATTTCGGAAGAGTTTCTTAAATTCTGTAAACTTCACACAAAAGCAAACCAAGTAAGAAAGCAAATGAACAAAGAAACAAGCAAACAGAAACCAAGGAGAAACATGCCACACTGGAGAAGAAATGTGCCACACCAGATGACTAGATATCCACTGTCTTTAGCTTCCTCTGACTTTAGAAGGACTCTGCCATATGTAGTAGTAGTCAGACCCTGTCTGTGTACATTAGTAGCAAATGCCTAAGCCTTAAGGTAAAAGGATTTTGTTCCTTGAATGCTATTGTCCTCTATTGTCTGTTTACCTTGGTTTAGGTCTGTTCCACCTAGCATTCTCAAAACAATCACCACTCTGAACTCCCTGATAATATGTTCTCTCCCTCCCCTCTTCTCCATTCCTCTCCCCTACCCCTTTCTCTTCCACCCTCCCCTTCCCCCTCTGTCGAGAATCCTGGTTAGTGGGATGATGTCACATTATGGAAAGTTAACCGAAGAGCACAGTGCTGTGCACGCAGGGGATGCGCAGCCATTGGAAGTTGAGTCGAGACCGTGAATGCTCTGAAAGATGCATTCATTTGGGATCTAATTGTCCTCTTGGCTCAGTCTTACAAAAATAATAAAGCAAGGCAGTACATAAACCCAGGTCTTTTTCTCAGTAACAAAGATTAAGACAATACCGGCATCCACTAATGCCTGGGCTTTCAAACAGAAGTGAAACTTCCCGTTTCTCTTTTAGCAGGCATTTTTATCACTTAAGACCTGACATATATAAAATAATACAATGTTTATGGAAGATTATTAAAAATAATGAAAAACGCTTTGAAAGCCGCCACCTAAATGTGAAGTAAGAAAATATCACCTTTCAAACTTCCGTTTCCACCACTGTATTCTTCCTCAGTTCACACACTGTGGGATTACAGACTAGAGACTATTACGTATTGGCTCTAGGAAGAGTCTTACAATGGTAACAGGAAAAAGGAAGATCCATCTCAGGGGGCTACTGGTAAGAAAACTTACCTACCTACAAGTAGACTAGCACAGAGTCCCATCTGCAGGGAGGGCCATTTAAACAGGGTGAACAAAGCTTGCTAGTTTATTATCACTCTTCTTCATCCACCCCTGGATGGGATTTGGAAAGGAAGGACACGCTCAACCTTGCTGTTGGCTTGCTCTCAGAACTGCTGCATTGTAAAACAAGATCCTGGGAAGTAGGATCTGCAACTGAGGATGATCCAACACTGGTCTAGCTCCATCACCCCACTGAGGGCAAGTGTAAGGACCACCTCAGAATCACAACTTGTGAGGAGTGTGCAGACCTTTGGAAACACTAAATCACAGTCCAAAAATTCGTCTTGCTTCCTTCCCAAACCCATTTGACAAAGCATGTTTCCCAGGAAATTTAAATTAAATCAGGTGCTTTACCCTCAGTACTTAAATTAATCCTTATGGTGAACCTTCCTAGGTACATGTTATTAGTTCCCTTTCATGGGTGGATTTTATAAATGGCAGCAAACGCCTAAAGAGCTACTCAGCCACAAAAGGAACCACTTTGAACTCAATGTTGAATTTACCAGAACCCTAAACACTAGACTCTCTCTGCATGGACTATATCTCTAAGCAATACTTTGCTCAGTTTCTATTATAATACAGTTCTAGATGTGAATTGTCATTAATTCAAATATGGTTTGCTACAAAATGTCTCTTGAATGATCATGGGTTTTCTATATTTTAATAGTAATGAAATATTATATTGACCAGCTTATGTGCAATTTACTAGCCTATGAATATAAATGAGCGATACTTAACTTTTACTTGAGTTTGTTCTAAGAAATCCAGCTACACATCTTTCCTAATCCTAACTAAAATGAGAGAGGAGTATGCATCAGACCAATCAGACCACCATTCTATGAAAAGGAGCATAAACTAGCAAGTATAATAGAAGCACATAAAAATTTAATAATTTGAAGTTTCATAGTAATCTCATTAAATATGCATAAAATATTTGCAAATAATTGACACAAAATTACTGAGACCCCAACATTCTTATTTTTCCAACATTCTTATTTTTCCTTATTAAGTCTTAAAAAAACTGGTGTACATTTTACACATGAAGCATTTTAACTTAGCCAGCTGTCAAGGGCTTTACAGTGGCATAGGGTCAGGGGCTACAGTATTAGATTTCACACAAAAAGGTGAAACAAGGAGCTAATAGCAAGAGTGAAAATAGAGAATTTATAATATTTCTACAACATCCCTCTCAAGTCAGCAAAAATATTTGACAGTTGATTGGGAACATGATTAAATACAGAACTTCTTTTCTCACTAATCTAGTCAAACAAAGCCAGTTTACAGAACAAAACACAATATTTCCTTTTGTGGTCTGAGGCTTATGAAGGAGTATACATTCTAGCCGGCATTCATGTGGACCACTCTAAACAGGTAAGGAGGTAGGCTATCTTCAGCTCTTTACCTCTGCTTCCACTCCTCCAAGTCCAAGAACCATCCTCATCGCCAACCCTGTAACAGAAGACACACTATATCCTCTCTTTACTCTTTGCCCCCAAGCCCAGAAGGCTAAGCTGATCCCAGTATAGCCCCACAGTTCTCTCTTCTAGCCTATCCCCACTCCTAAGTGTCATCTCTAATACATAGAAAAACATTTTACCTGGACCCCACAGTGGCTACATCTAGTAAGATCCCAGGGAAATTTCTTAACAGGCAACACAGAGCCACCACATTTTTCTAACCAGAGAAGAAACAAAAGCCAAGCCAAGGAACAAAATACCCACCCAAAAAAGACAACATCCAGTATCAGCAACCTTTAAGTAAAATCTTCCCAACCCCAGATTTATATTGCCTAGAAGCCAATATAAATCCCAGGCATTGAAAAAGGAAAAGAAATTAATATCTTGGTCAATGAAGATGCTAAATATCTAAAAACTCCTCACACAAAACATCCAGGAAATATTGGAAATTATAAAAAAAAATCAAACTTGAGAATAATAGGAATTGATGAAGGACAAAAAACTCAGGTGAAAACCACAGAAAATATTTTCAACAAAATCATAAAAGAAAATTTCCCTTGCCTAAAACAAGACATGCCTGTAAAAGTACAAGAAGCACGTGGAACACCAAAGAGACAGGACAGGTAAAAACAGTTCCCTTGGAAGATAATAACCAAAACACAAACCATAGAAGACAAATAATATTAAAAAGCTTCAAGGGAAAAGACCCAAGTAGAATTTGAAAGCACCTGCCCTCTCAATGGAGACTCTAAAATCCATAAGTGCCTGAATAGATGTTCTACAAACTCTCAGAGTCCACAGACGCCAGCTCAGAAAACTATATACAGCGAAATTCTCAATCACAATAGATAGAGAAAATAAGGCATTTCATGATAAAAAAAATTTAAACATCTATATATAAATCCAGCACTGTACAAAGTGGTAAAAAGAAAACTTCAACTCTAAAGAGGTTAATCATACTCAAGGAAACACAAGGAAGAAATAATCCCAAAACAAACAAAAAATTTAAAAAAGGAGAAACAGACAACAACAAACCAGGAATTAACAACCCTGTTCACTGATATCTCTCAATATCAGTTATATCAATTACATAATAGAAAGATATTCCAAACCAATCAGTATAAGAAGCAATCTGGTATAGCCAGTTTAATATCTGACAAAATAGACTTAAACCAAAATTCATCATAAAAGATGGGACAGAACACTACATACCAATCAGAATCTAATAAAAGGATATGGCACCTTAGCATCTATGTAACAACAACAAAGAAAAGGGTTATCTATGTTCATAAAAGAAACACCACTACAGCTTACATCACATTTAGCCTCACCCACTATAGTGGGAGGCTTCAGTACCTGACTGTTGCCAATAGGCATGCCAACCACACAAAATCTAAACAAAAATGCTGGAGCTAGCCTACATAATAAATGAAATACTTTCTAGAACTGAAAGAAAATGAAAACACAACATACACAAACTTGTGGAACACAGTGAAGAAGGTTCTAAGAGGAAAGTTCATAGCACTAAGTACACACATAAAATATCGCAGAGTACTAGTCACTTAACGGCACACTTGAAAGCTAAAACGAAGAAATCACACCCAAAAAGCAGAAAACAGCAAAATAAACACAGGGGTGAAATCAATAAAACAGAAAAAAAAAAACAAAAAATATTAAAAAAAAGTAAATGAAACAAAGAACTGATTCAATAAGTTTGACAAGCCCTTATCCAAAATAATTAAAAGGCAGAGAAAGAATATCCAAATTAACAAAGTTAGACATGCAAAGGGGGATATAACAACAGACACTGAAGAAATCTAGAGAATCATAAGGACATACTTTGAAAACCTGAACTCTGACAAATTGGAAAATTTAAAAGCAAATAATAATCTTAATGCATATTTTAATGTATAGCACTTAACAAAGTTAAATGAAAATCCCATAAGCAATTAAAAAAAAAAACTTCAGTGAAATAGATGAAGTAATTAAGTCTCCCAACCAAAAACCAGGGCAAAATGTTAGTATAGAATTCTACCAGACTTTCAAAGAATTAGTGTCAACATTCCTCAAATTATTCCACAAAATAAAAATAGAAGGAACACAGACCAACTCATTTTATTAACCACTGTTGTCCTGATACCCAAACAATGTAAAGACCCAACAAAGAAAGACAATTATAGACTAATTTCCTTTAAGAACATAGATGCAAAAATATAATAAAATACTTGAAAACTCATCAAATGATCATCTACCATGATCAAGTAGGCTTCATCCCAGAGACGCAAGGATGATTCAACATATGTAAATCAATAAATGTAATCCACCATATAAACAAACCAAAAGACAAAAAACATGATCATCTCTTCAGATGCAGAAAAGACCACTGGACAAACTCTTAGTTATGGTTTCATTGGTGTAAAGAGATATTATTAACAAGACAACTCTTATAAAGTCAAACGTTTAACTGTGGTTGGCTTGTAGTGTCAGATGTTTAGTCCGTTATCATCATGGCAGGAGGCCTGGCAGCATGCAAGCAGACATAGGGATGATGAAGCCAAGATTTCTACATCTTGATCCAAAGGCAGCCAGGAGGAAACTGTCTCCTGCAGGCAGCCAGCGGGATCTGCATCACACTGGCCATACTTGAGCATATATGAGACCTCAAAGTCCCACCTCCACAGTGATATATTTCTCTAACAAGGCTACATCTCCTCCTTCAATAAGCCCAAGCCTCCTGACACTGCTATTTCCCATGGGCCAAACATATTTAAACCACCACACTCCACTTAATGTTAAGAGTCTGGGAAAGATTAGGGATACAGGTGACATATCTCAACATAATAAAAGGTGTTTACAGAAAGTACATAGACAAAAAACTTAAACTCAAATCAATTCTACTAATATTAGGAATGAGGCAAGGTTGTCCACATTCTTCATACCTATTCAATACAGTACACAAAGTATTGACTACAGCAATAAGACAACTGAAGGAGATCAGGGGATACAAATTTCAAAGGAAGAAGTTAAAATAGTTTTATTTGTTGAAGATATACTATATAAACATGATCCTAAAATTTCCACAGGGAACCACCTACAATGATAGACATTACAGCAAAGCAGCTTAATACAAAATTACCTTGCAAAAATCAGTAGACCTTCTATATACAAATGACAAACAGACTGGGAAGAAGATCAGGGAAAACAGCACCTTTTACAATAGCCTCAAATAATATAAAATATCTGAGGTAACTGTGTATGACAAAATCTTCACCTCTTTGAACAAAAATATTGAAAAAGATATCAGAAGATGGAAAGATCTCCCATGCTCATGAATCAGTAGGATTAACATAGTAAAAATGGTCATCCTGCTAAAAGCAATCTATATATTAAATGCAATCCACATTAAATTCTAGCACAATTCATCACAGATCTAGAAAGGCCAATTTCCAGCTTCATAAGGAAACTCAAAGAACCAAGGACACCTAAAACAATCCTGAAGAAAAAAGAACTGCTAGAGTTATCCCTATTCCAATCTCAAGCTGTACTACAGAACTATAGTAACAAAAACATGGTACTGGCACAAAAATAAACATATTGATCAATGGGATCAACCTGGAGAATCAGATATAAATGCACACATCTGATTTTGTCATGAGAAAGACAGAAATACACAGTAGGGACAAACATCCATGAAATTTGGATCTTCAGAAATCTAAGCTAGTAAATCTTAGTGTTAAGAGAGTAACTCATATACTATAGCAACAATGGGAAGTTTAGACATTTATTAGTAGCACTGCAACTTTTATGTCCAACTAAGCTTAATATTAATGGCAACACTAACTTCGAACTACTCTTATTATATTAGGCAAGATTTATGTTAGTTCTTTTTTTTTAATTTTCTATATTCTGTTTACATTCCAAATGATTTCCCCTTTCCCAGTTCCCCCCTCCCCATAAGTCCCATAAGCCCTCTTCCCTCCCCCATTCCCCCATCATCCCCCTCCCATTTCTCTGCCTTGGTACCCTCCCCCGCCCCCCACAATGCAAGCCTTTCCAGGAACAGGGCCCTCTCCTTCCTTCCTTCTTGGGAATCATTTGATATGTTAATTGTATCTTGAGTATTCAGAGCTTCAGGGCTAACTAATAACCACTTATCAGTGACTGCATTCCATGTGTATTCTTTTGTGATTGGGTTATCTCACTTAGGATGATATTTTCCAGTTCCAAAAAATTTGCCTAAAAATTTCATGAATTCATTGTTTTTAATAGCTGAGTAGTATTCTATTGTGTAAATATATAACATTTTCTGTATCCACTCCTCCATTGAGGGATATCTGAGTTCTTTCCAGCTTCTGGCTATTATAAATAAGGCTGCTATGAACATAGTGGAGCATGTGTCCTTATTGCATGCCGGGGAATCCTCTGGGTACATGTCCAGGAGTGGGATAGCAGGGTCCTTCGGAAGTGATGTGCCTAGTTTTCTGAGGTGTGTGGGTCCATTTCTGGGTCTTCAATTCTATTCCATTGATCTACCTGCCAGTCACTGTACCAATAACATGCAGTTCTTTAACACTATTGCTCTGTAGTACTGCTTGAGGTACAGGATACTGATTCCCCCAGAAGTTTTTTTTTTTACTGTTGAGAATAGTTTTAGCTATTCTGGGTTTTTGGTTATTCCAGATGAATTTGAGAATTGCTCTTTCTAGCTCTATGAAGAACTGAGTTGGGATTTTGATGGGAATTACATTGAATCTGTATATTGCTTTTGGCAAGATGGCCATTTTTACTATATTAATCCGCCAATCCACAAGCATGGAAGATTTTTCCATTTTCTGAGGTCTTTTATTTCCTTCTTCAGAGACCTGAAGTTCTTGTCATACAGATCTTTCACTTGTTTGATTAGAGTCACACCAAGCCCTACAAAGGATAATAGATGGAAAATGACAATACAACAAGGGAAACTACATCCTGGAAAAAGCAAAATAGTAACCTTCTATTTGAGAAGAAAACCACTCAAACATAAAAATAACATCAAAAATAACAGGAAGTAATAATCACTATTCCTTAGTATCTCTTAACATCAATGGACTCAATTCCCCAATAAAAAGAGATAGACTAACAGACTGGATACATAAACAGGACCCTACATTTTGATACATACAGGAAACACACCTCAGTGTCAAAGACAAACACTACCTCAGAGTAAAAGGCTGGTAAACAATTTTACAAGCAAATGGTCTCAGGAAACAAGCCAGAGTAGCCATTCTAATATCATATAAAATTGACTTTCAACATAAAGTCATCAAAAGGGACATGGAAGGACACTTCTTGCTGGTCAAAGGAAAAATACACCAAGAAGAACTCTCAATTCTGAACATCTATGCTCCAAATGCAAGGGCATCCTCATTTGCAAAAGAAACTTTACTAAGCTCAAAGCACACATTGCACCTAACACAATAATTGTGGGTGACTTCAAAACTCCACTCTCCTTAATGGACCGATCCGGAAAACAGAAACTAAACAGGGAAAATAATTGAAGCTTTGGACCAATTGGATTTAACAGATATATATATATAGAACATTTCATCCTAAAGCAAAAGAATATACCTTTTTCTCAGCACCTCATGGTACCTTCTCCAAAATTGACCATATAATTGGTCACAAGACAGACCTCAACAGATATAAGAAGATCGAACTAATCCCATGCCTCCTCTCAGATGTTAGTTCTTATATACAAGAAAATAATAGGATATGAGATAAATTTCGACTTTTCAAAAGTGATACTTTTTTAGAAAAGACGCAGAAATTTTGACATTTGAAATTACTACTGATAAAATAGTTAAGTCTATGTTAGTATTAATGAATCTAAGAATATCTGAAGAAAAAAAAAAACCCTGCTTCTAAGTAAACAGGAGAAAAAGCTGCCTGAAAGTTACTCTTTCAACAACCAAAATATTTTCCTTTCCATGCTATAGGGTTAATCCTGAAGATTTCTGTTTCTCTGTGCCCCTTGCAGCCAGATCCTTGTCAATAAAATATGAGCAGAATAAACATGGACTACCTTCCAGAGCAAGAATTTTAAGGAGCAGTGTTCCATCTCTACACTCTCTTCCACATGACAAATAATAAAACATTAGAAGTCTATGGGGATGATGAAGATGAACTCAAAGGAGGGTGCCTGCCATGCTTCTTCACAAAACACCACTTGGTCAGGAAAGTCTGCTATAGACAACAGCATCAATAGGACCAAACCTCCACTGTGTTTGATCCATACATAGTGAAATAATTGTAGGAAAGAGTTATACTTAATGAGACCATCTACTCAGATCTATATCTGAATGAAGAGAATTTCCACAGAAAAAGATTGGGAGAGCAATTATTCTGGTTACAAATTTTAGGTAGCACTGGAATAATTGAATAATGTATAAAATAACAAAATCTTACATTTTAACTGATAAAAATGCATGATAAAAGCAAGCTTTTGGGAACGCACTGTAAGATATAGAATATGTGTTTGGTAAGCCTAGGGGAATAAAATGATATATAGAAAGCTCTAATATTTCCATCACTTAATGTAAACATCTTTAGGGTTCTTCTCAGTGATAAAACATACAAATTATACAGTGAGGTCTATGAAAACAACTAAGCCACACAATCTGTTCCATTATCTTCCTTTCTTACATAAATCTAAAGTATACATTTCCCCCTAGGCAGTTAAATGATAACAACATTCCTGGACAGTTTTGATAGCTGTGAGGTTTCTTTTTTTTCAAAGGCCTTGGTAGAATACTGTATTATTTCCCTTGACTAATGCAGAAAAAAAATGGGCCATAAAATTAGTAAGCAATTTTGAATATTCTCCTAATAAAATTATCTTTTAAAAAAAGACCAGAATGTAATGCAGTGGAGTTCCCCATTTTGCTGTCAGAATAGATTTCTCAATCAATTAATTAGATAAAATTTGAAAGGTACATAATGTACAATAATTTATTAAACAGAGAGCTGGGAATATGAATTTTATAGACTCTCACAAATGAGTCATCCTACATATTTCTGTGAATAATGTATTTTCTAGAACACAATTTTTCTTTCCTGGACTAAGATCTTAATGGTGTAAAGCACTACACTTTATGAATCTTGGTTAGATTCATATCTAATGCTTATCAGTGTACATACTTTTCTTATGTTAAAAAATAATATAATACTATGATAAAATAAGCAATTAGATTTGAAGATAAAAATGAGTAGAAACATAACATGATCACTGAGCATGACTTATGTAGGGTGTGGGATGGAGTGACAACTTGCAAGAATCAACTCAGGGGCACAGAAGTCTGTCTCTATCCATCTCTATCTCTATCTCTATATTATACCTATCTATCTATATAGAGATAGATAGATAGATATATCTACCTATCATAATTTATCTTTAGTTGTCTAGTTAGAAGTACTTTAACTCTAGTGATTCAAGACTTAAAGACATTTCCATCCCCATCAAACCACTAAAGAAAAAGACAAGTTAGCTATGTAAAATAGTATGGGAGACTGCTTTCATTTACAGTGCAGAACAGTCCAAAGTGGTAAGTAATTTATTCAAAGTTTCAAAACAAGAGCAAAGCAGGAGCGTTTTGACATCTAGATTCTAGAACCTCGCAAGTGTATGACATAGCGAGAAGGCCCTCATTATGCCCACACCAGGAACACTCTAACCTCCCCTTCTTTGGTCTTTGTGGAATTTTTTGTTTGTTTTTGCATGGTTTTTGTTTATTTGTTTTTGCTTATTTGTTTTCTGTCTCTTTATGTGACTTCCTCTGAGTAAAGAGAACAGAAAGAGTATATGCTGGACTGAGGACCTAGGGAGATGGCGTGCTGTGTAGGCAAGCTAACCCAAGTTCTCTGTCTAGTATGTACACCGAGGAATGCATCTACAGTTCCAGTATAAATCCAAAAGGATTCTTGGGAGCTCATCTGCTTTAGGTTGAATGAGACATCTTGTCTCAAAATATAAGGTAGAGAATGTGTGTGTGTGTGTGTGTGTGTGTGTGTGTGTTGGCCTCTAATCTCCACAACCAAGCTCACACACATGCACCATCACCCACCACACCCCTCTGCACATGAAGGGGAAGTGGTGTTGAACGAAGGAGGAGGAGAGAGTATATGAGTCCATGGACATGAACTCAAGTTCTATACATGGACTTGGACAGCTACGTGAAGCTGAAACAACACTACCATCCTGCAGCACAGACTGGAAAGGGCTACGTCATACTTTTAGACACAATTAATGTGGCTGTATAAATATATGATCTTTAAAGTCTTTCAAAATGTGATGTTCTACAGTTCACGAAACATACTATTATGTTACATATTTTAATTGAA
This sequence comes from Apodemus sylvaticus, assembly GCF_947179515.1. Lineage (NCBI taxonomy): Eukaryota > Metazoa > Chordata > Mammalia > Rodentia > Muridae > Apodemus > Apodemus sylvaticus. The sequence goes on from NC_067489.1 coordinate 65,513,640, forward strand.
AGTTTTTATTTTTACTAAAGAAAATTATGTGTGTAAATGTATGTATGTGTATACATACAAACCCACATACATATATATATGTATGTATATATGTATACATATATACACATACATACATATATGTTGGTATAAATAATTTTAGTGGTGATAATTTCTAGTTCCATTCAGTCTTCACATATTTCAAATCCAGGCATGGGAATCAATTTGTACAAGCTAATTTATGAATGCCCAACTTATACAAGATAAAACAAAATAATATCAATAGATTATAATTTGGTCACATATATTATAATCCAGTTAACCCAAATGTGTATATAAGATCACTACTTTATTTGGAAAGAAAGAAAAAAATTTCTTCCTAGTAGTATAACACATAAATTCTGAAGAAAGCTGTTTACAAATGTATTGTTTACTCAGTAGTATTGGGAATTTACCTTCAGGTGAGTGTTTATGATCAAATTATTTACTAGGGTAAAGACTGAAATTGCACAGCCAACAACAGCTTTCCCATGGGTGTATACACAAAGCAGAGACTAAGAACAGTATTGTATCGTGGCCTTCTCAACCCAGCAAGAAGATTCATGAAAATGCCACTGGTGTGAAATACCACATTTCCACATCCATGGCTCTTGGGATGCTTTGTCTAAAAGCTTTCTGAAAATTATGTGTTATTATGTGAAAGAACTGAAACAAAAACAAAATCCCTTAAGATTCCTTATATTTAAGTGTGTGACCTCTTTTTTTCCCTACATTCCAGATACTGCACATTTGTAGCTTACTCACAAGTAAGTGAGGACCCTCTCTGGAGTGCCAGGCAGAGTACACAGTATAAGACCCCCAAGATGACCTGAAGGAGACCATCCTAACATCTACCTCAATGTACTGCACTCCTGCTAAGGGTATGGGATATGTCCAGGATCCATTTTCTACACAGAGACTGCAACCCAGCAGAGCCGTCAAGTACAACATACAGCGTAGGGGGAGCAGAGGCCTGAGATAACAACAGGCAGCTAGATTCTAGCAGGTGAAGGATACAGTGGTGACTCGAAGTGTACCCAGGGGAAAGGCAAACTCTGCAGAAAACCTAAGACAGTGTGTGACTTCTTCAGGTGAAACTTTTCCTACAATCATTAGGATGGCTTCAAATATTCTGAGTGAGAGCTCTTGCTGCCAGGTAGAATTCTGCTGCTCCATCTGTCTATAGAGAGAGGCCAAGTGGTCCTTCTGCACAACAACTTTCTACATGTTTAGGATCCTCTTGAAATAGAGATGGTTGTAACCTTATCTCTCATATTTATATTTTCCTTGATAATGTCACAACAGGATCAGATTAGTTAAGTAAACGCCTTTACAGAAATTCACATGCGTCTTTGAGAACGAACAGAGATACTGACATATGTCCAGACAGCTTCCCATGTCTGGACATATACCCGAAAGACTCATAGTCAATATACTACAGATATACTTCCCACAACAGGTAAGTTATAGAATCAGCACAGATGGCCTTCAATAGGCAATTGTATACAGAAAATGTGGTATATACACACAGTAGAGTTTTATTCTTCCATAAAGAATGAAATCTAGAGATTATCAGAGTATGTGAGCTAACTGTGACTTAGATAGATAAATGCTGTATATTTTCTCAAGTTTGTGCAAATACATTATACATGCTTATATATATACATATGACATGAAAATAGATGTAGGATAGAGAGGCAGTAGGAGACAAGAGGTATGGGAAACATGATATATACAAATAAAACTGTCTAAAAAGAACATGTCTATTCATTATCAATAGGCACCAATAAAATATTTAAAATAATTACGATAATGTATGATATGTACCACTTCCTATCAGGGAACTTAAGATGACTCATTTTTGCTACAGTTCACTTTTTAATTCTGATAGGGAAATGTCATGTGTGTATGTGTTTAGATATACAGGTTCCTTATGGTTGCTCTAAAAATTACAAGTTGAAAATCACAGAAAATATTGTTACTTTATATGTAAAAATCTTCACTTTAAATTATCTGTTTACAAGAGGTGTTTTATGATTTTGTATATTCCTTGCAAAGATCGTCATTCCATGTTCTTAACAGTACGTGCCTATTTCTTTTCAAATGCTGTCATGTCTTGAGTATTTTGGAGAAGCAAAAGTTATGAGAAATCCCTGGCAGTGTCAAAATGTGGATGGAACATCATGTAATTCTTTGTGTCTAGTTTGTAGGGGAGAAAAAGGCACCACCAGCACCAGCACCAGCAGCATCACTACCAGCACCAGCAGCAGCATCACTACCAGCACCACCACCAGAAGCACCACCACCACCACCAGCAACAGCAGCAGCACCACCACCACCACCAGCGGCAGCAGGACCACCAGAACCACCACCACCACCACCACCAGCGGTAGCAGCACCACCACCACCACCAGCAGCACCAGCAGCACCACCAGAACCACCAGAACCACCACCACCACCACCAGCAGCAGCAGCAGCAGCAGCACCACCACCACCAGCACCAGCACCAGCACCACCACCACCACCACCACCACCAGTGACTATCTCCCTGCTAGGGAGTTGTATTCCTTGGAGCATGCACAGTCTAGGAAACACTGCTCAAGTTTCCATCAGGAATTACCTAGCCTGGGAAAGGCATTCATACTGAGAAGTAGCTGGTGCACGTTCCAAGTACTTAATGGCTGTGATTATCTATTTTCATAAGATAGAGATCAGAACAATTTCTTCAATTCTTCATTATCACCATCAGTTTAGACTATAAAAATTGAAATTTCCCATTAATCAAAGTGATTTTTAACATCAGAAACATTGGAGCCATCACCAGCTTTATTCTAAACCAATGGCACTCCTTTCAAAAAGATGACTTTTGATTCATAAAAACAAAAGTCACGGTGAAAATTCCCTAGTGATTAATGATGTTGAACATTTCTTTAGGTGCTTCTCAGCCCTTCGAAATTCATCAGGTGAAAATTCTTTAACTCTGTACCCCATTTTTATTAGGGTTATTTGGTTCTCTGCGGTCTAACTTCTTGAGTTCTTTGTATATATCGGATATAAGCCCTCTGTCAGATGTAGGGTTGGTAAAGGTCTTTTCCCAATTTGTTGGTTGCTGTTTTGTCCTACTGACAGTGTCCTTTGCCTTACAGAAATTTTGTAAATTTATGAGGTCTTTTGTCAATCCTTGATCTTAGAGCAGAAGCTATTGGTGTTCTGTTCAGGAAAATTTCCCTGTGCCCATGTGCTCAACACTCTTCCCCAGTTTATTTTCTGTTAGTTTGACTGTGTCTAGATTTATGTGGAGGTCCTTAATAAATGGGGTACAGAGTTAAACAAAGAATTTTCACCTAAGGGATATCGAATGACTGAGAAGTACCTAAAGAAATGTTCAACATCCTTAGTCATCAGGAAAATGCAAATCAAAACAACCCTGAGATTTCACCTCACACCAGTCAGAATGGCTAAGATCAAAAACTCAGGAGAAAACAGGTGCTGAGGAAATCAGTCTGGTGGTTCCTCAGAAAACTGGGTATGATACTTCCAGAGGACCCTGTTATACCACTTCTGGGCATATACCCAGAAGATTTTCCATTATATTCACAGCAGCCCTATTTATAATAGCCAGAAGCTGAAAAGAACCCAGATGTCCCTCAACAGAGAAATGGATACAGAAAATGTGGTATATTTACACAATGGAATATTACTCAGCTATTAAAAACAATGAATTCATGAAATTCTTAGGCAAATGGGTAGACTGGAAAATATCATCCTAAGTGAGGTAACCCAATCACAAAAAAACACACATGGTATGCACTCACTGATAAGTAGATATTAGCCCAGAAGCTTGGAATACCCAAGACACAATTCACAGATAAAATGAATCTCAAGAAGGAAGAACAAAGAATGGATACTCTGGTCCTTCTTAGAAGGGAGAACAAAATACCCACAGAAGGAGATACAGAGACAAAGTATGGAGCAGAGACTGAGGGAAAGACCATCCAGAGACTACCCCACCTAGTGACCCACCCTATCTATATACAGTTACAAAACCCAGGCACTATTATTGATGCCCACATGTACTTGCTGACTGGAGCCAGAGATAGCTGTCACCTGGGAAACTCTGCTAGTGCATGACAAATACAGAGGGGGACACTGTCAGCCAGTCATTGAATTACGCACAGGGTCCCCAGTGGGGGAGCTAGAGAAAGGACCCACAGAACTGAAGGGTTTTGCAGTACCATAGGAGGATCAACAATGAGTCCCCCCCAGTACCCCCAGAGCTCCCAGGCACAAAAACATCAAAGAGATAGTGCACATGGTGTTACCCATGGCTCCAGACACATAGGCAGCAGAGGATGGCCTTGTTAAACATCAAAGTGAGGAGAGGCCCCTGGTCCTCAAAGGCTCAATGCAGCAGTGTAGGAGAATACCAGGACAAGGAAGCTGGAAGGGGTTGACTGGGGAACGGAGCAGGGGAGATGGCTTATGGGACTATCAGGGGTGGGGGGGACCAAGAAAGGGGAAATCATCTGAAATGTAAATAAAGAATATATCTAATTAAAAAAATAAACAAACAAAAATCATAACTTCTGGCCAATAAAACCTCAAGAAAAGATAGAAAAAAATATAAAGATATGAACCAAAGCAAAGCACAATGTATCAAAATGTTACTTCTCAATTTAAAAGAAATTCTTGGTCTCTCTTCAAATACTTTTAAGTACTAAGATCATTTGACTGATAAAAGTTAGGCAGATGGTACAATTTCCAATACTTTTTCTCATTGAAGCCTTACTTTACTGCAACCAAAAGATCAATTATATCACAAAAATATTTTTCTAACATACAGCGTTTCCCTTTATGAAAATATCAGTTCTGAGAAGTTGAACTTCAACAGCTAGAAGCATCAATAGTGGGTACAAAGGAAAAGGAGAGGAATCTAATGGTGGATCTATCCTAGTAGCCCCCTCCTATTTAGAAACACTAAATATATAAACCTTTTAGCCTCTTCTACTTTCACATATCCGTCTGTACAAAATGCTCTGACTAAGGTTTAAAATCTGAGGGAAACAGTGACATACATAAGATTGAGAAGCACACATGACAGGAGAGGGCAAAACAACTAAAGATGTTCAGAGATCACTTAGGAAAACACAGAGCATCTTAAAGAACCTGAATGAAACAACCAAAATGTCTTCATTTGGGGTGTGGTGAAGCAATTCACAGCCAACATCATAAAACAAAGTGCAAGCATCAAAATTGCACTGAAAACACACTTATGAAAGAAGATACTTTGAAGTATCTTGAAGACATACATGCATGTAAAGATATTTTAATAAGTTAAGTAGGGAAGTGCATATGACCACCACTTTAATATGTGTTCATCTACATTAATACTGTAAGAGCTAAATATGCAATATGTTATGATTCTCCTCTGGGGAAGGGTACTTGTCACCAAGAAATTGCATGGTGATTGCTATATCACCCTATAGTATATTTTGTGTGTCAGAAAGAATATTTGTGATCTAGTCTACCATAAATGGAATTACATTTCACACATATGTTGCACATACCTAACTTCCTAGGAATCTCAAGGAAATTTTCTACTCTATTGATGCTGGTTATTGACACACACATACACACACAACCACATTTCCACCAGTAAACAACGAGCAAATGCATCTTGTGCTGCAGGCAGCGGAAATCTTGCAAGTACTGTGAAGCTGGCCTCAGCCTCAAGATCACTTCTACCATAAGAACAAGCCTGTTCAGTGAGGGAACGATCCTCAGGGGGACATGACTGTGAGATGACTCTGAACAGGAAACAGTTCTGCCAGGGCCATCCCCAAAGCCCATAACAATGGAAGAGAGACTATGTAAACAATTTAAGCTGTGGAGAGTTTAGGGTACTTACAAAGAAAAGAGGGGTGACTAAATATGAAATAGAATGCTATTCTGGAAATTGAACTCATACAAGACTTAGGTTCTGGCTTACATACTGTAGTTGCTCTTTTTTTTTTTTTAAATATAACTATGTATTATAAAAACACTGATTTAAATATAAAAGATAAATTCAAGATAAGAAATTCGTCTGGATACATTATAAAATCATTGTAACTTGTCACCCAAAGAACAAGAAAAGAGTATGATGAGAGTATACTAGAGTGTCCACAGATGCACACTCCAAAGCAGATACAGCCTTCTTTACCTAGTGGCTCTGGTACAGTTTTTGTTTGAGTTGGTGATATCTTCACATGGAGATTGTGGAATATGTAACTAAGAAACAACTAAGGCTTATAATCCATTTAAAAATTCTTCTTCATTGAAACAAACCATCATATTGCTTCAGGTAAATAACACTGAACAGATAATTCTAACCCTTTCTGTCCTGAGCTCCATCAGCTATGCAACCTTCAGAGTACTGTATGGCTTTTTCAGTAATTTAATCTATTGTAAAAGAATGGGCTAATTCCAGACAGCACAAGCAGAATTGGTTTATTTGGCATTTGCTGTTCAGTTTTGGAAAGCAGAAAGGAGGGATAGAAAAAGATTATTTTTTAATTTTCTCTTATTAATCATTCCATTTGTTTATATCTCAAATAATATCCCACTTCCTGGTTACCCATCCACAAACCTACCATCCCACATCCGACCTCTCCCCCATCCCCTTTGCCTCTATGAGGGTGCTCCTCCACCCACTTCTCTTCTACCACACTCTTCCAGCTTCCCCCTACACTGGGGCATCAAGCCTCCATAGGAACAAGGGCTTCCACACCTCCCACTGATGTCAGACAAGGCCATCCTCTGTTACATAAGTAACTGGATCCCTCCCAGTATATTCCTTGGTTGGTGGTCTAGTCCCTGGGAACATTGGGTGGTGCGTCCATTCAACGCTGTTCTTCCTACAGGGTTGCAATTCCCCTCTGCTCCTCTAGTCCTTCCACTAGCTTCCCCCACCAGCTCCCCCACCAGAACCTGTAGAGACCACCTCCAGTAGATAGGCATGGCCCCTAGTTGAGGGATGGGGCCACACACCCATTTCAGTTTTTAACCCAGAAACGTTCCTGTCCAAAGGAAAGGCAGAGACAAAACATGGAGCAGTGACTGAAGGAAGGGCCATCGGACGACCACGCCACCTGTCTACAGACACCAAACCATGAAAGCTGTTGCCAAGAAGCACTTTCTGGCAAGAATCTGGTGTGGCTATTCCTTGGGAGCTTATGCCAGAAACTAGCCAATGCAGATGTGGATGCTTAGAGCCCACCATTAGACTGAGCTAGACAAAGATTCTTGACTATTAAGTTGTTATTCAGAAATTTAGAAGCTTCTGTGCTTCTTATCCTATAATCCTTTCTCTCTCCACACTCAATTCCCCTGTCTAATGGTCTTCCTTCCTCTTCACTGCTGCCCCCACACAAACACACGTCTTATATTTGTTTCCTTATTTTGCTGTATCTTTTCTAGAGTCCCTTCTGCCTATCCAAATCTTCTTATTCTTCAAACACCTCAGCACTCAAACCTCCTCACTGTTCTAGAAAATGTGTGTCTCAGCTCGCAACCCTTGCCATCTATTTTTTCTGTTCTGCATAGGGATCCTGATGTGAGAATTTCCTCCAGTGAGCATGAACTCCTGAACACAAGGTGAGCTGTGGATCACGGAAAAACTCTTGTGCGATTAACTTCTGACAAATGAATCTGGCAATGTCCAGGCAGGCTGATCCTGCTTATTTTGGCAGCCTGGAGATGTGGGCTTTTCTGGTTGGCAGCCACAGCAAATAGGCTAGCTACTGCCAGCAGAATCCTGAGCACTTTTTAATGAATTGGGTCATAAAAAAACAAAGACCAGACTAAGAGATAGCTTTTATTATCCATGATCCACATGAGGCAGAATAGCTCAGATGACTTACGGTATTGATGAGGTCACAGTAGTACAGTTGGATTCTAACTCCGCATCCATTGCCTCCTGTTCACTGTAACAACTTATTAACAGTGTATGTCTCACAACCAATGTAACTAATAGATGAAGGTTAAAATACTTCTCCCCAAAAGAATATAGCATAAGATTGGAAAGTCTAGAAAAGGAAATAAGAGCCCTCAGAAAATATGACTGAATAAAGACAGATACATAGTAACCTATCTCATTATGGAAGCAGACTATAGTGACTGTAACATTTTTCAGCTCAATTAGTCATGTAAGTCTTGGGCCAGAATGGAACTGCTCAGACAAGAGAGGAGAGATTGGGCATTGCTACCCAACAACCTTTACTACTCTTGCCCCAAAGAACAAGAGCCCTTGCTTCCAAAAAATCAGAGACCAGTTAGCAGATAAAAATATTTATTTACAATCTTGGCTGAGGCACTCTGCCTGACCCTAGAATATGGCCGTGAAGGAGGAAGATACAGAGGAATGCTCTGTGATTTAGTGTTAATGGGGCTTATTTTAATACTGTACTTATTGTTTCTTCTGCATTTATACACATGGCAGAGAGAAGATAAAACCAAAAATGACAGTATAAATTCTTTTTTCTCCTAGTAATTTAGAGGTCATGACAGCAATTCCTCTACATTGTACTGAGAGGCCTAAACAAGACAGCTGTCAAGCACGTAGCCAAGTTCAGTGCAAGGGGTCTACCAATCTCTCCTTGCTTCTCATAGCCTAATGTTACACGCAGCTCTAAACCCAGGGTTCTGACACATAATAGCAAGGTAAATATTTCCATGGGCCACCATCTAACTTTGAGTCTTAGCAGTTCCTCAAATAAAGTCACCACTAGTGAGATACAGGTCATGTATCTGACTTGGTATTTCCTCATGTTCACTGACGTTAGGGAGAAAGGCCCAAGCACATGCACGAGGACACTCCTAGACAGCACTGTCTACCTTCCTATATAAAGAATAGCGACTTATCTTTCTACTTGAAAGGCACTGAATTAACTCAATAATCTACTTACTAATGGAACCATAATTTGTGATCTGAAAAGCACTAGTTCGTTATGCTTCAGTAATATATTCATTTATATACTTCTTTATTGTTTACTTAAATATTAGAACACTCTAAGGGAAGACAATATTATACTAGCCTTGAAATTATCCTAATTTCAATTCTTCAACCAAAGTAAGCACTTAACCTGGGACCTGGAAGTGGCAAAGGAGACCGTCCCATGGTGATGAGTTCCGCACTAGACTGAGATATAAAGGTAGGCTGTATTTCCCCCCAAATAAAGTACAGAAATATTGGTGGGTGATTTATGAAATACAAACTATGCAGGTTTCCTTTTTTGAAACAGGAAGGTCATTCAAAAGTCTCCCCAGCAGAGTGGCTAATGCTCGCCTCAGCTGGAACAATCCCCAGAAGAAAGGACATTCACGGAGTCCAAGCTGCTCTAGAGATCCGGGCGGACAGGACCTGCGGGTCACTGTGCCCCCCTGTTCACACCCAGGCCAGTCTTCCATTTCTTCCTCCAGGTTACCAGAAAGCTTGTGTTGGTATTTATGCTCATTCAGCAAGTATTTCCCGAACGCTTGATACCTGTCAGGCATGGCTCTGGGTAGAAACAGGTATAGCAGTGAAATGCAAAGCACAGAGTCCTAGAACCCAGATTTTAATGAGGAAGGCGGCGGTCTCATCAAATGAAGGAACGGGTCCATGTTCTTCAAGTGCTATGGAGAACGTAAAGTAAGATCACAGAACAGAGTATAACGGACCAGGCGCTCGAGTTTCTTCTCCAAAATACAGTTAGAAGTCCAAAACTGTAACATGTGAGAATAATAAAATCACCATAGTAAATTATTTTTATTCTTATTTTCAGATAGAAAGCATCAATGTTGTTCACAGTCTATCCCTAGTGAACAGTCATTTAATTGACAATGCCAACTTTGAAAGCGTTCCAAAGCAGGAGCTGGGAGAATCCACCGTAAGTCAGTGCCACATTAGGTGATGCCGTGCTCCCGCAGGAGCGCCCATTACTGGTTTGAGGTCACCCATCATAACTGGTCTAAAGGTGAAAACTTGTTATTTTCCTTACAATGATGTTTTAAGCTTTTAGGCCCAAACAGCCTCAGCCTGTCAAAGGGAATAGAGGCAATCAGCTTTGCACACATTTCCTCTAGCCCGTAGTCCATTTCTCTGCATACTAAATGCACTTCTCAGCAGCCTCCAAAGCAGCCATGACGTTGAATCTGATGAAGGATCACACGAGAACACTAGAGTCAGACTAACATTTTAACCAAGTCAGAGAGACTTTCTGTTTTAATCAATAAAACGTATTTCCTTTGTTTCCTCTCCAGCTAGCTTGCTTTGTGCTTCTCTTGCACGCGTAAACCCAGTCATTCTTTTTACAAACACCCAACTGCTCTACTTCCTCTGAGATGCAGTAAACCAGGTGAGGTGAATCAGTAGAAAAATAAGTAAGTCCTAAGGACTTATTAATACTTATAACAAAGGCCCCTAGGGAGCCTGGCCTCTGAAAGGATTCCCTTCGCACTTTAATTTACAGGTTTCACATAATTTCTTCATGTATATTCCAGAGAAAGGGCACTGAGGGGCATGCTAGGTGATAACTCAGGTCAGTCAAGTGCTTGGTATGCAAAACTGAGGGTCTGACTTCAGTCCTCAGTATATGCCAGAAAAGTCAGACACATGTAGCATGTACTTGTAATCTGCTGACTGGGGAGACGCATGGTTCCCTAGCTGGCCAGTTTTAGTCAACCTGGTGGACTCAAGAACAAGAGACTCGCAAAATCAAACTAGGTGGATGGTACCTGAGAAATAATATCCAACCTCTAAATAAGATCAACTTCTATGCACATATAAACAACACATGCATGTGCGCGCATGCGCGCGCGCGCACACACACACATACACACACACACAGTTTTGTCGCACAAGTGTTCTGGTGAGTTTGATTCATACAGTCTATGGTAAAGAGTCTTATATGACTTTCTGCCTATGAAGCCACCAGAGACCACCTACCCATTTCCATAAGCAGCAATGAAGAATGGTAATGAAGCTACCATTAGTGCAGAAGGAAACCTCTTATGCCCATAGTCTTTCCCTTTATTCATTCTGCTACTGTCCTGTATTAACTAATCTACGATCAGAGGGCAGTGTTACTTAGTATCCATTTATTCAATACATGGTAAGATGAACGTGTTTCCCTATAAAGAATTATAAGAGGTTACTGGTTTGAATATACTAGTGTGTGTGTGTGTGTGTGTGTGTGTGTTAATATTTGTTCTTGATGGGGAAATAAGGCCATAATTGGAAGGGCAAGAAAGTTAGTAGATATTATGACTTCATATATTAAAAGAACTAAAAGAAAACACTAAAACAACCACCTGTAAGCAATGAAAATACTAATATGTTTTTAATATTCTAAAGGTTTTTCTAGAAGAACTGTTTAATACATCTAAGAAAATATCACGGTAAATATGATTAGTGCTGTGCTCAGTGCCAGTGCGGCAGCTGTGTTCTTGAGCGTAAGCTTTTCGAAGATTTAAAATGTCACACAACATGAAGTAAAGCCCCGAAGAACCGTCAGATGGTCTAGGCACAAGCAAGGCTGGAAACAATGAGAGAAGCAAACGGCAAATCAGGAAAAAGTTCTCAGGTGGGAATAAATGGGTTCCACCTTTTATTCCACCGTTGATTAGGGAGATGGCTCAAGGAGTTGAGGATAGGTACTGCTCTTGCAGAAGGCCCGAGTTCAGTTTCTAGCACCCACGTCAGATGGCTCACAATTCCAGACCCAGGGGATTCTGCACTCTCTTCTGATTTCTATAGACGCCTGAATCTACTTGCACATACCCCACCCAGACATATATACATAATTAAAAATAATGAAAATAAATCTTAAAAAATTAGTTTGAAAACAAAACTCGGACACAAAAAAGAAGCATACTATAAAAGCGTAAACAGTATTTACAAACAGACATCAGGGAGCTAGAGACTCCATCTGACTGCTACAAACTCCTGTAAACCCAAGAGGCACCTGGTGCAGAGATCCAGCAAGAAAAAAAAGGACTAAAGGATGGAAGAGAGGAATGAGTTATCTGAGATGAACAGAACTGGGTTAAAGGAAACAGCCAAGGCAGACCGGATGGATGGCCCTGACTTCTCACAGCCCAGAAGCTGGTTTCAGAAGCACTTTGCTTTCTGTTCTGCCTGACAAACAACTTTCTAGAAGGTACCTCGGAGAAAGAGTGGGCCCCACCTCTTCCCAAGTACAATTTCTGATGCATAACATATATAAAATCCCTCTTAACTAGAATGGAATTTAACTGACTACTTTATAAAATATACTTCAAAGATCTGAGACAGAGTCTGACTTGAATAAACTACTAAATCTACACCTTGCTGCACCGTTTTAGAGATTGCTAGGGCAAAAGAGATCCCACCGTGCAGGAATGCTGCTGTCAGAAGCAGGAGGGCATGCCAGCTTCAGCTTTGTATTACATACGCAGTTACGTGCTTTAAAATCGTATTACATTTAGGAAAAACTATCAAAATATCTACTATGGCCTTTCATATGGAGAAAACCTGAGAGCCCATTAGGCCTAGCCTACTTCAGGGGGACCCTACTTTAACACCCATACTACATTCTCTGTCTCCAACAGCAGGGTAGAGGGTTTATTACTACCAAGGTCACACACCTCTGAAGCACAGCTTTGAGAAGTCTGACTTCACTTGCTTTTGTTTCTAATATAAAAATTACTCATAATTGTCATTTTATGAGGACAGAAAACTTTAAAGTTTTATATTTTGCTTTGTCAAAGCTTTTCAAGATAATATAAGCTATTTTATGAACTACAAACTAACAAGGGTTAGAGAAATACCCTCTTTTAAGTTTGTAATGATTAAAAAAAATCATTAAATTTATATTTGAAACAGAGATATTTCAAAATCACAAGGTCGAAACCTATAAGCAACTCTGATAGCCATGGCATTAAGGGATAATTACTCTTATTACCCTCTTAACTAATATATAGACAATTCAGATGTGTACAGACCAGCAACGGACTCTCAAAAAAATTAAAAAAAAATTGCTTAGAAAGTTACAAAACTAAATTAAAGCATCTACTTTACACAGAAAAACAAGCTTTTTGTTGAATTGGATATGTTAACCTTACACAAGTAGATTTTGTAAGTCTCTGAAGACAACTCGTCCACAAAACATCTTAATGGAGTAACTGAGAAAGGGCAGAGGTGAGAGAAAACTACACGTCTAGAGCTTGCTGACCAGTTGAGCTGGAACTGCACGTTCTCAGGTTTCGTGGGAGACACTGCCTAAAATATTAAGATAAAGAAGAACTGAGGAAGACTTCATGTTTGCCTTCCAGATGTAGGTATGTGCCTATGTTTGAACCTTTTGTACACACATGTATAGACATACCCCCCAAGTTCTGTAGAGACAGTATTTAATAGAGTAACAAATAAATATAGAAACATTAAGCTTAAGGAAATAATACTGTCTAATAAGCTACTTTCAATTGTCTGTTTACAGAAATTAACAACTGATGAGAGTTAGATCTAAGTGGGAACAAAAATACAAATCATACATAGAATGATCAAAAGGAAAATGAAATGTATGAATCTTAAGTAAATGCAGAATTCTCCAATAAAATTGAAAGAAGAAGCCAGCTCCATCAGAGCTGCCTGCTGCCTGGCCACCCCCACAGTGCTGTGCAGATGGCAGACAAGACCCAAGGGCAGCAGCGCTGACACTGCTCCGCTCATTTTAAATACACTTGATTACAGTGGCCCAAGTCAGAAAGAACAGTCATTAAAAACATCACATCAAAAGCTAACACAATCATGGTGATAGTATAATGGTTTTAATTTTTCTAACTCTACATGGTTCGTCCTCAAACTCCACAATTTAGGGAAACCAAAAAGGAGAGAAAAACCACACAGACACAAATGTTCTTTCTCGCTGAAAGGTAACGTGGCATTGGCCACTGTGAATATGGAGTTTAAATCACAAGCACTGCAGTGATTTTCTGGAGTAGGACGCCTTTGCCGTGGGGTTCTCTGCCACGCCCCACAGGGAGCAAAAGCCTCAGTGATCATGCTATTGCCACTGTCTCCCAGAACACTTGTTCCTCTCACTTCTAGCTGCAAGGTGTGTATAACAAGGTGTGTATAACAAGGTGTGCATAACAAGGTGCGTATAACAAGGTGTGCATAACAAGGTGCATATAACAAGGTGTGCACAACAAGGTGTGCATAACAAGGTGTGCATAACAAGGTGCGTATAACAAGGTGCGCATAACAAGGTGCGTATAACAAGGTGCGCATAACAAGGTGCGTATAACAAGGTGCGTATAACAAGGTGCGTATAACAAGGTGTGCATAACAAGGTGTGTATAACAAGGTGCGTATAACAAGGTGCGTATAACAAGGTGTGCATAACAAGGTGTGTATAACAAGGTGTGTATAACAAGGTTCTTATAACAAGGTATACATAACAAGGTGTGCATAACAAGGCGTGCATAACAAGGCATGTATAACAAGGTGTGCATAACAAGGTGTGCATAACAGGTATGCATAACAAGGTGTGCATAACAAGGTGTGTATAACAAGGTGTGTTAATATTCTGCAGAATCTCATCTCTTGTCTCCTGATATGGGTCAAATATTTCTTAACAACATCTACCAAATTCTAAGAGGATGGCACGCACTGGGAATATCTGACTTAAGATTACGTTTCACACACTCCTATAAATGTCCACCTGCATGCACTAGTGATGCCCTAGTTAACTTGGGATGAGAAGCCTGAACCACTTATAACCGAGGACCACTGGCTACCTCTTGTTTTCCATAGCACAGCCGGGACTACTTAGGAAGGAAGTGTGATGTTTATTGCAAGGGCTCGCTTTACACAGAGGGAGGTGAGAGCACAGAGTCAGGCAGCAAGCTTCAGACCACAAAGCTGGGCTACAGCAGGGTTAGGGAAGGGCGCCATCGTTTGATTTTCACTCCAGGAATCACTGAACACACAGACAATCACATGGGAAAATGCGCCCCACCTTTATCAACAGAAAGAGGGAGACGTTTAATTCATCAGAGTAACAATGCACTAAATGGTTGCCTTGACAAAGACACATCACACTGCTCCCTCCAATGACATCCAGTCAGAGAGAGTCACAGTGTTTACTTAATGTACTGATGTTCAACACAAAGTTGCAATTAACAGACAGCCTTTAAAAGCCTGCATGTTAACAAATGGCTGCATACACATTGTTCCTACTGAGGAGACAATCACTATAAGTAGGTCACTAATAGTAACGCTACCGAATTTAAAGTATGATGACTAACAACACATTTAAAAATGGAAGCCAATTTATTATTATAATTTCAAAACTACTGCAGACAGAGACCAATTTTCGAGTTTTTTAAAAAATAAAACAGTATAAATTGCATTTCAACTAACCTTTCTCCAGATGCAGTATTGAACTTAAATGTCTATGAGATCAGTGGGTGGAAGATCAAAGAACATTTTTAAAATTTTAACTTTACTACCCACAAGGGTGTGGGAGTAATGTGTCAGTGGGACTAAAATGTATGTGACAGAGTCTTAGAGATTCCCCAGCCCCACAAGAGCAGGATGTTCCTGAAGCAGCAGCCCTCACCCAGCCTTTGCTTGGTCTGCTATTCAGAGCTGACAAATATAATACATGAATTACATCAGAACGTAGAAATGCACAAGCTCTTATATGTCCTGTTTCAGCCAAGTCAAAGCAACTGTGATCACAGACGGTACTCAGAGACTTCTCTTACCTACATGGCCTTGTGAAGGTTTCCAATTAGCTGGGTAATATATGATCCATGCTGGGAATAAATTTAACTTTTAAGCATTGGATAAATAGAAGTTCTCTCCCTTTCCCTTTTCTCTTTCAAATATAACTAAATGTAATCCACAAAAATTGATGTCAATCTCATTTCCAAAAGTCTGAAGCCATGGAGGAGGAAAAGTCATTAGAGACGGGGAAGAATAAAAAACAGTGGTCTTTCCAGACTCCTGGGGTATTCATCTATTGACTCTGGCCAATCACTATCCTTTCTGGAATAGCCACCCTGTACAGGCTTAAGCTACTCTGCCACATTCTCTGGCATCCTCCACTGAAACCGTCCCCCAGCCTACCTCCGAACTCCTGCTGCCCTCTAACCCTTATAAGCAACTTTCCTCTGTGCTGTGCACATCATTAAGCTATAAAGACCACCCAACTTCCCTCAGGACTTTCTTGCATAGTACACATTTACCATAGCTCATTTTGTTTAGAACTAAGGAGCATTTATTGTATGAGCTCACGACAGCAACCAATCATAGAAGAAAGCCATCACAGAATGCCAGAGTCCTGTGCTAGCTGCCACATACACCCCAACTCAGACTGAAAGTTTTGCCAACATAGTAATATGCAAATAGACAACTATGTGCTCAAGGGGGTAAATATACTGCATTGAATGAACACGGTGATACTTATACCTCTCAAGAGTGACCTAGAATGCAACTTTCTTGGCTACTCATGAATCTAGAAGCAAGAGAAAGATGCACTTACATTGCATGGATGCTATAGCCCCTCTAAATGCATCAGATATAACAACATTGCTGCTGTTAGTATTCATCTTCATAAAGCTAAGTGCCGTAAGTAATGTTTAGACACGAGCTGAATGCAGATTCTCCAAATGCCTTTGTACATATATAGATGTAATCTTTCTTGCATTGCGTATTTCATCATGATTATCTGGTGCACTTTCTTATTTTATAGCAAGCATTTAAAAGGATCCTCAATAGCTACTTTAATGTAAATTAGTTCCATAGGCATTTCTCTACTGAAATTGATTAAATGATCAGTACCAGCAGCACTGAAATACAGACAGGTGGGACACAGTCCTCTTTCTATTTGGAGAAAAAGAACATGCCCCGTACAATACCGTCTCTCCGATAGCTGCACATACAGTAACCACTCCAGAGTTCCTGCAGGCAGTATATTGTTTACAGAATAATGAAAAAGTTAATTAGGACCATAGCAAATACAGGAGCCCCTTATAATCACATGAAATCTAACCCCATAAAACGCATTAATACGTTTTGTAAACATGTGCTTTTTCTGACTTGATTATCCAGAGGGAAGACATTAAACACAAACACACACACACACACATACACAACTGTCACGGAAGGATATATATGTATGTGTATGTATGTGTATGTATATATATATACATAGAAACTTTCTTTAGCCATGGCAAAGAAGGGGTGTTCTATCACAGCCAAATAAATCTGAAACCTGTAAATTTACTCAAAAATATCACACTGAAATGAATAAACTACGAATCCAGAGTTTGGAGTCTATAGAGGAGCTAAGGGTAGCGGAGAATCCAGCAGGAGTGTGAATAGGAGGGGTTATGTTTGTTATCAAGCCTAGAAACAGAAAGAAAATTAATCCAAAGCACAGTGGGTAAATCTAGAAATCAAACCACCATTCTAGCTGGTTAGGAGTTCAGAGTGAATTTAAGAATGGAAGTGCTAATGTGAAAACTGGAAATACTTCTGACCAAACGATCCTATAAAATGAACTTAAGATTGGAGGAATGAATAAACAAACTCAAGAACAAAACAGGAGTTTGGAGAAAACTGGTTTTAACTAGTCGCCAGAACAAAGAGCAGCCTCAGGAGCTAGGAACTGCTGGGATGTGGAGGTGGTGCATGGGTCTTAGCAAATCAGCAGCTCAGGGAATGAAAGAAGAAATGATATGCGCGGGAGCATATGACACATGCCTGTAATTCTAGCTCTGTAGTCTGCAGGAAGATTATAAATTCAAAGGCAGTGTAAGTTCCGAAGAAAGGAAGGAAGGAAGGAAGGAAGGAAGGAAGGAAGGACGGACTGGGGAAGTAAACCTGATTCTAATTCTTCTATATGGGATGGCATTGAACAAATCTATTTCCTAATTCTTTTCTCCCAACCTGTTCAGTGTTAAGTAAAGCAATGGTGCCCTAATTACCAGTTCCAGAACACAAGATAACCTTTTGTAACCCATGACTAGAGCATGATGTCACATGTCTTTAACTTCAGCATTTTCAAGGCAGAGACAGGCAGATATCTGTAAGCTCAAAGCCAGTCTGGTCTACAAAGGAAGTTCCCTGGCAGCCAAGGCTGTTGCATAGGAAAACTTTGGCTTGAGAGCAAAACAAAAGAAAGACAGTCACTCCCCCTCCCCCCAAAAACCAAGACAATTAAACACATCCCAAACCAATTCTACCCGCCCTTTCAGATCACAGGATCTTCTCTTCCCTAGGAAGTTTAGAAAACAGGGACCTTTCTCTTCTCTTTAGTCAGCTTTGAGAATAAAAGGTATAAACAGAAAAGGAAATGAAGTATAAGGGACAAATATGTAAGATTACAGCTAAAAGAAATTTCTATTTCAGGTTTTGGTTGGAGTCATAAAAACGGAGTCATAAAAGGTTATAGGTCTCATTCTTCTGGAAAATGGGCTAACATCTGCTTTCTAGACTCCCTGGAGGCAATAAGCATAGGATTCTTTTCTACATTTTTTCCTGCTTCATGAATCATTTTCCCCACTTTTGAGGGTTTGCAGCACTTAGAGTATATAATCCTTTCTTCTTTTACCCAGAGTACATGATCTCCAGGAAGAAGACGTAGGAGGACAAACAACCCCCAGCGAGGAAGCCTTAACATTAATCACGTAAGATGGATGAACAACACATCCCAGGTGGTTCATCGAGAGCAGTGCTAAGACGCCAAAGAAAACTTAATGCTGAGACACCAAGCAGCTCCCTGGGAAACATGTTATGAAAGGGTTGGGGGTGGGGAGCAAACTTAGTGGCACCAATACCAGTGACGCAAAGAAAAAGGAAAGAAATGGCAAGCTGTAGCCAGGCAATGCAATATAAAACCATCTCTTCATGTCCCACCCACTTCCACACCCACTGAGAATGCTGTTCTTGGGACTTATTAAGAAAAAAAAACAAGCAGTATGCAGATCAATGCCAACCCATGCATGAATCTAATCCAAAGCACTGACCACACAGTTCACACCCATTCCAGACAGGCAGAAGACAGAGAAGAAAGGATGAGCAGAGTCCCTTAGCATCAACCACTTCCCAAAGCACAGGATAGGACTCTGTGCCAAATATGCTTAAAATCCTGTGACTCATTGGCGTCCGCTCCTTTCAGGCATTTGCTGGAGACCAGCCTACACTGACATCCATGGGCTAGTGAGAGATTGCCAAGTAAAAAGCAACAAGAGACATTAAGTTACTGAACTTGCATAAAAACAACAGCTTAGAATTTCAAGTCCAAGAAATGCCTGCCTTTTTCTTTCTCATAGAGAAAAAGAACCGTACCCGACTGAAAAAAACCTACTAAAATTCTTTGGTATTCTTTTATCTCAGTTTTGGTATTTACTGTTGTGCAGCTAACTACTATCCTTACATCATTCTATCAAGATATAGATACAATATTTAAAATAAATGTTACCCAGACTTGGCCTAAACATTTAGCCCTTCCCATGTATTCAACACGCATATCAAAAGACTCCCCACACGCCTAGACAATCCCATTTGTCAACAAGTTAGAGACTAGAAAACAAACACAACCACAGCAGATACCCCATCTATTCTGCTGCATCACTGCAGCCCCGACAACCTTCAGAATGAGGTGAATGAATGCATGCAGAATGAATTTCTGCTTCTTGGAGTCTCGCCATTCTTTTGGGCCCTATCAGTTTATAGTCTTAATTAGCCGAACTCAGATTATCTATCACCTATCTAATTTTTAAACAAGATATACTACAGAGTAGGAGAGGGCTGTGGAGAAGGCAGACTGGTCAAATACTTGCCTAGCAAGCCTGATGACTACTTAAGTCCAGATCCTACTAAGGCAAGTAACTACATATACCAGGATGTGAGTAATTCCAGTATGATTCTACCAAGAGATAGGAGGTAGACACAGGAGAGCTGTTGGACATAGGCCAGCTAGTAGGCAGTACGGAACATTTACAGCCAACAAACTTTGTCTCAAACAAACTCAGGACCAACACTTTTGCCTGTCCTCTGACCTCTGCACATGTAGCCATGACATACATATACTTGTGTGTACATATGCACGCGTGCACATGCGCACCCGTGCATGCACACACACACACACACACACAGGCATGCATGAAAAGAAAGAGGAGGGAGGGTAGAAGTATGGGAAGAGGATAAAAAAGAGGGAGAGAGAGGGAAGAAGAGAGGGAAACATATACACATTTCATAAATGTTTTTCTGTCTCGGCCATCTCTCTCTCTCTGCCTCCAACACAGGCCACAGCTGGCTCTCATGAGCCTATCTGACAATATTACTAAGCTGGCCTCTTTCACACCCATACTGCTGGCTAAAAGTCTCCTCTGTGTGTGAGTGCCTTGTCCTTTCCCCTGCTTGACCCCTCTCCACCACAAAATTATGTTGCTAAGGGAAATGTTACAGCTGACTCTGCAGTGCATCCTACCTGTGAATCTGTCCTCGCCACTGCCCTTCTGACCAACTAATCTAATTTCCATACTTATATTTAATCCATTTTACATAACTCCATCCATGATAAAATAAATAAATCCTATAAGATAAATTTATAACGTTCCATCTTCAGCACCTAGAAAGATAACATGAGTAAAAATTCAAACATTCATTTTGGATGAATGAACAATTCTAAGAAAACAAGAAAAAAAAGAAGGGAGGATGGATATAGTTTGTTAAACAGCTGTCATGAAGGATGAAAGGTTCAAGTTGGGACCACACTCACATTGATTACCTCAGCTTGGAATTCCTATCATGTTTCCGCACCGTACATTTTAGCACTTACTCATTCCACAAATGCAAAAAGTAGCTAAGAGCTTCATGTGTGCCAAGCTCTGTATTAGCCCCTGGTGATACACCCCATCTCTCTCCAAATTACTTCAAGATGAAGACAGCTAAGGCTAGACTCAATGTGGTCCTTTTGAGAACATAATATCATTGAAGAAGTGTATCGTAAAAACAGGATTGAAAAATCACAGAAAAAGAAGAGGAGAAAGAAAAAGAAAAGGATCTCCAGGTTTCTAAAAGAGTTTTAGATTTTTAAAGCAGTTCTATGCAACTCTACACTAACAGCTACTGTCACATGCAGAACATCCAAATGTGTCCTTCCTCTAAATGCCCTGCACTCACTCTGGGCCATCAATGAAAGGTCACTATGAAAAGCTCTAAGTGTCCTTGTCAGGAAAGGAACTTCACACTCCTGTCTCTACCCTACTCCATGGGAGAAGGAAATAAATCCGTAAGACAAACTTCCTTCTGAGGAAGTTAATCATCCCATTTTTCATAGGAATGCTGCTACAATGCATTGAACAATGTTTCACTTCAGTAAAGCTCCTGTTATTAATTGAATTTATTTTCTCCTTCACTGAAATAGCAGAGTGCAAACTTCAGCAAGAATAGAGACTAGGAAAGCATGCATCACAGAGTTAGAACCTCCTCAGTTTTAAAGACGGCCATCACATGGCGTATTCATGGATGATTTTCTAAAGTAAGAAATATATTTACTAAACTACTGTGTTCTCCTATTTACAAATACTATGTGTTTTCCCCAATATAATACTTCTTTCATACAAAATATTATTATGGAAAAGTCTAAAAGATTGTGCTTGTTCTACAACCACACAAGAAAATGAAGACGAGACATATGATAAATGAAGGTACCATGGCATGATCAACAAAGACATAAATGCTCAGCTATCTATGTGTTAAATGCCTTTTTCTCCACCTACCAAGTGCCAAGTACTCTCTTATACAACCAAAATAGTTTCCTAGGTTTGATCTCTGCTATTGCACAGAGTGTGAAACAACCCTCTCTATACACACATATTTACAAGACAATCACATGCTATATTTGAACACATATGATATTTTACAAAGTTGATTCTCTCCAACTATTTGAAAAGAAAGACATTTTATAGCATTGTTACTTGACTGATTTTTCACACGACCATTCAAGAACCACTTCCTGGTCACCTTCCATGAGCCAGATACTGTGTCCCACAGAGTCATCACTATTATTTCTAGTCTCTATTCATTATAACATAGATAGTAGCTATCTGAACAGGTGTTAAAAAACCAAGCACATTTCCAAATCTTACCATGTTCAATGGGGACCAATGCCTCAGGTTGAATATTAAATAGCCATCAATTTTTGAAAACCTAAATACTAAAGACACACAGGAGATATATTTAAAACTTTAACCAATGCATAAAGAACCTGTGTTCTAGTATTAAAATAGGAAGCAAAAAGTACCTAGACTAAGGTGAAAATTTAGAATTTCCTCCAAAATACCATCCTCCTCTGTTCTCTTTAGAAAATTTACTCCTGAAGAGTAACCAACCATTGTCTTGTTGGCATTAAGGCCATTCTACAAGATAGAACCCATTCCCAACACTGCCCAGCTGGCCAAGAACTTGAGACTAGGTATGTCAAAGACATAGAGAAAAAGAAAATGCAACTGTTCCATTCAGGGATCTAGCAGTGAAGGTATTCTGATCAGTGCCTTTGCTCAGACACCATTGGAGAAGCTTCCATCTACAGCAGATGGGAACAAGCACAGAGAGCCACAACTGGACAGTGTGCAGAAAGTGAGACACCTTAGAACATTTCATCCTTAACAGGGTGTCTCCACCAAACCTCTTCCCTTTGTGCTCAAGGAGGTCTGCAGAAGAGAAGGTGGAAAGAAAGTAAGATCAGGAAGGATAGAAAACACACACACACACAACCACAAAAAGAACACCACCACCCAAACTAAAACAAAACAAAACATCCAAAATGAGGCCCCAAGACCAACAACAATAACACACGTATGAATTCACAGAATCTGTGGCAGCATCCTCAGGGCCTGCACAGGCTAAGCAAGATGGCTCCCAACAGTAATCTGGGAAGAATTTGTTTGTTTTCTTTTGTTTTTTGTTTTTTGGAGAGGGGCTCAATGCATACTTACAGATCTTTTGCTTATATAATACGTTTTCTCGTTTTGTGCTAATGGATTTTCTTGGAATATCATGTATGTGTCTTATTCTAGATGTGCTTTCTGTGCTTGTTTTTGGCTCATTTTTTTTGTTTGTTATTTAGTCCTATTCTAGTTTGCTTGTTTATTTTATTTTGTATTACAGTTAGGTTGTTTTGTTATTATTATTACTATTATTTGATACCTGTTTCTTTTCTATTATTAATATTAGATATCTGTTAGTTTTTGTTGTTCTTCTTATTATTTGTCTGTTTCTTAATTAGGAAAGGAAAGGGTGTGGATTTGGGAGGATAGAAAGTGGAAGAATCTGTAAGGAGTTGGGGGAGTGGAAATAATAATCAGGATATAATGTATGAAAAAAATCTTTTCAGTTAAAAAAAATAACATGTAAGTAAGTGAAAATACTATTTAAGTGTTGTAAATTAAAATGTACATTCTCCAAACACCGATGTAAGGACAAAATTTAGATTAGCCTTACTTATATAAGTTAGATGTGAAATAAAATTCATGTGTTTAAAAAAATAAATGTTAAATTTAAAAAAGAAAGCAAGAAGAATTTCCCTTTGAATGTTATTTTTATTAATACCTCAAAAGCATTTTTCCAGTATAGCAGACTATTTATCACAACTTTAAACTATTAAAGTCAGAATCAGAAAAAAAAGAAGCATCACTGGGTGTGTATAACAAGATCTCTACTCTATTAATCTGAAAAGCAAATCTGATTCTTTGCACTCTTCTACCTTACCCATCCAATACTGAATTAGACCAAACATAATATTATTAATTCATTTAAATCAACTATGTTGGAGAGTTTGAAGAGTGGAGCTGCAAGGCAGAAAGACAACAGAAAAAAAAAAGAATTAATCTTTAAATATAAAAACAGTGACAACAAAATGAGAAAAATACTACCCTAAGCTTTCAAAGGAAATTGCTTGTAGAAGCTGATGCAAGGACCTTAAAACTAGTATTCATTCTGCTCAGGAAATTAAAAGTTGCTGTTAAAATGTTCCAGATCCTTGCAGAAAGTTTAAAATAAAGCTAAATAACTACTTTCTTAGTTGCCCTGGGAACACTTATAATTTGAACAGAAGATATATGTTACAAACTCCCCCTGTAACGTCTCAGCTCGTTTTAAAATTTTATTTTCTCACGTATCATTCCCTTATCCATTAAAAAAAAAAATAAGAAGTATAGCTTTATTCAAGGAGACTGAGAGGTGACTACAGAGGCAATAGGAAGAATTCTTTATGAATAAGTCTTTTTGTAATCACGTTTTTGTAGAGACAAGGATCATTTTTGTCTCCTACATACAACTATATGAAACCACTTGTTTCTATGTCCTTAGAGAAATGCCCACTCAGACACATCTGCTCTGAATGGTAAAAAGTCCCACTAACCAGATGTGACTCTCTCTCAGCTGTCCACTGGACAAAGACTTACATTCTCAGAGACCTCTACTCATCTGTGAGTACACTGATCTTTATTTAGAAGGCAGTTCCATAATATCTCCATTTAGCAAACTACAGTAACAGGCTTGCTTTGAAGCCCATGAGCAACCCAGCAGTAAGTTTCCTTGGCCAGATTTCATACAAGACATGGGTTTCTTCCCGTGAAGCAGAGAAAAGTGGTTAACACCATAATACTCATGTCATATTTATAACTGGAGAGACTAAAGTGAACTTTAGAGCATTAAGCCATAAATGGAGCACACATACATAGACATGGATGGATGGATGGATGGATGGATGGATGGATGGATGGATGAACAGACAGACAGATGGACACATATACAGAGATATATAGCCTCCCCAGAAGATTCACACAAAAGAAGAAATAGGAAGAGAATCTTCTAGACATGACAGGACTTGTAATCATGATTCCATAGTATCTGTAGCTGTAGTTGACTAGATTGGGAGGTGCATACACCCCCACCCCTAGTTGAGGAGCTATTGGTTGCTAGCTGCTAGGAGAAGAGTCAGTTTTCATTAGCAGTGGAGTCCCTGGTAGGGGAATCATCAAGTGGATGGCCCTACGTATATGTGCTTATGAAAAAAACTTATGAAAAATACAGCGGGTTCTACTAAAAAGCAGGATAAATAAATATTACACTTGGAACATCCATAGTTGAAAAACAAAGCAGATAGATGAATGTTCCAGCACTTCAAATCCTACAGACAGGCAGCTTTCTCCCTACTGCACCAAAACTCTGTGCTGTAGAAGGCTTCCCTGCTGTGCTTTGAGAAAACAGTGGCATTACTCATATTTGACCTTTGCCAAAGAATGGGTGACAGATGGGTATACATAGTAGAGACATGATGAGATGACTCTCAGCCCCTAAAATACTAACTCTATTGAACCTGGAGAAAACCTTCTCTGGAAACAAGGCAGCCTAGCACACAAAGTGTAAGGGAATGCTCCGTGCCACAGTGTCTGCTACTCAGTATCTGTTTACTGTTGCTCTTCCCCACTCTCTAATATAAATAAAAAAGCCAAACAAGGTAGTATTAATCTTCAGCTAATTTGTAGTATCACTGCATCTCAGTAGTAGACAAGAGCCTACAAGTCAGTTAGGATAAAATGAGGAACTCCAAGTCCAATTATGGAGAATGAGAGAAACAAAGGAAAATGATTTCTAACAAAAATCTTACAAGAGGCCAAGAGAGACTACACAGGATCCAAAACGCAATGAGAGACACAGGGAAAGCTATTTCCCATGCCCCTCCCCTACCACATCTCTCTCTCTCTCTCTCTCTCTCTCTCTCTCTCTCTCTCTCTCACACACACACACACACACACACACACACACACACAAACACAGAGTTTTGTTTTGCTTGTAAATATAGATCACTACCTTGTACATATAGATCATACCTACAGGCGTAAGAGTAGGTAATGTTCAAAGTTCTGAAAAATAATTACTGCTACTTAATAATCTAGGCTATTCTTCATATTGATGGACATTAGTCCTAGTACATGAGAAAAATGTAGAAAGATCACTCACTAACCCTGAAGGTAAGGAATCTATTGTCCTTAATAAATTATATAATCCTTTAAATATGAAATTTCTTTCTCTATAAAAATATGGTTAAAATATTTCGAAGTACTTGTATCAAACATTTATATTAAATATAAACTATAAGATCTTGATATTTATACACAATAAAGCAACTGAGCAATTGCATAGTTTCTATGTATTCTAAGAATAAAATGACTATTTAGAATTTCTTCAAAGTTCTCTCTAGATTTAAGTTTTGTCTATGAATATAAATGTCAACAAAAAAAAGAGGCTCATGAATTCCCACTCTGATGTTTTCAAGGGTGTTATATCATTATTTCTAAACTGAAATCAAAAGCTTCCAAAAACCAGCAACATCAATATAAAGGTTTCTGCATCACAAAACCAACAGTCTGCCTAAAATGAAGACTTAAAATTCGTTTTAACTGCACCAAAGAGACGGTTCTTTTTCTTCAGGAATCCAGTCATTTAGAAGGTGATGTAGACACAGCACAGGACCACACTCACTTAGCATTCGGTCAGAACTGATGGCTGAGATACAGTACTTAACTCCACCATGCACGGAGCTGGTGAACAGAAACAACTTACTCTTAGCCATTACACTATTAGTCCTACAAACCCCTGAAGCTAAAGAAACCACACCCAAGGTCTACAACTCCCATTTCCCCACAGTTCAGAATGAACAAGACAGAAACTGAGAGATACATTCACAGAGAGTTTAGGATCAGGGGGAATCTCTCAGGAGGCTCTGTGAGAGCACAGGGATCAGTAGATGCCAAAAATCCTTCTTTGAAGGTTCTGACCAGTGATATATAGGCAGAAAGATCCTATTTAGGTAAACTGAGAAAACAATCACCAGAATAGAAAACCATGCTTAAGAAACCCATTTGGTAAATCTAATAAAATGCCATCTTAAAAAGTCATTTAAATATATAAGTAATAGGTTATTTATAATTAGCATATAAATTGTTTTATGAAAAACTGCTTTAAAAATTTTTAAGTCAGAAAGAAATTATTACAAATTTGAGAGTATTATACAGATAAACTTTATACTCTTTATAACTTTATGCCGTTTTATAACTTTTCTGTCTCTCCTATATATCTAATATGCCATAACTTTCAGAAACATACAGCTTTTAAAATCATATGAAATTCTACAAGGTTCAGTTCATTTCTTTCTCAAAAATTTCAGATGTAGAAATTTTCTACTCTTACTAATTTTAACTAAGAAATAACAAGAATCTTAGTTTTATATGAAAATCCAGACTATGGTATTAGTTCCATTACTTTAGAAACAGTTCCAAGAGATTAAGATTTTATTTGAACATATGATACTAAATTTATTGGTATAAACAAAATTTATTAATCTACATAGGACTGGAGTTGACAAAGAACTTAGAGATTAATATTCTTATTTTACATACAAGAGAACCTCTAAGAAAAGGTTAAATGGTGCCAGGCTCTGGAATAAAATGCTCCTTGTGATGTCTAGTCTTTGACAACTTGAGATCTGCAGTCTCACGGGAGACAATGTGTGTGCAGGAATTCCAGGGAGTTTTAGCTGAGGGGGGAAGACCTGACCTTTTGGGTCCTTGACTAAATGAAAGGAAAAGGCCAGGAGAAACATTGGCATTCATTTATGCTTTGTGACAATGGATACAATTGTGCCAGCTGCCTAATGCTCCCGCTGCCCTGCCATCCCTGTGCCAACTGTTACAAGTACCCAATACATCCTGTATCACCGATCAACAGACTACCCCAGCCGTCAGAATACAGAGACAAGATATTCGCCTGCTTTGCACTTTTGTGCTTCCTATTAAACCTAAAAACTTGAAGGTTAGATAGTTTCATCCACACTTTAATATATTTCAAGGATATGTTACTTAGTAAAGCCTGAAGACTGCCTGAATGGCACCACTCGCTGTGCTT
Source organism: Apodemus sylvaticus (assembly GCF_947179515.1). NCBI lineage: Eukaryota > Metazoa > Chordata > Mammalia > Rodentia > Muridae > Apodemus > Apodemus sylvaticus. Next base: position 65,541,646 of record NC_067489.1, read on the forward strand.
ACCCATAGATTATGAGACCTCTGCTGGGGACACCTGACATTCAGCAAACTGTGTTGGTCCCTCCTCTGTCATTGGGGCTCTATGTCCACCTCTGCTGAAGAACTTGGCAAAAGCAGGTGGTGTTCCAAAATGCATCAAACTGTACAGAGCCATATTGGGGCAGTCATGCACTTGGTCAGAGTTTGACTTTGGTCAAGGTTAACTTCTCCCAGATAGCCAGGATCCTGCTCCACCTAGGGCCGAGTGCTCGAAGTAAAGGTTAAGTTCATTGTTCCTCCAGGTCTAGGAATTCCTGAATTAAGCAGGTGACCCACCCAGCTGCAGGAGCAGTCAAGACGAGGACCTCCAAGAGAAGCTAGACAACTTCCACCGGAACTCAGCCTGGAGTCTGGGGAGAAGGGTTTGCCCAAACTGTTAAAAGGTCTGGCGCCATTAAAGTTTCTGGCTTTGATCAGTGAATATTGTCTTAGCCATACTTCTTTTCGCCCCTCTTCCCTATTTATTCCTCAGCTTCTGTTCCAGAAACCCACTTCGTAATAGCTGCAGGCAGCTATGGAACCCTACATCAAACAACATGTGAGATTTGGAAATAATGTCATATGATCTAGAAGAAATACTTTGGCCTAAGAAAAGGTAACTAAAGCCAGAAATGATGGCTTACATCTGGAATCCCAACACTTCAGAAACTGAGGCAGAAGGATTGCCAGTTCCAGTCCAGCTCTGGGCATACCATCAATTCTAGGCCAGCCTATTCTATATATCAAATCCCTGTCCCGAGAATCAGAAGAGGTAACTTTGTGGTCGGAGTCCAACAAGTAATCTCCAAGTATCCAAATTCTATCACATACGTATTAGAGTTCTGGGTTTCTGCAAAGGAAAATCAGGCTATTAAGAAAGCGTCTCAGGACTGTTTCCTGAGGATAGGTGAAGATTCAACATGTATGCTAACAGAGCCACCAGAAGCTCCTTCTAAAACATACACAGAGCACAGAGCTAGACTAATGTGACACAGAAAATTACAGAATGGATAATGATCTGTCCTTGAAAAGACCTTTGAGCTTGTCTTCTATAGTGGCTTCTTTTCCCATTATAATCATGGGCAGCTTTAAAATCTACTTCCTTGAATTACTTAAAATGAGGATTGTTCTGGAAAGGAGACTAGGTGCTTTTTGTTTCCATTTGGCTATTTAATTGTCACATGGGGTAGTGGCTATTCCTGGTTGTTAACTTGACTTTATCTGGAATGAACTACAATCTAGAATTGGAAGGCTCACCTATGATCCTAATCTGGAGGCTCAGAGATATACATTTCTGACCTGGATCTTGCCATGGAGATCTTAAAGCATAGTAGCTATGAATTCCAGAAGAATAAGACAAGGAGATCTCTGAGTTCAAGATCATCTGGGATCAAAGGCATGGAGGCACACGCCTTTAATCTGGGCCACACCCTCTGCTGGAGACCTACAGCCTTTAATCTGGACTACACCCTCTATATAAGGACATTGGAAGAAGGAAGACTCTCTCACTCTTTGCCTGCTTGCCTCGTGGGACTGAGCAACTGCTAGATCCTTGGACTTCCATCCACAGCTGCTGCTGACTACTGTTGGGGAGTTGGACTACAGACTAAGTCATCAACAAATTGCCTAACTATATAGAGACTGCCCATACGCTCTGTGACTCTAGAGAACCCAAACTAATACACATGGTTCTAACACAGCTATAGAGCACTTCACTAGTTCACAAATAGGTAATTAGGGAAAAATTGAACTGTAACTTGAACTAAGGTACTTTAAAATGCCTTTTCTGTTTCCGTGCTGGGGATGGAACTGGGGGCCTCACACATGTCCCAATTGCTTGGCAGTTCAGGTATACCCCCTTACCTGCCTGCTATTTTCAATTCAGTAAACCACATACAATGCTTACAACTTTTTGATATACGTGTGTCTACAAATGTTTCAGGCACAAGATTAGAGAAGGAGATTATGTACTTTCTACTCCTTCCCCAAAGTACAGATTCTCTCTGGTTTATTCCTTATTTTCTAATTTTATATAATGTGAAAGAAAAGGCACATAAAGCTAATCACCACGGGCTTTGCTGTCAACAGTGGCACGTGACATCCTGTTGCCTGAGCCACTGTTCCCTGCACAGACCCTTGTAGAGCAGGTACAGGACCCCCCTATTCCAGCTGTGAGCAAGAGGAACTGCCTGTGAATGTCCTTTCCATGTTCACATGGAGTGACTTCGAGCTATCTTTTGCTTGATTTAAAAAGTATTAATCAATGTGAGACCACGAAAAGTGTGATGGATTGAGAATCAAGAGATACAGATTCTTGAAACAGGATCACAGGGAAAAAACAAGCAAACAAACAAAGCAGAAAATCCACAATCAGAGGTTAAGTCTATATGTCTGTAGCATATAACACTAACACTTTCTAATAACTACTGCTGGGCATCCTTGCAGGTGTGAAGTGTCCTGAAGAGGGAAATCCCAAAGAACGAGAGTGAGAAACAGCACTTGTTTGTTTGCTTGCTTGCTTGTTTTGGAAGCTGGAAATTGAATCAAAGGCCTTGCATGTACTTGGACGCCCTCTATAACTAAGCTATATCCTAACTCACTAATGGATCCTTGCACAAGACAATGCTTTCACTCTCTGAAATCCATTTTTTCCTGGTTATCAAATGAGATAGTTCAGTAAGATCATTTTTAAATGTAGCTTTTAGCTCTTATCTTCTCTCGTTGGTTAACATCCTAGTTGGGAAGATTAACTTCTCTCTCTCTCTCTCTCTCTCTCTCTCTCTCTCTCTCTCTCTCTCTCTCTCTCTCTCTCTCTTGTGTGTGTGTGTGTGTGTGTTAAAGGTTTTACTGGATATATTTGCTTTTCTGAGATTTAATATTACTAGATGACATATATTTAAGTTTACAAAATAACTGTAAGTAAGGTTGGCATTATATTTAATACTTTAAAATTACCTGAAATGTGAATTCCACCATAGGATAAACCATACAATTCAAGGAACATAGGCCCAAAATAGCATCTAACTCTCAGAATTAACATTTGTGCTCCTATACTACCCAGTGAGAAACAATTACCCTGAGAGTCGTAAGCAAGGGGTGGAAAACCTGATCATGTTCCACAGACACTATTATTTACCTTCTTGCCTTATTAAAAATTTCCTAGCAGAAGTACGATATACTGAAAAACCAAAACTCCCCCATGCTCTCCCCCAGAAAATAAATCACATTCTATAGAAAATCCCAGTATTTTTCATCAAAAATTTCATCTTGTAATATTTTCAGAGATAAAGCTACTTAAAGGGGTTTTGTTTTTGTTGTTTTTCATTCTATTTTAAGACAGGCATTAAGCACTGATGTATCAAAGTGTTTGGAACTTGGACCAAAACCTAGTGATTTAATTAAACATATTTATGGCTCAATAATAAAATAATTTTGAATGATGTATTTAAAAATTGGGAAATTTTCAGGTGGATGAAACTTAATGATAAATATCTTTAAGAAAGAATGATTAAACAATAATTCAAATTAGAAACTCTGCTTAGCTAAAATTGGAAGTAAAACTGCATGATTCTCTCAGAAAATTTAAAAACTTTAGATAATAAAGGAATCTTTATAGAAAAAGAGTAGATATACAAGAAAAATGGGCGTTCCCATGCTTAATTATTAGTTCTAGACTAGTGGAAATACCACGAGTATTTAAAGAAACACAGGGCTGGGCAAACTTGGAAAAGATCAAATATAAATACAGTGTGTTTTTAATGCTACAATGGACCAGAAACTATCCTTAAACATCTGTGTCTTATTATAGGGCTGGAAATGAAAGAATGAATTATATGCTTTGAAATTCATTTCTTAATTTCCATTTTTGTGTGCATGTGTCTAGAGGCCTACGGATAATAGGCCACATGTATCTTTTATTAGTAATAAACAGAATTCTAGAATTCAGCATACTTTGAGTGGTAGATTATAAAGCAATTTTAACTTACTGTAAATCAACTTAAATTAGGCATATATGGTTATGTGGAAAGAAAGGCATGTGGCAATGTTGAATAATGAAATTGAGCTAATTAAACATACTTTAATGGTAAGAACATTTTTAAATTTGTTCAGCCTTTCGGTTAAAGTCAAGTGTAGTATCTGTTATTCACTTAAAGCAAGTATGTAAAAAATTAAGTGAAAATGGCACAAGAGTTGTCTTTAGAAAATTAGTAGTTCTTTCCAAAAGCACATGGAAGTACTTATCACAGAGAACTTATCAGCAAATCTGGAATATCTGATGCGTGGCAAGGCCTTGCTCATGAACTAGCTCACATGCAAGAGTCTGCAGACTTACTCTGAGATAGGCATTATCAAGCAAATGTTAGATGAACAACCTGGGGAGAGAGGTCCTCAGCCCACAGCAGCAGCTGCTGGACAGGAATGTGTATCCGTGAGCCAGCTCCTTGCCCAGAGAACAGGGCTTTCCCCACGTCCTGTTCCCACCTTTGGTTTCCAAATGGCCCACAACACTGGACATTGAATTGTCCCCATATTGACAGTCTTTGCTGTACCAACTCAGCCTGGATGGTCACCACAACGATTTCACTAGCACTGAGCTATGACAACCAATGCTCTCCCTCTTTGCCCAGAATCTGATTCCAGCTCAATCGCCCTTGTTTTTCACCTCACTTCTTGTCAATTCTGACAGCTTGCAGTGACCTTTTCTAGCTACAGAGATGAAAACATTGTGGTGTTGCATTTGTAAATTTCTCAAGTAGAATATAGCATGCCATCAGTCTTGTTCTCCTTGGGCCTCTCAGCAGTCAAATGACCACACTCTACAGAGAACAGAGACTGAGAGGCCCTCAGTGTTCTTATCCAAAAATGTAAGGGACACCATTCTATCCAGACAGCCTTCCAAGATTCTCTATACTTCTAATAAAACAGATCTTACATTTCTAACATTAGCACACTGGGCCTCAGAAAGGCAACTGCGCCAGGAAACACCGAGAAATCTTCCATTACCACCACGCCCAACTGTCCTCACCCCACAACTACAGTCTGTTCATGCTATCTATCGTCACCTGAACACCTCTTATGAGAAGCAAATGCAACACTCCCACCCCTCCCAGCTGCTCAAGGTTAGACCTTGCGTCAGGGCTCTCTTTGGATCTCCTGTAGGTCCTCAAAGTATGACTGCACGCGGATGCCTCCTGAAAAACCAGAATGCTTCAGCTCCAGAAAGATACTTGGGACACAGCTAACAAGGAACGAGGGAAGGAAATGCAAAATGTCCACATCCACATGGGGGAGAATTAGATAATGTTTTCTGCTGTTTGTTAAGTCTTACAAAATAAAGCACGAAGCAGGCATGTAGTGTCATGAGTGGAGTCAGGGGAAATGAGACACTAATTGTTAGGTACAAATTATGAGATGTACTAATTCTGAGGCCAGAGGATCTGTTAAAATTTAATACAAGCAAAGCTCATTTAGAACACACAACCGGATATCTTATTATTCCATCAAGTCAAAACCAGAACTATTTTTCCAAAAACAAACCAAGGTGAGCCCAAACTCAAAAGCAGCTGAGCCTTATGTCTGCCACATAGATGTGAAGCGGTGAGTTTAGGTGGCCAGGCATGGTACTCTAGAACTTGAAATCAGAACAAGACAAACACTGACAACACAGAGAAAGGACCACCACACTTCTATACTTTGTACAAAAAAAGTGTATTGTTTTAAAATGTACTTATTTAAAAATGTTTCCATATAAAGTCACCCTGTGGTAGAGCTCTGTGATGATTCTACTAAAATCTGGCTCCTGCTGTCACTCAGACAGGATGTTACGACAATGTGCCCTGCCTCCCCCAATTGCTATATATATCTTATTTTTAGCTTATACTTTGTAGATTACATCACCATTTGATGCTTTTTCTCAGGGTTTAATCATTATAATGATTACATTAGAATTATCTATTTCTACCTAAATTATAAAACCTATGAGTTTTTATTTATTTCCCACAAAGATTCTCTCATATAAGATTTTACAGCGTAGAATTGCATATTTTAGAGAATTAAGTAAGTTTACTAAATTAAGACTTATGTTTCAGAAAACTGTACATATCACTAGATGTCAGCGGCTAGCAGCAGAATGAGGCGTATTGTCATTCCACCATAATAGACAATAAGTCCACGGCCTCAGAGATGAGTGAATCCCTTTATATTACAACCAAGACTCAGTATAATTACTCTTATTTGACGACTACCATTAATAAAATATTTCTTTAAAAGCTGCTATATACATTTTCTATATACTTTATGAAAAACAAATTTTTAAACATTTACCTTAAAAAGTACAAGTTATATCTTAATTTATAAAAACAAATGATTTTCTCCATTTGTTACATTAAATTGGTCTTTTAAGGTAATGAACAGTATACTGTAAACATTTTTTTTCCATTTGAGTAGGGCTAGTGTACTTTATTAAATATATGTCATACCAGTATAGGATTGATTACAGAAATAAAGTGTTCTCTAATTACTAAAACATTGCAGTACCTAAGAAGGCAACACCACCAACAATATTAGAGTGTCCTCAAGATTCATACACATAAATTTTATAAAAAAGATGTCATTCTATATTTAATCTATTTTGCAGCTTTCTTCACATTTCTTCCTTTAAAATAACAGCATGCTGATGTTATAATAAAACCATTATTATTTGGTTAAACAAATACTGGGGGTCACATAGGTTTTAACATTTGGTCTTCATAGCTACCCCTTAAATATTATTAATTCCCAATTATATTAATGGAGAAAGAGAAGTCAGTGGCCCAAGGTCACAGAATTAGTTTTAAGTATCAGCGGTGTGGGTAGTATACAGACACTTGGGGTTGCCTCTTCTGTATGACAGACATCTGTGTATGAGGACATGCCAGTTCCTGTCTATAAGCACATATGATATCATGTGACTCTCTGGATAGTGTAGTATTTATTTGGCTGTCTGAATAAACTAGAACATGCCCAATTTTTCAGTTGGCCACTTCCGATTTTTTGCTAAAACAAGTAATGCTGCAATCTATGTCACTGTACACGCTGCACATTTCACTATTCAGGGTATTTTCATTTTTTCCAAATAATTTCTTATTTTCAAAAATGCTGTTTACGAAGAGTTCTGATACATGTTCACTCAACCTCTACCGAATGTTCACATAGTACATAATCAACTATAATTATTAAACACTGACAGTGGATTATTAATTAAACTATAAAAATTACTTAAATCACACCAAGTTTTAATATCACTGCCCTTTTCTATTCTAGAATGTTCATGTTTCTAGAAACATTGAGCACTTTTCCTGGAGTGTATCACTCATTCACAGTTGGCTAATTGTTTCTTGTGTTTATGATGAAGTCAGATATCTGGGGAAGGATTCAGGGAAATGAGGCCTTTCTTGCTTCTTCAGAGATGCCCTGGTGGCACGCTATCTTAGAGCAGTGGTGTAAGCCTTGAATGACTCACTAGGGTGGTATCCATTAGCTGTCTATACCATAAAGTTACTATTTTCTCTTTGAAAATAATATCCTCAAAGAAATATTTTATCCATAAGGATATTTTATATATCCGACTTCTACCTATTATTTCTGGGGCCTGTTAATGGGTCTAAGAACGATAATGACTGTGATGTCTAGTGGTAGGGTTTTTTTTGTACATTCATTATTAAATCTTTCTGTCATGAATAAACTGCACCAATCCCATCACTTGTTTTTTTTTTTTTTTCATGGATATTTATTTTATTCCATGGGTGTTATTTTAGTACTATCACTTGTTTCCTTAAACTGTTCCAGTATGGAACTCAGGAGCGCCGCGGGAATGGCCCGGTCTCCCAGCAGCCCTTTCTCCTTGTTTTGTGGACTTCCTAACTTTCTGGCAATGCAAGAGGTCTTCCTTCAAATTGTGTTTCCTCCACTCCACTACTCCAAGATGCCATAACTCCTTTCTAGTGAACGATATTTAAGACAGAGGACTGGATGTTAACCTTATTCACTGCTACCAAGGGTAAGTGAATGATTCTGTCTTCTAGTAGGCAGGGCTAAGAAACGCATAATACACAGAAACCTGTGCCATCTGCCTATAAACCATCTGCATATATACACATATGCATCAAAAACCACAAATTACATCATAAACATCCTGCAGTATGGATGTGGGGGTCATTTGCCCTAGCCTCCCTCTAGGACAGAAACAACACAATTTGTGCTTATCACCACAAATATAGGCCTACTGCTCAATTCCTACACACACACACACACACACACACACACACACACACACGCACCCCAGAACAGTTTCTAAAGGCTAGCTCCCATCCCTTAGAAAAACGACCTATGACTAGAAGTTGGTGCATCTGTGTTGAAATTTGTTTCCACCCAATAGCATTAAAAACCTACTTTCCCAAAGCTGCATAATTCTATGCTGAAACATTTTCTTCAATATAATTATAAATTATTATATCTAAAATATAGATAAATCTATTGTTACTGTTCTTATTTTCATTTTGAACAACACCTATCGCCTAATTGGTTTAATCTACTAACCTATACCATAGTATAGTATGATATAGGTTATATATGGTATGGAATATGAGCAGTCAAAGAGCTATCAATTTATTTAGCAAATGAGTCAAAAGGGCACACTCTATTGGGACCAAAGAATAAGTCTATATATGAGTACAGATATTATTCACTGCATGTGTACATCTATGCATTTGTACGGTGTGTGAGTGTTCACGTGCAGTTTTAGCTTTTAAATGGCGGTACCTCCTTTTTCAAAATAACATGACTACAAAAATAAAATACTCAACAAAATTGATTTTCAAGACTGAATGGCAAACACAAATACTGTTCCAAATCTCTATTTCTTATTTTTTTGGTCTTTACACACACACATGTACACACTCTCTCACACACACACACTCACACACACATACACACACTCACAAACACACTCACAGATACACACACACACATACATATACACTCACACATACATACTCATACTCACACATACACATACATACACACATACACACACTCATACACATACACACACACTGACACAGTCACACATACACACACTCACACACACACACTCACACACACACATTTGGATACCAGCTTGAGTATTAGTACCAGCATTTGCTGGACTACAGCGGGGAGAGCCCTCAAAGTAAGCTTTGAATTAAGTGTTATGAACAGTGGAGAAGAACATGAAGAAATTATGTTTTATTTAATTTATTTTTTTTTACTTATTCACTTTACATCCTTCTCAGTGACCTCTCGGTTACCCTCCTCCCCAAATCCTTCCTCCACCCCCTCCCCTTCTCCTCTGAGCTGGTGGGAGCTACCTGGGTATCCTACCACCCTGGCACCTCGAGTCTCTGTGAGGCTAAGTGCTTCCTCTCCCACTGAGGCCAGACAAGGCAGCCAGCTAGAACAACACAGCCCACAGACAGGCACAGCTTCTGGGACGGCCCCTGCTCTGGCTGTGCAGGACCACACAAAGACCAAGCTGCACATCTGCTTCGTCTGTACTGGGGGCCTAGTGCAGCCCATGGACATTACTTGGCTGGTTTGATGTCATTCTTTAAAAATCATATTTTTCTAGAGAAACATAATTAGCTGACAGAGTGGATAAGCAAAGACATATATTGTGAAAATCAGAACTGTTGTGGAAATAAGAGCATATAAGAGATGAAGAACGTTTAAGAGCTTCCAGAAAATGTCTCTTAACATTGTAAAGCAGCAAAAGGACAGATTTAGAAACAGGAGTCCAATCTTCGAATATAAAGTGCAATGCTTAACTCAAGATGTCAGTCGAAATGAAGGCGGGACAGTGACCAGAGACTGCGGCCCACAATGAGGAATTGTGCTTCCTTGGCAGGAGTTAATGAGCTGACTTAACTCTGCTACGAAGGATCAGCACCAACTCTGACTCAGACAGCAATGCCAAGAAATAACCATTTCTCTTCTCAGCATCATGAAAAAGCCAGGGTTTCCTTCATGGGCCTGCGGTCACATGGCCGATATCATTCCAAATTTGAGTGGACGGTGGGAATGAAGGAGGGAAAACAAACACTGGTGAGAGCAGTGAAGGAAGCCTGGGGAAGCGTAAGAATATCAGGCAGCAAAGAGGAACCGAAGGTGCCACTGAAAGACCCCTGGGCTTCCCGCCACCCCAGCCCCCTTCTCTCCCTGCGCCTCCTATCCAGCTTCTAAAAAGGATCACCTAGCTATGCTGATTTCAGTAGTTTAGATCTTACACATATACATTTAGACGTTTTAATAAGAACACCCGCCCACCACTTACACTGTATTTTTAAAAGGATGGCAGGAAATAGTCTATAACTTTTTTGTGTGGATACATATCTTTCAAAACAAAGATGTATATGCAGCCATTTTTTTAAAAGCAGCATTAAACCCAGGGCCATGTCCACAGGAAGACTTCTTAATTTTATAGATTATCTACAGACACCGAATGACAGAGCTGTGACTTTTAAATAGACAAAAATGGGAGATGCCACATGGCCACAGCATCTTCCCCAGTCTTTGTACTTAAGTTGACCACTGGTTGTGCTCAGAGAGAGGCCCTCTAGACAACACTGTGAGAGTATCATAGTTTTAGGTAATATCACATTCCTTGGATTATAGGCTGGGAGTTTTCAGAAATGTAGAAATACAGAAATAGATTTTTAGACTTTCAAGTGTAATTCTACAAAGTTCTAACAGTCAATGTGAAGGTGGTACCAAAAAAAAAAAAATCTCAGCATAAAACCACCCTAGTCTTTTTAAAAATAGTACAACCATGCCCAGTAAATGATCATAAACTTTTTGACATTTCTATTTTATACTTTGATATAAAATAAAACTCTGACTTCAGGCTACACTGGCCTGAACAATCTCATTGTAAATAATAACACAGGAGAATGTATTCATGTGGAAGGGTTGCTCTGAATGGACACACACTGTTGCCCAGCCCCTCTCCACACTGGTATTCTGAGTCTCACCCCCAATCAAAAATACCTCCTGTTCTGGATCCAGAGTACCCATCAGAATTGTCTTTCAAAGGACAACTAAATTCTGCCAGAGGAATGTGATTTCCCAGATTGTTTCTCTTTGTCCTGAAAGCTCTCATATGCATATCACCCACACTACCCCTCCCCGCTCTGCCCCTCACCCTGCCCTCTTCTCTCCTGCTGATTTAATCCAATACTGGTGGTAAGAGTCTTGGTAGATGGAATTTAGGCTGCTAAGCAGCTGACTTTAATACAGAAAATGGACTCTGAATAATCCAGGTAGACACAGTATCATGCAAGTACTTCACAACACAATTGACAACAGTCCCTCAGTATGAGCCAGAGGTGGAAAACCAGAGGAAGGAGGAGGCAGTAGACAGGTTTGTAGGGGTCAAGGACATGGGGTTATCAGATAGACATGAAAAGACTTGGTTGCTGGATTTCAAGATGGACGAAGAAAGAATGGTCAACTCTAGAAACTGAGAAGACTCCTGGTAAATAACCAGAAATAAAAACAGGGCCTCAGTCTACAACCACATGAGGCTCAGTCATGTGAAAAGTTTAAATGAACTTGGCAGTGAATCATCTTTAGGGCTCCTACAAAGAAATACTGTCCTGCTGGAAGCTTGATTTTGCACTGGGGAAGCTAGAGCTGCAAAAGCAGGCATCTCTGCCCTGAGAACGTCACAAGAAGTCCATACGATTTCACAGCACACATTCACAGCACACGGTGCAACGTAAACAAAGGACAACCTACCCACCTTGGATTACATCCTACTCAGCAGCTCTCATTGCTGTGTGGACTTGGGAGAATGACAGAGCAGGAGACTTACAGTCCGTAAGAGGGGTGGGAAAGCAGAATGCTGCCAGTGAAGACTTTGCACATATCCCAAGTGACATTTGCCCTGAAATCTATTAGTGGTAGCATTTCAGGAAGTTTCTAGATACCTAGGAAATTCTTCTCATCATCACATCCCTGAAGAAAGCCATTGGTTTTGTTTTTTCTGTTGCTTATCTGTTTTCACCACCTTACACTGGTTTGGGCCACTCAAGAACTTCGACAAACAAGATCAATGTGTTAGGCCCAGGTAAGACGTACAGCATCTTTCTTCTGCAATCTGTGTCAGGAGTTCCTTCTTTTTCACTTTTATTTCTCTTTCATTGGAGCTAACATACCTCATCTATTGGTGACATCTGAATGATTTCTAATTTGGAACTACTGCTAATAAAGTTGTTCTGATTATTCTTATAATATTTTCTTTCATTCCTTTTGAAGGGAATCAACTATAGAGGGCATGCTTAGTTTGGTGTCAAATTGCAAGACCTTTCTCCAACATTCTGCTTTTATTCACTGGCATTTGAGTGATTGGGATATTTTTGCCTCTTATTTTTCTTTCCTTATCCCAGTGATTTTAATGGATCGCCGGTCTGAAAAATACTATAACTGCTTAAAAATTCCTCAGTGCAGAACTCATGTCTTACTCATCTTTGCTTCACCCAATATATTTAGTACAGCTTTACTAAAGTGAGAACTTGCAAATCCTATTAATTTTCATCTGACTTGAGATAAACAAGTCTAGTAACTGCTTTGGATATAGACACATTCTGTGCATAATTTTGAATAACACATTACCTATTTTGTGTTATGATGTATTCTATCAAACTCTAAGCTACATGTGGGCATGACATGCTACCTGTCCCATTAAGGACTGTGTTCCTCAACTCAGACACAGAAGGTAATGGGGAAATAAGAACAATTGTTTTAAAAGCCTTATTTGGTTATTTTACTAAAAAAAAAAAAAAATAATACACAAGGCTATATTGTGGAACAGTTCTAGTCTGTGTCACTTACTGTTTAATAGACGAAAGATAACTCTGAGAACTGCAGTTATCTCTGTGTTTGTGTGTGTGTGTGTGTGTGTGTGTGTGTGTGTGTGTGCGTGTGTGTATCATAACACACAAATCACTAAGGAGGGTAAGAAGGAGCTGGGCTCCCATAGGAATGATAGGAAATACTTTCTTCTTATCAAACAATATGGTCTCAAAATATTTCTCTTTTCAAAACCTTTTGCCTAAGGTTAGTCCATAAAAATAACAACTTGAAATGAAGTTAGTCCTTTAAGATAATATTTTGAGTAAACAATTTATTTTTTTGTAAATGAGACAAATAATAATTTACCTATTTTTGCATTCTAATGAAATATTTACATCAAGAATTAAGTAATCTTACAATCAGGTGACTTGCCTTATCAACAAGATCTGAATTGGCCTTCCTGTAGGCGTTCTTTTAAGTGGCCGTAATATCCAAAGAGATAACATTTCATTTTTCTAGGGAGAACCTTGAAGGTAAGGAAATCCTTGTGACTAGGAAACAGTGGAGGGCAATGGAGGGATTCATGGGAGACTTCCTTCAACGCTTCCTCCATGAGGACTAGCTTTCATGGCACCCATGCAAGCTATCAAGAAAGGAAAGCAAACAATACTCTTACCCAGCTGTGACACCTATGAGTTCAGCATGGCACAATAACCACACACACACAAGAGTGGCATGCATTTTAAGGTGACCAACAACTCTCTAATTGTCTCTAAGGCCCACTCAACAAGAGAAAAACATGCCTAGGACGAGAAACCTAGCCAACTACCTAGGGCAAGTGATGTTATGAAATCTGGCAGGGAACCAATAATTACCACCTTACTAAACCTGCATAAACTCTGACTGCATTCTAAATATTTATCTTTATACACACAGATAAGTACAGTTCTCAGCCCTTATCAAGGAAACATCTCTTTGCATCAGACTGAGCCTATTATAGAAAATTATAACCAATCAAAATGCATAGAATGAGGTGTAGAGTGGTACCCAGTCTCATCTTCAACACACAAGGCTCAGGGACTATTGCAGAAGAGTAGGCAAAATGATTGTAAAATCAAAAGCACCAGGAAGTTCTCTGTAGAGTCTGTCTCCTAGAAATGTCAGAAAGGCTATGCATCCATGAAGTTTCATCAATATGGATGCCTAAACAAGATCTGAACACTGAGGACAGTAATGGACATGTCAAGATGGAAGAAGAAAAGCTACAACCATCTCTAGCTACAAGCAAACAGTTGTAATGCTGAGAGAAATGTTCTTCCCTAGGGAAGGGCTCACCTCAGCCAGCCAATATCAAGTAGGCAGCTCAGGCATCCCTCTCTCCTCTCTCTCTCTGTCTCTCTCTCTGTCTCTCTCTGTCTCTCTCTCTCTCTCTCTCTCTCTCTCTCTCTCTCTCTCTCCTCTCTCTGTGCGTGTCTTCATGCAGGAAACATTGCATGGACTTCTGAGGAATTGTATTTATATATCTAGCAACACAACAACAAGTAAAGAAAAAATGAATTAGATAACAAAAAAAGAATAAGGGAAGCTATAGAAAGATAAAAGAGAAGGAGAAATACTGTAATTATATTGTAATTCAAAAAATATTTTTATTTTTAGGGGGCTGGAGAGATGGTTCAGTGGTTAAGAGCATACACTGCTCTTCTGAAGGTTCTAAGTTCAGATCCCAGCAACCACATGGTGGCTCACAACCGTCCTAACGAGATCTGTCGCCCTCTTCTGGAGTGTCTGAAGACAACTACAGTGTACTTACAAATAAATAAATCTTTAAAAAATATTTTTAAAAAGAATTCCATGAAAAAAAATGGATGAATGTGGCTGTTGGAGTTTCTGAGAAAGCAACATTTTAGAGAAAAGAGGACAAAAACAAACACAGAAGACTGCTTCTACCTATGGACAGTTTGAGGGAAGAGTCAAAAATTAAAACTGGCAAATCAAAACAGTCAGTCTTGGCATCCATGTGGTATTGATTCCAACCATCCATCCCACCCACAGATACATAGTGTGACAATCAAGCACAGTATATATAAATTATATATATAAGATATTGTAGCATTGCTGCATGACATTCACATATCTTCTTGAGAGTTTCAAACCATCTCTTGATGACTTATAATAATGAGTGTAATATAAATGCTAGAGCAATAACTGTTTTACTATTAATAGTATAACTGGGAAAAAGTCTGTATCTGTTCAAGCCAAATTTAATTTCCCTATCAAATATTTTTAATTTATTCATGGTTTAATATGCAAGGTTGTCTATATTTCCTAGGAGAAATAAAACAGAGAGAGAGAGAATGAAACTTCCAGCATGATTTGGGGTAAACAATAATAATTCATTCTTTGTTAGCTGGTTTTCTGATTGAAGCTCATCTCTTTAAACACAACAAATCTTTATAAAACTTTTTTTGGCAATTTTTCCAAATCTATTTCACACTCCCATCTCCAAAAGAGAGTAAGCGAACACAGAACACCAGTTCTATGACTCATCATCACTTTGTAGAGAGAGAATATAGCCACTGTCTGAGAAGCTTCACAAAACTACAACAGTGCTATTTAAGGACCTACTATCCTCAAAGGTTCTGTTTTTTGTTCGCATCATTATCAAATTACTGCTTGCTACCAACACACAACTTACATACATGCTTTCTCTACATTAATCTTTCTAATTCTGAAATTTTTCAGATTGTAGTATGGTCGTATAACCAATCTCAGCACTTGGCTGAAGAGGATTTCTAAAGTTGAGGTGGCCCTAAGCTATTCAGAGTGTAAAGCCAGATCAGCCCATTTAAAAGTGAGACCCTGCCTCAAAAATAATCTATTTCCTAAAAATGAACTCAACTTAAAAGTGAAGAACTAAACACTCATTTAGTCTGTATTAGAAGATGTACTATGACTATTATTTTGTCAATGAAACACTGGCTCTACGATGTACTTAGGCCAGTCTGCAGTTTCAATTACTTGTATCCACCAGTAGTCACCGTTGATGTGTTTATGATGCAAATGAAAGAGAGCAGACCAGGGCTGGAGATGTAGCTCTGTAGTAGTACAGTGCTTCCTGCCATAATCAGGGGAGGAATGAAGAGGGAAAGGGGAAGGGAAGAGAGAAGAAAGGAGGGAAGGGGGAAGAAATCAAAAAAGGAAGGAAAGAGGGCATGAAAGATTATTAAAATGATCACCGTATTATTGTTCTCAGATTTTTGAGTCCGTTCATGCCAGCGATCTGTACATGATGAAGTATCATTACAACCATAAAACAGTTTTCCTTTGTGAGCTGCTCTTACTGTAGCTACAAATTCCTCTCAATCGAAATGTGTTGCATCCTTCCTTAATAATAAACATAATAATCTTGGGTTGTATGCCTTGTAGACCGTCATTCTTCGAGGCCTCCTAGGCCCACAGAGTAAATCATAAGCAAAGAGACAGGGTTAAAGTTACAGTGTGAAATTGGCTTTCAGTGAAGACTGTGCTCGTGTCTGACAAATGGCAACAACTAACTTGGAAAGCAGGCTTACAAACATACAATGTTTTAGCAAGACTCCAAACATACCAACATTCAAGATTTTGTGGAGGCACTGGAGTATGAAACCTTGTAGCCCTCCTTTGTGGTCAAATTAAAAATAGAATCTGCCTAAGAATCACTAATATTCCATTACAGTACACTTAACGATTACTACCACCCCCAACCAACTTTTCCTTTTGGTGAAAAAAAAAAAATCTGTCTGTACTCTTTAAGCAGCATCTGTTCCATCCTACTGTTCTAACAGACTTCTTTTGGGGAGGGATTAAAAAAAAAAGTACATCATGATTTGTAGATTTTTCAGCTACTTCAAGGACTCATCCTCATTCTCATCTCCATTTTTCATTCGAGGTCTGAGCCAGACAAAAGGCATCATCATTATCCTGCCCATGATGACCTCAGGCCTGAAAGCAGCCGCGTGCTTCCAGACGTCTGTGGAGAGAAGGCAGAAACAGACACATGCCTTTCATCACGCCACTCAGCTTGATTTGCCACACTGAAAAAAGGCAGCGAGAGTCGGTATTTTGGGCCATCACCTTTAATGCTTTTCTCTGTGCAAGCTCACTACCACAGCTTTGCTTTTCAAAGGCTCTCCTCCTTGTCCCAGCACAAGCTCAGAAAGGCCTTTCCTCCATAGCTACTGTTGCTACCAGGTTTTCATGACCTTCTCTCTGAGAGCTCACCTACTCCAGGCAGCGGCTGATGCTCTTTTTATAGCTACACTTAAATACCACCCATAAGTTCCTATTTTCAACTACATACTCCGGATATAACTCAGATCAAGCATTTTTGAGAATTCGCTTCTGACTTTTCATTTATAAAAAGTATAGACCTGTTTCAGACTGAGGCCCCCTTCTTCGTCTCCTTCAGTCTTCTGGGCATGTTCTTTTGAAATTGCTGCTATAAAAAGAGCAACCTTCTTAGATTTAGCTCTGAACATCTTCTGGCTTTATTATTTGTGCATACTTCTTTGTCTAAACTAGTAGCATAAGAGGAAAACAAATTTAAGAGCTATTATTTGAGCTTACAAGAACTGAAGCAATGTTAAGAACACTCATCCCTGACACTGAATGAATCCCTCAAGATCGCCTACCATTTTTCAACTTAATTTCTGCCAAGCCACATTTTGCTTTAAAAGCATCACTTGAGGAAGTTTGAACACAACAGGGAAACTGAGTTTACCCTTGTGGTGCAGGAATGAAAGGACAAGGAAGAGGCTGGGCAGTAGTTACTACGTGCTTAATGGGCCCACATGAAGAACACCACAGCTAGAGGCACAGGACAGATGTGTATTTATCAGGGCACAATTGAGTCAAATTAGGACAAAGTAAGACCCCTCCCCCAGGACTCTATCACTGGTGACATCACTGGAACTCTCACAAACACTTGGGGCCCAGGACTTTCCCACCCTATGAGGAAACCTTGTGCATGACGGATGGACACACATTACATCTTAACCCCTGGATTCCCTCTAAGGGGTGGGCGCCAATGACCACATGCTGTGCACTGAAGCTGAGCAGTCATGTGACCTGTTCCAGGTGGGACATCCTGTGCTCCAGATTCTCCACTGCTTATCTCAAATTCTGCCAGGAAGCATTCTGATGCATTCTGATGTCAGAGCACTGCGAAGACGGAATTCTATTTTTCTTACTTGTTTACACTTTATTTGGTTAGAACATAGTAAGAAAAGAATGAGGGAATCTAAGCAAACAGCCCAGCCACAGAAGCCCAAACAAGAGGCTCCAAATTTGACTTCATGTTCACATCCCTCAACACTGCTGACACTGGTCCCCAAGCCAGAGCTTCTCGCTGGACAACCCACCTTTTTCACCGTATGCTTCCTCAAGAGTTCCCAGCAGCATCCTGAAGAGTGACAGGTTCATATTGCTGTCCATCTTTTAATTCTTTAAAATAATCCCCATTGTATTTTTGTTTTAAAGATTGAACTTATTTCTGCATAGCTCATAAATATCTAAACACACATTTATCTTGATAAAAAGGAAAATCAGAAAAGCAGGGTCTACTAAACCCCTATTGTGTTTATATCCCAAGTTAACCAAGTTTTTTATAAGCCAATGACTTTCATCATTTTTCATATTGCTAGTTATATCTGAGCTATGTTGCATGATAGTCAATACTGTGGAAAAAATCATAAAGAGCAGTAAAACTTCACTAAGACAATTTTCATATGATTCGTAATCTGATTGAAGAGCAAGAGATGACCCCTTTTTTTCTTTTAGTGAACCTGCTCATTACTTTTTCAAGCTTGGAGTTAGAAGAAATAATGGATTCCTTGTACTTTTATATAGTCCCATGCAATATTAACGTTTGTAAAAGAATAGTACAGCTTCTCAAGTAACAGGAATAATAAAATATGGTCCCATTCATATTACCCCAACTATACTTGCATTCATTGATGATCACAGAATCAAACACAAAGGAGGAAGGGTAGTCATGTGGAGGGTGTGGAGGCAAAACAAGGGGAAAACCTCCTGCTGCTTGTGGCCAAGCTTTCCAAAGAACCAGAAAGGTAGGGTGACTATCTCTGTCATGTTTTCAGGTTTCCCCCTCTGAGTGCAGCAGATCAGATGCCCAGATGGAGATCTGGAAATGAGCGGGGTTGGCTTTGTTCTTGCTTTTTCTAGAAGGATCCCTATAGTTCTTTTTGTCAACTCTATGGAAACGGATCCTTTGTGGAGTCTGAATTTACACACTTTTATCTCTGACTTTCCAGACTATATTTGAGTTGTTTTTGTACGCCCTTGCTTACATTCATAACTGAATAAAAAGCTAATGGTTATAAACCTGCATTGCACAATTGTGTATTCTCTAATTATGTTTCATTCTTGCCCGATAAAATGCATTAATCCTTGTCTATGATTCATTTCTCTTTGCTGACCTCTGAGTCTGTTTAAGAGCTGCAACTTTCTGCCCAAATTTTCCATTATTTTTTAATTGTATTATCACCTTAAGAATACCAAATGAGAAATTATATTTAAAGTATGTATCTGTAAAGCATCCAGCCAACAAAGGAACAGATACAGGAAGTCTATGGAGCTCTGAAGCTTCTTCTAAAGGGATCTTGCCTAAACTCTGTCCTCAGAGAGAGCAATAAAAAATGCATTTAATTAATAAATTTAGTAAGAATCTACTCGAATAAATCTGTAATAATTTAAATTCAGTGTTATCTTTCCTTGAGGAAATTAAGTATTTCCACCACCCTAAACCAAACATCTAGACTGTAGGATGTGGAAAACGGAGCCAATATTTTGAATGGAAAATAAGGCTTCTAGGTGTGTATTAAAATCTCATCTCAAGCACTACCTGCTTTGAAGAAGCTAAATCATCTACCATGTCAGGCTCTCTTCACGCATCTAACTTTCTCCGCTTTGAATTATGAATGCTATAACTTTTATTCAAAAAACTTACAGTCAAATTCCTTGTTGGGCTATTTAAAAAACAGCTGGAACTTAAATGACCATTTTGGACAGGGCTCAACTGTCATCTATCCTGTCAGCAAATGAGAAGGAAAGACAGAGCAAGATTTTATATATTCTTCTGAACTTAACAGACGTAGACTTAGTTCCCTTACATATAAGATTTTTCTTCATTTTGTCTGTTTAGATAGAAAACAAGACTACATACTTTCATTTTAATATCAGAGAACTTATCATTATGAAGAAGGCCCAGCTTGTTCCTCAGCATTTGTGATCTCTGAGGACAGGTCCACGTTTGTTTTCAGAATCCTTTCCAAGTCCTGCACCCCCTGGGGAACACACACTGGACCTTTAAAAAACTGCTGCCCACTGTGCAATCACAACAAATCAGATACAGGTACAAATGGTACTCTGATCCAAAGAAATCTAAACAAGAATAATCTAAATATAATTTCAGACACAAAGTGATTTATAAACAACTAAGGCCACTGTGAAACAACAAAACACCCAGTTCAATAAAGTAGATTAAAGTATTTCTGATCGTTAATACAGTAAGTTAAAAGTGTATCCAAAGTTCTTTGTCCACTCTCATCACAGTTTTTAAATCTCAGAACGTCATGAATGCTTATTTTCACAGATTGAAAACAGAATTACTCACATACCAGTGAGGTAACAATTGGCATTCTTGTGTTTATTTGTAGAGCATACATGCAACTGGAGTTTTCTTCCCAACTTAAAAAAAAACACAGTTCAAAATAAGAAAGAGAGGGGAGGAGGAAAGAAAAGAGGAAGAGAAGATAGGGGAAAGGTTGAATACTCAATAATGAAATAAAGCCACACTGCTTTCAAGAAAACCTATCCTAAACTAAAACTGATATTAAAACTCATTCTTCTTATCACACCAAAACAAAGACGCTATCATGCTAGGGCTACTCTAAAAGGAAAGCCACACTTCACATGACAGTCTCCACACTGAATGCCACTGCTATTTCCAGACACTAGCTCAATTATTTAGTCACCCAAATAACAAGTGGGCACCCCCACAATCATCTGAATCATATGTATACAAGTAGCACTACAAGAACTGAGCAAGTTACATTCATATAACAATAACAAATTTTTAAAAAGAGGACCTGATTTCAAGGGACTTCAAGGGATGGAAGTACTTCGAAGAGACTGGAGAGAAGAGGAAAATGTAATTATATTTTAAAAATTTTGTTACATAGTAAATCAAAACTACTGTACTTCTTGTATTTTTCACCATGTAACTTTTAAAATCAGTTGTCTTAAATCCATTGTGTTCTAGAGTCTGACAGTACTGAATGCAATACCTTCTTTAGTTTTCCAGACTGTGGCAGAACCCTACCCTTTATACGTTACACAGTACTGACGGTAAGGCTTGGCAGTGCAGCCCTAGGTTAGCATGCACCACAGAACAGACTAGGAGGTACATAAAATACAATGACAGGCATCTCTCTCCACAACCGCATTTCCATCTCACGGCATATGCAAATAAGCAATCTTCCAGAGTGACTGATTCCAAAAGAAAGCTCTATGCACCACGTTTTAAAGGAAACAGTAGGATTGAAGAGAGATCTGTAAAAATCACATTCTCAATATACATTTCTTGTAACCCACTTCTAAAACACTCAGACTCCACAGCCATTACTGTTCATATTTGATCAAATACATCCTATTGATAATGCTGTAAAAAAAAAATCTACAAATGGCGAAGTTGATTTTATCTCCTGGGAAATAGTCTGATGAAAGCTACCAATAACTGCAATTCCCTCACTTCACAATTTAATCTGGAGTTTCATCTGTTCCCAGAGGCAGATAAGTGTCTCTGTGACTGAGGATGAACTCGTTCACGCATGCCTCCAGAAGTCTACAAATGCTTGCTACTAAAGTAACTATCCCTGGTGGCACCAAAACCACTCGCTAACCAGTATAATCACCACCTAGCCCATTATCTCTTCATTTTCTCTCAATTACTCACTGTGATACAGACGGTCAGAAATTGTTACCTTAAAACCTTTGTAATCTGAAGCACCCAAAGCAAGGCTCAACAGAAATATCACCAGCAAAAAGCAAAACACTAAGCTTACAGACTGAAGCAACCTAGCTTCAATTAGCAGTAAATATGAACATGAGCGTGAACGTCAATGCGCCCGTGCTTACTTTCAGGAGATCCTTGGAGAAATCCCCACCTTCATTTACTCCTTGCAGATTTGTAATGAACTCCTGGCAGGTCATCTTCTTTCCAATATTCTGGAAAACAGAAAAATATCATAATATATTACAGAATTATTTATGATCAATTCTTTAAAATGCAGCTAAACAGTTAGTAACTGATTTGGTTTTTAACATGCATGCATGTCTGTGCGTGTATGTGCATGTGTGTGTCACAAAATAAAATTTTAGCATAAGAAAATAAGAAAGATGGTTTATTATTCTTTTCACTTTGTCATACTGTATAAATCACAGTTATGTTAAACCTATACTTTAACCTAGACAAAAAATCTGCAAATTGCTGCTGCCTTTATACAGGTGATATATAGTTTAACTTAAACCATGGGTTAAGATACCACTCCTGAGCTGAATTATACTTGTCTGTATTTCCTTCCATTCTGACAAGTTCAAGTGAAGGAGCTCAGATTTATTCACTTTGAAGCCAACAGGTTATCTTATGTACCAGCAAAGAAAATAACTCTAGAGTAAGACAAACAGGAGTTCATGCTTATAATAACAGGAAGAGGCAGAATATTTGAATATAACACTATTTGAATCCACTACCTGAACTACAGCCGTATGAAATAATCCCTATATACATGGCGGCTGCTTTTATTTTTTTTTTAATTTTTTTTATTCGATATAATTTATTTACATTTCAAATGATTTCCCCTTTTCTAGCCCCCCCACTCCCCGATAGTCCCGTAAGCCCCCTTCTCTTCCCCTGTCCTCCCACCCACCCCTTCCCACTTCCGCGTTCTGGTTTTGCCGAATACTGCTTCACTGAGTCTTTCCAGAACCAGGGGCCACTCCTCCTTTCTTCTTGTACCTCATTTGATGTGTGGATTATGTTTTGGGTATTCCAGTTTTCTAGGTTAATAACCACTTATTAGTGAGTGCATACCATGATTCACCTTTTGAGTCTGGGTTACCTCACTTAGTATGATGTTCTCTAGCTCCATCCATTTGCCTAAGAATTTCATGAATTCATTGTTTCTAATGGCTGAATAGTACTCCATTGTGTAGATATACCACATTTTTTGCATCCACTCTTCTGTTGAGGGATACCTGGGTTCTTTCCAGCATCTGGCAATTATAAATAGGGCTGCTATGAACATAGTAGAGCATGTATCCTTATTACATGGTGGGGAATCCTCTGGGTATATGCCCAGGAGTGGTATAGCAGGATCTTCTGGAAGTGAGGTGCCCAGTTTTCGGAGGAACCGCCAGACTGATTTCCAGAGTGGTTGTACCAATTTGCAACCCCACCAGCAGTGAAGGAGTGTTCCTCTTTCTCCACACCCTCTCCAACACCTGCTGTCTCCTGAATTTTTAATCTTAGCCATTCTGACTGGTGTAAGATGAAATCTTAGGGTTGTTTTGATTTGCATTTCCCTAATGACTAATGAAGTTGAGCATTTTTTAAGATGCTTCTCCGCCATCCGAAGTTCTTCAGGTGAGAATTGTTTAACTCTGTACCCCATTTTTTAATAGGGTTGTTCGGTTTTCTGGAGTCTAACTTCTTGAGTTCTTTATATATATTGGATATTAGCCCTCTATCTGATGTAGGATTGGTGAAGATCTTTTCCCAATTTGTTGGTTGGGCGGCTGCTTTTATAATGAGCCTCTAAGCCTCAGGAAAGGGGACTTTTGATAATGCACAAAAGGGTATCTACCCCTTTCATCTGAAGAGAGCAATCATCTCCATCTTCCAATGTAATAAGCAAACCTCAGTACGGCTCCAAAGTTACTTTGTCTTTCAAAGCTGCTCACTTGAGAAACCTTAGAAAGATGCAGAAGGACCCATGCAGGGGAGGGACACAGACCATAGAGTGCTGGGCACAGGGGTGTGGCATCTCTGGCAATGTGCAGTGTAAATGAGCAAAGGGTACAGTAACACGAGTCTGCATACAACAGTTCTATGAGTAATGGTTTGATTACCAATGCTATTTTATTGGATCATAAATGGCACGTGTAATTTGAACCATACATAGTAGTTTAATTACTCATGCCACATGCACCCAAAGATAAAGAGTGCAAGTCCTTCGCTGGCAGCTTTACATCAGTGTATGTACAGAAGCCCAGCTTCCAGAACACACTGCTTTTCTTCAGAGTAATTGATTGCACCTTCCCTGTGTTCTATTCTCTAAGACTCATCCTACCCAGGCTATCTAAATATTTACAGTAAAAGTGCTAAAATTGTTGTATCAAAACCCTTAACCCTTCCATCAGCAAGCAGGCACAGACTTCTTATGAAAGACTGGATGTAGAGATTGACACTAAGAACAATCCTTGTCAATCAAACTTATTCAGGTTATTTCCAATGAATAATGCCTCAATTTCTGAAGATGTGATGATTTTTTTTATTTAAAGCACAGAAAGGAAACTTAATATTAAAATATGCTTTGCACTGGTGTAATGAAAATGACAAAAACTCTATTTTGATAATCCTTTCTTAGTCAACCAAGGTACCTTAAGGTATGATAAATCATTTCAACATGATTTAGCAAGGTCCTCTTATGTTCTAAGAACATAAGAAAAAAATGAATTATCACAATCAACTATGTCAGTTAAAATGTTTTTAACAAAAATATTTAAAGATTCAATCGCTAGCCACACAAAAATGTGAAAAAAATTCTCATAACTGAAAATTTCATATTCTTCTTTAGAATTTGAACATTATTTGACTTTTAAAAACTGTTAATAACTATTACTTAGTAAAAACCATCGTAAAATATGTTGAACATGTAAAAACTTTTATTTCATTTCATGTTATAGTTTTTATTACAAATAAGAATAATGATCCAGAAAAAAAATTCTTCTAAGCATAAAAACAGAACACATGAGTAAGCTTTACAGAAAAGCAGAATGAAGCTATAAGTTCAAGGAGAAATAAATGAAATAAAATATGATTCATCTGGTGCATTTGGGCAAAGGATTGTGGGAACCTTCTGGAAATATTTCACCACTAAGGCGGCTGATGAGATTTTTTTAATAAAATCTCAAAGTTTGGAGGAAGTTGTTTCCAGCTTTCATGGAAGACTCTGAAGGGTTTAAGATATCAATGAATTGCTAGGAATAGCAAAAGAACTAGAATTAGAAATAGAGTCCAAAAGGCATGACTGATTTATTATATTCAAGAGAAAACCATGTGTGATGGTTTTAATATGCTTAGCCCATGGTAAGTGGCACTATTAGGAGGTGTGGCCTTGTTGGAATAAGTGTGTCACTGGGTAGGCAGGCTTTGATTTCCTATGCTCAAGCTCCACCTAGTGTGGAAGAGTTTCCTCCGTGCTGCCTGAGGAAGACAGATTCCTCCTAGCTGCCATCACATCAAGATGCAGATGTCTGCCTGGACGCTTTCATTCTTCCCCACCACGATAACACTAGACTGAAACTAAAATTGTCAGCCAGCCCCAATTACTGTTTTCCTATAAAAGTGTTGCCTTGGTCATGGTATCTCTTCTCACAATGGAAACACTAAAACACCATGAGAACAAAAAGCTCTAGACTACATACAGAATTGCAGACAGTATCGGTATTCCAGTTTCATCTTGCTGTTGTGATAAACCACTCTGACAAGAAGCAAGATACGGTTTCCTCTGTTTATTCTTCCAGTTAAATATCAATTACGGAAGAAGCCTGATGCGGGTACTGTGGAGGAGTACTGCTTCGAGGCTTACTAGTTCACTATGGCCCTGCCCCACAGTGGGGTGGCCTTCCGCCATCAAGACAACCCCATGCAGACATGGACACAAGGCAACTGGTTGCAGGCAAATTCCTCAATTGAAGTTTTCCTCTCAGGTGATGCTAGGATGTGTCAAGTTCTTAGAGATGATACACAGGAGATGGAAAAATTGGCACTGATTTTGAAGGACATTCTACTACAAAGTAAAGACGATTCAACAACACTGCACATTGTAGAAAATCTCTTGTGAGTCAACCCACAGGTCAAACTTCATTATTATCTAACTGCAAGAAAATATAAATGCTATTATTTCTATAAAGGAGTAGAGACATCATGATTATAGCATATTCAGGAAGTAGAGGACTATCCCCAATCCCCTGCCTGTATAGAAAATGTAAGGTCATGCCTTGAATCACACAGTATAGAAGCATAGTGTACAAGGCATATCAATTTTGCTAACCAACAGAGAAAAGAGCTAAATAAGGCATATGGCTTTGCATCAAAGATGCCCAACTACCTCTTGGGGTACCTGAGGAATTAAAATTTAAAATTAAAACTCTAACTTACTGGTAATTCTTCTAAGAAAGGTTTGGAGGTAAAGGTGAAAGCTTAAGTCAGTCCATTTAATTCTTCCTGGCATGTCTGGTAGCCATTTTCCCTTCTATAAGCTTTCATAATATTTTAGAGCACAGTAAACATGAAGCATCTTTTATCAAGGAAAAAATTATGATAAAGTCACATGAATTTTAATATATCACGCGAGCAAATACTGTCCACTGAGTAAAGCTACCTCTATTTACTGACTTTGTAGTTTAACAGTTGTTAGGTATAAAAAAGATGCCCCTAAATTATGATATTCTATTATTCATTCTCTTCCCAAGTTGATATAGCGCTTTGGAGAAGGGTGAGCCTCTCTGAAACAAGCTTTGGTCAATAACCTGAGTTCCTATTCATGAGGGTCAGTAAAGAATGAAAATTTAAATGGTCTCCTGACTCATTTAGACATTAAGATGGACTTCTTCAAAAATCTACAAGGACAATGTAGAAGACTCCCTTATAGATAAGGAAGACTTTAATCCAAACCTTGAAAGTAAAAGTATGCAAACAGGAAATACCACAATTATTAAGAATTTTGTTTGAAACTCTCAAATATCATACAGATCAAAATCTTAATTGTTTAAATGGTCTAGGTGTTATATCTAAGAAAAAGAATATTAATGAAAAGACTCAGACCTTCTTATTAAAGGTTCGCTGAATTCATCATACTCATACATTAATTATATGACTACTTTAAAATATATTTCTTTTAAAAACCATTTTGAGTGTGTGTGTGTGTGTGTGTGTGTGTGTGTGTATCCACATGCATTGTGATTTTATGTCATTGGTGCAATCAGCTGAGATCAGAAGAGGGCACTGGATCCCGTGGGGCTGGAGTGTCTTACTTAAGGTTTCTATTGCTGTGATTAAACACTATGACCAAAAGCAAGCTGGAGAGGAAATTTTTTTTCTTATTATTTTTGTTTGTTTTGTTTTGGTTGGTTGGTTGGTTGGTTGGTTGGTTTTTGTTTGGTTATTTGGGTTCTGTTGTTTGTCAGTTGGTTGGTTGGTTTTTCGCTGTTCATCATTGAGAGAAGTTGGTGCTGCTTTCTAGTTTGCCCTTCATGTCTCAGTCTTCTGCCTGCTTTCTTATAGACCCAAGACCCAGGGATGGCGCTACCCATAATGGGATGGACCCTCCCCTACCATCACTAATTAAGAAAATATGCTATAGACTCGATTGCAGCCTGATATTTTTTTTCCGGTTTTTCAAGACAGGGTTTCTCTGTGTAGCCCTGACTGTCTTGGAACTCACTCTGTAGACCAGGCTGGCCTGATTTTATTAAGGCATTTTCATAATTGAGAGAGGTTCCCTCGTTTCTGATGTGACTTTAGTTTGTGTCATGTTTACTTCAAAGCAGTCAACACATAGAGTTATATAAGTGGTTGTGAGCTGCCCAATATGAGGGTTGGGAACTAAACTGATGTCTTCCAGAACAGGAAGTGCTCTCACCAGCTGACCTATTGCTCCAGCACCTAAAATAGATTTATTTTAATAGAAGGACCTTTCCCTAGATATCTTTTAAAGATGTACTATTTTTTAGTGGAATTCTTTGGATAATTTGTTTTCCAAATAAATGAATTTAAATGTTTAAGATCAGTCCTAGTTCAAACTGTAAGAGAACATTCTAAATCTCACCTATGTTGAGGGAGGGCACACCCAAACTGTAGGTAGTTATAAATGACTTTTTTCTATGTATCTATGCATCTATCTATGTATCAATCTATCTATGTATCTATCTGTCTGTCTACCTATTTATTTGAGTGTGGGGGGGCACAGAAACAGAGACAGAGACATAGACAGAGACAGAGTCAGAGAGAGACAGAGACAGAGTCAGAGACAGAGACAGCGACAGAGACAAAGTCAGAGACAGAGTCAGAGACAGCAACAGAGACAGAGACAGAGACTAGATCTTCTTGTCCTAGAGTTAATGAGGGCTGTGAGCTTTCATATGGTGCTGGGACTTTGACCTCAGGTTTTCTGTAAGAACAAGTGTTTTTAAAGACAGAGCTTTCTCTCTAGCCTTTAAAGAAATCTTTAGACAAATTCTATACATTTCTATAAAGAATCAGACAGCTAATACTTCAGGCTTTGCAGACCATATGTTCTCAATAACAACTGCTCAACACTGTTATCACTACATAAAGATTTTAAAAGTAGGTGTGGATGTGTCCCAATAAAACTTTAGACACACACACACACACACACACACACAAGAGGGAGAGAGAGAGAGAGAGAGAGAGAGAGAGAGAGAGAGAGAGAGAGATGAATTTTTGCCTGTGATTACTATTTCGCCCACCTGTGGGCTAATATGCATTAGCATTGAAATAGATGAAAAATCCTAAAAGATCTAATTGCAATTTCAGGTTTTCCCTTAGTTCATAGATTTTCCTCTACTCCATTAGAAAAGGAGCTACAAACTTGTTCTATAATGCATGAAAATGTGGGAAACAGAGACTTTGGTTTACAATGCTAACCCAAGCTCTAACTAAACAAACAAGACAAAAACTTAACAAAAAGGCATACTGCTCCTGACAAAAACTAAGGAGCCTTCTATCAAGTTTCAACTATAATCTAGTAGTCTCTGACCTAGAGGGACCAGTAGAGCTAGAACTCTCAATAATTTATCCTCCATGAAAGTAGACCACAGAATAGATTCCAAGTTATGGGTTGAAGAATTAATTAGAATGACCATGAAGTTAGGTTTAGTAGCGTTAAGGGCTGGAGCTTTGTGGAAAGCGTGCTTTCGGAGAAACTGACAACTCATTGTCTACTGGTACAACCCAGCCTCATAAATCTTGAGCTATTAGAACACAGCCGGCATACACTCCCACACAATTCCACCTCCTCCAACATGTTACAACAAATGAGGAAAAAGTATACTACTGACTTGTTAATTACTTCAGTGAAGCAGCACTGCTAAAAAGCTCTGATTTGGCTCTTGTTTGCCTCTCCTGGAAGTGGAATTGTGTTGTGCTGCCCTCACATGTCCATCTTTTTAGATGCACCACTGGAGGGCAAAGCAGTCTCAAAGCAGTCTGGCCAACAATTCAAAAGAGGGCATCTGGTCTCTAGGTGCCTGGTCCTTCCTTAGGTGGTCTTTAGCTCTTCACGGTGTTCTAATAGCCCAGATGAGAAAGTTCATTAAAATTGTCTATGCATAAGTACACACTCATGGCCTTAGCGCCCCTAAAGAAATAGTGATGCCCCTGCCTTTTCAGCTAGAGACTGCGATCTGTCCCCTCCCCCCTCCTCCTGTGTTTACCTCCCTCACCCTCTTCTGTATTTACCTCCCTGCCCCTATCTAAGGAGCTCCCCAGAAATAGCCACTATGCCATATTTCATTCATGTTAACCTGCTCTCAAACAGGGAAAACCAAACATAAATAAACTGAAGTAAAGAAGCCAATAGAGGAATAGAAAAGGTTTCATTTTCAGAGGTCACAGGATTGAATGAAATTGACTAGTGCATAATTAAACTTTCACACACCTACAGATTCATTCCTATTAAAATTTACACAGTGGCCAATATGACAGTGAGTGGCACTGCATTCTAAATGTCGTTCTAAAATTAAAAAATTTCAAACCATGACATTTTTCTGTAAAAACATTCCACAGATGAAGGCCGGATTCTCTGTCTAGTCCACAGCACTGGTAACAAACAGATATTTTTAAAGCATAACAATGCCAAAAACATCTCGGCTAGAAATGCTCAGTGCTTCTAGACCCAAGCATACCAGGCTTCTGTAGCCTTTCAGTTACTGGTGAGAAGTTCCACATGATGAGAAAACTAATAAGCCATTATGACTGGTAACTCTAATCAAGAGAAAAGGCATAACACCATAAGCTATCAGTTCTAGGGGTCTCATATCAGATATTTGTATTACAATTCATAACAATAGCAAAATTATAGCTATGAAGTAGCAACAAAATAATTTTATGCTTGGAAGGTCACTACAGGATGAGGATTATTAAAGGGTCCCAGCATTAGGAAGGCTGAGATCCAGTGCCATAAGGGAAGAGGCCATATGGAAAGAGCTGACTTAGAAATGACACTCACAGCTAATATCCTTTTTTTGACTCATAACTTGGCATAGGTCCATAGCAGAGGACACCAAAAATACAGGTCAGCATAGAGAGGAAGAGAGGGAAGCTAGGAGGAAGGACGGTAGGCAAAAGACTCCTCATGATAATAATTACAGATACACTGCCAAGTGTCAGGAGCCATCAAGGGACAAGTTAATAACTAGCAGGTGATCGTCCTGAGATGGCCTGCTTCAGATTATTATATAATCTGTGACAGGTGAGCCCTTAGTAAGCAAGGCTGTAAGGGATTCATTTTAGGAAAGATTCCTGTTATTGATATGCTTTTCCTATTATTATTAAACATGTATAATAATCACTATGTAATAGCACACCCCTTGGAGCAGCTCTCTGCAGATCCATGATGATGGATCTTGTAGTGATACTATATAGACAAATAGATGACTTAAGTCTTAATGATGGTCTATAAGAATTCCTAAAATTACATCTGTGATAATTAAGCTCTGTAATCTGCTATTAGGTCCCTTTCTGATAGTCAAAACT
The DNA here is from genome assembly GCF_947179515.1 of Apodemus sylvaticus. NCBI lineage: Eukaryota > Metazoa > Chordata > Mammalia > Rodentia > Muridae > Apodemus > Apodemus sylvaticus. Next base: position 65,572,648 of record NC_067489.1, read on the forward strand.
GCAAAGAGAACTCTGCCAGTCTCCCAAGTGTCACCAGTTAATTGCTCGTATGTGGTAATCAGACTTTCTCCTACTCAGAGCACATTCCAAGAGGTTGTAAAACAATTAACCAAAGATCATAAAAGGGGAACTAATGACTTATATATATATATAGGTGGTAGGACAGAAGATAAAATATTGACTAGGTTTATTTATTCAAACCTTCACTAATAACTTAGTTGCAGTTTTAAACTTTCAATGAACCTGTGGAGCTGAGACAGGTGATGGATGTTTACCTAGATAATTACTTCTAATGGATATGATGTAAATATTCCCTGTTCTAAACAATTTCAATTAATGATTTGATTTTCTGTGTGAACTTGTGGTGGACTTTGTAACATATTATCATGTATTCTGAAAGATGTACAAGTACTAAAGACAAAGAAGAGAGAAAAAAAATTGCCTTTCCCCACTTAGAGTAAAAAAATTTTCCCTTTTCCCCTCCAGGAAAAAACTAGAATTTTTTTTGCCTCCTTAGAGATTTTGTCTCCTTCCCCACTTAGGATCTTTCTGTCTTTCCCATTAGTTAGCTTTAGGAAACTTTTTATAACTTAGTAATAAATGCTATAATCAGTTTTCTAAGTGTCCCTTTTTCTTCTGGTAACTTCCAACTAGCAGGCTGGAAAGTCAGAAGCCAGCAGTTCCTGCTGAGATAGAATAAAGGCCACTTTCTCCACATCCTCACCAACACCTGCTGTCCATTGTGACTGGTGTGAGGTGAAATCTCAGGGTTTTGATTTGCATTTCCCTAATGGCTAATGTTGAACATTTCTTAAGGTGCTTCTCAGCCATTCGAAATTCTTCAGGTGAAATTTCTTTGTACCCCATTTTTAATAAGGTTATTTGGCTCTCTGGAGTCTAACTTCTTGAGTTCTTTGTATATATTGGATATTAGCCCTCTGTCTGATGTAGGGTTGGTGAAGATCTTTTCCCAATTTGCTGGTTGCTGTTTTGTCCTTTTGACAGTGTCCTTTGCCTTACAGAAACTTTGTAATTTTATGAGGTCCCATTTGTCAATTCTTGGTCTTAGAGCATAAGCTATTAGTGTTCTGTTCAGTAACTTTTCCCCTGTGCCCATGTCCTCAAGGGTCTTCCCCAGTTTCTTTTCTATTAATTTCAGTGTGTCTGGTTTTATGTGGAGGTCCTTGATCCACTTGGAGTTGAGCTTAGTGCAAGGAGATAAGAATGGATCAATTCACAATTTTCTGTATGTTGACCTCCAATTGAACCAGCACCATTTGTTGAAAAGGCTATCTTTTTTCCACTGGATGTTTTCAGCTCCTTTGTCGAAGATCAAATGACCATAGGTGTGTGAGTTCATTTCTGGGTCTTCAATCCTATGGTACAACCACTCTGGAAATCAGTCTGGCGGTTCCTCAGAAAACTGAACATGACACTTAAGGACCCTGCTATACCACTCCTGGGCATATACCCAGAGGATTCCCCGGCATGCAATGAGGACACATGATCCACTATGTTCATAGCAGCCTTATTTATAATAGCCAGAAGCTGGGAAGGATCCAGATGTCCCTCAATGGAGGAATGGATACAGAAAATGTGGTATATTTACACAATGGAATACAACTCAGCAACTAAAAACAATGAATTCATGAAATTCTTAGGCAAATGGTTGGAACTGGAAAATATCTTCCTAAATGAGGTAACCCAATCACAAATGGAATGCAGTCACTGATAAGTGGATATTAGCCCAGAAGTTCTGAATACCCAAGACACAATTCACATATCAAATGGTTCACAGGGAGGGAGGGAGGGAGGGAGGGAGGGAAGGAAGGAAGGAAGGAAGGAAGGAAGGAAGGAAGGAAGGAGAAGGCCCTGATCCTGGAAAGGCTTGATGCAGCAATGTAGGGGATTATCAGAACAGAGAAGTAGGAGGGGGTGATTGGGGAATGGGTGGAGGGAAAAGGGCTTAAGAGACTTAAGGGGAGGGGCGAACCAGATAAGGGGAAATCATTTGTAATGTAAACAAAGAATATAGAAAAAAACAGTACATAAATAAAAAATAAATAAAAAGAATAAAGGCCACATTGCTTAATCCCCTCCCCCTCCCTCTCCCCCTCTCCATGTTAAGGCTACAAGTGTCAATCACCTAAGCCAGCAGCTTTTCACCCTTGGAAGAGCAAGAAAGTTATAGGACTTTTTATAAGTTATCATCAGCATTTCAGTACGTAAAGTCCCGAGACCCTCAGACTTTAAAGCCATCACCAGAGTCCTACTCTATGACTCCACCACTCCCCCATCCAGGCCAGGAGGCTCCTGGCAGCCAAGGACATTAAGCAGGGAGGGTTTATCGTCTTTGTGGAGGGCTATCAGCCTTTGCATGTAAAACTGCTGGGAAGTGGAGAATCGTTTTTATGAGCGTTTCTCACGCACTAGTGAGTGACACAGACTCATGCACATACATATGGGAAGCATTAATTGGACTTGTGGGTTATCAACAACATAAAAGGAAGACAGGAAGTTGGGAGGGGGATGGTGGGAGAATACTGAGAAAGTTGGAGGTAGGAAAGTGAGTATGGATATGATCATAATTTCATTGTATATTTTCAAGAATGAAGGAAAAACAACACAATAAAATAATATCTCTTGTCTTAACTAAAAGCTTTTCAGCAGTCTTCTAGTACTGCAAACAAACCAAATAATTATCAACCATTTAAATTCCTACAAAGTCCACCCAAAAATTTATTTTATTGGCTGCAAAGGAAACTCATGGCTGTAAAAGAACTCTTCCTGTATTTTAAGATTAGTCTGTTACAAAATATGCACTTAATTCTTTCTTTTCCAACCAATATAGTACATTTATCAGGTTGTGCCCTATGTTTAATTTATATCGTAATAGGAAACACTAGTAAGATTATGCCTCAGTTTAACTCTGACCACAAGGAGAACACTCAGTACGCCAAGGACAAGGGATCTGTATGGGAACTACCGAAGGCAGTAGAAACTACCTCTTCAACGACAACACCTGGTGAGTGGATCTACCAGTGCTGCTCAGTGCAACACTGGAAAAAGATGCTGCTGAAAATCACAGACAGCAATACTAAATAGTAAATTCCTGTCCCAAATTCCGCTAATCATGTTTTCAGTTTGGACAGACACTAGGTTGCATGTTTCTTGAGATTTGCTAGCTGTGGATTTAGTCATATTAGCTCATTCTTCACTGCAAGTTACTTCTGTGTTTAAGTTCCTATCCCCAATCACCATCCCCATCACTATGAGAATAGCAGTCCTCTCTACCCCCCTCCCCTACCACCTGTCTTCAGACCAGGCAATGACTCCGCTGGTTAGCAGGGGAAGGCATGTGGGGAGGCTCAATATGCTTCAAATATAGGATAACTAGTTACTCTTAGACAACAGAACACATCTTAAACTTTGTCCAAACAGAAATGATAAAATGTATTCTCCTCTGGCTCCAGCTACATATACAGCAGAGAATAGCCTTATCTGGCATCAGTGGGAGGGGAAGCCCTTGGTCCTCTGGAGGCTTGATGCCCCAGTGTAAGGGGATGCTAGAGTAGTGAGGCTGGAGTGGGTGAGTGGGTAGAGGGGCCCCCTCATAGAGGCAAAGGGAAGGGGGAAGGGATGGGTGGTTTTCAGAGGGGAAACTGGAAAGGAGGATATCATTTGGAATGTGAACAAATAAAATGATTAATAAAAATTGTTCTCTGTCATACATATATATATATAGTATTTTCCAATAAAGTCTAAATAAAAATGTCAATCCTACTTCCATATCCCCATCAATTTTTGCATACTTAGTACTATAATTCAAGTATGTACAGACACATTAAATCCCATATATATTTTGCAGATAATTAAACATTAAAAGGGGATTACTGAACAAGTCAGCCATGTTATCACAACTACATAATCTACAAGAATACTCAAAGACAAGTATAAACAAGATACTGTTGCTGACATAATGACAAACCATTCATTATATTTAAAGCAGATAGTAAAGAACAACAATGGATTTGTCTGGAATATATATATATATATATATATATATATATAGTCACTAATGATATAGAAGCATTGACTAAACACATCTTTCTCATTGCTAATGCCTGCCCAAATGGTATGGAACTTAAAAGAGTATAATAACACTATTGTATTTGGTGAGTGAGAGGATACATCAAAGATAGGAAAGTGTTGCTGCATGTAAT